>NC_136063.1:887150403-887813093 GCF_964261635.1 Lissotriton helveticus | reverse complement strand
AAATGATTCAAAATATCATTTGGATCGGGCCTCATGTTGAATAACCACTTTTTAAACCCTCACAGTGATCAAAATTGCCATTTTTAAAGAGTTTTTGCTTACTCTAAAGCTTCAATTTTGACCAATTTCAGGCACAGAAATGACTTTAAACACACCTATTTTAGTTAAAAAAGTATTAATTCACATGCAACCGTCATTTAAAGTCAAAAGATTACATGTTAAAATTGTATCAATATTGACCACTTTTTTGAACGTTCGACAGGTCCGGGGTCATCGTTTTTCATCAGAAAATTGATTTTTTGGACTCTACCAAAAATGATTCAAAATGCCATTTGGATCGGGCCTCATGTTGAATAACCAATTTTTAAACCCTCCCAGTGACCAAAATTGCCATTTTTTCAGAGTTTTGCTTACTCAAAAGCTTCAATTTTGACCAATTTCAGGCCCTTTAAATGACTTTAAACACACTTATTTTAGTTGAAAAAGTAATAATTCACATCCAACCGTCATTTAAAGTCAAAAGATTAAATGTTAAAATTTCATCAATATTGACCACTTTTTTGAACGTTCGACAGGTCCGGGGTCATCGTTTTTCATCAGAAAATTGATTTTTTGGACTCTACCAAAAATGATTCAAAATGTCATTTGGATCGGGCCTCATGTTGAATAACCACTTTTTAAACCCTCACAGTGACCAAAATTGCCATTTTTAAAGAGTTTTTGCTTACTCTAAAGCTTCAATTTTGACCAATTTCAGGCACAGAAATGACTTTAAACACACCTATTTTAGTTGAAAAAGTAATAATTCACATCCAACCGTCATTTAAAGTCAAAAGATTACATGTTAAAATTGTATCAATATTGACCACTTTTTTGAACGTTCGACAGGTCCGGGGTCATCGTTTTTCATCAGAAAATTGATTTTTTGGACTCTACCAAAAATGATTCAAAATGTCATTTGGATCGGGCCTCATGTTGAATAACCACTTTTTAAACCCTCACAGTGACCAAAATTGCCATTTTTACAGAGTTTTTGCTTACTCAAAAGCTTCAATTTTGACCAATTTCAGGCACAGAAATGACTTTAAACACACTTATTTTAGTTGAAAAAGTAATAATTCACATCCAACCGTCATTTAAAGTCAAAAGATTAAATGTTAAAATTTCATCAATATTGACCACTTTTTTGAACGTTCGACAGGTCCGGGGTCATCGTTTTTCATCAGAAAATTGATTTTTTTGGACTCTAACAAAAATTATTCAAAATGTCATTTGGATCGGGCCTCATGTTGAATAACCACTTTTTAAACCCTCACAGTGACCAAAATTGCCATTTTTACAGAGTTTTTGCTTACTCAAAAGCTTCAATTTTGACCAATTTCAGGCACAGAAATGACTTTAAACACACTTATTTTAGTTGAAAAAGTAATAATTCACATCCAACCGTCATTTAAAGTCAAAAGATTAAATGTTAAAATTTCATCAATATTGACCACTTTTTTGAACGTTCGACAGGTCCGGGGTCATCGTTTTTCAGAAAATTGATTTTTTGGACTCTACCAAAAATGATTCAAAATGTCATTTGGATCGGGCCTCATGTTGAATAACCACTTTTTAAACCCTCACAGTGACCAAAATTGCCATTTTTAAAGAGTTTTTGCTTACTCTAAAGCTTCAATTTTGACCAATTTCAGGCACAGAAATGACTTTAAACACACCTATTTTAGTTAAAAAAGTAATAATTCACATCCAACCGTCATTTAAAGCCAAAAGATTACATGTTAAAATTGTATCAATATTGACCACTTTTTTGAACGTTCGACAGGTCGGGAGTCATCGTTTTTCATAAGAAAATTGATTGTTTGGACTCTACCAAAAATGATTCAAAATGCCATTTGGATCGGGCCTCATGTTGAATAACCACTTTTTAAACCCTCACAGTGACCAAAATTGCAATTTTTTCAGAGTTTTGCTTACTCAAAAGCTTCAATTTTGACCAATTTCAGGCACAGAAATGACTTTAAACACACTTATTTTAGTTGAAAAAGTAATAATTCACATCCAACCGTCATTTAAAGTCAAAAGATTAAATGTTAAAATTTCATCAATATTGACCACTTTTTTGAACGTTCGACAGGTCCGGGGTCATCGTTTTTCATCAGAAAATTGATTTTTTGGACTCTACCAAAAATGATTCAAAATGTCATTTGGATCGGGCCTCACGTTGAATAACCACTTTTTAAACCCTCACAGTGATCAAAATTGCCATTTTTAAAGAGTTTTTGCTTACTCTAAAGCTTCAATTTTGACCAATTTCAGGCACAGAAATTACTTTAAACACACTTATTTTAGTTGAAAAAGTAATAATTCACATCCAACCGTCATTTAAAGTCAAAAGATTAAATGTTAAAATTTCATCAATATTGACCACTTTTTTGAACGTTCGACAGGTCCGGGGTCATCATTTTTCATCAGAAAATTGATTTTTTGGACTCTACCAAAAATGATTCAAAATGTCATTTGGATCGGGCCTCATGTTGAATAACCACTGTTTAAACCCTCACAGTGACCAAAATTGCCATTTTTACAGAGTTTTTGCTTACTCTAAAGCTTCAATTTTGACCAATTTCAGGCACAGAAATGACTTTAAACACACCTATTTTAGTTGAAAAAGTAATAATTCACATCCAACCGTCATTTAAAGTCAAAAGATTAAATGTTAAAATGTCATCAATATTGACCACTTTTTTGAACGTTCGACAGGTCCGGGGTCATCGTTTTTCATCAGAAAATTGATTTTTTGGACTCTACCAAAAATGATTCAAAATGTCATTTGGATCGGGCCTCACGTTGAATAACCACTTTTTAAACCCTCACAGTGATCAAAATTGCCATTTTTAAAGAGTTTTTGCTTACTCTAAAGCTTCAATTTTGACCAATTTCAGGCACAGAAATTACTTTAAACACACTTATATTAGTTGAAAAAGTAATATTTCACATCCAACCGTCATTTAAAGTCAAAAGATTAAATGTTAAAATTTCATCAATATTGACCACTTTTTCGAACGTTCAACAGGTCCGGGGTCATCGTTTTTCATCAGAAAATTGATTTTTTGGACTCTACCAAAAATGATTCAAAATGTCATTTGGATCGGGCCTCATGTTGAATACCCACTTTTTAAACCCTCACAGTGACCAAAATTGCCATTTTTAAAGAGTTTTTGCTTACTCTAAAGCTTCAATTTTGACCAATTTCAGGCACAGAAATTACTTTAAACACACTTATTTTAGTTGAAAAAGTAATATTTCACATCCAACCGTCATTTAAAGTCAAAAGATTAAATGTTAAAATTTCATCAATATTGACCACTTTTTTGAACGTTCGACAGGTCCGGGGTCATCGTTTTTCATCAGAAAATTGATTTTTTAGACTCTACCAAAAATGATTCAAAATGTCATTTGGATCGGGCCTCACTTTGAATAACCACTTTTTAAACCCTCACAGTGACCAAAATTGCCATTTTTACAGAGTTTTTGCTTACTCAAAAGCTTCAATTTTGACCAATTTCAGGCACAGAAATGACTTTAAACACACTTATTTTAGTTGAAAAAGTAATAATTCACATCCAACCGTCATTTAAAATCAAAAGATTAAATGTTAAAATTTCATCAATATTGACCACTTTTTTGAACGTTCGACAGGTCCGGGGTCATCGTTTTTCATCAGAAAATTGATTTTTTGGACTCTACCAAAAATGATTCAAAATGTCATTTGGATCGGGCCTCATGTTGAATAACCACTTTTTAAACCCTCACAGTGACCAAAATTGCCATTTTTACAGAGTTTTTGCTTACTCAAAAGCTTCAATTTTGACCAATTTCAGGCACAGAAATGACTTTAAACACACTTATTTTAGTTGAAAAAGTAATAATTCACATCCAACCGTCATTTAAAGTCAAAAGATTAAATGTTAACATTTCATCAATATTGACCACTTTTTTGAACGTTCGACAGGTCCGGGGTCATCGTTTTTCATCAGAAAATTGATTTTTTGGACTCTACAAAAAATGATTCAAAATATCATTTGGATCGGGCCTCATGTTGAATAACCACGTTTTAAACCCTCACAGTGATCAAAATTGCCAGTTTTAAAGAGTTTTTGCTTACTCTAAAGCTTCAATTTTGACCAATTTCAGGCACAGAAATGACTTTAAACACACTTATTTTAGTTGAAAAAGTAATAATTCACATCCAACCGTCATTTAAAGTCAAAAGATTAAATGTTAAAATTTCATCAATATTGACCACTTCTTTGAACGTTCGACAGGTCCGGGGTCATCGTTTTTCAGAAAATTGATTTTTTGGACTCTACCAAAAATGATTCAAAATGTCATTTGGATCGGGCCTCATGTTAAATAACCACTTTTTAAACCCTCACAGTGACCAAAATTGCAATTTTTTCAGAGTTTTTGCTTACTCAAAAGCTTCAATTTTGACCAATTTCAGGCACAGAAATGACTTTAAACACACCTATTTTAGTTGAAAAAGTAATAATTCACATCCAACCGTAATTTAAAGTCAAAAGATTACATGTTAAAATTGTATCAATATTGACCACTTTTTTTAACGTTCGACAGGTCCGGGGTCATCGTTTTTCATCAGAAAATTGATTTTTTGGACTCTACCAAAAATGATTCAAAATGTCATTTGCATCGGTCCTCATGTTGAATAACCACTTTTTAAACCCTCACATTGACCAAAATTGCCATTTTTAAAGAGTTTTTGCTTACTCTAAAGCTTCAATTGTGACCAATTTCAGGCACAGAAATTCCTTTAAACACACTTATTTTAGTTGAAAAAGTAATATTTCACATCCAACCGTCATTTAAAGTCAAAAGATTAATGTTAAAATTTCATCAATATTGACCACTTTTTTGAACGTTCGACAGGTCCGGGGTCATCGTTTTTCATCAGAAAATTCATTTTTTGGACTCTACCAAAAATGATTCAAAATGTCATTTGGATCGGGCCTCATGTTGAATAACCACTGTTTAAACCCTCACAGTGACCAAAATTGCCATTTTTACAGAGTTTTTGCTTACTCTAAAGCTTCAATTTTGACCAATTTCAGGCACAGAAATGACTTTAAACACACCTATTTTAGTTGAAAAAGTAATAATTCACATCCAACCGTAATTTAAAGTCAAAAGATTACATGTTAAAATTGTATCAATATTGACCACTTTTTTGAACGTTCGACAGGTCCGGGGTCATCGTTTTTCATCAGAAAATTGATTTTTTGGACTCTACCAAAAATGATTCAAAATGTCATTTGCATCGGTCCTCATGTTGAATAACCACTTTTTAAACCCTCACATTGACCAAAATTGCCATTTTTAAAGAGTTTTTGCTTACTCTAAAGCTTCAATTGTGACCAATTTCAGGCACAGAAATTCCTTTAAACACACTTATTTTAGTTGAAAAAGTAATATTTCACATCCAACCGTCATTTAAAGTCAAAAGATTAAATGTTAAAATTTCATCAATATTGACCACTTATTTGAACGTTCGACAGGTCCGGGGTCATCGTTTTTCATCAGAAAATTGATTTTTTGGACTCTACCAAAAATGATTCAAAATCATTTGGATCGGGCCTCATGTTGAATAACCACTTTTTAAACCCTCACAGTGATCAAAATTGCCATTTTTAAAGAGTTTTTGCTAACTCTAAAGCTTCAATTTTGACCAATTTCAGGCACAGAAATGACTTTAAACACACCTATTTTAGTTAAAAAAGTAATAATTCACATGCAACCGTCATTTAAAGTCAAAAGATTACATGTTAAAATTTCATCAATATTGACCACTTTTTTGAACGTTCGACAGGTCGGGGTCATCGTTTTTCATCAGAAAATTGATTGTTTGGACTCTACCAAAAATGATTCAAAATGCCATTTGGATCGGGCCTCATGTTGAATAACCACTTTTTAAACCCTCACAGTGACCAAAATTGCCATTTTTACAGAGTTTTGCTTACTCAAAAGCTTCAATTTTGACCAATTTCAGGCCCTTTAAATGACTTTAAACACACTTATTTTAGTTGAAAAAGTAATAATTCACATCCAACCGTCATTTAAAGTCAAAAGATTAAATGTTAAAATTTCATCAATATTGACCACTTTTTTGAACGTTCGACAGGTCCGGGGTCATCGTTTTTCATCAGAAAATTGATTTTTTGGACTCTACCAAAAATGATTCAAAATGTCATTTGGATCCGGGCCTCATGTTGAATAACCACTTTTTAAACCCTCACAGTGACCAAAATTGCCATTTTTAAAGAGTTTTTGCTTACTCTAAAGCTTCAATTTTGACCAATTTCAGGCACAGAAATTACTTTAAACACACTTATTTTAGTTGAAAAAGTAATAATTCACATCCAACCGTCATTTAAAGTCAAAAGATTACATGTTAAAATTGTATCAATATTGACGACTTTTTTCAACGTTTGACAGGTCCGGGGTCATCGTTTTTCATCAGAAAATTGATTTTTTGGACTCCACCAAAAATGATTCAAAATGTCATTTGGATCGGTCCTCATGTTGAATAACCACTTTTTAAACCCTCACAGTGACCAAAATTGCCATTTTTAAAGAGTTTTTGCTTACTCTAAAGCTTCAATTTTGACCAATTTCAGGCACAGAAATTACTTTAAACACACTTATTTTTAGTTGAAAAAGTAATATTTCACATCCAACCGTCATTTAAAGTCAAAAGATTAAATGTTAAAATTTCATCAATATTGACCACTTTTTTGAACGTTCGACAGGTCCGGGGTCATCGTTTTTCATCAGAAAATTGATTTTTTGGACTCTACCAAAAATGATTCAAAATGTCATTTGGATCGGGCCTCATGTTGAATAACCACTTTTTAAACCCTCACAGTGACCAAAATTGCCATTTTTACAGAGTTTTTGCTTACTCAAAAGCTTCAATTTTTACCAATTTCAGGCACAGAAATGACTTTAAACACACTTATTTTAGTTGAAAAAGTAATAATTCACATCCAACCGTCATTTAAAGTCAAAAGATTAAATGGTAAAATTTCATCAATATTGACCACTTTTTTGAACGTTCGACAGGTCCGGGGTCATCGTTTTTCATCAGAAAATTTATATTTTTTGGACTCTACCAAAAATGATTTAAAATGTCATTTGGATCGGGCCTCACGTTGAATAACAACTTTTTAAACCCTCACAGTGATCAAAATTGCCATTTTTAAAGAGTTTTTGCTTACTCTAAAGCTTCAATTTTGACCAATTTCAGGCACAGAAATTACTTTAAACACACTTATTTTAGTTGAAAAAGTAATAATTCACATCCAACCGTCATTTAAAGTCAAAAGATTAAATGTTAAAATTTCATCAATATTGACCACTTTTTTGAACGTTCGACAGGTCCGGGGTCATCATTTTTCATCAGAAAATTGATTTTTTGGACTCTACCAAAAATGATTCAAAATGTCATTTGGATCGGGCCTCATGTTGAATAACCACTGTTTAAACCCTCACAGTGACCAAAATTGCCATTTTTACAGAGTTTTTGCTTACTCTAAAGCTTCAATTTTGACCAATTTCAGGCACAAAAATGACTTTAAACACACCTATTTTAGTTGAAAAAGTAATAATTCACATCCAACCGTAATTTAAAGTCAAAAGATTACATGTTAAAATTGTATCAATATTGACCACTTTTTTGAACGTTCGACAGGTCCGGGGTCATCGTTTTTCATCAGAAAATTGATTTTTTGGACTCTACCAAAAATGATTCAAAATGTCATTTGCATCGGTCCTCATGTTGAATAACCACTTTTAACCCTCACATTGACCAAAATTGCCATTTTTAAAGAGTTTTTGCTTACTCTAAAGCTTCAATTGTGACCAATTTCAGGCACAGAAATTCCTTTAAACACACTTATTTTAGTTGAAAAAGTAATATTTCACATCCAACCGTCATTTAAAGTCAAAAGATTAAATGTTAAAATTTCATCAATATTGACCACTTATTTGAACGTTCGACAGGTCCGGGGTCATCGTTTTTCATCAGAAAATTGATTTTTTGGACTCTACCAAAAATGATTCAAAATCATTTGGATCGGGCCTCATGTTGAATAACCACTTTTTAAACCCTCACAGTGATCAAAATTGCCATTTTTAAAGAGTTTTTGCTAACTCTAAAGCTTCAATTTTGACCAATTTCAGGCACAGAAATGACTTTAAACACACCTATTTTAGTTAAAAAAGTAATAATTCACATGCAACCGTCATTTAAAGTCAAAAGATTACATGTTAAAATTTCATCAATATTGACCACTTTTTTGAACGTTCGACAGGTCCGGGGTCATCGTTTTTCATCAGAAAATTGATTGTTTGGACTCTACCAAAAATGATTCAAAATGCCATTTGGATCGGGCCTCATGTTGAATAACCACTTTTTAAACCCTCACAGTGACCAAAATTGCCATTTTTACAGAGTTTTGCTTACTCAAAAGCTTCAATTTTGACCAATTTCAGGCCCTTTAAATGACTTTAAACACACTTATTTTAGTTGAAAAAGTAATAATTCACATCCAACCGTCATTTAAAGTCAAAAGATTAAATGTTAAAATTTCATCAATATTGACCACTTTTTTGAACGTTCGACAGGTCCGGGGTCATCGTTTTTCATCAGAAAATTGATTTTTTGGACTCTACCAAAAATGATTCAAAATGTCATTTGGATCGGGCCTCATGTTGAATAACCACTTTTTAAACCCTCACAGTGACCAAAATTGCCATTTTTAAAGAGTTTTTGCTTACTCTAAAGCTTCAATTTTGACCAATTTCAGGCACAGAAATTACTTTAAACACACTTATTTTAGTTGAAAAAGTAATATTTCACATCCAACCGTCATTTAAAGTCAAAAGATTAAATGTTAAAATTTCATCAATATTGACCACTTATTTGAACGTTCGACAGGTCCGGGGTCATCGTTTTTCATCAGAAAATTGATTTTTTGGACTCTACCAAAAATGATTCAAAATCATTTGGATCGGGCCTCATGTTGAATAACCACTTTTTAAACCCTCACAGTGATCAAAATTGCCATTTTTAAAGAGTTTTTGCTAACTCTAAAGCTTCAATTTTGACCAATTTCAGGCACAGAAATGACTTTAAACACACCTATTTTAGTTAAAAAAGTAATAATTCACATGCAACCGTCATTTAAAGTCAAAAGATTACATGTTAAAATTTCATCAATATTGACCACTTTTTTGAACGTTCGACAGGTCCGGGGTCATCGTTTTTCATCAGAAAATTGATTGTTTGGACTCTACCAAAAATGATTCAAAATGCCATTTGGATCGGGCCTCATGTTGAATAACCACTTTTTAAACCCTCACAGTGACCAAAATTGCCATTTTTACAGAGTTTTGCTTACTCAAAAGCTTCAATTTTGACCAATTTCAGGCCCTTTAAATGACTTTAAACACACTTATTTTAGTTGAAAAAGTAATAATTCACATCCAACCGTCATTTAAAGTCAAAAGATTAAATGTTAAAATTTCATCAATATTGACCACTTTTTTGAACGTTCGACAGGTCCGGGGTCATCGTTTTTCATCAGAAAATTGATTTTTTGGACTCTACCAAAAATGATTCAAAATGTCATTTGGATCGGGCCTCATGTTGAATAACCACTTTTTAAACCCTCACAGTGACCAAAATTGCCATTTTTAAAGAGTTTTTGCTTACTCTAAAGCTTCAATTTTGACCAATTTCAGGCACAGAAATTACTTTAAACACACTTATTTTAGTTGAAAAAGTAATAATTCACATCCAACCGTCATTTAAAGTCAAAAGATTACATGTTAAAATTGTATCAATATTGACGACTTTTTTCAACGTTTGACAGGTCCGGGGTCATCGTTTTTCATCAGAAAATTGATTTTTTGGACTCCACCAAAAATGATTCAAAATGTCATTTGGATCGGTCCTCATGTTGAATAACCACTTTTTAAACCCTCACAGTGACCAAAATTGCCATTTTTAAAGAGTTTTTGCTTACTCTAAAGCTTCAATTTTGACCAATTTCAGGCACAGAAATTACTTTAAACACACTTATTTTAGTTGAAAAAGTATTATTTCACATCCAACCGTCATTTAAAGTCAAAAGATTAAATGTTAAAATTTCATCAATATTGACCACTTTTTTGAACGTTCGACAGGTCCGGGGTCATCGTTTTTCATCAGAAAATTGATTTTTTGGACGCTACCAAAAATGATTCAAAATGTCATTTGGATCGGGCCTCATGTTGAATAACCACTTTTTAAACCCTCACAGTGACCAAAATTGCCATTTTTACAGAGTTTTTGCTTACTCAAAAGCTTCAATTTTGACCAATTTCAGGCACAGAAATGACTTTAAACACACTTATTTTAGTTGAAAAAGTAATAATTCACATCCAACCGTCATTTAAAGTCAAAAGATTAAATGTTAAAATTTCATCAATATTGACCACTTTTTTGAACGTTCGACAGGTCCGGGGTCATCGTTTTTCATCAGAAAATTGATTTTTTGGACTCTACCAAAAATGATTCAAAATATCATTTGGATCGGGCCTCATGTTGAATAACCACTTTTTAAACCCTCACAGTGATCAAAATTGCCATTTTTAAAGAGTTTTTGCTTACTCTAAAGCTTCAATTTTGACCAATTTCAGGCACAGAAATGACTTTAAACACACCTATTTTAGTTAAAAAAGTAATAATTCACATGCAACCGTCATTTAAAGTCAAAAGATTACATGTTAAAATTGTATCAATATTGACCACTTTTTTGAACGTTCGACAGGTCCGGGGTCATCGTTTTTCATCAGAAAATTGATTTTTTGGACTCTACCAAAAATGATTCAAAATGCCATTTGGATCGGGCCTCATGTTGAATAACCAATTTTTAAACCCTCCCAGTGACCAAAATTGCCATTTTTTCAGAGTTTTGCTTACTCAAAAGCTTCAATTTTGACCAATTTCAGGCCCTTTAAATGACTTTAAACACACTTATTTTAGTTGAAAAAGTAATAATTCACATCCAACCGTCATTTAAAGTCAAAAGATTAAATGTTAAAATTTCATCAATATTGACCACTTTTTTGAACGTGCGACAGGTCCGGGGTCATCGTTTTTCATCAGAAAATTGATTTTTTGGACTCTACCAAAAATGATTCAAAATGTCATTTGGATCGGGCCTCATGTTGAATAACCACTTTTTAAACCCTCACAGTGACCAAAATTGCCATTTTTAAAGAGTTTTTGCTTACTCTAAAGCTTCAATTTTGACCAATTTCAGGCACAGAAATGACTTTAAACACACCTATTTTAGTTGAAAAAGTAATAATTCACATCCAACCGTCATTTAAAGTCAAAAGATTACATGTTAAAATTGTATCAATATTGACCACTTTTTTGAACGTTCGACAGGTCCGGGGTCATCGTTTTTCATCAGAAAATTGATTTTTTGGACTCTACCAAAAATGATTCAAAATGTCATTTGGATCGGGCCTCATGTTGAATAACCACTTTTTAAACCCTCACAGTGACCAAAATTGCCATTTTTACAGAGTTTTTGCTTACTCAAAAGCTTCAATTTTGACCAATTTCAGGCACAGAAATGACTTTAAACACACTTATTTTAGTTGAAAAAGTAATAATTCACATCCAACCGTCATTTAAAGTCAAAAGATTAAATGTTAAAATTTCATCAATATTGACCACTTTTTTGAACGTTCGACAGGTCCGGGGTCATCGTTTTTCATCAGAAAATTGATTTTTTTGGACTCTAACAAAAATTATTCAAAATGTCATTTGGATCGGGCCTCATGTTGAATAACCACTTTTTAAACCCTCACAGTGACCAAAATTGCCATTTTTACAGAGTTTTTGCTTACTCAAAAGCTTCAATTTTGACCAATTTCAGGCACAGAAATGACTTTAAACACACTTATTTTAGTTGAAAAAGTAATAATTCACATCCAACCGTCATTTAAAGTCAAAAGATTAAATGTTAAAATTTCATCAATATTGACCACTTTTTTGAACGTTCGACAGGTCCGGGGTCATCGTTTTTCAGAAAATTGATTTTTTGGACTCTACCAAAAATGATTCAAAATGTCATTTGGATCGGGCCTCATGTTGAATAACCACTTTTTAAACCCTCACAGTGACCAAAATTGCCATTTTTAAAGAGTTTTTGCTTACTCTAAAGCTTCAATTTTGACCAATTTCAGGCACAGAAATGACTTTAAACACACCTATTTTAGTTAAAAAAGTAATAATTCACATCCAACCGTCATTTAAAGCCAAAAGATTACATGTTAAAATTGTATCAATATTGACCACTTTTTTGAACGTTCGACAGGTCGGGAGTCATCGTTTTCATAAGAAAATTGATTGTCTGGACTCTACCAAAAATGATTCAAAATGCCATTTGGATCGGGCCTCATGTTGAATAACCACTTTTTAAACCCTCACAGTGACCAAAATTGCAATTTTTTCAGAGTTTTGCTTACTCAAAAGCTTCAATTTTGACCAATTTCAGGCACAGAAATGACTTTAAACACACTTATTTTAGTTGAAAAAGTAATAATTCACATCCAACCGTCATTTAAAGTCAAAAGATTAAATGTTAAAATTTCATCAATATTGACCACTTTTTTGAACGTTCGACAGGTCCGGGGTCATCATTTTTCATCAGAAAATTGATTTTTTGGACTCTACCAAAAATGATTCAAAATGTCATTTGGATCGGGCCTCATGTTGAATAACCACTGTTTAAACCCTCACAGTGACCAAAATTGCCATTTTTACAGAGTTTTTGCTTACTCTAAAGCTTCAATTTTGACCAATTTCAGGCACAGAAATGACTTTAAACACACCTATTTTAGTTGAAAAAGTAATAATTCACATCCAACCGTCATTTAAAGTCAAAAGATTAAATGTTAAAATTTCATCAATATTGACCACTTTTTTGAACGTTCGACAGGTCCGGGGTAATCGTTTTTCATCAGAAAATTGATTTTTTGGACTCTACCAAAAATGATTCAAAATGTCATTTGGATCGGGCCTCACGTTGAATAACCACTTTTTAAACCCTCACAGTGATCAAAATTGCCATTTTTAAAGAGTTTTTGCTTACTCTAAAGCTTCAATTTTGACCAATTTCAGGCACAGAAATTACTTTAAACACACTTATTTTAGTTGAAAAAGTAATATTTCACATCCAACCGTCATTTAAAGTCAAAAGATTAAATGTTAAAATTTCATCAATATTGACCACTTTTTTGAACGTTCAACAGGTCCGGGGTCATCGTTTTTCATCAGAAAATTGATTTTTTGGACTCTACCAAAAATGATTCAAAATGTCATTTGGATCGGGCCTCATGTTGAATACCCACTTTTTAAACCCTCACAGTGACCAAAATTGCCATTTTTAAAGAGTTTTTGCTTACTCTAAAGCTTCAATTTTGACCAATTTCAGGCACAGAAATTACTTTAAACACACTTATTTTAGTTGAAAAAGTAATATTTCACATCCAACCGTCATTTAAAGTCAAAAGATTAAATGTTAAAATTTCATCAATATTGACCACTTTTTTGAACGTTCGACAGGTCCGGGGTCATCGTTTTTCATCAGAAAATTGATTTTTTTAGACTCTACCAAAAATGATTCAAAATGTCATTTGGATCGGGCCTCACTTTGAATAACCACTTTTTAAACCCTCACAGTGACCAAAATTGCAATTTTTAAAAAGTTTCTGCTTACTCTAAAGCTTCAATTTTGACCAATTTCAGGCACAGAAATGACTTTAAACACACCTATTTTAGTTAAAAAAGTAATAATTCACATCCAACCGTCATTTAAAGCCAAAAGATTACATGTTAAAATTGTATCAATATTGACCACTTTTTTGAACGTTCGACAGGTCGGGAGTCATCGTTTTTCATAAGAAAATTGATTGTTTGGACTCTACCAAAAATGATTCAAAATGCCATTTGGATCGGGCCTCATGTTGAATAACCACTTTTTAAACCCTCACAGTGACCAAAATTGCAATTTTTTCAGAGTTTTGCTTACTCAAAAGCTTCAATTTTGACCAATTTCAGGCACAGAAATGACTTTAAACACACCTATTTTAGTTGAAAAAGTAATAATTCACATCCAACCGTAATTTAAAGTCAAAAGATTACATGTTAAAATTGTATCAATATTGACCACTTTTTTGAACGTTCGACAGGTCCGGGGTCATCGTTTTTCATCAGAAAATTGATTTTTTGGACTCTACCAAAAATGATTCAAAATGTCATTTGCATCGGTCCTCATGTTGAATAACCACTTTTTAAACCCTCACATTGACCAAAATTGCCATTTTTAAAGAGTTTTTGCTTACTCTAAAGCTTCAATTGTGACCAATTTCAGGCACAGAAATTCCTTTAAACACACTTATTTTAGTTGAAAAAGTAATATTTCACATCCAACCGTCATTTAAAGTCAAAAGATTAAATGTTAAAATTTCATCAATATTGACCACTTATTTGAACGTTCGACAGGTCCGGGGTCATCGTTTTTCATCAGAAAATTGATTTTTTGGACTCTACCAAAAATGATTCAAAATCATTTGGATCGGGCCTCATGTTGAATAACCACTTTTTAAACCCTCACAGTGATCAAAATTGCCATTTTTAAAGAGTTTTTGCTAACTCTAAAGCTTCAATTTTGACCAATTTCAGGCACAGAAATGACTTTAAACACACCTATTTTAGTTAAAAAAGTAATAATTCACATGCAACCGTCATTTGAAGTCAAAAGATTACATGTTAAAATTTCATCAATATTGTCCACTTTTTTGAACGTTCGACAGGTCCGGGGTCATCGTTTTTCATCAGAAAATTGATTGTTTGGACTCTACCAAAAATGATTCAAAATGCCATTTGGATCGGGCCTCATGTTGAATAACCACTTTTTAAACCCTCACAGTGACCAAAATTGCCATTTTTACAGAGTTTTGCTTACTCAAAAGCTTCAATTTTGACCAATTTCAGGCCCTTTAAATGACTTTAAACACACTTATTTTAGTTGAAAAAGTAATAATTCACATCCAACCGTCATTTAAAGTCAAAAGATTAAATGTTAAAATTTCATCAATATTGACCACTTTTTTGAACGTTCGACAGGTCCGGGGTCATCGTTTTTCATCAGAAAATTGATTTTTTGGACTCTACCAAAAATGATTCAAAATGTCATTTGGATCGGGCCTCATGTTGAATAACCACTTTTTAAACCCTCACAGTGACCAAAATTGCCATTTTTAAAGAGTTTTTGCTTACTCTAAAGCTTCAATTTTGACCAATTTCAGGCACAGAAATTACTTTAAACACACTTATTTTAGTTGAAAAAGTAATAATTCACATCCAACCGTCATTTAAAGTCAAAAGATTACATGTTAAAATTGTATCAATATTGACGACTTTTTTCAACGTTTGACAGGTCCGGGGTCATCGTTTTTCATCAGAAAATTGATTTTTTGGACTCCACCAAAAATGATTCAAAATGTCATTTGGATCGGTCCTCATGTTGAATAACCACTTTTTAAACCCTCACAGTGACCAAAATTGCCATTTTTAAAGAGTTTTTGCTTACTCCAAAGCTTCAATTTTGACCAATTTCAGGCACAGAAATTACTTTAAACACACTTATTTTAGTTGAAAAAGTAATATTTCACATCCAACCGTCATTTAAAGTCAAAAGATTAAATGTTAAAATTTCATCAATATTGACCACTTTTTTGAACGTTCGACAGGTCCGGGGTCATCGTTTTTCATCAGAAAATTGATTTTTTGGACTCTACCAAAAATGATTCAAAATGTCATTTGGATCGGGCCTCATGTTGAATAACCACTTTTTAAACCCTCACAGTGACCAAAATTGCCATTTTTACAGAGTTTTTGCTTACTCAAAAGCTTCAATTTTGACCAATTTCAGGCACAGAAATGACTTTAAACACACTTATTTTAGTTGAAAAAGTAATAATTCACATCCAACCGTCATTTAAAGTCAAAAGATTAAATGTTAAAATTTCATCAATATTGACCACTTTTTTGAACGTTCGACAGGTCCGGGGTCATCGTTTTTCATCAGAAAATTGATTTTTTGGACTCTACCAAAAATGATTCAAAATATCATTTGGATCGGGCCATATGTTGAATAACCACTTTTTAAACCCTCACAGTGATCAAAATTGCCATTTTTAAAGAGTTTTTGCTTACTCTAAAGCTTCAATTTTGACCAATTTCAGGCACAGAAATGACTTTAAACACACCTATTTTAGTTAAAAAAGTAATAATTCACATGCAACCGTCATTTAAAGTCAAAAGATTACATGTTAAAATTGTATCAATATTGACCACTTTTTTGAACGTTCGACAGGTCCGGGGTCATCGTTTTTCATCAGAAAATTGATTTTTTGGACTCTACCAAAAATGATTCAAAATGCCATTTGGATCGGGCCTCATGTTGAATAACCAATTTTTAAACCCTCCCAGTGACCAAAATTGCCATTTTTTCAGAGTTTTGCTTACTCAAAAGCTTCAATTTTGACCAATTTCAGGCCCTTTAAATGACTTTAAACACACTTATTTTAGTTGAAAAATAATAATTCACATCCAACCGTCATTTAAAGTCAAAAGATTAAATGTTAAAATTTCATCAATATTGACCACTTTTTTGAACGTTCGACAGGTCCGGGGTCATCGTTTTTCATCAGAAAATTGATTTTTTGGACTCTACCAAAAATGATTCAAAATGTCATTTGGATCGGGCCTCATGTTGAATAACCACTTTTTAAACCCTCACAGTGACCAAAATTGCCATTTTTAAAGAGTTTTTGCTTACTCTAAAGCTTCAATTTTGACCAATTTCAGGCACAGAAATGACTTTAAACACACCTATTTTAGTTGAAAAAGTAATAATTCACATCCAACCGTCATTTAAAGTCAAAAGATTAAATGTTAAAATTTCATCAATATTGACCACTTTTTTGAACGTTCGACAGGTCCGGGGTCATCATTTTTCATCAGAAAATTGATTTTTTGGACTCTACCAAAAATGATTCAAAATGTCATTTGGATCGGGCCTCATGTTGAATAACCACTGTTTAAACCCTCACAGTGACCAAAATTGCCATTTTTACAGAGTTTTTGCTTACTCTAAAGCTTCAATTTTGACCAATTTCAGGCACAGAAATGACTTTAAACACACCTATTTTAGTTGAAAAAGTAATAATTCACATCCAACCGTCATTTAAAGTCAAAAGATTAAATGTTAAAATTTCATCAATATTGACCACTTTTTTGAACGTTCGACAGGTCCGGGGTCATCGTTTTTCATCAGAAAATTGATTTTTTGGACTCTACCAAAAATGATTCAAAATGTCATTTGGATCGGGCCTCATGTTAAATAACCACTTTTTAAACCCTCACAGTGACCAAAATTGCAATTTTTAAAAAGTTTTTGCTTACTCTAAAGCTTCAATTTTGACCAATTTCAGGCACAGAAATGACTTTAAACACACCTATTTTAGTTAAAAAAGTAATAATTCACATCCAACCATCATTTAAAGCCAAAAGATTACATGTTAAAATTGTATCAATATTGACCACTTTTTTGAACGTTCGACAGGTCGGGAGTCATCGTTTTTCATAAGAAAATTGATTGTTTGGACTCTACCAAAAATGATTCAAAATGCCATTTGGATCGGGCCTCATGTTGAATAACCACTTTTTAAACCCTCACAGTGACCAAAATTGCAATTTTTTCAGAGTTTTGCTTACTCAAAAGCTTCAATTTTGACCAATTTCAGGCACAGAAATGACTTTAAACACACCTATTTTAGTTGAAAAAGTAATAATTCACATCCAACCGTAATTTAAAGTCAAAAGATTACATGTTAAAATTGTATCAATATTGACCACTTTTTTGAACGTTCGACAGGTCCGGGGTCATCGTTTTTCATCAGAAAATTGATTTTTTGGACTCTACCAAAAATGATTCAAAATGTCATTTGCATCGGTCCTCATGTTGAATAACCACTTTTTAAACCCTCACATTGACCAAAATTGCCATTTTTAAAGAGTTTTTGCTTACTCTAAAGCTTCAATTGTGACCAATTTCAGGCACAGAAATTCCTTTAAACACACTTATTTTAGTTGAAAAAGTAATATTTCACATCCAACCGTCATTTAAAGTCAAAAGATTAAATGTTAAAATTTCATCAATATTGACCACTTATTTGAACGTTCGACAGGTCCGGGGTCATCGTTTTTCATCAGAAAATTGATTTTTTGGACTCTACCAAAAATGAATCAAAATCATTTGGATCGGGCCTCATGTTGAATAACCACTTTTTAAACCCTCACAGTGATCAAAATTGCCATTTTTAAAGAGTTTTTGCTAACTCTAAAGCTTCAATTTTGACCAATTTCAGGCACAGAAATGACTTTAAACACACCTATTTTAGTTAAAAAAGTAATAATTCACATGCAACCGTCATTTAAAGTCAAAAGATTACATGTTAAAATTTCATCAATATTGACCACTTTTTTGAACGTTCGACAGGTCCGGGGTCATCGTTTTTCATCAGAAAATTGATTGTTTGGACTCTACCAAAAATGATTCAAAATGCCATTTGGATCGGGCCTCATGTTGAATAACCACTTTTTAAACCCTCACAGTGACCAAAATTGCCATTTTTACAGAGTTTTGCTTACTCAAAAGCTTCAATTTTGACCAATTTCAGGCCCTTTAAATGACTTTAAACACACTTATTTTAGTTGAAAAAGTAATAATTCACATCCAACCGTCATTTAAAGTCAAAAGATTAAATGTTAAAATTTCATCAATATTGACCACTTTTTTGAACGTTCGACAGGTCCGGGGTCATCGTTTTTCATCAGAAAATTGATTTTTTGGACTCTACCAAAAATGATTCAAAATGTCATTTGGATCGGGCCTCATGTTGAATAACCACTTTTTAAACCCTCACAGTGACCAAAATTGCCATTTTTAAAGAGTTTTTGCTTACTCTAAAGCTTCAATTTTGACCAATTTCAGGCACAGAAATTACTTTAAACACACTTATTTTAGTTGAAAAAGTAATAATTCACATCCAACCGTCATTTAAAGTCAAAAGATTACATGTTAAAATTGTATCAATATTGACGACTTTTTTCAACGTTTGACAGGTCCGGGGTCATCGTTTTTCATCAGAAAATTGATGTTTTTGGACTCCACCAAAAATGATTCAAAATGTCATTTGGATCGGTCCTCATGTTGAATAACCACTTTTTAAACCCTCACAGTGACCAAAATTGCCATTTTTAAAGAGTTTTTGCTTACTCCAAAGCTTCAATTTTGACCAATTTCAGGCACAGAAATTACTTTAAACACACTTATTTTAGTTGAAAAAGTAATATTTCACATCCAACCGTCATTTAAAGTCAAAAGATTAAATGTTAAAATTTCATCAATATTGACCACTTTTTTGAACGTTCGACAGGTCCGGGGTCATCGTTTTTCATCAGAAAATTGATTTTTTGGACTCTACCAAAAATGATTCAAAATGTCATTTGGATCGGGCCTCATGTTGAATAACCACTTTTTAAACCCTCACAGTGACCAAAATTGCCATTTTTACAGAGTTTTTGCTTACTCAAAAGCTTCAATTTTGAACAATTTCAGGCACAGAAATGACTTTAAACACACTTATTTTAGTTGAAAAAGTAATAATTCACATCCAACCGTCATTTAAAGTCAAAAGATTAAATGTTAAAATTTCATCAATATTGACCACTTTTTTGAACGTTCGACAGGTCCGGGGTCATCGTTTTTCATCAGAAAATTGATTTTTTGGACTCTACCAAAAATGATTCAAAATATCATTTGGATCGGGCCTCATGTTGAATAACCACTTTTTAAACCCTCACAGTGATCAAAATTGCCATTTTTAAAGAGTTTTTGCTTACTCTAAAGCTTCAATTTTGACCAATTTCAGGCACAGAAATGACTTTAAACACACCTATTTTAGTTAAAAAAGTAATAATTCACATGCAACCGTCATTTAAAGTCAAAAGATTACATGTTAAAATTGTATCAATATTGACCACTTTTTTGAACGTTCGACAGGTCCGGGGTCATCGTTTTTCATCAGAAAATTGATTTTTTGGACTCTACCAAAAATGATTCAAAATGCCATTTGGATCGGGCCTCATGTTGAATAACCAATTTTTAAACCCTCCCAGTGACCAAAATTGCCATTTTTTCAGAGTTTTGCTTACTCAAAAGCTTCAATTTTGACCAATTTCAGGCCCTTTAAATGACTTTAAACACACTTATTTTAGTTGAAAAAGTAATAATTCACATCCAACCGTCATTTAAAGTCAAAAGATTAAATGTTAAAATGTCATCAATATTGACCACTTTTTTGAACGTTCGACAGGTCCGGGGTCATCGTTTTTCATCAGAAAATTGATTTTTTGGACTCTACCAAAAATGATTCAAAATGTCATTTGGATCGGGCCTCATGTTGAATAACCACTTTTTAAACCCTCACAGTGACCAAAATTGCCATTTTTAAAGAGTTTTTGCTTACTCTAAAGCTTCAATTTTGACCAATTTCAGGCACAGAAATGACTTTAAACACACCTATTTTAGTTGAAAAAGTAATAATTCACATCCAACCGTCATTTAAAGTCAAAAGATTACATGTTAAAATTGTATCAATATTGACCACTTTTTTGAACGTTCGACAGGTCCGGGGTCATCGTTTTTCATCAGAAAATTGATTTTTTGGACTCTACCAAAAATGATTCAAAATGTCATTTGGATCGGGCCTCATGTTGAATAACCACTTTTTAAACCCTCACAGTGACCAAAATTGCCATTTTTACAGAGTTTTTGCTTACTCAAAAGCTTCCATTTTGACCAATTTCAGGCACAGAAATGACTTTAAACACACTTATTTTAGTTGAAAAAGTAATAATTCACATCCAACCGTCATTTAAAGTCAAAAGATTAAATGTTAAAATTTCATCAATATTGACCACTTTTTTGAACGTTCGACAGGTCCGGGGTCATCGTTTTTCATCAGAAAATTGATTTTTTTGGACTCTAACAAAAATTATTCAAAATGTCATTTGGATCGGGCCTCATGTTGAATAACCACTTTTTAAACCCTCACAGTGACCAAAATTGCCATTTTTACATAGTTTTTGCTTACTCAAAAGCTTCAATTTTGACCAATTTCAGGCACAGAAATGACTTTAAACACACTTATTTTAGTTGAAAAAGTAATAATTCACATCCAACCGTCATTTAAAGTCAAAAGATTAAATGTTAAAATTTCATCATTATTGACCACTTTTTTGAACGTTCGACAGGTCCGGGGTCATCGTTTTTCAGAAAATTGATTTTTTGGACTCTACCAAAAATGATTCAAAATGTCATTTGGATCGGGCCTCATGTTGAATAACCACTTTTTAAACCCTCACAGTGACCAAAATTGCCATTTTTAAAGAGTTTTTGCTTACTCTAAAGCTTCAATTTTGACCAATTTCAGGCACAGAAATGACTTTAAACACACCTATTTTAGTTAAAAAAGTAATAATTCACATCCAACCGTCATTTAAAGCCAAAAGATTACATGTTAAAATTGTATCAATATTGACCACTTTTTTGAACGTTCGACAGGTCGGGAGTCACCGTTTTTCATAAGAAAATTGATTGTTTGGACTCTACCAAAAATGATTCAAAATGCCATTTGGATCGGGCCTCATGTTGAATACCCACTTTTTAAACCCTCACAGTGACCAAAATTGCAATTTTTTCAGAGTTTTGCTTACTCAAAAGCTTCAATTTTGACCAATTTCAGGCACAGAAATGACTTTAAACACACTTATTTTAGTTGAAAAAGTAATAATTCACATCCAACCGTCATTTAAAGTCAAAAGATTAAATGTTAAAATTTCATCAATATTGACCACTTTTTTGAACGTTCGACAGGTCCGGGGTCATCGTTTTTCATCAGAAAATTGATTTTTTGGACTCTACCAAAAATGATTCAAAATGTCATTTGGATCGGTCCTCATGTTGAATAACCACTTTTTAAACCCTCACATTGACCAAAATTGCCATTTTTAAAGAGTTTTTGCTTACTCTAAAGCTTCAATTGTGACCAATTTCAGGCACAGAAATTCCTTTAAACACACTTATTTTAGTTGAAAAAGTAATATTTCACATCCAACCGTCATTTAAAGTCAAAAGATTAAATGTTAAAATTTCATCAATATTGACCACTTTTTTGAACGTTCGACAGGTCCGGGGTCATAGCTTTTCATCAGAAAATTGATTTTTTGGACTCTACCAAAAATGATTCAAAATGCCATTTGGATCGGGCCTCATGTTGAATACCCACTTTTTAAACCCTCACAGTGACCAAAATTGCAATTTTTTCAGAGTTTTGCTTACTCAAAAGCTTCAATTTTGACCAATTTCAGGCACAGAAATGACTTTAAACACACTTATTTTAGTTGAAAAAGTAATAATTCACATCCAACCGTCATTTAAAGTCAAAAGATTAAATGTTAAAATTTCATCAATATTGACCACTTTTTTGAACGTTCGACAGGTCCGGGGTCATCGTTTTTCATCAGAAAATTGATTTTTTTGGACTCTAACAAAAATTATTCAAAATGTCATTTGGATCGGGCCTCATGTTGAATAACCACTTTTTAAACCCTCACAGTGACCAAAATTGCCATTTTTACATAGTTTTTGCTTACTCAAAAGCTTCAATTTTGACCAATTTCAGGCACAGAAATGACTTTAAACACACTTATTTTAGTTGAAAAAGTAATAATTCACATCCAACCGTCATTTAAAGTCAAAAGATTAAATGTTAAAATTTCATCATTATTGACCACTTTTTTGAACGTTCGACAGGTCCGGGGTCATCGTTTTTCAGAAAATTGATTTTTTGGACTCTACCAAAAATGATTCAAAATGTCATTTGGATCGGGCCTCATGTTGAATAACCACTTTTTAAACCCTCACAGTGACCAAAATTGCCATTTTTAAAGAGTTTTTGCTTACTCTAAAGCTTCAATTTTGACCAATTTCAGGCACAGAAATGACTTTAAACACACCTATTTTAGTTAAAAAAGTAATAATTCACATCCAACCGTCATTTAAAGCCAAAAGATTACATGTTAAAATTGTATCAATATTGACCACTTTTTTGAACGTTCGACAGGTCGGGAGTCATCGTTTTTCATAAGAAAATTGATTGTTTGGACTCTACCAAAAATGATTCAAAATGCCATTTGGATCGGGCCTCATGTTGAATACCCACTTTTTAAACCCTCACAGTGACCAAAATTGCAATTTTTTCAGAGTTTTGCTTACTCAAAAGCTTCAATTTTGACCAATTTCAGGCACAGAAATGACTTTAAACACACTTATTTTAGTTGAAAAAGTAATAATTCACATCCAACCGTCATTTAAAGTCAAAAGATTAAATGTTAAAATTTCATCAATATTGACCACTTTTTTGAACGTTCGACAGGTCCGGGGTCATCATTTTTCATCAGAAAATTGATTTTTTGGACTCTACCAAAAATGATTCAAAATGTCATTTGGATCGGGCCTCATGTTGAATAACCACTGTTTAAACCCTCACAGTGACCAAAATTGCCATTTTTACAGAGTTTTTGCTTACTCTAAAGCTTCAATTTTGACCAATTTCAGGCACAGAAATGACTTTAAACACACCTATTTTAGTTGAAAAAGTAATAATTCACATCCAACCGTCATTTAAAGTCAAAAGATTACATGTTAAAATTGTATCAATATTGACCACTTTTTTGAACGTTCGACAGGTCCGGGGTCATCGTTTTTCATCAGAAAATCGATTTTTTGGACTCTACCAAAAATGATTCAAAATGTCATTTGGATCGGTCCTCATGTTGAATAACCACTTTTTAAACCCTCACATTGACCAAAATTGCCATTTTTAAAGAGTTTTTGCTTACTCTAAAGCTTCAATTGTGACCAATTTCAGGCACAGAAATTCCTTTAAACACACTTATTTTAGTTGAAAAAGTAATATTTCACATCCAACCGTCATTTAAAGTCAAAAGATTAAATGTTAAAATTTCATCAATATTGACCACTTTTTTGAACGTTCGACAGGTCCGGGGTCATAGCTTTTCATCAGAAAATTGATTTTTTGGACTCTACCAAAAATGATTCAAAATGTCATTTGGATCGGGCCTCATGTTGAATAACCACTTTTTAAACCCTCACAGTGACCAAAATTGCCATTTTTTCAGAGTTTTGCTTACTCAAAAGCTTCAATTTTGACCAATTTCAGGCCCTTTAAATGACTTTAAACACACTTATTTTAGTTGAAAAAGTAATAATTCACATCCAACCGTCATTTAAAGTCAAAAGATTAAATGTTAAAATTTCATCAATATTGACCACTTTTTTGAACGTTCGACAGGTCCGGGGTCATCGTTTTTCATCAGAAAATTGATTTTTTGGACTCTACCAAAAATGATTCAAAATGTCATTTGGATCGGGCCTCATGTTGAATAACCACTTTTTAAACCCTCACAGTGACCAAAATTGCCATTTTTAAAGAGTTTTTGCTTACTCTAAAGCTTCAATTTTGACCAATTTCAGGCACAGAAATTACTTTAAACACACTTATTTTAGTTGAAAAAGTAATAATTCACATCCAACCGTCATTTAAAGTCAAAAGATTACATGTTAAAATTGTATCAATATTGACGACTTTTTTCAACGTTCGACAGGTCCGGGGTCATCGTTTTTCATCAGAAAATTGATTTTTTGGACTCCACCAAAAATCATTCAAAATGTCATTTGGATCGGTCCTCATGTTGAATAACCACTTTTTAAACCCTCACAGTGACCAAAATTGCCATTTTTAAAGAGTTTTTGCTTACTCTAAAGCTTCAATTTTGACCAATTTCAGGCACAGAAATTACTTTAAACACACTTATTTTAGTTGAAAAAGTAATATTTCACATCCAACCGTCATTTAAAGTCAAAAGATTAAATGTTAAAATTTCATCAATATTGACCACTTTTTTGAACGTTCGACAGGTCCGGGGTCATCGTTTTTTCATCAGAAAATTGATTTTTTGGACTCTACCAAAAATGATTCAAAATATCATTTGGATCGGGCCTCATGTTGAATAACCACTTTTTAAACCCTCACAGTGATCAAAATTGCCATTTTTAAAGAGTTTTTGCTTACTCTAAAGCTTCAATTTTGACCAATTTCAGGCACAGAAATGACTTTAAACACACCTATTTTAGTTAAAAAAGTAATATTTCACATGCAACCGTCATTTAAAGTCAAAAGATTACATGTTAAAATTGTATCAATATTGACCACTTTTTTGAACGTTCGACAGGTCCGGGGTCATCGTTTTTCATCAGAAAATTGATTGTTTGGACTCTACCAAAAATGATTCAAAATGCCATTTGGATCGGGCCTCATGTTGAATAACCAATTTTTAAACCCTCCCAGTGACCGAAATTGCCATTTTTTCAGAGTTTTGCTTACTCAAAAGCTTCAATTTTGACCAATTTCAGGCCCTTTAAATGACTTTAAACACACTTATTTTAGTTGAAAAAGTAATAATTCACATCCAACCGTCATTTAAAGTCAAAAGATTAAATGTTAAAATTTCATCAATATTGAACACTTTTTTGAACGTTCGACAGGTCCGGGGTCATCGTTTTTCATCAGAAAATTGATTTTTTGGACTCTACCAAAAATGATTCAAAATGTCATTTGGATCGGGCCTCATGTTGAATAACCACTTTTTAAACCCTCACAGTGACCAAAATTGCCATTTTTAAAGAGTTTTTGCTTACTCTAAAGCTTCAATTTTGACCAATTTCAGGCACAGAAATGACTTTAAACACACCTATTTTAGTTGAAAAAGTAATAATTCACATCCAACCGTCATTTAAAGTCAAAAGATTACATGTTAAAATTGTATCAATATTGACCACTTTTTTGAACGTTCGACAGGTCCGGGGTCATCGTTTTTCATCAGAAAATTGATTTTTTGGACTCTACCAAAAATGATTCAAAATGTCATTTGGATCGGGCCTCATGTTGAATAACCACTTTTTAAACCCTCACAGTGACCAAAATTGCCATTTTTACAGAGTTTTTGCTTACTCAAAAGCTTCAATTTTGACCAATTTCAGGCACAGAAATGACTTTTAAACACACTTATTTTAGTTGAAAAAGTAATAATTCACATCCAACCGTCATTTAAAGTCAAAAGATTAAATGTTAAAATTTCATCACTATTGACCACTTTTTTGAACGTTCGACAGGTCCGGGGTCATCGTTTTTCATCAGAAAATTGATTTTTTGGACTCTACCAAAAATGATTCAAAATATCATTTGGATCGGGCCTCATGTTGAATAACCACGTTTTAAACCCTCACAGTGATCAAAATTGCCAGTTTTAAAGAGTTTTTGCTTACTCTAAAGCTTCAATTTTGACCAATTTCAGGCACAGAAATTACTTTAAACACACTTATTTTAGTTGAAAAAGTAATATTTCACATCCAACCGTCATTTAAAGTCAAAAGATTAAATGTTAAAATTTCATCAATATTGACAACTTTTTTGAACGTTCGACAGGTCGGGGGTAATCGTTTTTCATCAGAAAATTGATTTTTTTGGACTCTACCAAAAATTATTCAAAATGTCATTTGGATCGGGCTTCATGTTGAATAACCACTTTTTAAACCCTCACAGTGACCAAAATTGCCATTTTTACAGAGTTTTTGCTTACTCAAAAGCTTCAATTTTGACCAATTTCAGGCACAGAAATGACTTTAAACACACTTATTTTAGTTGAAAAAGTAATAATTCACATCCAACCGTCATTTAAAGTCAAAAGATTAAATGTTAAAATTTCATCAATATTGACCACTTTTTTGAACGTTCGACAGGTCCGGGGTCATCGTTTTTCAGAAAATTGATTTTTTGGACTCTACCAAAAATGATTCAAAATGTCATTTGGATCGGGCCTCATGTTGAATAACCACTTTTTAAACCCTCACAGTGACCAAAATTGCCATTTTTAAAGAGTTTTTGCTTACTCTAAAGCTTCAATTTTGACCAATTTCAGGCACAGAAATGACTTTAAACACACCTATTTTAGTTGAAAAAGTAATAATTCACATCCAACCGTCATTTAAAGTCAAAAGATTACATGTTAAAATTGTATCAATATTGACCACTTTTTTGAACGTTCGACAGGTCCGGGGTCATCGTTTTTCATCAGAAAATTGATTTTTTGGACTCTACCAAAAATGATTCAAAATGTCATTTGGATCGGGCCTCATGTTGAATAACCACTTTTTAAACCCTCACAGTGACCAAAATTGCCATTTTTACAGAGTTTTTGCTTACTCAAAAGCTTCCATTTTGACCAATTTCAGGCACAGAAATGACTTTAAACACACTTATTTTAGTTGAAAAAGTAATAATTCACATCCAACCGTCATTTAAAGTCAAAAGATTAAATGTTAAAATTTCATCAATATTGACCACTTTTTTGAACGTTCGACAGGTCCATCGTTTTTCATCAGAAAATTGATTTTTTTGGACTCTAACAAAAATTATTCAAAATGTCATTTGGATCGGGCCTCATGTTGAATAACCACTTTTTAAACCCTCACAGTGACCAAAATTGCCATTTTTACAGAGTTTTTGCTTACTCAAAAGCTTCAATTTTGACCAATTTCAGGCACAGAAATGACTTTAAACACACTTATTTTAGTTGAAAAAGTAATAATTCACATCCAACCGTCATTTAAAGTCAAAAGATTAAATGTTAAAATTTCATCATTATTGACCACTTTTTTGAACGTTCGACAGGTCCGGGGTCATCGTTTTTCAGAAAATTGATTTTTTGGACTCTACCAAAAATGATTCAAAATGTCATTTGGATCGGGCCTCATGTTGAATAACCACTTTTTAAACCCTCACAGTGACCAAAATTGCCATTTTTAAAGAGTTTTTGCTTACTCTAAAGCTTCAATTTTGACCAATTTCAGGCACAGAAATGACTTTAAACACACCTATTTTAGTTAAAAAAGTAATAATTCACATCCAACCGTCATTTAAAGCCAAAAGATTACATGTTAAAATTGTATCAATATTGACCACTTTTTTGAACGTTCGACAGGTCGGGAGTCATCGTTTTTCATAAGAAAATTGATTGTTTGGACTCTACCAAAAATGATTCAAAATGCCATTTGGATCGGGCCTCATGTTGAATAACCACTTTTTAAACCCTCACAGTGACCAAAATTGCAATTTTTTCAGAGTTTTGCTTACTCAAAAGCTTCAATTTTGACCAATTTCAGGCACAGAAATGACTTTAAACACACTTATTTTAGTTGAAAAAGTAATAATTCACATCCAACCGTCATTTAAAGTCAAAAGATTAAATGTTAAAATTTCATCAATATTGACCACTTTTTTGAACGTTCGACAGGTCCGGGGTCATCATTTTTCATCAGAAAATTGATTTTTTGGACTCTACCAAAAATGATTCAAAATGTCATTTGGATCGGGCCTCATGTTGAATAACCACTGTTTAAACCCTCACAGTGACCAAAATTGCCATTTTTACAGAGTTTTTGCTTACTCTAAAGCTTCAATTTTGACCAATTTCAGGCACAGAAATGACTTTAAACACACCTATTTTAGTTGAAAAAGTAATAATTCACATCCAACCGTCATTTAAAGTCAAAAGATTACATGTTAAAATTGTATCAATATTGACCACTTTTTTGAACGTTCGACAGGTCCGGGGTCATCGTTTTTCATCAGAAAATCGATTTTTTGGACTCTACCAAAAATGATTCAAAATGTCATTTGGATCGGTCCTCATGTTGAATAACCACTTTTTAAACCCTCACATTGACCAAAATTGCCATTTTTAAAGAGTTTTTGCTTACTCTAAAGCTTCAATTGTGACCAATTTCAGGCACAGAAATTCCTTTAAACACACTTATTTTAGTTGAAAAAGTAATATTTCACATCCAACCGTCATTTAAAGTCAAAAGATTAAATGTTAAAATTTCATCAATATTGACCACTTTTTTGAACGTTCGACAGGTCCGGGGTCATAGCTTTTCATCAGAAAATTGATTTTTTGGACTCTACCAAAAATGATTCAAAATGTCATTTGGATCGGGCCTCATGTTGAATAACCACTTTTTAAACCCTCACAGTGACCAAAATTGCCATTTTTTCAGAGTTTTGCTTACTCAAAAGCTTCAATTTTGACCAATTTCAGGCCCTTTAAATGACTTTAAACACACTTATTTTAGTTGAAAAAGTAATAATTCACATCCAACCGTCATTTAAAGTCAAAAGATTAAATGTTAAAATTTCATCAATATTGACCACTTTTTTGAACGTTCGACAGGTCCGGGGTCATCGTTTTTCATCAGAAAATTGATTTTTTGGACTCTACCAAAAATGATTCAAAATGTCATTTGGATCGGGCCTCATGTTGAATAACCACTTTTTAAACCCTCACAGTGACCAAAATTGCCATTTTTAAAGAGTTTTTGCTTACTCTAAAGCTTCAATTTTGACCAATTTCAGGCACAGAAATTACTTTAAACACACTTATTTTAGTTGAAAAAGTAATAATTCACATCCAACCGTCATTTAAAGTCAAAAGATTACATGTTAAAATTGTATCAATATTGACGACTTTTTTCAACGTTCGACAGGTCCGGGGTCATCGTTTTTCATCAGAAAATTGATTTTTTGGACTCCACCAAAAATCATTCAAAATGTCATTTGGATCGGTCCTCATGTTGAATAACCACTTTTTAAACCCTCACAGTGACCAAAATTGCCATTTTTAAAGAGTTTTTGCTTACTCTAAAGCTTCAATTTTGACCAATTTCAGGCACAGAAATTACTTTAAACACACTTATTTTAGTTGAAAAAGTAATATTTCACATCCAACCGTCATTTAAAGTCAAAAGATTAAATGTTAAAATTTCATCAATATTGACCACTTTTTTGAACGTTCGACAGGTCCGGGGTCATCGTTTTTCATCAGAAAATTGATTTTTTGGACTCTACCAAAAATGATTCAAAATATCATTTGGATCGGGCCTCATGTTGAATAACCACTTTTTAAACCCTCACAGTGATCAAAATTGCCATTTTTAAAGAGTTTTTGCTTACTCTAAAGCTTCAATTTTGACCAATTTCAGGCACAGAAATGACTTTAAACACACCTATTTTAGTTAAAAAAGTAATATTTCACATGCAACCGTCATTTAAAGTCAAAAGATTACATGTTAAAATTGTATCAATATTGACCACTTTTTTGAACGTTCGACAGGTCCGGGGTCATCGTTTTTCATCAGAAAATTGATTGTTTGGACTCTACCAAAAATGATTCAAAATGCCATTTGGATCGGGCCTCATGTTGAATAACCAATTTTTAAACCCTCCCAGTGACCAAAATTGCCATTTTTTCAGAGTTTTGCTTACTCAAAAGCTTCAATTTTGACCAATTTCAGGCACAGAAATGACTTTAAACACACTTATTTTAGTTGAAAAAGTAATAATTCACATCCAACCGTCATTTAAAGTCAAAAGATTAAATGTTAAAATTTCATCACTATTGACCACTTTTTTGAACGTTCGACAGGTCCGGGGTCATCGTTTTTCATCAGAAAATTGATTTTTTGGACTCTACCAAAAATGATTCAAAATATCATTTGGATCGGGCCTCATGTTGAATAACCACGTTTTAAACCCTCACAGTGATCAAAATTGCCAGTTTTAAAGAGTTTTTGCTTACTCTAAAGCTTCAATTTTGACCAATTTCAGGCACAGAAATTACTTTAAACACACTTATTTTAGTTGAAAAAGTAATATTTCACATCCAACCGTCATTTAAAGTCAAAAGATTAAATGTTAAAATTTCATCAATATTGACAACTTTTTTGAACGTTCGACAGGTCGGGGGTAATCGTTTTTCATCAGAAAATTGATTTTTTTGGACTCTACCAAAAATTATTCAAAATGTCATTTGGATCGGGCTTCATGTTGAATAACCACTTTTTAAACCCTCACAGTGACCAAAATTGCCATTTTTACAGAGTTTTTGCTTACTCAAAAGCTTCAATTTTGACCAATTTCAGGCACAGAAATGACTTTAAACACACTTATTTTAGTTGAAAAAGTAATAATTCACATCCAACCGTCATTTAAAGTCAAAAGATTAAATGTTAAAATTTCATCAATATTGACCACTTTTTTGAACGTTCGACAGGTCCGGGGTCATCGTATTTCATCAGAAAATTGATTTTTTGGACTCTACCAAAAATGATTCAAAATGTCATTTGGATCGGGCCTCATGTTGAATAACCACTTTTTAAACCCTCACAGTGACCAAAATTGCCATTTTTAAAGAGTTTTTGCTTACTCTAAAGCTTCAATTTTGACCAATTTCAGGCACAGAAATGACTTTAAACACACCTATTTTAGTTGAAAAAGTAATAATTCACATCCAACCGTCATTTAAAGTCAAAAGATTACATGTTAAAATTGTATCAATATTGACCACTTTTTTGAACGTTCGACAGGTCCGGGGTCATCGTTTTTCATCAGAAAATTGATTTTTTGGACTCTACCAAAAATGATTCAAAATGTCATTTGGATCGGGCCTCATGTTGAATAACCACTTTTTAAACCCTCACAGTGACCAAAATTGCCATTTTTACAGAGTTTTTGCTTACTCAAAAGCTTCCATTTTGACCAATTTCAGGCACAGAAATGACTTTAAACACACTTATTTTAGTTGAAAAAGTAATAATTCACATCCAACCGTCATTTAAAGTCAAAAGATTAAATGTTAAAATTTCATCAATATTGACCACTTTTTTGAACGTTCGACAGGTCCATCGTTTTTCATCAGAAAATTGATTTTTTTGGACTCTAACAAAAATTATTCAAAATGTCATTTGGATCGGGCCTCATGTTGAATAACCACTTTTTAAACCCTCACAGTGACCAAAATTGCCATTTTTACAGAGTTTTTGCTTACTCAAAAGCTTCAATTTTGACCAATTTCAGGCACAGAAATGACTTTAAACACACTTATTTTAGTTGAAAAAGTAATAATTCACATCCAACCGTCATTTAAAGTCAAAAGATTAAATGTTAAAATTTCATCATTATTGACCACTTTTTTGAACGTTCGACAGGTCCGGGGTCATCGTTTTTCAGAAAATTGATTTTTTGGACTCTACCAAAAATGATTCAAAATGTCATTTGGATCGGGCCTCATGTTGAATAACCACTTTTTAAACCCTCACAGTGACCAAAATTGCCATTTTTAAAGAGTTTTTGCTTACTCTAAAGCTTCAATTTTGACCAATTTCAGGCACAGAAATGACTTTAAACACACCTATTTTAGTTAAAAAAGTAATAATTCACATCCAACCGTCATTTAAAGCCAAAAGATTACATGTTAAAATTGTATCAATATTGACCACTTTTTTGAACGTTCGACAGGTCGGGAGTCATCGTTTTTCATAAGAAAATTGATTGTTTGGACTCTACCAAAAATGATTCAAAATGCCATTTGGATCGGGCCTCATGTTGAATAACCACTTTTTAAACCCTCACAGTGACCAAAATTGCAATTTTTTCAGAGTTTTGCTTACTCAAAAGCTTCAATTTTGACCAATTTCAGGCACAGAAATGACTTTAAACACACTTATTTTAGTTGAAAAAGTAATAATTCACATCCAACCGTCATTTAAAGTCAAAAGATTAAATGTTAAAATTTCATCAATATTGACCACTTTTTTGAACGTTCGACAGGTCCGGGGTCATCATTTTTCATCAGAAAATTGATTTTTTGGACTCTACCAAAAATGATTCAAAATGTCATTTGGATCGGGCCTCATGTTGAATAACCACTGTTTAAACCCTCACAGTGACCAAAATTGCCATTTTTACAGAGTTTTTGCTTACTCTAAAGCTTCAATTTTGACCAATTTCAGGCACAGAAATGACTTTAAACACACCTATTTTAGTTGAAAAAGTAATAATTCACATCCAACCGTCATTTAAAGTCAAAAGATTACATGTTAAAATTGTATCAATATTGACCACTTTTTTGAACGTTCGACAGGTCCGGGGTCATCGTTTTTCATCAGAAAATCGATTTTTTGGACTCTACCAAAAATGATTCAAAATGTCATTTGGATCGGTCCTCATGTTGAATAACCACTTTTTAAACCCTCACATTGACCAAAATTGCCATTTTTAAAGAGTTTTTGCTTACTCTAAAGCTTCAATTGTGACCAATTTCAGGCACAGAAATTCCTTTAAACACACTTATTTTAGTTGAAAAAGTAATATTTCACATCCAACCGTCATTTAAAGTCAAAAGATTAAATGTTAAAATTTCATCAATATTGACCACTTTTTTGAACGTTCGACAGGTCCGGGGTCATCATTTTTCATCAGAAAATTGATTTTTTGGACTCTACCAAAAATGATTCAAAATGTCATTTGGATCGGGCCTCATGTTGAATAACCACTGTTTAAACCCTCACAGTGACCAAAATTGCCATTTTTACAGAGTTTTTGCTTACTCTAAAGCTTCAATTTTGACCAATTTCAGGCACAGAAATGACTTTAAACACACCTATTTTAGTTGAAAAAGTAATAATTCACATCCAACCGTCATTTAAAGTCAAAAGATTACATGTTAAAATTGTATCAATATTGACCACTTTTTTGAACGTTCGACAGGTCCGGGGTCATCGTTTTTCATCAGAAAATCGATTTTTTGGACTCTACCAAAAATGATTCAAAATGTCATTTGGATCGGTCCTCATGTTGAATAACCACTTTTTAAACCCTCACATTGACCAAAATTGCCATTTTTACAGAGTTTTTGCTTACTCTAAAGCTTCAATTGTGACCAATTTCAGGCACAGAAATTCCTTTAAACACACTTATTTTAGTTGAAAAAGTAATATTTCACATCCAACCGTCATTTAAAGTCAAAAGATTAAATGTTAAAATTTCATCAATATTGACCACTTTTTTGAACGTTCGACAGGTCCGGGGTCATAGCTTTTCATCAGAAAATTGATTTTTTGGACTCTACCAAAAATGATTCAAAATGTCATTTGGATCGGGCCTCATGTTGAATAACCACTTTTTAAACCCTCACAGTGACCAAAATTGCCATTTTTTCAGAGTTTTGCTTACTCAAAAGCTTCAATTTTGACCAATTTCAGGCCCTTTAAATGACTTTAAACACACTTATTTTAGTTGAAAAAGTAATAATTCACATCCAACCGTCATTTAAAGTCAAAAGATTAAATGTTAAAATTTCATCAATATTGACCACTTTTTTGAACGTTCGACAGGTCCGGGGTCATCGTTTTTCATCAGAAAATTGATTTTTTGGACTCTACCAAAAATGATTCAAAATGTCATTTGGATCGGGCCTCATGTTGAATAACCACTTTTAAACCCTCACAGTGACCAAATTGCCATTTTTAAAGAGTTTTTGCTTACTCTAAAGCTTCAATTTTGACCAATTTCAGGCACAGAAATTACTTTAAACACACTTATTTTTTGTTGAAAAAGTAATAATTCACATCCAACCGTCATTTAAAGTCAAAAGATTACATGTTAAAATTGTATCAATATTGAACGACTTTTTTCAACGTTCGACAGGTCCCGGGGTCATCGTTTTTCATCAGAAAATTGATTTTTTGGACTCCACCAAAAATCATTCAAAATGTCATTTGGATCGGTCCTCATGTTGAATAACCACTTTTAAACCCTCACAGTGACCAAAATTGCCATTTTTAAAGAGTTTGCTTACTCTAAAGCTTCAATTTTGACCAATTTCAGGCACAGAAATTACTTTAAACACACTTATTTTAGTTGAAAAAGTAATATTTCACATCCAACCGTCATTTAAAGTCAAAAGATTAAATGTTAAAATTTCATCAATATTGACCACTTTTTGAACGTTCGACAGGTTCCGGGGTCATCGTTTTTCATCAGAAAATTGATTTTTAGGACTCTACCAAAAAATGATTCAAAATATCATTTGGATCGGGCCTCATGTTGAATAACCACTTTTTAAACCCTCACAGTGATCAAAATTGCCATTTTTAAAGAGTTTTTGCTTACTCTAAAGCTTCAATTTTGACCAATTTCAGGCACAGAAATGACTTTAAACACACCTATTTTAGTTAAAAAAGTAATATTTCACATGCAACCGTCATTTAAAGTCAAAAGATTACATGTTAAAATTGTATCAATATTGACCACTTTTTTGAACGTTCGACAGGTCCGGGGTCATCGTTTTTCATCAGAAAATTGATTGTTTGGACTCTACCAAAATGATTCAAAATGCCATTTGGATCGGGCCTCATGTTGAATAACCAATTTTTAAACCCTCCCAGTGACCAAAAATTGCCATTTTTTCAGAGTTTTGCTTACTCAAAAGCTTCAATTTTGACCAATTTCAGGCCCTTTAAATGACTTTAAACACACTTATTTTAGTTGAAAAAAGTAATAATTCACATCCAACCGTCATTTAAAGTCAAAAAGATTAAATGTTTAAAATTTCATCAATATTGAACACTTTTTTGAACGTTCGACAGGTCCGGGGTCATCGTTTTTCATCAGAAAATTGATTTTTTTGGACTCTACCAAAAATGATTCAAAATGTCATTTGGATCGGGCCTCATGTAGAATAACCACTTTTTAAACCCTCACAGTGACCAAAATTGCCCTTTTTAAAAGAGTTTTTTGCTTACTCTAAAGCTTCAATTTTGACCAATTTCAGGCACAGAAATGACTTTAAACACACCTATTTTAGTTGAAAAGTAAATAATTCACATCCAACCGTCATTTAAAGTCAAAAGATTACATGTTAAAATTGTATCAAATTGACCACTTTTTTGAACGTTCGACAGGTCGGGTCATCGTTTTCATCAGAAATTGATTTTTTGGACTCTACCAAAATGATTCAAATGTCATTTGGATCGGGCCTCATGTTGAATAACCACTTTTTAAACCCTCACAGTGACCAAAATTGCCATTTTTACAGAGTTTTTGCTTACTCAAAAGCTTCAATTTTGACCAATTTCAGGCACAGAAATGACTTTAAACACACTTATTTTAGTTGAAAAAGTAATAATTCACATCCAACCGTCATTTAAAGTCAAAAGATTAAATGTTAAAATTTCATCACTATTGACCACTTTTTTGAACGTTCGACAGGTCCGGGGTCATCGTTTTTCATCAGAAAATTGATTTTTTGACTCTACCAAAAATGATTCAAAATATCATTTGGATCGGGCCTCATGTTGAATAACCACGTTTTTAAACCTCACAGTGATCAAAATTGCCAGTTTTAAAGAGTTTTTGCTTACTCTAAGCTTCAATTTTGACCAATTCCAATTTCAGGCACAGAAATTACTTTAAACACACTTATTTTAGTTGAAAAAGTAATATTTCACATCCAACCGTCATTTAAAGTCAAAAGATTAAATGTTAAAATTTCATCAATATTGACAACTTTTTTGAACGTTCGACAGGTCGGGGGTAATCGTTTTTCATCAGAAAATTGATTTTTTTGGACTCTACCAAAAATTATTCAAAATGTCATTTGGATCGGGCTTCATGTTGAATAACCACTTTTTAAACCCTCACAGTGACCAAAATTGCCATTTTTACAGAGTTTTTGCTTACTCAAAAGCTTCAATTTTGACCAATTTCAGGCACAGAAATGACTTTAAACACACTTATTTTAGTTGAAAAAGTAATAATTCACATCCAACCGTCATTTAAAGTCAAAAGATTAAATGTTAAAATTTCATCAATATTGACCACTTTTTTGAACGTTCGACAGGTCCGGGGTCATCGTTTTTCAGAAAATTGATTTTTTGGACTCTACCAAAAATGATTCAAAATGTCATTTGGATCGGGCCTCATGTTGAATAACCACTTTTTAAACCCTCACAGTGACCAAAATTGCCATTTTTAAAGAGTTTTTGCTTACTCTAAAGCTTCAATTTTGACCAATTTCAGGCACAGAAATGACTTTAAACACACCTATTTTAGTTAAAAAAAGTAATAATTCACATCCAACCATCATTTAAAGCCAAAAGATTACATGTTAAAATTGTATCAATATTGACCACTTTTTTGAACGTTCGATAGGTCGGGAGTCATCGTTTTTCATAAGAAAATTGATTGTTTGGACTCTACCAAAATGATTCAAAATGTCATTTGGATCGGGCCTCATGTTGAATAACCACTTTTTAAACCCTCACAGTGACCAAAATTGCCATTTTTACAGAGTTTTTGCTTACTCAAAAGCTTCAATTTTGACCAATTTCAGGCACAGAAATGACTTTAAACACACTTATTTTAGTTGAAAAAGTAATAATTCACATCCAACCGTCATTTAAAGTCAAAAGATTAAATGTTAAAATTTCATCAATATTGACCACTTTTTTGAACGTTCGACAGGTCCGGGGTCATCGTTTTTCATCAGAAAATTGATTTTTTGGACTCTACCAAAAATGATTCAAAATATCATTTGGATCGGGCCTCATGTTGAATAACCACGTTTTAAACCCTCACAGTGATCAAAATTGCCAGTTTTAAAGAGTTTTTGCTTACTCTAAAGCTTCAATTTTGACCAATTTCAGGCACAGAAATTACTTTAAACACACTTATTTTAGTTGAAAAAGTAATATTTCACATCCAACCGTCATTTAAAGTCAAAAGATTAAATGTTAAAATTTCATCAATATTGACAACTTTTTTGAACGTTCGACAGGTCGGGGGTAATCGTTTTTCATCAGAAAATTGATTTTTTTGGACTCTACCAAAAATTATTCAAAATGTCATTTGGATCGGGCTTCATGTTGAATAACCACTTTTTAAACCCTCACAGTGACCAAAATTGCCATTTTTACAGAGTTTTTGCTTACTCAAAAGCTTCAATTTTGACCAATTTCAGGCACAGAAATGACTTTAAACACACTTATTTTAGTTGAAAAAGTAATAATTCACATCCAACCGTCATTTAAAGTCAAAAGATTAAATGTTAAAATTTCATCAATATTGACCACTTTTTTGAACGTTCGACAGGTCCGGGGTCATCGTTTTTCAGAAAATTGATTTTTTGGACTCTACCAAAAATGATTCAAAATGTCATTTGGATCGGGCCTCATGTTGAATAACCACTTTTTAAACCCTCACAGTGACCAAAATTGCCATTTTTAAAGAGTTTTTGCTTACTCTAAAGCTTCAATTTTGACCAATTTCAGGCACAGAAATGACTTTAAACACACCTATTTTAGTTAAAAAAGTAATAATTCACATCCAACCGTCATTTAAAGCCAAAAGATTACATGTTAAAATTGTATCAATATTGACCACTTTTTGAACGTTCGATAGGTCGGGAGTCATCGTTTTTCATAAGAAAATTGATTGTTTGGACTCTACCAAAAATGATTCAAAATGCCATTTGGATCGGGCCTCATGTTGAATAACCACTTTTTAAACCCTCACAGTGACCAAAATTGCAATTTTTTCAGAGTTTTGCTTACTCAAAAGCTTCAATTTTGACCAATTTCAGGCACAGAAATGACTTTAAACACACTTATTTTAGTTGAAAAAGTAATAATTCACATCCAACCGTCATTTAAAGTCAAAAGATTAAATGTTAAAATTTCATCAATATTGACCACTTTTTTAAACGTTCGACAGGTCCGGGGTCATCGTGTTTCATCAGAAAATTGATTTTTTGGACTCTACCAAAAATGATTCAAAATGTCATTTGGATCGGGCCTCACGTTGAATAACCACTTTTTAAACCCTCACAGTGATCAAAATTGCCATTTTTAAAGAGTTTTTGCTTACTCTAAAGCTTCAATTTTGACCAATTTCAGGCACAGAAATTACTTTAAACACACTTATTTTAGTTGAAAAAGTAATATTTCACATCCAACCGTCATTTAAAGTCAAAAGATTAAATGTTAAAATTTCATCAATATTGACCACTTTTTTGAACGTTCGACAGGTCCGGGGTCATCGTTTTTCATCAGAAAATTGATTTTTTGGACTCTACCAAAAATGATTCAAAATGTCATTTGGATCGGGCCTCATGTTGAATAACCACTTTTTAAACCCTCACAGTGACCAAAATTGCAATTTTTTCAGAGTTTTGCTTACTCAAAAGCTTCAATTTTGACCAATTTCAGGCACAGAAATGACTTTAAACACACTTATTTTAGTTGAAAAAGTAATAATTCACATCCAACCGTCATTTAAAGTCAAAAGATTAAATGTTAAAATTTCATCAATATTGACCACTTTTTTGAACGTTCGACAGGTCCGGGGTCATCGTTTTTCAGAAAATTGATTTTTTGGACTCTACCAAAAATGATTCAAAATGTCATTTGGATCGGGCCTCATGTTGAATAACCACTTTTTAAACCCTCACAGTGACCAAAATTGCCATTTTTAAACAGTTTTTGCTTACTCTAAAGCTTCAATTTTGACCAATTTCAGGCACAGAAATTACTTTAAACACACTTATTTTAGTTGAAAAAGTAATAATTCACATCCAACCGTCATTTAAAGTCAAAAGATTAAATGTTAAAATTTCATCAATATTGACCACTTTTTTGAACGTTCGACAGGTCCGGGGTCATCATTTTTCATCAGAAAATTGATTTTTTGGACTCTACCAAAAATGATTCAAAATGTCATTTGGATCGGGCCTCATGTTGAATAACCACTGTTTAAACCCTCACAGTGACCAAAATTGCCATTTTTACAGAGTTTTTGCTTACTCTAAAGCTTCAATTTTGACCAATTTCAGGCAAAGAAATGACTTTAAACACACCTATTTTAGTTGAAAAAGTAATAATTCACATCCAACCGTCATTTAAAGTCAAAAGATTACATGTTAAAATTGTATCAATATTGACCACTTTTTTGAACGTTCGACAGGTCCGGGGTCATCGTTTTTCATCAGAAAATTGATTTTTTGGACTCTACCAAAAATGATTCAAAATGTCATTTGGATCGGTCCTCATGTTGAATAACCACTTTTTAAACCCTCACATTGACCAAAATTGCCATTTTTAAAGAGTTTTTGCTTACTCTAAAGCTTCAATTGTGACCAATTTCAGGCACAGAAATTCCTTTAAACACACTTATTTTAGTTGAAAAAGTAATATTTCACATCCAACCGTCATTTAAAGTCAAAAGATTAAATGTTAAAATTTCATCAATATTGACCACTTTTTTGAACGTTCGACAGGTCCGGGGTCATCGCTTTTCATCAGAAAATAGATTTTTTGGACTCTACCAAAAATGATTCAAAATGTCATTTGGATCGGGCCTCATGTTGAATAACCACTTTTTAAACCCTCACAGTGACCAAAATTGCCATTTTTTCAGAGTTTTGCTTACTCAAAAGCTTCAATTTTGACCAATTTCAGGCCCTTTAAATGACTTTAAACACACTTATTTTAGTTGAAAAAGTAATAATTCACATCCAACCGTCATTTAAAGTCAAAAGATTAAATGTTAAAATTTCATCAATATTGACGACTTTTTTCAACGTTCGACAGGTCCGGGGTCATCGTTTTTCATCAGAAAATTGATTTTTTGGACTCCACCAAAAATGATTCAAAATGTCATTTGGATCGGTCCTCATGTTGAATAACCACTTTTAAACCCTCACAGTGACCAAAATTGCCATTTTTAAAGAGTTTTTGCTTACTCTAAAGCTTCAATTTTGACCAATTTCAGGCACAGAAATTACTTTAAACACACTTATTTTAGTTGAAAAAGTAATATTTCACATCCAACCGTCATTTAAAGTCAAAAGATTAAATGTTAAAATTTCATCAATATTGACCACTTTTTTGAACGTTCGACAGGTCCGGGGTCATCGTTTTTCATCAGAAAATTGATTTTTTGGACTCTACCAAAAATGATTCAAAATATCATTTGGATCGGGCCTCATGTTGAATAACCACTTTTTAAACCCTCACAGTGATCAAAATTGCCATTTTTAAAGAGTTTTTGCTTACTCTAAAGCTTCAATTTTGACCAATTTCAGGCACAGAAATGACTTTAAACACACCTATTTTAGTTAAAAAAGTAATATTTCACATGCAACCGTCATTTAAAGTCAAAAGATTACATGTTAAAATTGTATCAATATTGACCACTTTTTTGAACGTTCGACAGGTCCGGGGTCATCGTTTTTCATCAGAAAATTGATTGTTTGGACTCTACCAAAAATGATTCAAAATGCCATTTGGATCGGGCCTCATGTTGAATAACCAATTTTTAAACCCTCCCAGTGACCAAAATTGCCATTTTTTCAGAGTTTTGCTTACTCAAAAGCTTAAATTTTGACCAATTTCAGGCCCTTTAAATGACTTTAAACACACTTATTTTAGTTGAAAAAGTAATAATTCACATCCAACCGTCATTTAAAGTCAAAAGATTAAATGTTAAAATTTCATCAATATTGACCACTTTTTTGAACGTTCGACAGGTCCGGGGTCATCGTTTTTCATCAGAAAATTGATTTTTTGGACTCTACCAAAAATGATTCAAAATGTCATTTGGATCGGGCCTCATGTTGAATAACCACTTTTTAAACCCTCACAGTGACCAAAATTGCCATTTTTAAAGAGTTTTTGCTTACTCTAAAGCTTCAATTTTGACCAATTTCAGGCACAGAAATGATTTTAAACACACCTATTTTAGTTGAAAAAGTAATAATTCACATCCAACCGTCATTTAAAGTCAAAAGATTACATGTTAAAATTGTATCAATATTGACCACTTTTTTGAACGTTCGACAGGTCCGGGGTCATCGTTTTTCATCAGAAAATTGATTTTTTGGACTCTACCAAAAATGATTCAAAATGTCATTTGGATCGGGCCTCATGTTGAATAACCACTTTTTAAACCCTCACAGTGACCAAAATTGCCATTTTTACAGAGTTTTTGCTTACTCAAAAGCTTCAATTTTGACCAATTTCAGGCACAGAAATGACTTTAAACACACTTATTTTAGTTGAAAAAGTAATAATTCACATCCAACCGTCATTTAAAGTCAAAAGATTAAATGTTAAAATTTCATCAATATTGACCACTTTTTTGAATGTTCGACAGGTCCGGGGTCATCGTTTTTCATCAGAAAATTGATTTTTTGGACTCTACCAAAAATGATTCAAAATATCATTTGGATCGGGCCTCATGTTGAATAACCACGTTTTAAACCCTCACAGTGATCAAAATTGCCAGTTTTAAAGAGTTTTTGCTTACTCTAAAGCTTCAATTTTGACCAATTTCAGGCACAGAAATTACTTTAAACACACTTATTTTAGTTGAAAAAGTAATATTTCACATCCAACCGTCATTTAAAGTCAAAAGATTAAATGTTAAAATTTCATCAATATTGACAACTTTTTTGAACGTTCGACAGGTCGGGGGTAATCGTTTTTCATCAGAAAATTGATTTTTTGGGACTCTACCAAAAATTATTCAAAATGTCATTTGGATCGGGCCTCATGTTGAATAACCACTTTTTAAACTATTCACAGTGACCAAAATTGCCATTTTTACAGAGTTTTTGCTTACTCAAAAGCTTCAATTTTGACCAATTTCAGGCACAGAAATGACTTTAAACACACTTATTTTAGTTGAAAAAGTAATAATTCACATCCAACCGTCATTTAAAGTCAAAAGATTAAATGTTAAAATTTCATCAATATTGACCACTTTTTTGAACGTTCGACAGGTCCGGGGTCATCGTTTTTCAGAAAATTGATTTTTTGGACTCTACCAAAAATGATTCAAAATGTCATTTGGATCGGGCCTCATGTTGAATAACCACTTTTTAAACCCTCACAGTGACCAAAATTGCCATTTTTAAAGAGTTTTTGCTTACTCTAAAGCTTCAATTTTGACCAATTTCAGGCACAGAAATGACTTTAAACACACCTATTTTAGTTAAAAAAGTAATAATTCACATCCAACCGTCATTTAAAGCCAAAAGATTACATGTTAAAATTGTATCAATATTGACCACTTTTTTGAACGTTCGACAGGTCGGGAGTCATCGTTTTTCATAAGAAAATTGATTGTTTGGACTCTACCAAAAATGATTCAAAATGCCATTTGGATCGGGCCTCACGTTGAATAACCACTTTTTAAACCCTCACAGTGATCAAAATTGCCATTTTTAAAGAGTTTTTGCTTACTCTAAAGCTTCAATTTTGACCAATTTCAGGCACAGAAATTACTTTAAACACACTTATTTTAGTTGAAAAAGTAATAATTCACATCCAACCGTCATTTAAAGTCAAAAGATTAAATGTTAAAATTTCATCAATATTGACCACTTTTTTGGACGTTCGACAGGTCCGGGGTCATCATTTTTCATCAGAAAATTGATTTTTTGGACTCTACCAAAAATGATTCAAAATGTCATTTGGATCGGGCCTCATGTTGAATAACCACTGTTTAAACCCTCACAGTGACCAAAATTGCCATTTTTACAGAGTTTTTGCTTACTCTAAAGCTTCAATTTTGACCAATTTCAGGCACAGAAATGACTTTAAACACACCTATTTTAGTTGAAAAAGTAATAATTCACATCCAACCGTCATTTAAAGTCAAAAGATTACATGTTAAAATTGTATCAATATTGACCACTTTTTTGAACGTTCGACAGGTCCGGGGTCATCGTTTTTCATCAGAAAATTGATTTTTTGGACTCTACCAAAAATGATTCAAAATGTCATTTGGATCGGTCCTCATGTTGAATAACCACTTTTTAAACCCTCACATTGACCAAAATTGCCATTTTTAAAGAGTTTTTGCTTACTCTAAAGCTTCAATTGTGACCAATTTCAGGCACAGAAATTCCTTTAAACACACTTATTTTAGTTGAAAAAGTAATATTTCACATCCAACCGTCATTTAAAGTCAAAAGATTACATGTTAAAATTTCATCAATATTGACCACTTTTTTGAACGTTCGACAGGTCCGGGGTCATCGCTTTTCATCAGAAAATTGATTTTTTGGACTCTACCAAAAATGATTCAAAATGTCATTTGGATCGGGCCTCATGTTGAATAACCACTTTTTAAACCCTCACAGTGACCAAAATTGCCATTTTTACAGAGTTTTTGCTTACTCAAAAGCTTCAATTTTGACCAATTTCAGGCACAGAAATGACTTTAAACACACCTATTTTAGTTAAAAAAGTAATAATTCACATGCAACCGTCATTTAAAGTCAAAAGATTACATGTTAAAATTGTATCAATATTGACCACTTTTTTGAACGTTCGACAGGTCCGGGGTCATCGTTTTTCATCAGAAAATTGATTGTTTGGACTCTACCAAAAATGATTCAAAATGCCATTTGGATCGGGCCTCATGTTGAATAACCAATTTTTAAACCCTCACAGTGACCAAAATTGCCATTTTTTCAGAGTTTTGCTTACTCAAAAGCTTCAATTTTGACCAATTTCAGGCCCTTTAAATGACTTTAAACACACCTATTTTAGTTGAAAAAGTAATAATTCACATCCAACCGTCATTTAAAGTCAAAAGATTACATGTTAAAATTGTATCAATATTGACCACTTTTTTGAACGTTCGACAGGTCCGGGGTCATCGTTTTTCATCAGAAAATTGATTTTTTGGACTCTACCAAAAATGATTCAAAATGTCATTTGGATCGGGCCTCACGTTGAAGAACCACTTTTTAAACCCTCACAGTGATCAAAATTGCCATTTTTAAAGAGTTATGCTTACTCTAAAGCTTCAATTTTGACCAATTTCAGGCACAGAAATTACTTTAAACACACTTATTTTAGTTGAAAAAGTAATATTTCACATCCAACCGTCATTTAAAGTCAAAAGATTAAATGTTAAAATTTCATCAATATTGACCACTTTTTTGAACGTTCGACAGGTCTGGGGTCATCATTTTTCATCAGAAAATTGATTTTATGGACTCTACCAAAAATGATTCAAAATGTCATTTGGATCGGGCCTCATGTTGAATAACCACTGTTTAAACCCTCACAGTGACCAAAATTGCCATTTTTACAGAGTTTTTGCTTACTCTAAAGCTTCAATTTTGACCAATTTCAGGCACAGAAATGACTTTAAACACACCTATTTTAGTTAAAAAAGTAATAATTCACATCCAACCGTCATTTAAAGTCAAAAGCTTACATGTTAAAATTGTATCAATATTGACCACTTTTTTGAACGTTCGACAGGTCCGGGGTCATCGTTTTTCATCAGAAAATTGATTGTTTGGACTCTACCAAAAATGATTCAAAATGTCATTTGGATCGGGACTCGAGTTGAATAACCACTTTTTAGACCCTCACAGTGACCAAAATTGCCATTTTTAAAGAGTTTTTGCTTACTCTAAAGCTTCAATGTTGACCAATTTCAGGCACAGAAATGACTTTAAACACACCTATTTTAGTTAAAAAAGTAATAATTCACATCCAACCGTCATTTAAAGTCAAAAGATTACATGTTAAAATTGTATCAATATTTTTTTTTTTTTTTTTTTATAAAAACCTTTATTGGAGTAAGCATAGAAAAGTACAAGAATGGGCCTACAACCTCACGGGCTGGCCGCTAATAACAAGACACAATGCATGAAAGAAAAATGTACACCCGAGGTTAGGTACAGCTCGAGTACAAGGCATTACTCTAAAGATATCACAAAACAAATTGTATTTTTAATTTTTTACAAAAAGAAACACAAAAACTAAAAGGCGAAAGCACGATAATTAAGGTCAGCCCAAAGAACGGAGGGGACGGTTCCACGATCAGGAGAACACACCCAGAGCCCTGAGGCTCCAATCAAGTCAAGAGGGGGGGGGAGGGGAGCAGCGGGGAGAACCGGAAGTATAAAAAACCTTATGGAAGGGTTCCGGGAACGCTAGTCTAGGGAGAAAGGACAATCTCAGCAGTGTCTACAAGGGGAGGGGTGCAAATACCCCCACGATAATCATTCCACTGGCCCCAAACCTTCGTCCATGCCCTGGGCCTGCCCCTGGCCACATAAACCGTCTTCTCATGAAACATGGACCAGTCCATGTTGTCTTCCCACTTCGAGACCTCAGGGGGCCTGGAAGCGCCCCAGAGTTACGCAACATCCCGCTTCGCAATCATGTAACCAAGGGTAGCCCATCTGGTCTGGGCCACAGAGTAGTCAGTGGGCTCCCACACATTCAACAGACATCGTCGAGGCTCCGGCCGCAGGGCCACATCCGTAACAGCAGTCATCACCTCAAGCACAGCAGTCCAATAAGCAGCTACAACCGGGCACTCCCAAAGGATATGTAAAAAGGTTGCACTCAAACCACATCCACGCTTACAGAGCCCATCCGAAGAAAAGCCCATCGTAACTAGACGCGGACCAGTGACATAGACTCGATAAAGAATCTTAAGCTGAACCAAGCGGAGACGGGCAGGAATGGCCACCTCCTTGGGAGAAGAGAGTGCCGATTGCCAATCCTCGTCGTCCAGTTCCAACCCATCGCCAACCCAAGCCTCCCGAAGTCGGACCAGTAAGTCCGCACGATTATTAATCAATTTCTTGTAAATCAGGGAAATAGTGCTATCGGGAAGATGCCCATCAAGGACACGGTCCTCGAGGGGGGAAGATTCAGGCAGGGCCTCATCAGGAACCAAGACTGCGGCGAGGGCGTGCCGGACCTGCAGGTAGCGAAAAAATTCCCTACCACTCAAACCATATTCCGCCTGGAGGTCCTGGAACGACTTCACACAACCGTTCGAGTATACGTCACCCACCTTACAGATCCCAATCACATCCCAGCGGTCGAAACCCTTGGTAGACCAGAGTCCGCCCAAACGTTCCGAGGCATAAAGCGGCGTCGCCAACGTCAATCGATCTTCCCACCCCAAACTCACACTCGCAGCTCGCCATACAGTTACTGCAATCTTGGATGGGCCCACAAGATGGCGCCCGGCCGATCGGGAATAAAGCGCTCTAGTAAAGTCCCCACCCGGAAGCTGGAGTCTGTCCATCTCGAATGCAGGATTACAACCCGGGGAAAACATCACGTGATTAATGGCAGACAACTGGGAAGCCCAGTAATATCGCTTGATACCGGGGAGCGCCATGCCCCCGTCATACCAGGGGATGGTGAGCTTTGCGAGTGCGATACGGGGTCGCCCATCCCATATCAACTGCCGTTGAAGACTCTCAATCTCTTGGAAATAGGTCTTAGGAATAGCGTCATAGGAGTTGTGAATCGCGTAAAGGAATCGAGGCAAGGACATCATTTTAAACAGGGCAGCCCTGCCCAGCGGAGATAAAGGAAGCTTGCGCCAACGGGCCACATCCAAGCGCAGCCTAAGCAACGGTGGGAGGAGATTACGCTCAAAGCGGAGCGTCGGGTCCAACGTAATAAAAATCCCTAAATACTTGAAACCCGACTGGACCACCTGGATAGGAAGTCTGCTCGGCAAGGGGGGCAAAACCCCCGAAAGAACATATACACAGGACTTGGTCCAGTTAATAACGAGGCCCGAGTTGGCTCCAAAAGAAGCAAGAACATCAAACAGAACAGACAGCGATATACGCGGGGAAGTGAGGTATAAAAGGATATCGTCCGCGTAAAGCGAAACGCGGTCCTCAAAGTCCGGAGACCAACGAATCCCCTTGAGAGACGGTTCCCACCGAAGCCAGGCAGCCAATGGTTCCAAGGCGAGAGCAAACAGTAACGGAGACAAGGGGCATCCCTGACGGGTACCCCTGCCGAGGGTGAAAGGAGCCGAGACCCTACCATTCACCACTACTTGCGCCAGAGGTGCGGCGTACAGTAACTGGACCCAACCAATAAACTCAGGTCCAAAACAAAATTTCTCAAGAGCCGCCAAAAGATAAGGCCACTCCACCGTGTCGAAGGCCATGGATGCATCCAACGATGCCAAAATGGCCGGCTCCGTCAGACGCCCCGCCCTCGCGATCACGCCGTGAAGACGACGTAGGTTCAGAGCCGTGTTGCGATGCGGGATAAATCCAGATTGATCCGGATGGACCAAGTCACTAATGACCGTCAAGAGACGGGATGCCAGGAGCTTCGCCAATACCTTGGGTTCAACATTTAGTAGGGATATGGGCCTATAGGAGGAACAAAGATCACGTGGTTTACCCTCCTTGGGGATGACAACTATCGTGGCCAGTCTCTGATCATAAGGGAGAATACCCCGTTCCCGGGACTCCAGAAACATGGCGCGGAGATACGGAGCAACCCTATCCGGACGCAACTTGTACAATTCGATTGGCAATCCGTTCGGGCCCAATGCTTTGCCAGAACGGAGGGAACGGATGGCAGTAGCAATCTCATCAACCGTAAAGGGGGAGTCCAACGCCACACGGTCCGAATCAGAAACAATGGGCAGGGCTATATCACGCAGCAGAAGGCGAGAGTCAACCACATCCCTCACAGACACAGGGGTATACACCACACGGAAGTACTCGGCAAACCGGTCAACTATCCCAATCGGGTCCGTGACACTCACACCACATGCAGACTGAATCATGGGTACCACACGATTAGCCCTCTCCTTCTTATCCAGCCACGCCAGCAATTTACCCGCTTTGTCACCCACATCATACAAACGTCCCTGTTGCTCCCGAAACATCACTTGGGCGGCATCCGTGACCAAGGATTTATAAGCAAATTGTTTCAGACCCAGGGCATGGAGCTTCTCAGGCGTGACACCAGATTCCAAACCCTCCTCCAGTTCAGAAATCTCCCCCTCAAGATCAACCACCTCTCTATTCCTTGCTCTCTTAGCCTCAACAATAAGGGAGAGGGCCTGCCCACGAATCACAGTCTTAAAGGCCTCCCACAGGGACACAGCAGATGAAACCGACCCCTCGTTATCCAGAAAATACGAGTCCAAGGACTTAAGTAAAAGGGTGCGGGTTTCGGGGGAGGTAAGGTACCACGGATTAATGGGAGCCACTCTGCCCACTGCTTCCACCCCAACCTCAAAACAAAGCCAGAGCGGAGAGTGGTCAGAGATACCCCTGGGCATGTGTACAATCTCACGCACCGCCGGGGCCTGAGCCGCAGGCATCAGGAAATAATCCAGCCGAGACAGACTCCCATGGGCACCGGAGTGAAAGGTGTACTGAAGCTGCGTAGGATGCAAAAGCCTCCAGCAATCCACCAGGCCGAAGGTATCCAAAAAGCCACCCAACCACTGCTGAGCCGCCGGGGTATCCCTAGGGGGGTGGCGATCATGAAGGCCAGAGACTACCGAATTAAAATCACCAGCCATAAAGAGAGTACTGTCAGGAAGGTCCAACAGGACACGGCCCAAATCTGAAAAGGTGGAAGTCTGCAAGCCGGGGGGCACATAAACAGTTAATAAGGAGAGGGTACGGCCTTCATATCGACCCACAAGGACAGCAAACCGCCCCCGGTCATCCTGAATAACATCATCAATAGCCAGGGGGAGGGAAGCCCTAATAAGGATACCCACACCCCTGGAACCCGAGGTAAACCCCGAATGCGCTACAAGGCGATAGCCCCACCTATTCATTGCATGACAGACATTGCCGATCAAATGAGTCTCCTGCAGGAAAACAATGTCAGGAGATAAACGTCGTATACATTTCAACACCACACTTCGTTTGATACGATCACCCAGACCGTTAACGTTCCACGAAACAAATCGCAACCCGCTACCCCCATCCCACCCGACAAAGCCCAAACCCTCCATCAATGAGCACGACCACAAAAAGCAATTCAAATACAGAATAAAGTCGCCTTGAACACAAAACACACAAACAACAAACTTCCCAACCACCCACCCCCCAAATAACAAGGAAACACCCCCCACCCTGCACCCCTGCAAAAAGCTAAAAAGCCACCCCAACCTGCAGTGTGCCTGTCGCCCAAGAACCCCTATTCTACACAAAGACCCCGGAGGAGGAAAGGCTCCGTCCCACCCGCCCCCCGATCAAACCAATAACGAGAAGAAGACAATACATCAAAACACATATGAGGTAGAGGAACATAGGCTTACATCCCCGGAACAGTCACACAAAACAAGGCCTCAGTCAAAAACGAAACGTTCAGCTCTCTACACCACCTTCAGCACCGCCCGGGTGGGCTTCGGACTCAGTCTCAGGAGGTCGATTAGGCAGGGAGTCCAGCCAGTCATTCACAGCATCTGGCCGATCAAAAAAGAAAGTTCGATCATTATACTCCACCCTCAGCCTGGTCGGAAAGAGCATTGCGTAACGCATCCCCAAGTCCCTAAGACGTTTCTTGGCACCACGAAATCCCATACGCTGCTTCTGGACCTGTTGGGAAAAGTCCGGATAAAAGTTCACCGTGGCATTCTCAAAGGCTACTGGGCCCTTCACCCGCGAGGCCTGCAGGATAGCGTCACGATCCCTGTAGTGGAAAAGCTTTGCAACAATAGGTCTCGGCGGGGCGCCCGGCTTGCCCTGGCCCCCCGGAACACGATGTGCGCGCTCCACTGTGAAAAATTTACTAAGGCCAGACGGAGAAAGGTGATTCTGGATAAGGTCTTCAACCAGGAGATCAACAGAGTGGGGTTCTGGATTCTCCGGCACACCAACCACGCGAACATTACAGCGACGTGCCCTGTTCTCAAAATCCTCCAAGCGCCGGGTCATAAAATCGTTCACCCTACGGAGATTGCCAATCTCCGTCTGAATGTCTGAGACGTCCGTCGTGAGGCTGGAAGATTTGATATCCAACGACTTCACCTTTTCGTTCGTCTTGGAGAGATCGGCTCGAATCAAATTCACCTCAATCGCCACAGTATCAAGTTTGTGGGCCAAAGTTTCGTACTGTTGGCCTATGGATTCCCTCATGCCAGAAATGGCGCCCATGATGTCCTGCAAGGAGGGCTCCGGCGACGCATCCAACACTTGGTCCGACGCAGTGGGACCGGGCAGGGCAGCTCCGGGGGACCCCTTAGAGTGGGTATAACGATCCATAACATTAGATTGAACCGGACCCCCGCGCAGAGGTGTCTTCGTCTTGCGCGTCTCTCGGTCCCCTCTGCCCGCCATTTTGAAGATGCGTCACGAGTAATGTCACCAGGGTCGACGGACCGGGCACCAGAAATGGAGGTCCCGGGACCAAAGGACCACAAGAAGGGTATCACCAGGATAGAGGCAGCCCACTCCAGAAACAGTGCAGCCAAGGGCCAGACAACCTACGTGTGTCTCGGCCGCAGCTTCGGCCCAACCCTCTCACCAATGTCCCAGTCCGAGGCAGAAACGAAACCGAAACTTAAGAGGGGGACTCACAAGACCAATCCCCCTGCCGTTGTTGTTCAACTCCAAGACGGCCAACGAACCTCACCCAGTCCCGGGCGCACTTCGAGGGCGGAGCCCAAAAGTTCAATCGAACATAATTCAGGCACCCGATGTCCAAATCAGTTTCTGAAAGGTCCAGGTAGATCAGCCCAACGTCCTCTATATGAATCCTCGCAAAAATCAGGATTAAAGCAGGATATTAAGCCGGGAGCGGCGGGGGTCCGGGGAGCGCTGTGCTCACGCGGCCATCTCGGATGCCCGCCAAGCTCCTCCCCCTCCAATTGTATCAATATTGAACACTGTTTTGAACGTTTGACACGTCGGGGGTCATCGTTTTTCATAAGAAAATTGATTGTTTGGACTCTACCAAAAATGATTCAAAATGCCATTTGGATCGGGCCTCATGTTGAATAACCACTTTTTAAACCCTCACAGTGACCAAAATTGCAATTTTTTCAGAGTTTTGCTTACTCAAATGCTTCAATTTTGACCAATTTCAGGCACAGAAATGACTTTAAACACACTTATTTTAGTTGAAAAAGTAATAATTCACATCCAACCGTCATTTAAAGTCAAAAGATTAAATGTTAAAATTTCATCAATATTGACCACTTTTTTGAACGTTCAACAGGTCCGGGGTCATCGTTTTCCATCAGAAAATTGATTTTTTGGACTCTACCAAAAATGATTCAAAATGTCATTTGGATCGGGCCTCACGTTGAATAACCACTTTTTAAACCCTCACAGTGATCAAAATTGCCATTTTTAAAGAGTTTTTGCTTACTCTAAAGCTTCAATTTTGACCAATTTCAGGCACAGAAATTACTTTAAACACACTTATTTTAGTTGAAAAAGTAATATTTCACATCCAACCGTCATTTAAAGTCAAAAGATTAAATGTTAAAATTTCATCAATATTGACCACTTTTTTGAACGTTCGACAGGTCCGGGGTCATCGTTTTTCATCAGAAAATTGATTTTTTGGACTCTACCAAAAATGATTCAAAATGTCATTTGGATCGGGCCTCACGTTGAATAACCACTTTTTAAACCCTCACAGTGATCAAAATTGCCATTTTTAAAGAGTTTTTGCTTACTCTAAAGCTTCAATTTTGACCAATTTCAGGCACAGAAATTACTTTAAACACACTTATTTTAGTTGAAAAAGTAATATTTCACATCCAACCGTCATTTAAAGTCAAAAGATTAAATGTTAAAATTTCATCAATATTGACCACTTTTTTGAACGTTCGACAGGTCTGGGGTCATCATTTTTCATCAGAAAATTGATTTTATGGACTCTACCAAAAATGATTCAAAATGTCATTTGGATCGGGCCTCATGTTGAATAACGACTGTTTAAACCCTCACAGTGACCAAAATTGCCATTTTTACAGAGTTTTTGCTTACTCTAAAGCTTCAATTTTGACCAATTTCAGGCACAGAAATGACTTTAAACACACCTATTTTAGTTAAAAAAGTAATAATTCACATCCAACCGTCATTTAAAGTCAAAAGCTTACATGTTAAAATTGTATCAATATTGACCACTTTTTTGAACGTTCGACAGGTCTGGGGTCATCGTTTTTCATCAGAAAATTGATTGTTTGGACTCTACCAAAAATGATTCAAAATGTCATTTGGATCGGGACTCGAGTTGAATAACCACTTTTTAAACCCTCACAGTGACCAAAATTGCCATTTTTAAAGAGTTTTTGCTTACTCTAAAGCTTCAATGTTGACCAATTTCAGGCACAGAAATGACTTTAAACACACCTATTTTAGTTAAAAAAGTAATAATTCACATCCAACCGTCATTTAAAGTCAAAAGATTACATGTTAAAATTGTATCAATATTTTTTTTTTTTTTTTTTTTTTTTTTATAAAAACCTTTATTGGAGTAAGCATAGAAAAGTACAAGAATGGGCCTACAACCTCACGGGCTGGCCGCTAATAACAAGACACAATGCATGAAAGAAAAATGTACACCCGCGGTTAGGTACAGCTCGAGTACAAGGCATTACTCTAAAGATATCACAAAACAAATTGTATTTTTAATTTTTTACAAAAAGAAACACAAAAACTAAAAGGCAAAAGCACGATAATTAAGGTCAGCCCAAAGAACGGAGGGGACGGTTCCACGATCAGGAGAACACACCCAGAGCCCTGAGGCTCCAATCAAGTCAAGAGGGGGGGGGAGGGGAGCAGCGGGGAGAACCGGAAGTATAAAAAACCTTATGGAAGGGTTCCGGGAACGCTAGTCTAGGGAGAAAGGACAATCTCAGCAGTGTCTACAAGGGGAGGGGTGCAAATACCCCCACGATAATCATTCCACTGGCCCCAAACCTTCGTCCATGCCCTGGGCCTGCCCCTGGCCACATAAACCGTCTTCTCACGAAACATGGACCAGTCCATGTTGTCTTCCCACTTCGAGACCTCAGGGGGCCTGGAAGCGCCCCAGAGTTGCGCAACATCCCGCTTCGCAATCATGTAACCAAGGGTAGCCCATCTGGTCTGGGCCACAGAGTAGTCAGTGGGCTCCCACACATTCAACAGACATCGTCGAGGCTCCGGCCGCAGGGCCACATCCGTAACAGCAGTCATCACCTCAAGCACAGCAGTCCAATAAGCAGCTACAACCGGGCACTCCCAAAGGATATGTAAAAAGGTTGCACTCAAACCACATCCACGCTTACAGAGCCCATCCGAAGAAAAGCCCATCGTAACCAGACGCGGACCAGTGACATAGACTCGATGAAGAATCTTAAGCTGAACCAAGCGGAGACGGGCAGGAATGGCCACCTCCTTGGGAGAAGAGAGTGCCGATTGCCAATCCTCGTTGTCCAGTTCCAACCCATCGCCAACCCAAGCCTCCCGAAGTCGGACCAGTAAGTCCGCACGATTATTAATCAATTTCTTGTAAATCAGGGAAATAGTGCTATCGGGAAGATGCCCATCAAGGACACGGTCCTCGAGGGGGGAAGATTCAGGCAGGGCCTCATCAGGAACCAAGACTGCGGCGAGGGCGTGCCGGACCTGCAGGTAGCGAAAAAATTCCCTACCACTCAAACCATATTCCGCCTGGAGGGCCTGGAACGACTTCACACAACCGTTCGAGTATACGTCACCCACCTTACAGATCCCAATCACATCCCAGCGGTCGAAACCCTTGGTAGACCAGAGTCCGCCCAAACGTTCCGAGGCATAAAGCGGCGTCGCCAACGTCAATCGATCTTCCCACCCCAAACTCACACTCGCAGCTCGCCATACAGTTACTGCAATCTTGGATGGGCCCACAAGATGGCGCCCGGCCGATCGGGAATAAAGCGCTCTAGTAAAGTCCCCACCCGGAAGCTGGAGTCTGTCCATCTCGAATGCAGGATTACGACCCGGGGAAAACATCACGTGATTAATGGCAGACAACTGGGAAGCCCAGTAATATCGCTTGATATCGGGGAGCGCCATGCCCCCGTCATACCAGGGGATGGTGAGCTTTGCGAGTGCGATACGGGGTCGCCCATCCCATATCAACTGCCGTTGAAGACTCTCAATCTCTTGGAAATAGGTCTTAGGAATAGCGTCATAGGAGTTGTGAAGCGCGTAAAGGAATCGAGGCAAGGACATCATTTTAAACAGGGCAGCCCTGCCCAGCGGAGATAAAGGAAGCTTGCGCCAACGGGCCACATCCAAGCGCAGCCTAAGCAACGGTGGGAGGAGATTACGCTCAAAGCGGAGCGTCGGGTCCAACGTAATAAAAATCCCTAAATACTTGAAACCCGACTGGACCACCTGGATAGGAAGTCTGCTCGGCAAGGGGGGCAAAACCCCCGAAAGAACATATACACAGGACTTGGTCCAGTTAATAACGAGGCCCGAGTTGGCTCCAAAAGAAGCAAGAACATCAAACAGAACAGACAGCGATTTACGCGGGGAAGTGAGGTATAAAAGGATATCGTCCGCGTAAAGCGAAACGCGGTCCTCAAAGTCCGGAGACCAACGAATCCCCTTGAGAGACGGTTCCCACCGAAGCCAGGCAGCCAATGGTTCCAAGGCGAGAGCAAACAGGAACGGAGACAAGGGGCATCCCTGACGGGTACCCCTGCCGAGGGTGAAAGGAGCCGAGACCCTACCATTCACCACTACTTGCGCCAGAGGTGCGGCGTACAGTAACTGGACCCAACCAATAAACTCAGGTCCAAAACAAAATTTCTCAAGAGCCGCCCAAAGATAAGGCCACTCCACCGTGTCGAAGGCCATGGATGCATCCAACGATGCCAAAATGGCCGGCTCCGTCAGACGCCCCGCCCTCGCGATCAAGCCGTGAAGACGACGTAGGTTCAGAGCCGTGTTGCGATGCGGGATAAATCCAGATTGATCCGGATGGACCAAGTCACTAATGACCGTCAAGAGACGGGATGCCAGGAGCTTCGCCAATACCTTGGGTTCAACATTTAGTAGGGATATGGGCCTATAGGAGGAACAAAGATCACGTGGTTTACCCTCCTTGGGGATGACAACTATCGTGGCCAGTCTCTGATCATAAGGGAGAATACCCCGTTCCCGGGACTCCAGAAACATGGCGCGGAGATACGGAGCAACCCTATCCGGACGCAACTTGTACAATTCAATTGGCAATCCGTTCGGGCCCAATGCTTTGCCAGAACGGAGGGAACGAATGGCAGTAGCAATCTCATCAACCGTAAAGGGGGAGTCCAACGCCACACGGTCCGAATCAGAAACAATGGGCAGGGCTATATCACGCAGCAGAAGGCGAGAGTCAACCACATCCCTCACAGACACAGGGGTATACACCACACGGAAGTACTCGGCAAACCGGTCAACTATCCCAATCGGGTCCGTGACACTCACACCACATGCAGACTGAATCACGGGTACCACACGATTAGCCCTCTCCTTCTTATCCAGCCACGCCAGCAATTTACCCGCTTTGTCACCCACATCATACAAACGTCCCTGTTGCTCCCGAAACATCACTTGGGCGGCATCCGTGACCAAGGATTTATAAGCAAATTGTTTTAGACCCAGGGCATGGAGCTTCTCAGGCGTGACACCAGATTCCAAACCCTCCTCCAGTACAGAAATCTCCCCCTCAAGATCAACCACCTCTCTATTCCTTGCTCTCTTAGCCTCAACAATAAGGGAGAGGGCCTGCCCACGAATCACAGTCTTAAAGGCCTCCCACAGGGACACAGCAGATGAAACCGACCCCTCGTTATCCAGAAAATACGAGTCCAAGGACTTAAGTAAAAGGGTGCGGGTTTCGGGGGAGGTAAGGTACCACGGATTAATGGGAGCCACTCTGCCCACTGCTTCCACCCCAACCTCAAAACGAAGCCAGAGCGGAGAGTGGTCAGAGATACCCCTGGGCATGTGTACAATCTCACGCACCGCCGGGGCCTGAGCCGCAGGCATCAGGAAATAATCCAGCCGAGACAGACTCCCATGGGCACCGGAGTGAAAGGTGTACTGAAGCTGCGTAGGATGCAAAAGCCTCCAGCAATCCACCAGGCCGAAGGTATCCAAAAAGCCACCCAACCACTGCTGAGCCGCCGGGGTATCCCTAGGGGGGTGGCGATCATGAAGGCCAGAGACTACCGAATTAAAATCACCAGCCATAAAGAGAGTACTGTCAGGAAGGTCCAACAGGACACGGCCCAAATCTGAAAAGGTGGAAGTCTGCAAGCCGGGGGGCACATAAACAGTTAATAAGGAGAGGGTACGGCCTTCATATCGACCCACAAGGACAGCAAACCGCCCCCGGTCATCCTGAATAACATCATCAATAGCCAGGGGGAGGGAAGCCCGAATAAGGATACCCACACCCCTGGAACCCGAGGTAAACCCCGAATGCGCTACGAGGCGATAGCCCCACCTATTCATTGCATGACAGACATTGCCGATCAAATGAGTCTCCTGCAGGAAAACAATGTCAGGAGATAAACGTCGTATACATTTCAACACCACACTTCGTTTGATACGATCACCCAGACCGTTAACGTTCCACGAAACAAATCGCAACCCGCTACCCCCCATCCCACCCGACAAAGCCCAAACCCTCCATCAATGAGCACGACCACAAAAAGCAATTCAAATACAGAATAAAGTCGCCTTGAACACAAAACACACAAACAACAAACTTCCCAACCACCCACCCCCCAAATAACAAGGAAACACCCCCCACCCTGCACCCCTGCAAAAAGCTAAAAAGCCACCCCAACCTACAGTGTGCCTGTCGCCCAAGAACCCCTATTCTACACAAAGACCCCGGAGGAGGAAAGGCTCCGTCCCACCCGCCCCCCGATCAAACCAATAACGAGAAGAAGACAATACATCAAAACACATATGAGGTAGAGGAACATAGGCTTACATCCCCGGAACAGTCACACAAAACAAGGCCTCAGTCAAAAACGAAACGTTCAGCTCTCTACACCACCTTCAGCACCGCCCGGGTGGGCTTCGGACTCAGTCTCAGGAGGTCGATTAGGCAGGGAGTCCAGCCAGTCATTCACAGCATCTGGCCGATCAAAAAAGAAAGTTCGATCATTATACTCCACCCTCAGCCTGGTCGGAAAGAGCATTGCGTAACGCATCCCCAAGTCCCTAAGACGTTTCTTGGCACCACGAAATCCCATACGCTGCTTCTGGACCTGTTGGGAAAAGTCCGGATAAAAGTTCACCGTGGCATTCTCAAAGGCTACTGGGCCCTTCACCCGCGAGGCCTGCAGGATAGCGTCACGATCCCTGTAGTGGAAAAGCTTTGCAACAATAGGTCTCGGCGGGGCGCCCGGCTTGCCCTGGCCCCCCGGAACACGATGTGCGCGCTCCACTGTGAAAAATTTACTAAGGCCAGACGGAGAAAGGTGATTCTGGATAAGGTCTTCAACCAGGAGATCAACAGAGTGGGGTTCTGGATTCTCCGGCACACCAACCACGCGAACATTACAGCGACGTGCCCTGTTCTCAAAATCCTCCAAGCGCCGGGTCATGAAATCGTTCACCCTACGGAGATTGCCAATCTCCGTCTGAATGTCTGAGACGTCCGTCGTGAGGCTGGAAGATTTGATATCCAACGACTTCACCTTTTCGTTCGTCTTGGAGAGATCGGCTCGAATCAAATTCACCTCAATCGCCACAGTGTCAAGTTTGTGGGCCAAAGTTTCGTACTGTTGGCCTATGGATTCCCTCATGCCAGAAATGGCGCCCATGATGTCCTGCAAGGAGGGCTCCGGCGACGCATCCAACACTTGGTCCGACGCAGTGGGACCGGGCAGGGCAGCTCCGGGGGACCCCTTAGAGTGGGTATAACGATCCATAACATTAGATTGAACCGGACCCCCGCGCAGAGGTGTCTTCGTCTTGCGCGTCTCTCGGTCCCCTCTGCCCGCCATTTTGAAGATGCGTCACGAGTAATGTCACCAGGGTCGACGGACCGGGCACCAGAAATGGAGGTCCCGGGACCAAAGGACCACAAGAAGGGTATCACCAGGATAGAGGCAGCCCACTCCAGAAACAGTGCAGCCAAGGGCCAGACAACCTACGTGTGTCTCGGCCGCAGCTTCAGCCCAACCCTCTCACCAATGTCCCAGTCCGAGGCAGAAACAAAACCGAAACTTAAGAGGGGGACTCACAAGACCAATCCCCCTGCCGTTGTTGTTCAACTCCAAGACGGCCAACGAACCTCACCCAGTCCCGGGCGCACTTCGAGGGCGGAGCCCAAAAGTTCAATCGAACATAATTCAGGCACCCGATGTCCAAATCAGTTTCTGAAAGGTCCAGGTAGATCAGCCCAACGTCCTCTATATGAATCCTCGCAAAAATCAGGATTAAAGCAGGATATTAAGCCGGGAGCGGCGGGGGTCCGGGGAGCGCTGTGCTCACGCGGCCATCTCGGATGCCCGCCAAGCTCCTCCCCCTCCAATTGTATCAATATTGAACACTGTTTTGAACGTTTGACACGTCGGGGGTCATCGTTTTTCATCAGAAAATTGATTGTTTGGACTCTACCAAAAATTATTCAAAATGCCATTTGGATCGGGCCTCATGTTGAATAACCACTTTTTAAACCCTCACAGTGATCAAAATTGCCATTTTTAAAGAGTTTTTGCTTACTCTAAAGCTTCAATTTTGACCAATTTCAGGCACAGAAATTACTTTAAACACACTTATTTTAGTTGAAAAAGTAATATTTCACATCCAACCGTCATTTAAAGTCAAAAGATTAAATGTTAAAATTTCATCAATATTGACCACTTTTTTGAACGTTCAACAGGTCCGGGGTCATCGTTTTTCATCAGAAAATTGATTTTTTGGACGCTACCAAAAATGATTCAAAATGTCATTTGGATCGGGCCTCATGTTGAATAACCACTTTTTAAACCCTCACAGTGACCAAAATTGCCATTTTTAAAGAGTTTTTGCTTACTCTAAAGCTTCAATTTTGACCAATTTCAGGCACAGAAATGACTTTAAACACACCTATTTTAGTTGAAAAAGTAATAATTCACATCCAACCGTCATTTAAAGTCAAAAGATTACATGTTAAAATTGTATCAATATTGACCACTTTTTTTAACGTTCGTCAGGTCCGGGGTCATCGTTTTTCATCAGAAAATTGATTTTTTGGACTCCACCAAAAATGATTCAAAATGTCATTTGGATCGGTCCTCATGTTGAATAACCACTTTTTAAACCCTCACAGTGACCAAAATTGCCATTTTTAAAGAGTTTTTGCTTACTCTAAAGCTTCAATTTTGACCAATTTCAGGCACAGAAATTACTTTAAACACACTTATTTTAGTTGAAAAAGTAATATTTCACATCCAACCATCCTTTAAAGTCAAAAGATTAAATGTTAAAATTTCATCAATATTGACCACTTTTTTGAACGTTCGACAGGTCCGGGGTCATCGTTTTTCATCAGAAAATTGATTTTTTGGACTCTACCAAAAATGATTCAAAATGTCATTTGGATCGGGCCTCATGTTGAATAACCACTTTTTAAACCCTCACAGTGACCAAAATTGCCATTTTTACAGAGTTTTTGCTTACTCAAAAGCTTCAATTTTGACCAATTTCAGGCACAGAAATGACTTTAAACACACTTATTTTAGTTGAAAAAGTAATAATTCACATCCAACCGTCATTTAAAGTCAAAAGATTAAATGTTAAAATTTCATCAATATTGACCACTTTTTTGAACGTTCGACAGGTCCGGGGTCATCGTTTTTCATCAGAAAATTGATTTTTTGGACTCTACCAAAAATGATTCAAAATATCATTTGGATCGGGCCTCATGTTGAATAACCACTTTTTAAACCCTCACAGTGATCAAAATTGCCATTTTTAAAGAGTTTTTGCTTACTCTAAAGCTTCAATTTTGACCAATTTCAGGCACAGAAATGACTTTAAACACACCTATTTTAGTTAAAAAAGTAATAATTCACATCCAACCGTCATTTAAAGTCAAAAGCTTACATGTTAAAATTGTATCAATATTGACCACTTTTTTGAACGTTCGACAGGTCCGGGGTCATCGTTTTTCATCAGAAAATTGATTGTTTGGACTCTACCAAAAATGATTCAAAATGCCATTTGGATCGGGCCTCATGTTGAATAACCACTTTTTAAACCCTCACAGTGACCAAAATTGCCATTTTTTCAGAGTTTTGCTTACTCAAAAGCTTCAATTTTGACCAATTTCAGGCCCTTTAAATGACTTTAAACACACTTATTTTAGTTGAAAAAGTAATAATTCACATCCAACCGTCATTTAAAGTCAAAAGATTAAATGTTAAAATTTCATCAATATTGACCACTTTTTTGAACGTTCGACAGGTCCGGGGTCATCGTTTTTCATCAGAAAATTGATTTTTTTGGACTCTACCAAAAATGATTCAAAATGTCATTTGGATCGGGCCTCATGTTGAATAACCACTTTTTAAACCCTCACAGTGACCAAAATTGCCATTTTTAAAGAGTTTTTGCTTACTCTAAAGCTTCAATTTTGACCAATTTCAGGCACAGAAATGACTTTAAACACACCTATTTTAGTTGAAAAAGTAATAATTCACATCCAACCGTCATTTAAAGTCAAAAGATTACATGTTAAAATTGTATCAATATTGACCACTTTTTTGAACGTTCGACAGGTCCGGGGTCATCGTTTTTCATCAGAAAATTGATTTTTTGGACTCTACCAAAAATTATTCGAAATGTCATTTGGATCGGTCCTTATGTTGAATAACCACTTTTTAAACCCTCACAGTGACCAAAATTGCCATTTTTAAAGAGTTTTTGCTTACTCTAAAGCTTCAATTTTGACCAATTTCAGGCACAGAAATTACTTTAAACACACTTATTGTAGTTGAAAAAGTAATATTTCACATCCAACCGTCATTTAAAGTCAAAAGATTAAATGTTAAAATTTCATCAATATTGACCACTTTTTTGAACGTTCGACAGGTCCGGGGTCATCGTTTTTCATCAGAAAATTGATTTTTTGGACTCTACCAAAAATGATTCAAAATGTCATTTGGATCGGGCCTCATGTTGAATAACCACTTTTTAAACCCTCACAGTGACCAAAATTGCCATTTTTACAGAGTTTTTGCTTACTCAAAAGCTTCAATTTTGGCCAATTTCAGGCACAGAAATGACTTTAAACACACTTATTTTAGTTGAAAAAGTAATAATTCACATCCAACCGTCATTTAAAGTCAAAAGATTAAATGTTAAAATTTCATCAATATTGACCACTTTTTTTAACGTTCGACAGGTCCGGGGTCATCGTTTTTCATCAGAAAATTCATTTTTTGGACTCTACCAAAAATGATTCAAAATGTCATTTGGATCGGGCCTCGAGTTGAATAACCACTTTTTAAACCCTCACAGTGACCAAAATTGCCATTTTTAAAGAGTTTTTGCTTACTCTAAAGCTTCAATTTTGACCAATTTCAGGCACAGAAATGACTTTAAACACACCTATTTTAGTTGAAAAAGTAATAATTCACATCCAACCGTCATTTAAAGTCAAAAGATTACATGTTAAAATTGTATCAATATTGAACACTTTTTTGAACGTTTGACACGTCGGGGGTCATCGTTTTTCATAAGAAAATTGATTGTTTGGACTCTACCAAAAATGATTCAAAATGCCATTTGGATCGGGCCTCATGTTGAATAACCACTTTTTAAACCCTCACAGTGACCAAAATTGCAATTTTTTCAGAGTTTTGCTTACTCAAATGCTTCAATTTTGACCAATTTCAGGCACAGAAATGACTTTAAACACACTTATTTTAGTTGAAAAAGTAATAATTCACATCCAACCGTCATTTAAAGTCAAAAGATTAAATGTTAAAATTTCATCAATAATGACCACTTTTTTGAACGTTCGACAGGTCCGGGGTCATCGTTTTTCATCAGAAAATTGATTTTTTTGGACTCTACCAAAAATGATTCAAAATGTCATTTGGATTGGGCCTCATGTTGAATAACCACTTTTTAAACCGTCACAATGACCAAAATTGCCATTTTTTCAGAGTTTTGCTTACTCAAAAGCTTCAATTTTGACCAATTTCAGGCACAGAAATGACTTTAAACACACTTATTTTAGTTGAAAAAGTAATAATTCCATCCAACCGTCATTTAAAGTCAAAAGATTAAATGTTAAAATTTCATCAATATTGACCACTTTTTTGAACGTTCGACAGGTCCGGGGTCATCGTTTTTCATCAGAAAATTGATTTTTTGGACTCTACCAAAAATGATTCAAAATGTCATTTGGATCGGGCCTCGTGTTGAATAACCACTATTTAAACCCTCACAGTGACCAAAATTGCAATTTTTTCAGAGTTTTGCTTACTCAAAAGCTTCAATTTTGACCAATTTCAGGCACAGAAATGACTTTAAACACACTTAAATTAGTTGAAAAAGTAATAATTCACATCCAACCGTCATTTAAAGTCAAAAGATTAAATGTTAAAATTTCATCAATATTGACCACTTTTTTGAACGTTCGACAGGTCCGGGGTCATCGTTTTTCATCAGAAAATTGATTTTTTGGACTCTACCAAAAATGATTCAAAATGTCATTTGGATCGGGCCTCATGTTGAATAACCACTGTTTAAACCCTCACAGTGACCAAAATTGCCATTTTTACAGAGTTTTTGCTTACTCTAAAGCTTCAATTTTGACCAATTTCAGGCACAGAAATGACTTTAAACACACCTATTTTAGTTAAAAAAGTAATAATTCACATCCAACCGTCATTTAAAGTCAAAAGCTTACATGTTAAAATTGTATCAATATTGACCACTTTTTTGAACGTTCGACAGGTCCGGGGTCATCGTTTTTCATCAGAAAATTGATTGTTTGGACTCTACCAAAAATGATTCAAAATGTCATTTGGATCGGGCCTCGAGTTGAATTACCACTTTTTAAACCCTCACAGTGACCAAAATTGCCATTTTTAAAGAGTTTTTGCTTACTCTAAAGCTTCAATTTTGACCAATTTCAGGCACAGAAATGACTTTAAACACACCTATTTTAGTTAAAAAAGTAATAATTCACATCCAACCGTCATTTAAAGTCAAAAGATTACATGTTAAAATTGTATCAATATTGAACACTGTTTTGAACGTTTGACACGTCGGGGGTCATCGTTTTTCATAAGAAAATTGATTGTTTGGACTCTACCAAAAATGATTCAAAATGTCATTTGGATCGGGCCTCACGTTGAATAACCACTTTTTAAACCCTCACAGTGATCAAAATTGCCATTTTTAAAGAGTTTTTGCTTACTCTAAAGCTTCAATTTTGACCAATTTCAGGCACAGAAATTACTTTAAACACACTTATTTTAGTTGAAAAAGTAATATTTCACATCCAACCGTCATTTAAAGTCAAAAGCTTACATGTTAAAATTGTATCAATATTGACCACTTTTTTGAACGTTCGACAGGTCCGGGGTCATCGTTTTTCATCAGAAAATTGATTGTTTGGACTCTACCAAAAATGATTCAAAATGCCATTTGGATCGAACTCATGTTGAATAACCACTTTTTAAACCCTCACAGTGACCAAAATTGCCATTTTTTCAGAGTTTTGCTTACTCAAAAGCTTCAATTTTGACCAATTTCAGGCCCTTTAAATGACTTTAAACACACTTATTTTAGTTGAAAAAGTAATAATTCACATCCAACCGTCATTTAAAGTCAAAAGATTACATGTTAAAATTGTATCAATATTGACCACTTTTTTTAACGTTCGACAGGTCCGGGGTCATCGTTTTTCATCAGAAAATTGATTTTTTGGACTCTGCCAAAAATGATTCAAAATGTCATTTGGATCGGGCCTCATGTTGAATAACCACTTTTTAAACCCTCACAGTGACCAAAATTGCCATTTTTAAAGAGTTTTTGCTTACTCTAAAGCTTCAATTTTGACCAATTTCAGGCACAGAAATGACTTTAAACACACCTATTTTAGTTGAAAAAGTAATAATTCACATCCAACCGTCATTTAAAGTCAAAAGATTACATGTTAAAATTGTATCAATATTGACCACTTTTTTTAACGTTCGACAGGTCCGGGGTCATCGTTTTTCATCAGAAAATTGATTTTTTGGACTCCACCAAAAATGATTCAAAATGTCATTTGGATCGGTCCTCATGTTGAATAACCACTTTTAAAACCCTCACAGTGACCAAAATTGCCATTTTTAAAGAGTTTTTGCTTACTCTAAAGCTTCAATTTTGACCAATTTCAGGCACAGAAATTACTTTAAACACACTTATTTTAGTTGAAAAAGTAATATTTCACATCCAAACGTCATTTAAAGTCAAAAGATTAAATGTTAAAATTTCATCAATATTGACCACTTTTTTGAACGTTCGACAGGTCCGGGGTCATCGTTTTTCATCAGAAAATTGATTTTTTTGGACTCTACCAAAAATGATTCAAAATGTCATTTGGATCGGGCCTCATGTTGAATAACCACTTTTTAAACCCTCACAGTGACCAAAATTGCCATTTTTAAAGAGTTTTTGCTTACTCTAAAGCTTCAATTTTGACCAATTTCAGGCACAGAAATGACTTTAAACACACCTATTTTAGTTGAAAAAGTAATAATTCACATCCAACCGTCATTTAAAGTCAAAAGATTACATGTTAAAATTGTATCAATATTGACCACTTTTTTGAACGTTCGACAGGTCCGGGGTCATCGTTTTTCATCAGAAAATTGATTTTTTGGACTCTACCAAAAATGATTCAAAATGTCATTTGGATCGGTCCTTATGTTGAATAACCACTTTTTAAACCCTCACAGTGACCAAAATTGCCATTTTTAAAGAGTTTTTGCTTACTCTAAAGCTTCAATTTTGACCAATTTCAGGCACAGAAATTACTTTAAACACACTTATTGTAGTTGAAAAAGTAATATTCACATCCAACCGTCATTTAAAGTCAAAAGATTAAATGTTAAAATTTCATCAATATTGACCACTTTTTTGAACGTTCGACAGGTCCGGGGTCATCGTTTTTCATCAGAAAATTGATTTTTTGGACTCTACCAAAAATGATTCAAAATGTCATTTGGATCGGGCCTCATGTTGAATAACCACTTTTTAAACCCTCACAGTGACCAAAATTGCCATTTTTACAGAGTTTTTGCTTACTCAAAAGCTTCAATTTTGGCCAATTTCAGGCACAGAAATGACTTTAAACACACTTATTTTAGTTGAAAAAGTAATAATTCACATCCAACCGTCATTTAAAGTCAAAAGATTAAATGTTAAAATTTCATCAATATTGACCACTTTTTTGAACGTTCGACAGGTCCGGGGTCATCGTTTTTCATCAGAAAATTCATTTTTTGGACTCTACCAAAAATGATTCAAAATGTCATTTGGATCGGGCCTCGAGTTGAATAACCACTTTTTAAACCCTCACAGTGACCAAAATTGCCATTTTTAAAGAGTTTTTGCTTACTCTAAAACTTCAATTTTGACCAATTTCAGGCACAGAAATGACTTTAAACACACCTATTTTAGTTGAAAAAGTAATAATTCACATCCAACCGTCATTTAAAGTCAAAAGATTACATGTTAAAATTGTATCAATATTGAACACTTTTTTGAACGTTTGACACGTCGGGGGTCATCGTTTTTCATAAGAAAATTGATTGTTTGGACTCTACCAAAAATGATTCAAAATGCCATTTGGATCGGGCCTCATGTTGAATAACCACTTTTTAAACCCTCACAGTGACCAAAATTGCAATTTTTTCAGGGTTTTGCTTACTCAAATGCTTCAATTTTGACCAATTTCAGGCACAGAAATGACTTTAAACACACTTATTTTAGTTGAAAAAGTAATAATTCACATCCAACCGTCATTTAAAGTCAAAAGATTAAATGTTAAAATTTCATCAATATTGACCACTTTTTTGAACGTTCGACAGGTCCGGGGTCATCGTTTTTCATCAGAAAATTGATTTTTTGGACTCTACCAAAAATGATTCAAAATGTCATTTGGATCGGGCCTCATGTTGAATAACCACTGTTTAAACCCTCACAGTGACCAAAATTGCCATTTTTACAGAGTTTTTGCTTACTCTAAAGCTTCAATTTTGACCAATTTCAGGCACAGAAATGACTTTAAACACACCTATTTTAGTTAAAAAAGTAATAATTCACATCCAACCGTCATTTAAAGTCAAAAGCTTACATGTTAAAATTGTATCAATATTGACCACTTTTTTGAACGTTCGACAGGTCCGGGGTCATCGTTTTTCATCAGAAAATTGATTGTTTGGACTCTACCAAAAATGATTCAAAATGTCATTTGGATCGGGCCTCGAGTTGAATTACCACTTTTTAAACCCTCACAGTGACCAAAATTGCCATTTTTAAAGAGTTTTTGCTTACTCTAAAGCTTCAATTTTGACCAATTTCAGGCACAGAAATGACTTTAAACACACCTATTTTAGTTAAAAAAGTAATAAGTCACATCCAACCGTCATTTAAAGTCAAAAGATTACATGTTAAAATTGTATCAATATTGAACACTGTTTTGAACGTTTGACACGTCGGGGGTCATCGTTTTTCATAAGAAAATTGATTGTTTGGACTCTACCAAAAATGATTCAAAATGCCATTTGGATCGGGCCTCATGTTGAATAACCACTTTTTAAACCCTCACAGTGACCAAAATTGCAATTTTTTCAGAGTTTTGCTTACTCAAATGCTTCAATTTTGACCAATTTCAGGCACAGAAATGACTTTAAACACACTTATTTTAGTTGAAAAAGTAATAATTCACATCCAACCGTCATTTAAAGTCAAAAGATTAAATGTTAAAATTTCATCAATATTGACCACTTTTTTGAAAGTTCAACAGGTCCGGGGTCATCGTTTTTCATCAGAAAATTGATTGTTTGGACTCTACCAAAAATGATTCAAAATGTCATTTGGATCGGGCCTCACGTTGAATAACCACTTTTTAAACCCTCACAGTGATCAAAATTGCCATTTTTAAAGAGTTTTTGCTTACTCTAAAGCTTCAATTTTGACCAATTTCAGGCACAGAAATTACTTTAAACACACTTATTTTAGTTGAAAAAGTAATATTTCACATCCAACCGTCATTTAAAGTCAAAAGCTTACATGTTAAAATTGTATCAATATTGACCACTTTTTTGAACGTTCGACAGGTCCGGGGTCATCGTTTTTCATCAGAAAATTGATTGTTTGGACTCTACCAAAAATGATTCAAAATGCCATTTGGATCAAACTCATGTTGAATAACCACTTTTTAAACCCTCACAGTGACCAAAATTGCCATTTTTTCAGAGTTTTGCTTACTCAAAAGCTTCAATTTTGACCAATTTCAGGCCCTTTAAATGACTTTAAACACACTTATTTTAGTTGAAAAAGTAATAATTCACATCCAACCGTCATTTAAAGTCAAAAGATTACATGTTAAAATTGTATCAATATTGACCACTTTTTTTAACGTTCGACAGGTCCGGGGTCATCGTTTTTCATCAGAAAATTGATTTTTTGGACTCTGCCAAAAATGATTCAAAATGTCATTTGGATCGGGCCTCATGTTGAATAACCACTTTTTAAACCCTCACAGTGACCAAAATTGCCATTTTTAAAGAGTTTTTGCTTACTCTAAAGCTTCAATTTTGACCAATTTCAGGCACAGAAATGACTTTAAACACACCTATTTTAGTTGAAAAAGTAATAATTCACATCCAACCGTCATTTAAAGTCAAAAGATTACATGTTAAAATTGTATCAATATTGACCACTTTTTTGAACGTTCGACAGGTCCGGGGTCATCGTTTTTCATCAGAAAATTGATTTTTTGGACTCCACCAAAAATGATTCAAAATGTCATTTGGATCGGTCCTCATGTTGAATAACCACTTTTAAAACCCTCACAGTGACCAAAATTGCCATTTTTAAAGAGTTTTTGCTTACTCTAAAGCTTCAATTTTGACCAATTTCAGGCACAGAAATTACTTTAAACACACTTATTTTAGTTGAAAAAGTAATATTTCACATCCAAACGTCATTTAAAGTCAAAAGATTAAATGTTAAAATTTCATCAATATTGACCACTTTTTTGAACGTTCGACAGGTCCGGGGTCATCGTTTTTCATCAGAAAATTGATTTTTTGGACTCTACCAAAAATGATTCAAAATGTCATTTGGATCGGGCCTCATGTTGAATAACCACTTTTTAAACCCTCTCAGTGACCAAAATTGCCATTTTTACAGAGTTTTTGCTTACTCAAAAGCTTCAATTTTGACCAATTTCAGGCACAGAAATGACTTTAAACACACTTATTTTAGTTGAAAAAGTAATAATTCACATCCAACCGTCATTTAAAGTCAAAAGATTAAATGTTAAAATTTCATCAATATTGACCACTTTTTTGAACGTTCGACAGGTCCGGGGTCATCGTTTTTCATCAGAAAATTGATTTTTTGGACTCTACCAAAAATGATTCAAAATATCATTTGGATCGGGCCTCATGTTGAATAACCACTTTTTAAACCCTCACAGTGATCAAAATTGCCATTTTTAAAGAGTTTTTGCTTACTCTAAAGCTTCAATTTTGACCAATTTCAGGCACAGAAATGACTTTAAACACACCTATTTTAGTTAAAAAAGTAATAATTCACATCCAACCGTCATTTAAAGTCAAAAGCTTACATGTTAAAATTGTATCAATATTGACCACTTTTTTGAACGTTCGACAGGTCCGGGGTCATTGTTTTTCATCAGAAAATTGATTGTTAGGACTCTAACAAAAATGATTCAAAATGCCATTTGGATCGGGCCTCATGTTGAATAACCACTTTTTAAACCCTCACAGTGACCAAAATTGCCATTTTTTCAGAGTTTTGCTTACTCAAAAGCTTCAATTTTGACCAATTTCAGGCCCTTTAAATGACTTTAAACACACTTATTTTAGTTGAAAAAGTAATAATTCACATCCAACCGTCATTTAAAGTCAAAAGATTAAATGTTAAAATTTCATCAATATTGACCGCTTTTTTGAACGTTCGACAGGTCCGGGGTCATCGTTTTTCATCAGAAAATTGATTTTTTGGACTCTACCAAAAATGATTCAAAATGTCATTTGGATCGGGCCTCGAGTTGAATAACCACTTTTTAAACCCTCACAGTGACCAAAATTGCCATTTTTAAAGAGTTTTTGCTTACTCTAAAGCTTCAATTTTGACCAATTTCAGGCACAGAAATGACTTTAAACACACCTATTTTAGTTAAAAAAGTAATAATTCACATCCAACCGTCATTTAAAGTCAAAAGATTACATGTTAAAATTGTATCAATATTGAACACTTTTTTGAACGTTTGACACGTCGGGGGTCATCGTTTTTCATCAGAAAATTGATTGTTTGGACTCTACCAAAAATGATTCAAAATGTCATTTGGATCGGGCCTCGAGTTGAATAACCACTTTTTAAACCCTCACAGTGACCAAAATTGCCATTTTTAAAGAGTTTTTGCTTACTCTAAAGCTTCAATTTTGACCAATTTCAGGCACAGAAATGACTTTAAACACACCTATTTTAGTTAAAAAAGTAATAATTCACATCCAACCGTCATTTAAAGTGAAAAGATTACATGTTAAAATTGTATCAATATTGAACACTTTTTTGAACGTTTGACACGTCGGGGGTCATCGTTTTTCATAAGAAAATTGATTGTTTGGACTCTACCAAAAATGATTTAAAATGCCATTTGGATCGGGCCTCATGTTGAATAACCACTTTTTAAACCCTCACAGTGACCAAAATTGCCATTTTTAAAGAGTTTTTGCTTACTCTAAAGCTTCAATTTTGACCAATTTCAGGCACAGAAATAACTTTAAACACACTTATTTTAGTTGAAAAAGTAATAATTCACATCCAACCGTCATTTAAAGTCAAAAGATTAAATGTTAAAATTTCATCAATATTGACCACTTTTTTGAACGTTCGACAGGTCCGGGGTCATCGTTTTTCATCAGAAAATTGATTTTTTGGACTCTACCAAAAATGATTCAAAATGTCATTTGGATCGGGCCTCGAGTTGAATAACCACTTTTTAAACCCTCACAGTGACCAAAATTGCCATTTTTAAAGAGTTTTTGCTTACTCTAAAGCTTCAATTTTGACCAATTTCAGGCACAGAAGTGACTTTAAACACACCTATTTTAGTTAAAAAAGTAATAATTCACATCCAACCGTCATTTAAAGTCAAAAGATTACATGTTAAAATTGTATCAATATTGAACACTGTTTTGAACGTTTGACACGTCGGGGGTCATCGTTTTTCATAAGAAAATTGATTGTTTGGACTCTACCAAAAATGATTCAAAATGCCATTTGGATCGGGCCTCATGTTGAATAACCACTTTTTAAACCCTCACAGTGACCAAAATTGCAATTTTTTCAGAGTTTTGCTTACTCAAATGCTTCAATTTTGACCAATTTCAGGCACAGAAATGACTTTAAACACACTTATTTTAGTTGAAAAAGTAATAATTCACATCCAACCGTCATTTAAAGTCAAAAGATTAAATGTTAAAATTTCATCAATATTGACCACTTTTTTGAACGTTCAACAGGTCCGGGGTCATCGTTTTTCATCAGAAAATTGATTTTTTGGACTCTACCAAAAATGATTCAAAATGTCATTTGGATCGGGCCTCACGTTGAATAACCACTTTTTAAACCCTCACAGTGATCAAAATTGCCATTTTTAAAGAGTTTTTGCTTACTCTAAAGCTTCAATTTTGACCAATTTCAGGCACAGAAATTACTTTAAACACACTTATTTTAGTTGAAAAAGTAATATTTCACATCCAACCGTCATTTAAAGTCAAAAGATTAAATGTTAAAATTTCATCAATATTGACCACTTTTTTGAACGTTCGACAGGTCCGGGGTCATCATTTTTCATCAGAAAATTGATTTTTTGGACTCTACCAAAAATGATTCAAAATGTCATTTGGATCGGGCCTCATGTTGAATAACCACTGTTTAAACCCTCACAGTGACCAAAATTGCCATTTTTACAGAGTTTTTGCTTACTCTAAAGCTTCAATTTTGACCAATTTCAGGCACAGAAATGACTTTAAACACACCTATTTTTGTTAAAAAAGTAATCATTCACATCCAACCGTCATTTAAAGTCAAAAGCTTACATGTTAAAATTGTATCAATATTGACCACTTTTTTGAACGTTCGACAGGTCCGGGGTCATCGTTTTTCATCAGAAAATTGATTGTTTGGACTCTACCAAAAATGATTCAAAATGCCATTTGGATCGAACTCATGTTGAATAACCACTTTTTAAACCCTCACAGTGACCAAAATTGCCATTTTTTCAGAGTTTTGCTTACTCAAAAGCTTCAATTTTGACCAATTTCAGGCCCTTTAAATGACTTTAAACACACTTATTTTAGTTGAAAAAGTAATAATTCACATCCAACCGTCATTTAAAGTCAAAAGATTAAATGTTAAAATTTCATCAATATTGACCACTTTTTTGAACGTTCGACAGGTCCGGGGTCATCGTTTTTCATCAGAAAATTGATTTTTTGGACTCTACCAAAAATGATTCAAAATGTCATTTGGATCGGGCCTCATGTTGAATAACCACTTTTTAAACCCTCACAGTGACCAAAATTGCCATTTTTAAAGAGTTTTTGCTTACTCTAAAGCTTCAATTTTGACCAATTTCAGGCACAGAAATGACTTTAAACACACCTATTTTAGTTGAAAAAGTAATAATTCACATCCAACCGTCATTTAAAGTCAAAAGATTACATGTTAAAATTGTATCAATATTGACCACTTTTTTTAACGTTCGACAGGTCCGGGGTCATCGTTTTTCATCAGAAAATTGATTTTTTGGACTCCACCAAAAATGATTCAAAATGTCATTTGGATCGGTCCTCATGTTGAATAACCACTTTTTAAACCCTCACAGTGACCAAAATTGCCATTTTTAAAGAGTTTTTGCTTACTCAAAAGCTTCAATTTTGACCAATTTCAGGCACAGAAATGACTTTAAACACACTTATTTTAGTTGAAAAAGTAATAATTCACATCCAACCGTCATTTAAAGTCAAAAGATTAAATGTTAAAATTTCATCAATATTGACCACTTTTTTGAACGTTCGACAGGTCCGGGGTCATCGTTTTTCATCAGAAAATTGATTTTTTGGACTCTACCAAAAATGATTCAAAATGTCATTTGGATCGGGCCTCGAGTTGAATAACCACTTTTTAAACCCTCACAGTGACCAAAATTGCCATTTTTAAAGAGTTTTTGCTTACTCTAATGCTTCAATTTTGACCAATTTCAGGCACAGAAATGACTTTAAACACCCCTATTTTAGTTAAAAAAGTAATAATTCACATCCAACCGTCATTTAAAGTCAAAAGCTTACATGTTAAAGTTGTATCAATATTGACCACTTTTTTGAACGTTCGACAGGTCCGGGGTCATCGTTTTTCATCAGAAAATTGATTGTTTGGACTCTACCAAAAATGATTCAAAATGTCATTTGGATCGGGCCTCGAGTTGAATAACCACTTTTTAAACCCTCACAGTGACCAAAATTGCCATTTTTAAAGAGTTTTTGCTTACTCTAAAGCTTCAATTTTGACCAATTTCAGGCACAGAAATGACTTTAAACACACCTATTTTAGTTAAAAAAGTAATAATTCACATGCAACCGTCATTTAAAGTCAAAAGATTACATGTTAAAATTGTATCAATATTGACCACTTTTTTGAACGTTCGACAGGTCCGGGGTCATCGTTTTTCATCAGAAAATTGATTGTTTGGACTCTACCAAAAATGATTCAAAATGCCATTTGGATCGGGCCTCATGTTGAATAACCAATTTTTAAACCCTCACAGTGACCAAAATTGCCATGTTTTCAGAGTTTTGCTTGCTCAAAAGCATTAATTTTGACCAATTTCAGGCCCTTTAAATGACTTTAAACACACTTATTTTAGTTGAAAAAGTAATAATTCACATCCAACCGTCATTTAAAGTCAAAAGATTAAATGTTAAAATTTCATCAATATTGACCACTTTTTTGAACGTTCGACAGGTCCGGGGTCATCGTTTTTCATAAGAAAATTGATTTTTTGGACTCTACCAAAAATGATTCAAAATGCCATTTGGATCGGGCCTCATGTTGAATAACCACTTTTTAAACCCTCACAGTGACCAAAATTGCAATTTTTTCAGAGTTTTGCTTACTCAAAGCTTCAATTTTGACCAATTTCAGGCACAGAAATGACTTTAAACACACTTATTTTAGTTGAAAAAGTAATATTTCACATCCAACCGTCATTTAAAGTCAAAAGATTAAATGTTAAAATTTCATCAATATTGACCACTTTTTTGAACGTTCGACAGGTCCGGGGTCATCGTTTTTCATCAGAAAATTGATTTTTTGGACTCTACCAAAAATGATTCAAAATGTCATTTGGATCGGGCCTCACGTTGAATAACCACTTTTTAAACCCTCACAGTGATCAAAATTGCCATGTTTTCAGAGTTTTGCTTGCTCAAAAGCATTAATTTTGACCAATTTCAGGCCCTTTAAATGACTTTAAACACACTTATTTTAGTTGAAAAAGTAATAATTCACATCCAACCGTCATTTAAAGTCAAAAGATTAAATGTTAAAATTTCATCAATATTGACCACTTTTTTGAACGTTCGACAGGTCCGGGGTCATCGTTTTTCATAAGAAAATTGATTTTTTGGACTCTACCAAAAATGATTCAAAATGCCATTTGGATCGGGCCTCATGTTGAATAACCACTTTTTAAACCCTCACAGTGACCAAAATTGCAATTTTTTCAGAGTTTTGCTTACTCAAAGCTTCAATTTTGACCAATTTCAGGCACAGAAATGACTTTAAACACACTTATTTTAGTTGAAAAAGTAATATTTCACATCCAACCGTCATTTAAAGTCAAAAGATTAAATGTTAAAATGTCATCAATATTGACCACTTTTTTGAACGTTCGACAGGTCCGGGGTCATCGTTTTTCATCAGAAAATTGATTTTTTGGACTCTACCAAAAATGATTCAAAATGTCATTTGGATCGGGCCTCACGTTGAATAACCACTTTTTAAACCCTCACAGTGATCAAAATTGCCATTTTTAAAGAGTTTTTGCTTACTCTAAAGCTTCAATTTTGACCAATTTCAGGCACAGAAATGACTTTAAACACACTTATTTTAGTTGAAAAAGTAATAATTCACATCCAACCGTCATTTAAAGTCAAAAGATTAAATGTTAAAATTTCATCAATAATGACAACTTTTTTGAACGTTCGACAGGTCCGGGGTCATCGTTTTTCATCAGAAAATTGATTTTTTGGACTCTACCAAAAATGATTCAAAATGTCATTTGGATCGGGCCTCATGTTGAATAACCACTGTTTAAACCCTCACAGTGACCAAAATTGTCATTTTTACAGAGTTTTTGCTTACTCTAAAGCTTCAATTTTGACCAATTTCAGGCACAGAAATGACTTTAAACACACCTATTTTAGTTAAAAAAGTAATAATTCACATCCAACCGTCATTTAAAGTCAAAAGCTTACATGTTAAAATTGTATCAATATTGACCACTTTTTTGAACGTTCGACAGGTCCGGGGTCATCGTTTTTCATCAGAAAATTGATTGTTTGGACTCTACCAAAAATGATTCAAAATGTCATTTGGATCGGGCCTCGAGTTGAATTACCACTTTTTAAACCCTCACAGTGACCAAAATTGCCATTTTTAAAGAGTTTTTGCTTACTCTAAAGCTTCAATTTTGACCAATTTCAGGCACAGAAATGACTTTAAACACACCTATTTTAGTTAAAAAAGTAATAATTCACATCCAACCGTCATTTAAAGTCAAAAGATTACATGTTAAAATTGTATCAATATTGAACACTGTTTTGAACGTTTGACACGTCGGGGGTCATCGTTTTTCATAAGAAAATTGATTGTTTGGACTCTACCAAAAATGATTCAAAATGCCATTTGGATCGGGCCTCATGTTGAATAACCACTTTTTAAACCCTCACAGTGACCAAAATTGCAATTTTTTCAGAGTTTTGCTTACTCAAATGCTTCAATTTTGACCAATTTCAGGCACAGAAATGACTTTAAACACACTTATTTTAGTTGAAAAAGTAATAATTCACATCCAACCGTCATTTAAAGTCAAAAGATTAAATGTTAAAATTTCATCAATATTGACCACTTTTTTGAAAGTTCAACAGGTCCGGGGTCATCGTTTTTCATCAGAAAATTGATTTTTTGGACTCTACCAAAAATGATTCAAAATGTCATTTGGATCGGGCCTCACGTTGAATAACCACTTTTTAAACCCTCACAGTGATCAAAATTGCCATTTTTAAAGAGTTTTTGCTTACTCTAAAGCTTCAATTTTGACCAATTTCAGGCACAGAAATTACTTTAAACACACTTATTTTAGTTGAAAAAGTAATATTTCACATCCAACCGTCATTTAAAGTCAAAAGATTAAATGTTAAAATTTCATCAATATTGACCACTTTTTTGAACGTTCGACAGGTCCGGGGTCATCATTTTTCATCAGAAAATTGATTTTTTGGACTCTACCAAAAATGATTCAAAATGTCATTTGGATCGGGCCTCATGTTGAATAACCACTGTTTAAACCCTCACAGTGACCAAAATTGCAATTTTTACAGAGTTTTTGCTTACTCTAAAGCTTCAATTTTGACCAATTTCAGGCACAGAAATGACTTTAAACACACCTATTTTTGTTAAAAAAGTAATAATTCACATCCAACCGTCATTTAAAGTCAAAAGCTTACATGTTAAAATTGTATCAATATTGACCACTTTTTTGAACGTTCGACAGGTCCGGGGTCATCGTTTTTCATCAGAAAATTGATTGTTTGGACTCTACCAAAAATGATTCAAAATGCCATTTGGATCGAACTCATGTTGAATAACCACTTTTTAAACCCTCACAGTGATCAAAATTGCCATTTTTAAAGAGTTTTTGCTTACTCTAAAGCTTCAATTTTGACCAATTTCAGGCACAGAAATGACTTTAAACACACCTATTTTAGTTAAAAAAGTAATAATTCACATCCAACCGTCATTTAAAGTCAAAAGCTTACATGTTAAAATTGTATCAATATTGACCACTTTTTTGAACGTTCGACAGGTCCGGGGTCATCGTTTTTCATCAGAAAATTGATTGTTAGGACTCTAACAAAAATGATTCAAAATGCCATTTGGATCGGGCCTCATGTTGAATAACCACTTTTTAAACCCTCACAGTGACCAAAATTGCCATTTTTTCAGAGTTTTGCTTACTCAAAAGCTTCAATTTTGACCAATTTCAGGCCCTTTAAATGACTTTAAACACACTTATTTTAGTTGAAAAAGTAATAATTCACATCCAACCGTCATTTAAAGTCAAAAGATTAAATGTTAAAATTTCATCAATATTGACCGCTTTTTTGAACGTTCGACAGGTCCGGGGTCATCGTTTTTCATCAGAAAATTGATTTTTTGGACTCTACCAAAAATGATTCAAAATGTCATTTGGATCGGGCCTCGAGTTGAATAACCACTTTTTAAACCCTCACAGTGACCAAAATTGCCATTTTTAAAGAGTTTTTGCTTACTGTAAAGCTTCAATTTTGACCAATTTCAGGCACAGAAATGACTTTAAACACACCTATTTTAGTTAAAAAAGTAATAATTCACATCCAACCGTCATTTAAAGTCAAAAGATTACATGTTAAAATTGTATCAATATTGAACACTTTTTTGAACGTTTGACACGTCGGGGGTCATCGTTTTTCATCAGAAAATTGATTGTTTGGACTCTACCAAAAATGATTCAAAATGTCATTTGGATCGGGCCTCGAGTTGAATAACCACTTTTTAAACCCTCACAGTGACCAAAATTGCCATTTTTAAAGAGTTTTTGCTTACTCTAAAGCTTCAATTTTGACCAATTTCAGGCACAGAAATGACTTTAAACACACCTATTTTAGTTAAAAAAGTAATAATTCATATCCAACCGTCATTTAAAGTGAAAAGATTACATGTTAAAATTGTATCAATATTGAACACTTTTTTGAACGTTTGACACGTCGGGGGTCATCGTTTTTCATAAGAAAATTGATTGTTTGGACTCTACCAAAAATGATTCAAAATGCCATTTGGATCGGGCCTCATGTTGAATAACCACTTTTTAAACCCTCACAGTGACCAAAATTGCCATTTTTAAAGAGTTTTTGCTTACTCTAAAGCTTCAATTTTGACCAATTTCAGGCACAGAAATGACTTTAAACACACTTATTTTAGTTGAAAAAGTAATAATTCACATCCAACCGTCATTTAAAGTCAAAAGATTAAATGTTAAAATTTCATCAATATTGACCACTTTTTTGAACGTTCGACAGGTCCGGGGTCATCGTTTTTCATCAGAAAATTGATTTTTTGGACTCTACCAAAAATGATTCAAAATGTCATTTGGATCGGGCCTCGAGTTGAATAACCACTTTTTAAACCCTCACAGTGACCAAAATTGCCATTTTTAAAGAGTTTTTGCTTACTCTAAAGCTTCAATTTTGACCAATTTCAGGCACAGAAGTGACTTTAAACACACCTATTTTAGTTAAAAAAGTAATAATTCACATCCAACCGTCATTTAAAGTCAAAAGATTACATGTTAAAATTGTATCAATATTGAACACTGTTTTGAACGTTTGACACGTCGGGGGTCATCGTTTTTCATAAGAAAATTGATTGTTTGGACTCTACCAAAAATGATTCAAAATGCCATTTGGATCGGGCCTCATGTTGAATAACCACTTTTTAAACCCTCACAGTGACCAAAATTGCAATTTTTTCAGAGTTTTGCTTACTCAAATGCTTCAATTTTGACCAATTTCAGGCACAGAAATGACTTTAAACACACTTATTTTAGTTGAAAAAGTAATAATTCACATCCAACCGTCATTTAAAGTCAAAAGATTAAATGTTAAAATTTCATCAATATTGACCACTTTTTTGAACGTTCAACAGGTCCGGGGTCATCGTTTTTCATCAGAAAATTGATTTTTTGGACTCTACCAAAAATGTTTCAAAATGTCATTTGGATCGGGCCTCACGTTGAATAACCACTTTTTAAACCCTCACAGTGATCAAAATTGCCATTTTTAAAGAGTTTTTGCTTACTCTAAAGCTTCAATTTTGACCAATTTCAGGCACAGAAATTACTTTAAACACACTTATTTTAGTTGAAAAAGTAATATTTCACATCCAACCATCATTTAAAGTCAAAAGATTAAATGTTAAAATTTCATCAATATTGACCACTTTTTTGAACGTTCGACAGGTCCGGGGTCATCATTTTTCATCAGAAAATTGATTTTTTGGACTCTACCAAAAATGATTCAAAATGTCATTTGGATCGGGCCTCATGTTGAATAACCACTGTTTAAACCCTCACAGTGACCAAAATTGCCATTTTTACAGAGTTTTTGCTTACTCTAAAGCTTCAATTTTGACCAATTTCAGGCACAGAAATGACTTTAAACACACCTATTTTTGTTAAAAAAGTAATCATTCACATCCAACCGTCATTTAAAGTCAAAAGCTTACATGTTAAAATTGTATCAATATTGACCACTTTTTTGAACGTTCGACAGGTCCGGGGTCATCGTTTTTCATCAGAAAATTGATTGTTTGGACTCTACCAAAAATGATTCAAAATGCCATTTGGATCGAACTCATGTTGAATAACCACTTTTTAAACCCTCACAGTGACCAAAATTGCCATTTTTTCAGAGTTTTGCTTACTCAAAAGCTTCAATTTTGACCAATTTCAGGCCCTTTAAATGACTTTAAACACACTTATTTTAGTTGAAAAAGTAATAATTCACATCCAACCGTCATTTAAAGTCAAAAGATTAAATGTTAAAATTTCATCAATATTGACCACTTTTTTGAACGTTCGACAGGTCCGGGGTCATCGTTTTTCATCAGAAAATTGATTTTTTGGACTCTACCAAAAATGATTCAAAATGTCATTTGGATCGGGCCTCATGTTGAATAACCACTTTTTAAACCCTCACAGTGACCAAAATTGCCATTTTTAAAGAGTTTTTGCTTACTCTAAAGCTTCAATTTTGACCAATTTCAGGCACAGAAATGACTTTAAACACACCTATTTTAGTTGAAAAAGTAATAATTCACATCCAACCGTCATTTAAAGTCAAAAGATTACATGTTAAAATTGTATCAATATTGACCACTTTTTTTAACGTTCGACAGGTCCGGGGTCATCGTTTTTCATCAGAAAATTGATTTTTTGGACTCCACCAAAAATTATTCAAAATGTCATTTGGATCGGTCCTCATGTTGAATAACCACTTTTTAAACCCTCACAGTGACCAAAATTGCCATTTTTAAAGAGTTTTTGCTTACTCTAAAGCTTCAATTTTGACCAATTTCAGGCACAGAAATTACTTTAAACACACTTATTTTAGTTGAAAAAGTAATATTTCACATCCAACCGTCATTTAAAGTCAAAAGATTAAATGTTAAAATTTCATCAATATTGACCACTTTTTTGAACGTTCGACAGGTCCGGGGTCATCGTTTTTCATCAGAAAATTGATTTTTTGGACTCTACCAAAAATGATTCAAAATGTCATTTGGATCGGGCCTCATGTTGAATAACCACTTTTTAAACCCTCACAGTGACCAAAATTGCCATTTTTACAGAGTTTTTGCTTCCTCAAAAGCTTCAATTTTGACCAATTTCAGGCACAGAAATGACTTTAAACACACTTATTTTAGTTGAAAAAGTAATAATTCACATCCAACCGTCATTTAAAGTCAAAAGATTAAATGTTAAAATTTCATCAATATTGACCACTTTTTTGAACGTTCGACAGGTCCGGGGTCATCGTTTTTCATCAGAAAATTGATTTTTTGGACTCTACCAAAAATGATTCAAAATGTCATTTGGATCGGGCCTCGAGTTGAATAACCACTTTTTAAACCCTCACAGTGACCAAAATTGCCATTTTTAAAGAGTTTTTGCTTACTCTAATGCTTCAATTTTGACCAATTTCAGGCACAGAAATGACTTTAAACACACTTATTTTAGTTGAAAAAGTAATATTTCACATCCAACCGTCATTTAAAGTCAAAAGATTAAATGTTAAAATTTCATCAATATTGACCACTTTTTTGAACGTTCGACAGGTCCGGGGTCATCATTTTTCATCAGAAAATTGATTTTTTGGACTCTACCAAAAATGATTCAAAATGTCATTTGGATCGGGCCTCATGTTGAATAACCACTGTTTAAACCCTCACAGTGACCAAAATTGCCATTTTTACAGAGTTTTTGCTTACTCTAAAGCTTCAATTTTGACCAATTTCAGGCACAGAAATGACTTTAAACACACCTATTTTTGTTAAAAAAGTAATCATTCACATCCAACCGTCATTTAAAGTCAAAAGCTTACATGTTAAAATTGTATCAATATTGACCACTTTTTTGAACGTTCGACAGGTCCGGGGTCATCGTTTTTCATCAGAAAATTGATTGTTTGGACTCTACCAAAAATGATTCAAAATGCCATTTGGATCGAACTCATGTTGAATAACCACTTTTTAAACCCTCACAGTGACCAAAATTGCAATTTTTTCAGAGTTTTGCTTACTCAAAAGCTTCAATTTTGACCAATTTCAGGCCCTTTAAATGACTTTAAACACACTTATTTTAGTTGAAAAAGTAATAATTCACATCCAACCGTCATTTAAAGTCAAAAGATTAAATGTTAAAATTTCATCAATATTGACCAGTTTTTTGAACGTTCGACAGGTCCGGGGTCATCGTTTTTCATCAGAAAATTGATTTTTTGGACTCTACCAAAAATGATTCAAAATGTCATTTGGATCGGGCCTCATGTTGAATAACCACTTTTTAAACCCTCACAGTGACCAAAATTGCCATTTTTAAAGAGTTTTTGCTTACTCTAAAGCTTCAATTTTGACCAATTTCAGGCACAGAAATGACTTTAAACACACCTATTTTAGTTGAAAAAGTAATAATTCACAGCCAACCGTCATTTAAAGTCAAAAGATTACATGTTAAAATTGTATCAATATTGACCACTTTTTTAACGTTCGACAGGTCCGGGGTCATCGTTTTTCATCAGAAAATTGATTTTTTGGACTCCACCAAAAATTATTCAAAATGTCATTTGGATCGGTCCTCATGTTGAATAACCACTTTTTAAACCCTCACAGTGACCAAAATTGCCATTTTTAAAGAGTTTTTGCTTACTCTAAAGCTTCAATTTTGACCAATTTCAGGCACAGAAATTACTTTAAACACACTTATTTTAGTTGAAAAAGTAATATTTCACATCCAACCGTCATTTAAAGTCAAAAGATTAAATGTTAAAATTTCATCAATATTGACCACTTTTTTGAACGTTCGACAGGTCCGGGGTCATCGTTTTTCATCAGAAAATTGATTTTTTGGACTCTACCAAAAATGATTCAAAATGTCATTTGGATCGGGCCTCATGTTGAATAACCACTTTTTAAACCCTCACAGTGACCAAAATTGCCATTTTTACAGAGTTTTTGCTTCCTCAAAAGCTTCAATTTTGACCAATTTCAGGCACAGAAATGACTTTAAACACACTTATTTTAGTTGAAAAAGTAATAATTCACATCCAACCGTCATTTAAAGTCAAAAGATTAAATGTTAAAATTTCATCAATATTGACCACTTTTTTGAACGTTCGACAGGTCCGGGGTCATCGTTTTTCATCAGAAAATTGATTTTTTGGACTCTACCAAAAATGATTCAAAATGTCATTTGGATCGGGCCTCGAGTTGAATAACCACTTTTTAAACCCTCACAGTGACCAAAATTGCCATTTTTAAAGAGTTTTTGCTTACTCTAATGCTTCAATTTTGACCAATTTCAGGCACAGAAATGACTTTAAACACCCCTATTTTAGTTAAAAAAGTAATAATTCACATCCAACCGTCATTTAAAGTCAAAAGCTTACATGTTAAAGTTGTATCAATATTGACCACTTTTTTGAACGTTCGACAGGTCCGGGGTCATCGTTTTTCATCAGAAAATTGATTGTTTGGACTCTACCAAAAATGATTCAAAATGTCATTTGGATCGGGCCTCGAGTTGAATAACCACTTTTTAAACCCTCACAGTGACCAAAATTGCCATTTTTAAAGAGTTTTTGCTTACTCTAAAGCTTCAATTTTGACCAATTTCAGGCACAGAAATGACTTTAAACACACCTATTTTAGTTAAAAAAGTAATAATTCACATGCAACCGTCATTTAAAGTCAAAAGATTACATGTTAAAATTGTATCAATATTGACCACTTTTTTGAACGTTCGACAGGTCCGGGGTCATCGTTTTTCATCAGAAAATTGATTGTTTGGACTCTACCAAAAATGATTCAAAATGCCATTTGGATCGGGCCTCATGTTGAATAACCAATTTTTAAACCCTCACAGTGACCAAAATTGCCATGTTTTCAGAGTTTTGCTTGCTCAAAAGCATTAATTTTGACCAATTTCAGGCCCTTTAAATGACTTTAAACACACTTATTTTAGTTGAAAAAGTAATAATTCACATCCAACCGTCATTTAAAGTCAAAAGATTAAATGTTAAAATTTCATCAATATTGACCACTTTTTTGAACGTTCGACAGGTCCGGGGTCATCGTTTTTCATAAGAAAATTGATTTTTTGGACTCTACCAAAAATGATTCAAAATGCCATTTGGATCGGGCCTCATGTTGAATAACCACTTTTTAAACCCTCACAGTGACCAAAATTGCAATTTTTTCAGAGTTTTGCTTACTCAAAGCTTCAATTTTGACCAATTTCAGGCACAGAAATGACTTTAAACACACTTATTTTAGTTGAAAAAGTAATATTTCACATCCAACCGTCATTTAAAGTCAAAAGATTAAATGTTAAAATTTCATCAATATTGACCACTTTTTTGAACGTTCGACAGGTCCGGGGTCATCGTTTTTCATCAGAAAATTGATTTTTTGGACTCTACCAAAAATGATTCAAAATGTCATTTGGATCGGGCCTCACGTTGAATAACCACTTTTTAAACCCTCACAGTGATCAAAATTGCCATGTTTTCAGAGTTTTGCTTGCTCAAAAGCATTAATTTTGACCAATTTCAGGCCCTTTAAATGACTTTAAACACACTTATTTTAGTTGAAAAAGTAATAATTCACATCCAACCGTCATTTAAAGTCAAAAGATTAAATGTTAAAATTTCATCAATATTGACCACTTTTTTGAACGTTCGACAGGTCCGGGGTCATCGTTTTTCATAAGAAAATTGATTTTTTGGACTCTACCAAAAATGATTCAAAATGCCATTTGGATCGGGCCTCATGTTGAATAACCACTTTTTAAACCCTCACAGTGACCAAAATTGCAATTTTTTCAGAGTTTTGCTTACTCAAAGCTTCAATTTTGACCAATTTCAGGCACAGAAATGACTTTAAACACACTTATTTTAGTTGAAAAAGTAATATTTCACATCCAACCGTCATTTAAAGTCAAAAGATTAAATGTTAAAATTTCATCAATATTGACCACTTTTTTGAACGTTCGACAGGTCCGGGGTCATCGTTTTTCATCAGAAAATTGATTTTTTGGACTCTACCAAAAATGATTCAAAATGTCATTTGGATCGGGCCTCACGTTGAATAACCACTTTTTAAACCCTCACAGTGATCAAAATTGCCATTTTTAAAGAGTTTTTGCTTACTCTAAAGCTTCAATTTTGACCAATTTCAGGCACAGAAATGACTTTAAACACACTTATTTTAGTTGAAAAAGTAATAATTCACATCCAACCGTCATTTAAAGTCAAAAGATTAAATGTTAAAATTTCATCAATAATGACAACTTTTTTGAACGTTCGACAGGTCCGGGGTCATCGTTTTTCATCAGAAAATTGATTTTTTGGACTCTACCAAAAATGATTCAAAATGTCATTTGGATTGGGCCTCATGTTGAATAACCACTTTTTAAACCCTCAGAATGACCAAAATTGCCATTTTTTCAGAGTTTTGCTTACTCAAAAGCTTCAATTTTGACCAATTTCAGGCACAGAAATGACTTTAAACACACTTATTTTAGTTGAAAAAGTAATAATTCCATCCAACCGTCATTTAAAGTCAAAAGATTAAATGTTAAAATTTCATCAATATTGACCACTTTTTTGAACGTTCGACAGGTCCGGGGTCATCGTTTTTCATCAGAAAATTGATTTTTTGGACTCTACCAAAAATGATTCAAAATGTCATTTGGATCGGGCCTCATGTTGAATAACCACTTTTTAAACCCTCACAGTGACCAAAATTGCCATTTTTACAGAGTTTTTGCTTACTCAAAAGCTTCAATTTTGACCAATTTCAGGCACAGAAATGACTTTAAACACACTTATTTTAGTTGAAAAAGTAATAATTCACATCCAACCGTCATTTAAAGTCAAAAGATTAAATGTTAAAATTTCATCAATATTGACCACTTTTTTGAACGTTCGACAGGTCCGGGGTCATCGTTTTTAATCAGAAAATTGATTTTTTGGACTCTACCAAAAATGATTCAAAATGTCATTTGGATCGGGCCTCATGTTGAATAACCACTTTTTAAACCCTCACAGTGACCAAAATTGCCATTTTTAAAGAGTTTTTGCTTACTCTAAAGCTTCAATTTTGACCAATTTCAGGCACAGAAATGACTTTAAACACACCTATTTTAGTTGAAAAAGTAATCATTCACATCCAACCGTCATTTAAAGTCAAAAGATTAAATGTTAAAATTTCATCAATATTGACCACTTTTTTGAACGTTCGACATCGTTCGTCATCGTTTTTCATCAGAAAATTGATTTTTTGGACTCTACCAAAAATGATTCAAAATGTCATTTGGATCGGGCCTCATGTTGAATAACCACTTTTTAAACCCTCACAGTGACCAAAATTGCCATTTTTACAGAGTTTTTGCTTACTCAAAAGCTTCAATTTTGACCAATTTCAGGCACAGAAATGACTTTAAGCACACTTATTTTAGTTGAAAAAGTAATAATTCACATCCAACCGTCATTTAAAGTCAAAAGATTAAATGTTAAAATTTCATCAATATTGACCACTTTTTTGAACGTTCGACAGGTCCGGGGTCATCGTTTTTCATCAGAAAATTGATTTTTTGGACTCTACCAAAAATGATTCAAAATATCATTTGGATCGGGCCTCATGTTGAATAACCACTTTTTAAACCCTCACAGTGATCAAAATTGCCATTTTTAAAGAGTTTTTGCTTACTCTAAAGCTTCAATTTTGACCAATTTCAGGCACAGAAATGACTTTAAACACACCTATTTTAGTTAAAAAAGTAATAATTCACATGCAACCGTCATTTAAAGTCAAAAGATTACATGTTAAAATTGTATCAATATTGACCACTTTTTTGAACGTTCGACAGGTCCGGGGTCATCGTTTTTCATCAGAAAATTGATTGTTTGGACTCTACCAAAAATGATTCAAAATGTCATTTGGATCGGGCCTCATGTTGAATAACCACTGTTTAAACCCTCACAGTGACCAAAATTGCCATTTTTACAGAGTTTTTGCTTACTCTAAAGCTTCAATTTTGACCAATTTCAGGCACAGAAATGACTTTAAACACACCTATTTTAGTTAAAAAAATAATAATTCACATGCAACCGTCATTTAAAGTCAAAAGATTAAGTGTTAAAATTGTATCAATATTGACCACTTTTTTGAACGTTCGACAGGTCCGGGATCATCGTTTTTCATCAGAAAATTGATTGTTTGGACTCTACCAAAAATGATTCAAAATGTCATTTGGATCGGGCCTCATGTTGAATAACCACTGTTTAAACCCTCACAGTGACCAAAATTGCCATTTTTACAGAGTTTTTGCTTACTCTAAAGCTTCAATTTTGACCAATTTCAGGCACAGAAATGACTTTAAACACACCTATTTTAGTTAAAAAAGTAATAATTCACATCCAACCGTCATTTAAAGTCAAAAGCTTACATGTAAAAATTGTATCAATATTGACCACTTTTTTGAACGTTCGACAGGTCCGGGGTCATCGTTTTTCATCAGAAAATTGATTGTTTGGACTCTACCAAAAATGATTCAAAATGTCATTTGGATCGGTCCTCATGTTGAATAACCACTTTTTAAACCCTCACAGTGACCAAAATTGCCATTTTTAAAGAGTTTTTGCTTACTCTAAAGCTTCAATTTTGACCGATTTCAGGCTCAGAAATTACTTTAAACACACTTATTTTAGTTGAAAAAGTAATATTTCACATCCAACCGTCATTTAAAGTCAAAAGATTAAATGTTAAAATTTCATCAATATTGACCACTTTTTTGAACGTTCGACAGGTCCGGGGTCATCGTTTTTCATCAGAAAATTGATTTTTTTTGGACTCTACCAAAAATGATTCAAAATGTCATTTGGATAGGGCCTCATGTTGAATAACCACTTTTTAAACCCTCACAGTGACCAAAATTGCCATTTTTAAAGAGTTTTTGCTTACTCTAAAGCTTCAATTTTGACCAATTTCAGGCACAGAAATGACTTTAAACACACCTATTTTAGTTGAAAAAGTAATAATTCACATCCAACCGTCATTTAAAGTTTACATGTTAAAATTGTATCAATATTGACCACTTTTTTTAACGTTCGACAGGTCCGGGGTCATCGTTTTTCATCAGAAAATTGATTTTTTGGACTCCACCAAAAATGATTCAAAATGTCATTTGGATCGGTCCTCATGTTGAATAACCACTTTTTAAACCCTCACAGTGACCAAAATTGCCATTTTTAAAGAGTTTTTGCTTACTCTAAAGCTTCAATTTTGACCGATTTCAGGCTCAGAAATTACTTTAAACACACTTATTTTAGTTGAAAAAGTAATATTTCACATCCAACCGTCATTTAAAGTCAAAAGATTAAATGTTAAAATTTCATCAATATTGACCACTTTTTTGAACGTTCGACAGGTCCGGGGTCATCGTTTTTCATCAGAAAATTGATTTTTTGGACTCTACCAAAAATGATTCAAAATGTCATTTGGATCGGGCCTCATGTTGAATAACCACTTTTTAAACCCTCACAGTGACCAAAATTGTCATTTTTACAGAGTTTTTGCTTACTCAAAAGCTTCAATTTTGACCAATTTCAGGCCCTTTAAATGACTTTAAACACACTTATTTTAGTTGAAAAAGTAATAATTCACATCCAACCGTCATTTAAAGTCAAAAGATTAAATGTTAAAATTTCATCAATATTGACCACTTTTTTGAACGTTCGACAGGTCCGGGGTCATCGTTTTTCATAAGAAAATTGATTTTTTGGACTCTACCAAAAATGATTCAAAATGTCATTTGGATCGGGCCTCACGTTGAATAACCACTTTTTAAGCCCTCACAGTGATCAAAATTGCCATTTTTAAAGAGTTTTTGCTTACTCTAAAGCTTCAATTTTGACCAATTTCAGGCACAGAAATGACTTTAAACACACTTATTTTAGTTGAAAAAGTAATAATTCACATCCAACCGTCATTTAAAGTCAAAAGATTAAATGTTAAAATTTCATCAATATTGACCACTTTTTTGAACGTTCGACAGGTCCGGGGTCTTCGTTTTTCATCAGAAAATTGATTTTTTGGACTCTACCAAAAATGATTCAAAATGTTATTTGGATCGGTCCTTATGTTGAATAACCACTTTTTAAACCCTCACAGTGACCAAAATTGCCATTTTTAAAGAGTTTTTGCTTACTCTAAAGCTTCAATTTTGACCAATTTCAGGCACAGAAATTACTTTAAACACACTTATTTTAGTTGAAAAAGTAATATTTCACATCCAACCGTCATTTAAAGTCAAAAGATTAAATGTTAAAATTTCATCAATATTGACCACTTTTTTGAACGTTCGACAGGTCCGGGGTCATCGTTTTTCATCAGAAAATTGATTGTTTGGACTCTACCAAAAATGATTCAAAATGCCATTTGGATCGGGCCTCATGTTGAATAACCACTTTTTAAACCCTCACAGTGACCAAAATTGCCATTTTTTCAGAGTTTTGCTTACTCAAAAGCTTCAATTTTGACCAATTTCAGGCCCTTTAAATGACTTTAAACACACTTATTTTAGTTGAAAAAGTAATAATTCACATCCAACCGTCATTTAAAGTCAAAAGATTAAATGTTAAAATTTCATCAATATTGACCACTTTTTTGAACGTTCGACAGGTCCGGGGTCATCGTTTTTCATCAGAAAATTGATTTTTTTTGGACTCTACCAAAAATGATTCAAAATGTCATTTGGATCGGGCCTCATGTTGAATAACCACTTTTTAAACCCTCACAGTGACCAAAATTGCCATTTTTAAAGAGTTTTTGCTTACTCTAAAGCTTCAATTTTGACCAATTTCAGGCACAGAAATGACTTTAAACACACCTATTTTAGTTGAAAAAGTAATAATTCACATCCAACCGTCATTTAAAGTCAAAAGATTACATGTTAAAATTGTATCAATATTGACCACTTTTTTTAACGTTCGACAGGTCCGGGGTCATCGTTTTTCATCAGAAAATTGATTTTTTGGACTCCACCAAAAATGATTCAAAATGTCATTTGGATCGGTCCTCATGTTGAATAACCACTTTTTAAACCCTCACAGTGACCAAAATTGCCATTTTTAAAGAGTTTTTGCTTACTCTAAAGCTTCAATTTTGACCGATTTCAGGCTCAGAAATTACTTTAAACACACTTATTTTAGTTGAAAAAGTAATATTTCACATCCAACCGTCATTTAAAGTCAAAAGATTAAATGTTAAAATTTCATCAATATTGACCACTTTTTTGAACGTTCGACAGGTCCGGGGTCATCGTTTTTCATCAGAAAATTGATTTTTTGGACTCTACCAAAAATGATTCAAAATGTCATTTGGATCGGGCCTCATGTTGAATAACCACTTTTTAAACCCTCACAGTGACCAAAATTGCCATTTTTACAGAGTTTTTGCTTACTCAAAAGCTTCAATTTTGACCAATTTCAGGCCCTTTAAATGACTTTAAACACACTTATTTTAGTTGAAAAAGTAATAATTCACATCCAACCGTCATTTAAAGTCAAAAGATTAAATGTTAAAATTTCATCAATATTGACCACTTTTTTGAACGTTCGACAGGTCCGGGGTCATCGTTTTTCATAAGAAAATTGATTTTTTGGACTCTACCAAAAATGATTCAAAATGCCATTTGGATCGGGCCTCATGTTGAATAACCACTTTTTAAACCCTCACAGTGACCAAAATTGCAATTTTTTCAGAGTTTTGCTTACTCAAAAGCTTCAATTTTGACCAATTTCAGGCACAGAAATGACTTTAAACACACTTATTTTAGTTGAAAAAGTAATATTTCACATCCAACCGTCATTTAAAGTCAAAAGATTAAATGTAAAAATTTCATCAATATTGACCACTTTTTTGAACGTTCGGCAGGTCCGGGGTCATCGTTTTTCATCAGAAAATTGATTTTTTGGACTCTACCAAAAATGATTCAAAATGTCATTCGGATCGGGCCTCACGTTGAATAACCACTTTTTAAGCCCTCACAGTGATCAAAATTGCCATTTTTAAAGAGTTTTTGCTTACTCTAAAGCTTCAATTTTGACCAATTTCAGGCACAGAAATGACTTTAAACACACTTATTTTAGTTGAAAAAGTAATAATTCACATCCAACCGTCATTTAAAGTCAAAAGATTAAATGTTAAAATTTCATCAATAATGACAACTTTTTTGAACGTTCGACAGGTCCGGGGTCATCGTTTTTCATCAGAAAATTGATTTTTTGGACTCTACCAAAAATGATTCAAAATGTCATTTGGATTGGGCCTCATGTTGAATAACCACTTTTTAAACCCTCACAATGACCAAAATTGCCATTTTTTCAGAGTTTTGCTTACTCAAAAGCTTAAATTTTGACCAATTTCAGGCACAGAAATGACTTTAAACACACTTATTTTAGTTGAAAAAGTAATAATTCCATCCAACCGTCATTTAAAGTCAAAAGATTAAATGTTAAAATTTCATCAATATTGACCACTTTTTTGAACGTTCGACAGGTCCGGGGTCATCCTTTTTCATCAGAAAATTGATTTTTTGGACTCTACCAAAAATGATTCAAAATGTCATTTGGATCGGGCCTCATGTTGAATAACCACTTTTTAAACCCTCACAGTGACCAAAATTGCCATTTTTACAGAGTTTTTGCTTACTCAAAAGCTTCAATTTTGACCAATTTCAGGCACAGAAATGACTTTAAACACACTTATTTTAGTTGAAAAAGTAATAATTCACATCCAACCGTCATTTAAAGTCAAAAGATTAAATGTTAAAATTTCATCAATATTGACCACTTTTTTGAACGTTCGACAGGTCCGGGGTCATCGTTTTTCATCAGAAAATTGATTTTTTGGACTCTACCAAAAATGATTCAAAATGTCATTTGGATCGGTCCTTATGTTGAATAACCACTTTTTAAACCCTCACAGTGACCAAAATTGCCATTTTTAAAGAGTTTTTGCTTACTCTAAAGCTTCAATTTTGACCAATTTCAGGCACAGAAATGACTTTAAACACACTTATTTTAGTTGAAAAAGTAATAATTCACATCCAACCGTCATTTAAAGTCAAAAGATTAAATGTTAAAATTTCATCAATATTGACCACTTTTTTGAACGTTCGACAGGTCCGGGGTCATCGGTTTTCATCAGAAAATTGATTTTTTGGACTCTACCAAAAATGATTCAAAATGTCATTTGGATCGGTCCTTATGTTGAATAACCACTTTTTAAACCCTCACAGTGACCAAAATTGCCATTTTTAAAGAGTTTTTGCTTACTCTAAAGCTTCAATTTTGACCAATTTCAGGCACAGAAATTACTTTAAACACACTTATTTTAGTTGAAAAAGTAATATTTCACATCCAACCGTCATTTAAAGTCAAAAGATTAAATGTTAAAATTTCATCAATATTGACCACTTTTTTGAACGTTCGACAGGTCCGGGGTCATCGTTTTTCATCAGAAAATTGATTTTTTGGACTCTACCAAAAATGATTCAAAATGTCATTTGGATCGGGCCTCATGTTGAATAACCACTTTTTAAACCCTCACAGTGACCAAAATTGCCATTTTTACAGAGTTTTTGCTTACTCAAAAGCTTCAATTTTGACCAATTTCAGGCACAGAAATGACTTTAAACACACTTATTTTAGTTGAAAAAGTAATAATTCACATCCAACCGTCATTTAAAGTCAAAAGATTAAATGTTAAAATTTCATCAATATTGACCACTTTTTTGAACGTTCGACAGGTCCGGGGTCATCGTTTTTCATCAGAAAATTGATTTTTTGGACTCTACCAAAAATGATTCAAAATGTCATTTGGATCGGGCCTCGAGTTGAATAACCACTTTTTAAACCCTCACAGTGACCAAAATTGCCATTTTTAAAGAGTTTTTGCTTACTCTAAAGCTTCAATTTTGACCAATTTCAGGCACAGAAATGACTTTAAACACACCTATTTTAGTTAAAAAAGTAATAATTCACATCCAACCGTCATTTAAAGTCAAAAGCTTACATGTTAAAGTTGTATCAATATTGACCACTTTTTTGAACGTTCGACAGGTCCAGGGTCATCGTTTTTCATCAGAAAATTGATTGTTTGGACTCTACCAAAAATGATTCAAAATGTCATTTGGATCGGGCCTCGAGTTGAATAACCACTTTTTAAACCCTCACAGTGACCAAAATTGCCATTTTTAAAGAGTTTTTGCTTACTCTAAAGCTTCAATTTTGACCAATTTCAGGCACAGAAATGACTTTAAACACACCTATTTTAGTTAAAAAAGTAATAATTCACATCCAACCGTCATTTAAAGTCAAAAGATTACATGTTAAAATTGTATCAATATTGAACACTTTTTTGAACGTTTGACACGTCGGGGGTCATCGTTTTTCATAAGAAAATTGATTGTTTGGACTCTACCAAAAATGATTCAAAATGCCATTTGGATCGGGCCTCATGTTGAATAACCACTTTTTAAACCCTCACAGTGACCAAAATTGCAATTTTTTCAGAGTTTTGCTTACTCAAAAGCTTCAATTTTGACCAATTTCAGGCACAGAAATGACTTTAAACACACTTATTTTAGTTGAAAAAGTAATAATTCACATCCAACCGTCATTTAAAGTCAAAAGATTAAATGTTAAAATTTCATCAATAATGACCACTTTTTTGAACGTTCGACAGGTCCGGGGTCATCGTTTTTCATCAGAAAATTGATTGTTTGGACTCTACCAAAAATGATTCAAAATGTCATTTGGATCGGGCCTCATGTTGAATAACCACTGTTTAAACCCTCACAGTGACCAAAATTGCCATTTTTACAGAGTTTTTGCTTACTCTAAAGCTTCAATTTTGACCAATTTCAGGCACAGAAATGACTTTAAACACACCTATTTTAGTTAAAAAAGTAATAATTCACATCCAACCGTCATTTAAAGTCAAAAGCTTACATGTAAAAATTGTATCAATATTGACCACTTTTTTGAACGTTCGACAGGTCCGGGGTCATCGTTTTTCATCAGAAAATTGATTGTTTGGACTCTACCAAAAATGATTCAAAATGCCATTTGGATCGGGCCTCATGTTGAATAACCACTTTTTAAACCCTCACAGTGACCAAAATTGCCATTTTTTCAGAGTTTTGCTTACTCAAAAGCTTCAATTTTGACCAATTTCAGGCCCTTTAAATGACTTTAAACACACTTATTTTAGTTGAAAAAGTAATAATTCACATCCAACCGTCATTTAAAGTCAAAAGATTAAATGTTAAAATTTCATCAATATTGACCACTTTTTTGAACGTTCGACAGGTCCGGGGTCATCGTTTTTCATCAGAAAATTGATTTTTTTTGGACTCTACCAAAAATGATTCAAAATGTCATTTGGATCGGGCCTCATGTTGAATAACCACTTTTTAAACCCTCACAGTGACCAAAATTGCCATTTTTAAAGAGTTTTTGCTTACTCTAAAGCTTCAATTTTGACCAATTTCAGGCACAGAAATGACTTTAAACACACCTATTTTAGTTGAAAAAGTAATAATTCACATCCAACCGTCATTTAAAGTCAAAAGATTACATGTTAAAATTGTATCAATATTGACCACTTTTTTTAACGTTCGACAGGTCCGGGGTCATCGTTTTTCATCAGAAAATTGATTTTTTGGACTCCACCAAAAATGATTCAAAATGTCATTTGGATCGGTCCTCATGTTGAATAACCACTTTTTAAACCCTCACAGTGACCAAAATTGCCATTTTTAAAGAGTTTTTGCTTACTCTAAAGCTTCAATTTTGACCGATTTCAGGCTCAGAAATTACTTTAAACACACTTATTTTAGTTGAAAAAGTAATATTTCACATCCAACCGTCATTTAAAGTCAAAAGATTAAATGTTAAAATTTCATCAATATTGACCACTTTTTTGAACGTTCGACAGGTCCGGGGTCATCGTTTTTCATCAGAAAATTGATTTTTTGGACTCTACCAAAAATGATTCAAAATGTCATTTGGATCGGGCCTCATGTTGAATAACCACTTTTTAAACCCTCACAGTGACCAAAATTGCCATTTTTACAGAGTTTTTGCTTACTCAAAAGCTTCAATTTTGACCAATTTCAGGCCCTTTAAATGACTTTAAACACACTTATTTTAGTTGAAAAAGTAATAATTCACATCCAACCGTCATTTAAAGTCAAAAAATTAAATGTTAAAATTTCATCAATATTGACCACTTTTTTGAACGTTCGACAGGTCCGGGGTCATCGTTTTTCATAAGAAAATTGATTTTTTGGACTCTACCAAAAATGATTCAAAATGCCATTTGGATCGGGCCTCATGTTGAATAACCACTTTTTAAACCCTCACAGTGACCAAAATTGCAATTTTTTCAGAGTTTTGCTTACTCAAAAGCTTCAATTTTGACCAATTTCAGGCACAGAAATGACTTTAAACACACTTATTTTAGTTGAAAAAGTAATATTTCACATCCAACCGTCATTTAAAGTCAAAAGATTAAATGTAAAAATTTCATCAATATTGACCACTTTTTTGAACGTTCGGCAGGTCCGGGGTCATCGTTTTTCATCAGAAAATTGATTTTTTGGACTCTACCAAAAATGATTCAAAATGTCATTCGGATCGGGCCTCACGTTGAATAACCACTTTTTAAGCCCTCACAGTGATCAAAATTGCCATTTTTAAAGAGTTTTTGCTTACTCTAAAGCTTCAATTTTGACCAATTTCAGGCACAGAAATGACTTTAAACACACTTATTTTAGTTGAAAAAGTAATAATTCACATCCAACCGTCATTTAAAGTCAAAAGATTAAATGTTAAAATTTCATCAATAATGACAACTTTTTTGAACGTTCGACAGGTCCGGGGTCATCGTTTTTCATCAGAAAATTGATTTTTTGGACTCTACCAAAAATGATTCAAAATGTCATTTGGATTGGGCCTCATGTTGAATAACCACTTTTTAAACCCTCACAATGACCAAAATTGCCATTTTTTCAGAGTTTTGCTTACTCAAAAGCTTAAATTTTGACCAATTTCAGGCACAGAAATGACTTTAAACACACTTATTTTAGTTGAAAAAGTAATAATTCCATCCAACCGTCATTTAAAGTCAAAAGATTAAATGTTAAAATTTCATCAATATTGACCACTTTTTTGAACGTTCGACAGGTCCGGGGTCATCCTTTTTCATCAGAAAATTGATTTTTTGGACTCTACCAAAAATGATTCAAAATGTCATTTGGATCGGGCCTCATGTTGAATAACCACTTTTTAAACCCTCACAGTGACCAAAATTGCCATTTTTACAGAGTTTTTGCTTACTCAAAAGCTTCAATTTTGACCAATTTCAGGCACAGAAATGACTTTAAACACACTTATTTTAGTTGAAAAAGTAATAATTCACATCCAACCGTCATTTAAAGTCAAAAGATTAAATGTTAAAATTTCATCAATATTGACCACTTTTTTGAACGTTCGACAGGTCCGGGGTCATCGTTTTTCATCAGAAAATTGATTTTTTGGACTCTACCAAAAATGATTCAAAATGTCATTTGGATCGGTCCTTATGTTGAATAACCACTTTTTAAACCCTCACAGTGACCAAAATTGCCATTTTTAAAGAGTTTTTGCTTACTCTAAAGCTTCAATTTTGACCAATTTCAGGCACAGAAATGACTTTAAACACACTTATTTTAGTTGAAAAAGTAATAATTCACATCCAACCGTCATTTAAAGTCAAAAGATTAAATGTTAAAATTTCATCAATATTGACCACTTTTTTGAACGTTCGACAGGTCCGGGGTCATCGTTTTTCATCAGAAAATTGATTTTTTGGACTCTACCAAAAATGATTCAAAATGTCATTTGGATCGGTCCTTATGTTGAATAACCACTTTTTAAACCCTCACAGTGACCAAAATTGCCATTTTTAAAGAGTTTTTGCTTACTCTAAAGCTTCAATTTTGACCAATTTCAGGCACAGAAATTACTTTAAACACACTTATTTTAGTTGAAAAAGTAATATTTCACATCCAACCGTCATTTAAAGTCAAAAGATTAAATGTTAAAATTTCATCAATATTGACCACTTTTTTGAACGTTCGACAGGTCCGGGGTCATCGTTTTTCATCAGAAAATTGATTTTTTGGACTCTACCAAAAATGATTCAAAATGTCATTTGGATCGGGCCTCATGTTGAATAACCACTTTTTAAACCCTCACAGTGACCAAAATTGCCATTTTTACAGAGTTTTTGCTTACTCAAAAGCTTCAATTTTGACCAATTTCAGGCACAGAAATGACTTTAAACACACTTATTTTAGTTGAAAAAGTAATAATTCACATCCAACCGTCATTTAAAGTCAAAAGATTAAATGTTAAAATTTCATCAATATTGACCACTTTTTTGAACGTTCGACAGGTCCGGGGTCATCGTTTTTCATCAGAAAATTGATTTTTTGGACTCTACCAAAAATGATTCAAAATGTCATTTGGATCGGGCCTCGAGTTGAATAACCACTTTTTAAACCCTCACAGTGACCAAAATTGCCATTTTTAAAGAGTTTTTGCTTACTCTAAAGCTTCAATTTTGACCAATTTCAGGCACAGAAATGACTTTAAACACACCTATTTTAGTTAAAAAAGTAATAATTCACATCCAACCGTCATTTAAAGTCAAAAGCTTACATGTTAAAGTTGTATCAATATTGACCACTTTTTTGAACGTTCGACAGGTCCAGGGTCATCGTTTTTCATCAGAAAATTGATTGTTTGGACTCTACCAAAAATGATTCAAAATGTCATTTGGATCGGGCCTCGAGTTGAATAACCACTTTTTAAACCCTCACAGTGACCAAAATTGCCATTTTTAAAGAGTTTTTGCTTACTCTAAAGCTTCAATTTTGACCAATTTCAGGCACAGAAATGACTTTAAACACACCTATTTTAGTTAAAAAAGTAATAATTCACATCCAACCGTCATTTAAAGTCAAAAGATTACATGTTAAAATTGTATCAATATTGAACACTTTTTTGAACGTTTGACACGTCGGGGGTCATCGTTTTTCATAAGAAAATTGATTGTTTGGACTCTACCAAAAATGATTCAAAATGCCATTTGGATCGGGCCTCATGTTGAATAACCACTTTTTAAACCCTCACAGTGACCAAAATTGCAATTTTTTCAGAGTTTTGCTTACTCAAAAGCTTCAATTTTGACCAATTTCAGGCACAGAAATGACTTTAAACACACTTATTTTAGTTGAAAAAGTAATAATTCACATCCAACCGTCATTTAAAGTCAAAAGATTAAATGTTAAAATTTCATCAATATTGACCACTTTTTTGAACGTTCGACAGGTCCGGGGTCATCGTTTTTCATCAGAAAATTGATTTTTTGGACTCTACCAAAAATGATTCAAAATGTCATTTGGATCGGGCCTCATGTTGAATAACCACTTTTTAAACCCTCACAGTGACCAAAATTGCCATTTTTACAGAGTTTTTGCTTACTCAAAAGCTTCAATTTTGACCAATTTCAGGCACAGAAATGACTTTAAACACACTTATTTTAGTTGAAAAAGTAATAATTCACATCCAACCGTCATTTAAAGTCAAAAGATTAAATGTTAAAATTTCATCAATATTGACCACTTTTTTGAACGTTCGACAGGTCCGGGGTCATCGTTTTTCATCAGAAAATTGATTTTTTGGACTCTACCAAAAATGATTCAAAATGTCATTTGGATCGGGCCTCGAGTTGAATAACCACTTTTTAAACCCTCACAGTGACCAAAATTGCCATTTTTAAAGAGTTTTTGCTTACTCTAAAGCTTCAATTTTGACCAATTTCAGGCACAGAAATGACTTTAAACACACCTATTTTAGTTAAAAAAGTAATAATTCACATCCAACCGTCATTTAAAGTCAAAAGCTTACATGTTAAAGTTGTATCAATATTGACCACTTTTTTGAACGTTCGACAGGTCCAGGGTCATCGTTTTTCATCAGAAAATTGATTGTTTGGACTCTACCAAAAATGATTCAAAATGTCATTTGGATCGGGCCTCGAGTTGAATAACCACTTTTTAAACCCTCACAGTGACCAAAATTGCCATTTTTAAAGAGTTTTTGCTTACTCTAAAGCTTCAATTTTGACCAATTTCAGGCACAGAAATGACTTTAAACACACCTATTTTAGTTAAAAAAGTAATAATTCACATCCAACCGTCATTTAAAGTCAAAAGATGACATGTTAAAATTGTATCAATATTGAACACTTTTTTGAACGTTTGACACGTCGGGGGTCATCGTTTTTCATAAGAAAATTGATTGTTTGGACTCTACCAAAAATGATTCAAAATGCCATTTGGATCGGGCCTCATGTTGAATAACCACTTTTTAAACCCTCACAGTGACCAAAATTGCAATTTTTTCAGAGTTTTGCTTACTCAAAAGCTTCAATTTTGACCAATTTCAGGCACAGAAATGACTTTAAACACACTTATTTTAGTTGAAAAAGTAATAATTCACATCCAACCGTCATTTAAAGTCAAAAGATTAAATGTTAAAATTTCATCAATAATGACCACTTTTTTGAACGTTCGACAGGTCCGGGGTCATCGTTTTTCATCAGAAAATTGATTGTTTGGACTCTACCAAAAATGATTCAAAATGTCATTTGGATCGGGCCTCATGTTGAATAACCACTGTTTAAACCCTCACAGTGACCAAAATTGCCATTTTTACAGAGTTTTTGCTTACTCTAAAGCTTCAATTTTGACCAATTTCAGGCACAGAAATGACTTTAAACACACCTATTTTAGTTAAAAAAGTAATAATTCACATCCAACCGTCATTTAAAGTCAAAAGCTTACATGTAAAAATTGTATCAATATTGACCACTTTTTTGAACGTTCGACAGGTCCGGGGTCATCGTTTTTCATCAGAAAATTGATTGTTTGGACTCTACCAAAAATGATTCAAAATGCCATTTGGATCGGGCCTCATGTTGAATAACCACTTTTTAAACCCTCACAGTGACCAAAATTGCCAATTTTTCAGAGTTTTGCTTACTCAAAAGCTTCAATTTTGACCAATTTCAGGCCCTTTAAATGACTTTAAACACACTTATTTTAGTTGAAAAAGTAATAATTCACATCCAACCGTCATTTAAAGTCAAAAGATTAAATGTTAAAATTTCATCAATATTGACCACTTTTTTGAACGTTCGACAGGTCCGGGGTCATCGTTTTTCATCAGAAAATTGATTGTTTGGACTCTACCAAAAATGATTCAAAATGCCATTTGGATCGGGCCTCATGTTGAATAACCACTTTTTAAACCCTCACAGTGACCAAAATTGCAATTTTTTCAGAGTTTTGCTTACTCAAAAGCTTCAATTTTGACCAATTTCAGGCACAGAAATGACTTTAAACACACTTATTTTAGTTGAAAAAGTAATAATTCACATCCAACCGTCATTTAAAGTCAAAAGATTAAATGTTAAAATTTCATCAATAATGACCACTTTTTTGAACGTTCGACAGGTCCGGGGTCATCGTTTTTCATCAGAAAATTGATTGTTTGGACTCTACCAAAAATGATTCAAAATGTCATTTGGATCGGGCCTCATGTTGAATAACCACTGTTTAAACCCTCACAGTGACCAAAATTGCCATTTTTACAGAGTTTTTGCTTACTCTAAAGCTTCAATTTTGACCAATTTCAGGCACAGAAATGACTTTAAACACACCTATTTTAGTTAAAAAAGTAATAATTCACATCCAACCGTCATTTAAAGTCAAAAGCTTACATGTAAAAATTGTATCAATATTGACCACTTTTTTGAACGTTCGACAGGTCCGGGGTCATCGTTTTTCATCAGAAAATTGATTGTTTGGACTCTACCAAAAATGATTCAAAATGCCATTTGGATCGGGCCTCATGTTGAATAACCACTTTTTAAACCCTCACAGTGACCAAAATTGCAATTTTTTCAGAGTTTTGCTTACTCAAAAGCTTCAATTTTGACCAATTTCAGGCACAGAAATGACTTTAAACACACTTATTTTAGTTGAAAAAGTAATATTTCACATCCAACCGTCATTTAAAGTCAAAAGATTAAATGTAAAAATTTCATCAATATTGACCACTTTTTTGAACGTTCGGCAGGTCCGGGGTCATCGTTTTTCATCAGAAAATTGATTTTTTGGACTCTACCAAAAATGATTCAAAATGTCATTCGGATCGGGCCTCACGTTGAATAACCACTTTTTAAGCCCTCACAGTGATCAAAATTGCCATTTTTAAAGAGTTTTTGCTTACTCTAAAGCTTCAATTTTGACCAATTTCAGGCACAGAAATGACTTTAAACACACTTATTTTAGTTGAAAAAGTAATAATTCACATCCAACCGTCATTTAAAGTCAAAAGATTAAATGTTAAAATTTCATCAATAATGACAACTTTTTTGAACGTTCGACAGGTCCGGGGTCATCGTTTTTCATCAGAAAATTGATTTTTTGGACTCTACCAAAAATGATTCAAAATGTCATTTGGATTGGGCCTCATGTTGAATAACCACTTTTTAAACCCTCACAATGACCAAAATTGCCATTTTTTCAGAGTTTTGCTTACTCAAAAGCTTAAATTTTGACCAATTTCAGGCACAGAAATGACTTTAAACACACTTATTTTAGTTGAAAAAGTAATAATTCACATCCAACCGTCATTTAAAGTCAAAAGATTAAATGTTAAAATTTCATCAATATTGACCACTTTTTTGAACGTTCGACAGGTCCGGGGTCATCGTTTTTCATCAGAAAATTGATTTTTTGGACTCTACCAAAAATGATTCAAAATGTCATTTGGATCGGTCCTTATGTTGAATAACCACTTTTTAAACCCTCACAGTGACCAAAATTGCCATTTTTAAAGAGTTTTTGCTTACTCTAAAGCTTCAATTTTGACCAATTTCAGGCACAGAAATGACTTTAAACACACTTATTTTAGTTGAAAAAGTAATAATTCACATCCAACCGTCATTTAAAGTCAAAAGATTAAATGTTAAAATTTCATCAATATTGACCACTTTTTTGAACGTTCGACAGGTCCGGGGTCATCGTTTTTCATCAGAAAATTGATTTTTTGGACTCTACCAAAAATGATTCAAAATGTCATTTGGATCGGTCCTTATGTTGAATAACCACTTTTTAAACCCTCACAGTGACCAAAATTGCCATTTTTAAAGAGTTTTTGCTTACTCTAAAGCTTCAATTTTGACCAATTTCAGGCACAGAAATTACTTTAAACACACTTATTTTAGTTGAAAAAGTAATATTTCACATCCAACCGTCATTTAAAGTCAAAAGATTAAATGTTAAAATTTCATCAATATTGACCACTTTTTTGAACGTTCGACAGGTCCGGGGTCATCGTTTTTCATCAGAAAATTGATTTTTTGGACTCTACCAAAAATGATTCAAAATGTCATTTGGATCGGGCCTCATGTTGAATAACCACTTTTTAAACCCTCACAGTGACCAAAATTGCCATTTTTACAGAGTTTTTGCTTACTCAAAAGCTTCAATTTTGACCAATTTCAGGCACAGAAATGACTTTAAACACACTTATTTTAGTTGAAAAAGTAATAATTCACATCCAACCGTCATTTAAAGTCAAAAGATTAAATGTTAAAATTTCATCAATATTGACCACTTTTTTGAACGTTCGACAGGTCCGGGGTCATCGTTTTTCATCAGAAAATTGATTTTTTGGACTCTACCAAAAATGATTCAAAATGTCATTTGGATCGGGCCTCGAGTTGAATAACCACTTTTTAAACCCTCACAGTGACCAAAATTGCCATTTTTAAAGAGTTTTTGCTTACTCTAAAGCTTCAATTTTGACCAATTTCAGGCACAGAAATGACTTTAAACACACCTATTTTAGTTAAAAAAGTAATAATTCACATCCAACCGTCATTTAAAGTCAAAAGCTTACATGTTAAAGTTGTATCAATATTGACCACTTTTTTGAACGTTCGACAGGTCCAGGGTCATCGTTTTTCATCAGAAAATTGATTGTTTGGACTCTACCAAAAATGATTCAAAATGTCATTTGGATCGGGCCTCGAGTTGAATAACCACTTTTTAAACCCTCACAGTGACCAAAATTGCCATTTTTAAAGAGTTTTTGCTTACTCTAAAGCTTCAATTTTGACCAATTTCAGGCACAGAAATGACTTTAAACACACCTATTTTAGTTAAAAAAGTAATAATTCACATCCAACCGTCATTTAAAGTCAAAAGATTACATGTTAAAATTGTATCAATATTGAACACTTTTTTGAACGTTTGACACGTCGGGGGTCATCGTTTTTCATAAGAAAATTGATTGTTTGGACTCTACCAAAAATGATTCAAAATGCCATTTGGATCGGGCCTCATGTTGAATAACCACTTTTTAAACCCTCACAGTGACCAAAATTGCAATTTTTTCAGAGTTTTGCTTACTCAAAAGCTTCAATTTTGACCAATTTCAGGCACAGAAATGACTTTAAACACACTTATTTTAGTTGAAAAAGTAATAATTCACATCCAACCGTCATTTAAAGTCAAAAGATTAAATGTTAAAATTTCATCAATATTGACCACTTTTTTGAACGTTCGACAGGTCCGGGGTCATCGTTTTTCATCAGAAAATTGATTTTTTGGACTCTACCAAAAATGATTCAAAATGTCATTTGGATCGGGCCTCATGTTGAATAACCACTTTTTAAACCCTCACAGTGACCAAAATTGCCATTTTTACAGAGTTTTTGCTTACTCAAAAGCTTCAATTTTGACCAATTTCAGGCACAGAAATGACTTTAAACACACTTATTTTAGTTGAAAAAGTAATAATTCACATCCAACCGTCATTTAAAGTCAAAAGATTAAATGTTAAAATTTCATCAATATTGACCACTTTTTTGAACGTTCGACAGGTCCGGGGTCATCGTTTTTCATCAGAAAATTGATTTTTTGGACTCTACCAAAAATGATTCAAAATGTCATTTGGATCGGGCCTCGAGTTGAATAACCACTTTTTAAACCCTCACAGTGACCAAAATTGCCATTTTTAAAGAGTTTTTGCTTACTCTAAAGCTTCAATTTTGACCAATTTCAGGCACAGAAATGACTTTAAACACACCTATTTTAGTTAAAAAAGTAATAATTCACATCCAACCGTCATTTAAAGTCAAAAGCTTACATGTTAAAGTTGTATCAATATTGACCACTTTTTTGAACGTTCGACAGGTCCAGGGTCATCGTTTTTCATCAGAAAATTGATTGTTTGGACTCTACCAAAAATGATTCAAAATGTCATTTGGATCGGGCCTCGAGTTGAATAACCACTTTTTAAACCCTCACAGTGACCAAAATTGCCATTTTTAAAGAGTTTTTGCTTACTCTAAAGCTTCAATTTTGACCAATTTCAGGCACAGAAATGACTTTAAACACACCTATTTTAGTTAAAAAAGTAATAATTCACATCCAACCGTCATTTAAAGTCAAAAGATTACATGTTAAAATTGTATCAATATTGAACACTTTTTTGAACGTTTGACACGTCGGGGGTCATCGTTTTTCATAAGAAAATTGATTGTTTGGACTCTACCAAAAATGATTCAAAATGCCATTTGGATCGGGCCTCATGTTGAATAACCACTTTTTAAACCCTCACAGTGACCAAAATTGCAATTTTTTCAGAGTTTTGCTTACTCAAAAGCTTCAATTTTGACCAATTTCAGGCACAGAAATGACTTTAAACACACTTATTTTAGTTGAAAAAGTAATAATTCACATCCAACCGTCATTTAAAGTCAAAAGATTAAATGTTAAAATTTCATCAATAATGACCACTTTTTTGAACGTTCGACAGGTCCGGGGTCATCGTTTTTCATCAGAAAATTGATTGTTTGGACTCTACCAAAAATGATTCAAAATGTCATTTGGATCGGGCCTCATGTTGAATAACCACTGTTTAAACCCTCACAGTGACCAAAATTGCCATTTTTACAGAGTTTTTGCTTACTCTAAAGCTTCAATTTTGACCAATTTCAGGCACAGAAATGACTTTAAACACACCTATTTTAGTTAAAAAAGTAATAATTCACATCCAACCGTCATTTAAAGTCAAAAGCTTACATGTAAAAATTGTATCAATATTGACCACTTTTTTGAACGTTCGACAGGTCCGGGGTCATCGTTTTTCATCAGAAAATTGATTGTTTGGACTCTACCAAAAATGATTCAAAATGCCATTTGGATCGGGCCTCATGTTGAATAACCACTTTTTAAACCCTCACAGTGACCAAAATTGCCAATTTTTCAGAGTTTTGCTTACTCAAAAGCTTCAATTTTGACCAATTTCAGGCCCTTTAAATGACTTTAAACACACTTATTTTAGTTGAAAAAGTAATAATTCACATCCAACCGTCATTTAAAGTCAAAAGATTAAATGTTAAAATTTCATCAATATTGACCACTTTTTTGAACGTTCGACAGGTCCGGGGTCATCGTTTTTCATCAGAAAATTGATTTTTTTTGGACTCTACCAAAAATGATTCAAAATGTCATTTGGATCGGGCCTCATGTTGAATAACCACTTTTTAAACCCTCACAGTGACCAAAATTGCCATTTTTAAAGAGTTTTTGCTTACTCTAAAGCTTCAATTTTGACCAATTTCAGGCACAGAAATGACTTTAAACACACCTATTTTAGTTGAAAAAGTAATAATTCACATCCAACCGTCATTTAAAGTCAAAAGATTACATGTTAAAATTGTATCAATATTGACCACTTTTTTTAACGTTCGACAGGTCCGGGGTCATCGTTTTTCATCAGAAAATTGATTTTTTGGACTCCACCAAAAATGATTCAAAATGTCATTTGGATCGGTCCTCATGTTGAATAACCACTTTTTAAACCCTCACAGTGACCAAAATTGCCATTTTTAAAGAGTTTTTGCTTACTCTAAAGCTTCAATTTTGACCGATTTCAGGCTCAGAAATTACTTTAAACACACTTATTTTAGTTGAAAAAGTAATATTTCACATCCAACCGTCATTTAAAGTCAAAAGATTAAATGTTAAAATTTCATCAATATTGACCACTTTTTTGAACGTTCGACAGGTCCGGGGTCATCGTTTTTCATCAGAAAATTGATTTTTTGGACTCTACCAAAAATGATTCAAAATGTCATTTGGATCGGGCCTCATGTTGAATAACCACTTTTTAAACCCTCACAGTGACCAAAATTGCCATTTTTACAGAGTTTTTGCTTACTCAAAAGCTTCAATTTTGACCAATTTCAGGCCCTTTAAATGACTTTAAACACACTTATTTTAGTTGAAAAAGTAATAATTCACATCCAACCGTCATTTAAAGTCAAAAGATTAAATGTTAAAATTTCATCAATATTGACCACTTTTTTGAACGTTCGACAGGTCCGGGGTCATCGTTTTTCATAAGAAAATTGATTTTTTGGACTCTACCAAAAATGATTCAAAATGCCATTTGGATCGGGCCTCATGTTGAATAACCACTTTTTAAACCCTCACAGTGACCAAAATTGCAATTTTTTCAGAGTTTTGCTTACTCAAAAGCTTCAATTTTGACCAATTTCAGGCACAGAAATGACTTTAAACACACTTATTTTAGTTGAAAAAGTAATATTTCACATCCAACCGTCATTTAAAGTCAAAAGATTAAATGTAAAAATTTCATCAATATTGACCACTTTTTTGAACGTTCGGCAGGTCCGGGGTCATCGTTTTTCATCAGAAAATTGATTTTTTGGACTCTACCAAAAATGATTCAAAATGTCATTCGGATCGGGCCTCACGTTGAATAACCACTTTTTAAGCCCTCACAGTGATCAAAATTGCCATTTTTAAAGAGTTTTTGCTTACTCTAAAGCTTCAATTTTGACCAATTTCAGGCACAGAAATGACTTTAAACACACTTATTTTAGTTGAAAAAGTAATAATTCACATCCAACCGTCATTTAAAGTCAAAAGATTAAATGTTAAAATTTCATCAATAATGACAACTTTTTTGAACGTTCGACAGGTCCGGGGTCATCGTTTTTCATCAGAAAATTGATTTTTTGGACTCTACCAAAAATGATTCAAAATGTCATTTGGATTGGGCCTCATGTTGAATAACCACTTTTTAAACCCTCACAATGACCAAAATTGCCATTTTTTCAGAGTTTTGCTTACTCAAAAGCTTAAATTTTGACCAATTTCAGGCACAGAAATGACTTTAAACACACTTATTTTAGTTGAAAAAGTAATAATTCCATCCAACCGTCATTTAAAGTCAAAAGATTAAATGTTAAAATTTCATCAATATTGACCACTTTTTTGAACGTTCGACAGGTCCGGGGTCATCCTTTTTCATCAGAAAATTGATTTTTTGGACTCTACCAAAAATGATTCAAAATGTCATTTGGATCGGGCCTCATGTTGAATAACCACTTTTTAAACCCTCACAGTGACCAAAATTGCCATTTTTACAGAGTTTTTGCTTACTCAAAAGCTTCAATTTTGACCAATTTCAGGCACAGAAATGACTTTAAACACACTTATTTTAGTTGAAAAAGTAATAATTCACATCCAACCGTCATTTAAAGTCAAAAGATTAAATGTTAAAATTTCATCAATATTGACCACTTTTTTGAACGTTCGACAGGTCCGGGGTCATCGTTTTTCATCAGAAAATTGATTTTTTGGACTCTACCAAAAATGATTCAAAATGTCATTTGGATCGGTCCTTATGTTGAATAACCACTTTTTAAACCCTCACAGTGACCAAAATTGCCATTTTTAAAGAGTTTTTGCTTACTCTAAAGCTTCAATTTTGACCAATTTCAGGCACAGAAATGACTTTAAACACACTTATTTTAGTTGAAAAAGTAATAATTCACATCCAACCGTCATTTAAAGTCAAAAGATTAAATGTTAAAATTTCATCAATATTGACCACTTTTTTGAACGTTCGACAGGTCCGGGGTCATCGTTTTTCATCAGAAAATTGATTTTTTGGACTCTACCAAAAATGATTCAAAATGTCATTTGGATCGGTCCTTATGTTGAATAACCACTTTTTAAACCCTCACAGTGACCAAAATTGCCATTTTTAAAGAGTTTTTGCTTACTCTAAAGCTTCAATTTTGACCAATTTCAGGCACAGAAATTACTTTAAACACACTTATTTTAGTTGAAAAAGTAATATTTCACATCCAACCGTCATTTAAAGTCAAAAGATTAAATGTTAAAATTTCATCAATATTGACCACTTTTTTGAACGTTCGACAGGTCCGGGGTCATCGTTTTTCATCAGAAAATTGATTTTTTGGACTCTACCAAAAATGATTCAAAATGTCATTTGGATCGGGCCTCATGTTGAATAACCACTTTTTAAACCCTCACAGTGACCAAAATTGCCATTTTTACAGAGTTTTTGCTTACTCAAAAGCTTCAATTTTGACCAATTTCAGGCACAGAAATGACTTTAAACACACTTATTTTAGTTGAAAAAGTAATAATTCACATCCAACCGTCATTTAAAGTCAAAAGATTAAATGTTAAAATTTCATCAATATTGACCACTTTTTTGAACGTTCGACAGGTCCGGGGTCATCGTTTTTCATCAGAAAATTGATTTTTTGGACTCTACCAAAAATGATTCAAAATGTCATTTGGATCGGGCCTCGAGTTGAATAACCACTTTTTAAACCCTCACAGTGACCAAAATTGCCATTTTTAAAGAGTTTTTGCTTACTCTAAAGCTTCAATTTTGACCAATTTCAGGCACAGAAATGACTTTAAACACACCTATTTTAGTTAAAAAAGTAATAATTCACATCCAACCGTCATTTAAAGTCAAAAGCTTACATGTTAAAGTTGTATCAATATTGACCACTTTTTTGAACGTTCGACAGGTCCAGGGTCATCGTTTTTCATCAGAAAATTGATTGTTTGGACTCTACCAAAAATGATTCAAAATGTCATTTGGATCGGGCCTCGAGTTGAATAACCACTTTTTAAACCCTCACAGTGACCAAAATTGCCATTTTTAAAGAGTTTTTGCTTACTCTAAAGCTTCAATTTTGACCAATTTCAGGCACAGAAATGACTTTAAACACACCTATTTTAGTTAAAAAAGTAATAATTCACATCCAACCGTCATTTAAAGTCAAAAGATTACATGTTAAAATTGTATCAATATTGAACACTTTTTTGAACGTTTGACACGTCGGGGGTCATCGTTTTTCATAAGAAAATTGATTGTTTGGACTCTACCAAAAATGATTCAAAATGCCATTTGGATCGGGCCTCATGTTGAATAACCACTTTTTAAACCCTCACAGTGACCAAAATTGCAATTTTTTCAGAGTTTTGCTTACTCAAAAGCTTCAATTTTGACCAATTTCAGGCACAGAAATGACTTTAAACACACTTATTTTAGTTGAAAAAGTAATAATTCACATCCAACCGTCATTTAAAGTCAAAAGATTAAATGTTAAAATTTCATCAATAATGACCACTTTTTTGAACGTTCGACAGGTCCGGGGTCATCGTTTTTCATCAGAAAATTGATTTTTTGGACTCTACCAAAAATGATTCAAAATGTCATTTGGATTGGGCCTCATGTTGAATAACCACTTTTTAAACCGTCACAATGACCAAAATTGCCATTTTTTCAGAGTTTTGCTTACTCAAAAGCTTCAATTTTGACCAATTTCAGGCACAGAAATGACTTTAAACACACTTATTTTAGTTGAAAAAGTAATAATTCCATCCAACCGTCATTTAAAGTCAAAAGATTAAATGTTAAAATTTCATCAATATTGACCACTTTTTTGAACGTTCGACAGGTCCGGGGTCATCGTTTTTCATCAGAAAATTGATTTTTTGGACTCTACCAAAAATGATTCAAAATGTCATTTGGATCGGGCCTCGTGTTGAATAACCACTTTTTAAACCCTCACAGTGACCAAAATTGCCATTTTTTCAGAGTTTTGCTTACTCAAAAGCTTCAATTTTGACCAATTTCAGGCACAGAAATGACTTTAAACACACTTATTTTAGTTGAAAAAGTAATAATTCACATCCAACCGTCATTTAAAGTCAAAAGATTAAATGTTAAAATTTCATCAATATTGACCACTTTTTTGAACGTTCGACAGGTCCGGGGTCATCGTTTTTCATCAGAAAATTGATTTTTTGGACTCTACCAAAAATGATTCAAAATGTCATTTGGATCGGGCCTCATGTTGAATAACCACTGTTTAAACCCTCACAGTGACCAAAATTGCCATTTTTACAGAGTTTTTGCTTACTCTAAAGCTTCAATTTTGACCAATTTCAGGCACAGAAATGACTTTAAACACACCTATTTTAGTTAAAAAAGTAATAATTCACATCCAACTGTCATTTAAAGTCAAAAGCTTACATGTTAAAATTGTATCAATATTGACCACTTTTTTGAACGTTCGACAGGTCCGGGGTCATCGTTTTTCATCAGAAAATTGATTGTTTGGACTCTACCAAAAATGATTCAAAATGTCATTTGGATCGGGCCTCGAGTTGAATAACCACTTTTTAAACCCTCACAGTGACCAAAATTGCCATTTTTAAAGAGTTTTTGCTTACTCTAAAGCTTCAATTTTGACCAATTTCAGGCACAGAAATGACTTTAAACACACCTATTTTAGTTAAAAAAGTAATAATTCACATCCAACCGTCATTTAAAGTCAAAAGATTACATGTTAAAATTGTATCAATATTGAACACTGTTTTGAACGTTTGACACGTCGGGGGTCATCGTTTTTCATAAGAAAATTGATTGTTTGGACTCTACCAAAAATGATTCAAAATGCCATTTGGATCGGGCCTCATGTTGAATAACCACTTTTTTAACCCTCACAGTGACCAAAATTGCAATTTTTTCAGAGTTTTGCTTACTCAAATGCTTCAATTTTGACCAATTTCAGGCACAGAAATGACTTTAAACACACTTATTTTAGTTGAAAAAGTAATAATTCACATCCAACCGTCATTTAAAGTCAAAAGATTAAATGTTAAAATTTCATCAATATTGACCACTTTTTTGAACGTTCAACAGGTCCGGGGTCATCGTTTTTCATCAGAAAATTGATTTTTTGGACTCTACCAAAAATGATTCAAAATGTCATTTGGATCGGGCCTCACGTTGAATAACCACTTTTTAAACCCTCACAGTGATCAAAATTGCCATTTTTAAAGAGTTTTTGCTTACTCTAAAGCTTCAATTTTGACCAATTTCAGGCACAGAAATGACTTTAAACACACCTATTTTTGTTAAAAAAGTAATATTTCACATCCAACCGTCATTTAAAGTCAAAAGCTTACATGTTAAAATTGTATCAATATTGACCACTTTTTTTAACGTTCGACAGGTCCGGGGTCATCGTTTTTCATCAGAAAATTGATTTTTTGGACTCCACCAAAAATGATTCAAAATGTCATTTGGATCGGTCCTCATGTTGAATAACCACTTTTTAAACCCTCACAGTGACCAAAATTGCCATTTTTAAAGAGTTTTTGCTTACTCTAAAGCTTCAATTTTGACCAATTTCAGGCACAGAAATTACTTTAAACACACTTATTTTAGTTGAAAAAGTAATATTTCACATCCAACCGTCATTTAAAGTCAAAAGATTAAATGTTAAAATTTCATCAATATTGACCACTTTTTTGAACGTTCGACAGGTCCGGGGTCATCGTTTTTCATCAGAAAATTGATTTTTTGGACTCTACCAAAAATGATTCAAAATGTCATTTGGATCGGGCCTCATGTTGAATAACCACTTTTTAAACCCTCACAGTGACCAAAATTGCCATTTTTACAGAGTTTTTGCTTACTCAAAAGCTTCAATTTTGACCAATTTCAGGCACAGAAATGACTTTAAACACACTTATTTTAGTTGAAAAAGTAATAATTCACATCCAACCGTCATTTAAAGTCAAAAGATTAAATGTTAAAATTTCATCAATATTGACCACTTTTTTGAACGTTCGACAGGTCCGGGGTCATCGTTTTTCATCAGAAAATAGATTGTTTGGACTCTACCAAAAATGATTCAAAATGTCATTTGGATCGGGCCTCATGTTGAATAACCACTTTTTAAACCCTCACAGTGACCAAAATTGCCATTTTTACAGAGTTTTTGCTTACTCAAAAGCTTCAATTTTGACCAATTTCAGGCCCTTTAAATGACTTTAAACACACTTATTTTAGTTGAAAAAGTAATAATTCACATCCAACCGTCATTTAAAGTCAAAAGATTAAATGTTAAAATTTCATCAATATTGACCACTTTTTTGAACGTTCAACAGGTCCGGGGTCATCGTTTTTCATCAGAAAATTGATTTTTTGGACTCTACCAAAAATGATTCAAAATGTCATTTGGATCGGGCCTCACGTTGAATAACCACTTTTTAAACCCTCACAGTGATCAAAATTGCCATTTTTAAAGAGTTTTTGCTTACTCTAAAGCTTCAATTTTGACCAATTTCAGGCACAGAAATGACTTTAAACACACCTATTTTTGTTAAAAAAGTAATATTTCACATCCAACCGTCATTTAAAGTCAAAAGCTTACATGTTAAAATTGTATCAATATTGACCACTTTTTTTAACGTTCGACAGGTCCGGGGTCATCGTTTTTCATCAGAAAATTGATTTTTTGGACTCCACCAAAAATGATTCAAAATGTCATTTGGATCGGTCCTCATGTTGAATAACCACTTTTTAAACCCTCACAGTGACCAAAATTGCCATTTTTAAAGAGTTTTTGCTTACTCTAAAGCTTCAATTTTGACCAATTTCAGGCACAGAAATTACTTTAAACACACTTATTTTAGTTGAAAAAGTAATATTTCACATCCAACCGTCATTTAAAGTCAAAAGATTAAATGTTAAAATTTCATCAATATTGACCACTTTTTTGAACGTTCGACAGGTCCGGGGTCATCGTTTTTCATCAGAAAATTGATTTTTTGGACTCTACCAAAAATGATTCAAAATGTCATTTGGATCGGGCCTCATGTTGAATAACCACTTTTTAAACCCTCACAGTGACCAAAATTGCCATTTTTACAGAGTTTTTGCTTACTCAAAAGCTTCAATTTTGACCAATTTCAGGCACAGAAATGACTTTAAACACACTTATTTTAGTTGAAAAAGTAATAATTCACATCCAACCGTCATTTAAAGTCAAAAGATTAAATGTTAAAATTTCATCAATATTGACCACTTTTTTGAACGTTCGACAGGTCCGGGGTCATCGTTTTTCATCAGAAAATAGATTTTTTGGACTCTACCAAAAATGATTCAAAATGTCATTTGGATCGGGCCTCATGTTGAATAACCACTTTTTAAACCCTCACAGTGACCAAAATTGCCATTTTTACAGAGTTTTTGCTTACTCAAAAGCTTCAATTTTGACCAATTTCAGGCCCTTTAAATGACTTTAAACACACTTATTTTAGTTGAAAAAGTAATAATTCACATCCAACCGTCATTTAAAGTCAAAAGATTAAATGTTAAAATTTCATCAATATTGACCACTTTTTTGAACGTTCGACAGGTCCGGGGTCATCGTTTTTCATAAGAAAATTGATTTTTTGGACTCTACCAAAAATGATTCAAAATGCCATTTGGATCGGGCCTCATGTTGAATAACCACTTTTTAAACCCTCACAGTGACCAAAATTGCAATTTTTTCAGAGTTTTGCTTACTCAAAAGCTTCAATTTTGACCAATTTCAGGCACAGAAATGACTTTAAACACACTTATTTTAGTTGAAAAAGTAATATTTCACATCCAACCGTCATTTAAAGTCAAAAGATTAAATGTAAAAATTTCATCAATATTGACCACTTTTTTGAACGTTCGACAGGTCCGGGGTCATCGTTTTTCATCAGAAAATTGATTTTTTGGACTCTACCAAAAATGATTCAAAATGTCATTTGGATCGGGCCTCACGTTGAATAACCACTTTTTAAGCCCTCACAATGATCAAAATTGCCATTTTTAAAGAGTTTTTGCTTACTCTAAAGCTTCAATTTTGACCAATTTCAGGCACAGAAATGACTTTAAACACACTTATTTTAGTTGAAAAAGTAATATTTCACATCCAACCGTCATTTAAAGTCAAAAGATTAAATGTTAAAATTTCATCAATAATGACAACTTTTTTGAACGTTCGACAGGTCCGGGGTCATCGTTTTTCATCAGAAAATTGATTTTTTGGACTCTACCAAAAATGATTCAAAATGTCATTTGGATTGGGCCTCATGTTGAATAACCACTTTTTAAACCCTCACAATGACCAAAATTGCCATTTTTTCAGAGTTTTGCTTACTCAAAAGCTTCAATTTTGACCAATTTCAGGCACAGAAATGACTTTAAACACACTTATTTTAGTTGAAAAAGTAATAATTCCATCCAACCGTCATTTAAAGTCAAAAGATTAAATGTTAAAATTTCATCAATATTGACCACTTTTTTGAACGTTCGACAGGTCCGGGGTCATCGTTTTTCATCAGAAAATTGATTTTTTGGACTCTACCAAAAATGATTCAAAATGTCATTTGGATCGGGCCTCATGTTGAATAACCACTTTTTAAACCCTCACAGTGACCAAAATTGCCATTTTTACAGAGTTTTTGCTTACTCAAAAGCTTCAATTTTGACCAATTTCAGGCACAGAAATGACTTTAAACACACTTATTTTAGTTGAAAAAGTAATAATTCACATCCAACCGTCATTTAAAGTCAAAAGATTAAATGTTAAAATTTCATCAATATTGACCACTTTTTTGAAAGTTCGACAGGTCCGGGGTCATCGTTTTTCATCAGAAAATTGATTTTTTGGACTCTACCAAAAATGATTCAAAATGTCATTTGGATCGGTCCTTATGTTGAATAACCACTTTTTAAACCCTCACAGTGACCAAAATTGCCATTTTTAAAGAGTTTTTGCTTACTCTAAAGCTTCAATTTTGACCAATTTCAGGCACAGAAATTACTTTAAACACACTTATTTTAGTTGAAAAAGTAATATTTCACATCCAACCGTCATTTAAAGTCAAAAGATTAAATGTTAAAATTTCATCAATATTGACCACTTTTTTGAACGTTCGACAGGTCCGGGGTCATCGTTTTTCATCAGAAAATTGATTTTTTGGACTCTACCAAAAATGATTCAAAATGTCATTTGGATTGGGCCTCATGTTGAATAACCACTTTTTAAACCCTCACAATGACCAAAATTGCCATTTTTTCAGAGTTTTGCTTACTCAAAAGCTTCAATTTTGACCAATTTCAGGCACAGAAATGACTTTAAACACACTTATTTTAGTTGAAAAAGTAATAATTCCATCCAACCGTCATTTAAAGTCAAAAGATTAAATGTTAGAATTTCATCAATATTGACCACTTTTTTGAACGTTCGACAGGTCCGGGGTCATCGTTTTTCATCAGAAAATTGATTTTTTGGACTCTACCAAAAATGATTCAAAATGTCATTTGGATCGGGCCTCATGTTGAATAACCACTTTTTAAACCCTCACAGTGACCAAAATTGCCATTTTTACAGAGTTTTTGCTTACTCAAAAGCTTCAATTTTGACCAATTTCAGGCACAGAAATGACTTTAAACACACTTATTTTAGTTGAAAAAGTAATAATTCACATCCAACCGTCATTTAAAGTCAAAAGATTAAATGTTAAAATTTCATCAATATTGACCACTTTTTTGAACGTTCGACAGGTCCGGGGTCATCGTTTTTAATCAGAAAATTGATTTTTTGGACTCTACCAAAAATGATTCAAAATGTCATTTGGATCGGGCCTCATGTTGAATAACCACTTTTTAAACCCTCACAGTGACCAAAATTGCCATTTTTAAAGAGTTTTTGCTTACTCTAAAGCTTCAATTTTGACCAATTTCAGGCACAGAAATGAATTTAAACACACCTATTTTAGTTGAAAAAGTAATAATTCACATCCAACCGTCATTTAAAGTCAAAAGATTACATGTTAAAATTGTATCAATATTGACCACTTTTTTGAACGTTCGACAGGTCCGGGGTCATCGTTTTTCATCAGAAAATTGATTTTTTGGACTCTACCAAAAATGATTCAAAATGTCATTTGGATCGGTCCTTATGTTGAATAACCACTTTTTAAACCCTCACAGTGACCAAAATTGCCATTTTTAAAGAGTTTTTGCTTACTCTAAAGCTTCAATTTTGACCAATTTCAGGCACAGAAATTACTTTAAACACACTTATTTTAGTTGAAAAAGTAATATTTCACATCCAACCGTCATTTAAAGTCAAAAGATTAAATGTTAAAATTTCATCAATATTGACCACTTTTTTGAACGTTCGACAGGTCCGGGGTCATCGTTTTTCATCAGAAAATTGATTTTTTGGACTCTACCAAAAATGATTCAAAATGTCATTTGGATCGGGCCTCATGTTGAATAACCACTTTTTAAACCCTCACAGTGACCAAAATTGCCATTTTTACAGAGTTTTTGCTTACTCAAAAGCTTCAATTTTGACCAATTTCAGGCACAGAAATGACTTTAAACACACTTATTTTAGTTGAAAAAGTAATAATTCACATCCAACCGTCATTTAAAGTCAAAAGATTAAATGTTAAAATTTCATCAATATTGACCACTTTTTTGAACGTTCGACAGGTCCGGGGTCATCGTTTTTCATCAGAAAATTGATTTTTTGGACTCTACCAAAAATGATTCAAAATGTCATTTGGATCGGGCCTCGAGTTGAATAACCACTTTTTAAACCCTCACAGTGACCAAAATTGCCATTTTTAAAGAGTTTTTGCTTACTCTAAAGCTTCAATTTTGACCAATTTCAGGCACAGAAATGACTTTAAACACACCTATTTTAGTTAAAAAAGTAATAATTCACATCCAACCGTCATTTAAAGTCAAAAGCTTACATGTTAAAGTTGTATCAATATTGACCACTTTTTTGAACGTTCGACAGGTCCAGGGTCATCGTTTTTCATCAGAAAATTGATTGTTTGGACTCTACCAAAAATGATTCAAAATGTCATTTGGATCGGGCCTCGAGTTGAATAACCACTTTTTAAACCCTCACAGTGACCAAAATTGCCATTTTTAAAGAGTTTTTGCTTACTCTAAAGCTTCAATTTTGACCAATTTCAGGCACAGAAATGACTTTAAACACACCTATTTTAGTTAAAAAAGTAATAATTCACATCCAACCGTCATTTAAAGTCAAAAGATTACATGTTAAAATTGTATCAATATTGAACACTTTTTTGAACGTTTGACACGTCGGGGGTCATCGTTTTTCATAAGAAAATTGATTGTTTGGACTCTACCAAAAATGATTCAAAATGCCATTTGGATCGGGCCTCATGTTGAATAACCACTTTTTAAACCCTCACAGTGACCAAAATTGCAATTTTTTCAGAGTTTTGCTTACTCAAAAGCTTCAATTTTGACCAATTTCAGGCACAGAAATGACTTTAAACACACTTATTTTAGTTGAAAAAGTAATAATTCACATCCAACCGTCATTTAAAGTCAAAAGATTAAATGTTAAAATTTCATCAATAATGACCACTTTTTTGAACGTTCGACAGGTCCGGGGTCATCGTTTTTCATCAGAAAATTGATTTTTTGGACTCTACCAAAAATGATTCAAAATGTCATTTGGATTGGGCCTCATGTTGAATAACCACTTTTTAAACCGTCACAATGACCAAAATTGCCATTTTTTCAGAGTTTTGCTTACTCAAAAGCTTCAATTTTGACCAATTTCAGGCACAGAAATGACTTTAAACACACTTATTTTAGTTGAAAAAGTAATAATTCCATCCAACCGTCATTTAAAGTCAAAAGATTAAATGTTAAAATTTCATCAATATTGACCACTTTTTTGAACGTTCGACAGGTCCGGGGTCATCGTTTTTCATCAGAAAATTGATTTTTTTGGACTCTACCAAAAATGATTCAAAATGTCATTTGGATCGGGCCTCGTGTTGAATAACCACTTTTTAAACCCTCACAGTGACCAAAATTGCCATTTTTTCAGAGTTTTGCTTACTCAAAAGCTTCAATTTTGACCAATTTCAGGCACAGAAATGACTTTAAACACACTTATTTTAGTTGAAAAAGTAATAATTCACATCCAACCGTCATTTAAAGTCAAAAGATTAAATGTTAAAATTTCATCAATATTGACCACTTTTTTGAACGTTCGACAGGTCCGGGGTCATCGTTTTTCATCAGAAAATTGATTTTTTGGACTCTACCAAAAATGATTCAAAATGTCATTTGGATCGGGCCTCATGTTGAATAACCACTGTTTAAACCCTCACAGTGACCAAAATTGCCATTTTTACAGAGTTTTTGCTTACTCTAAAGCTTCAATTTTGACCAATTTCAGGCACAGAAATGACTTTAAACACACCTATTTTAGTTAAAAAAGTAATAATTCACATCCAACTGTCATTTAAAGTCAAAAGCTTACATGTTAAAATTGTATCAATATTGACCACTTTTTTGAACGTTCGACAGGTCCGGGGTCATCGTTTTTCATCAGAAAATTGATTGTTTGGACTCTACCAAAAATGATTCAAAATGTCATTTGGATCGGGCCTCGAGTTGAATAACCACTTTTTAAACCCTCACAGTGACCAAAATTGCCATTTTTAAAGAGTTTTTGCTTACTCTAAAGCTTCAATTTTGACCAATTTCAGGCACAGAAATGACTTTAAACACACCTATTTTAGTTAAAAAAGTAATAATTCACATCCAACCGTCATTTAAAGTCAAAAGATTACATGTTAAAATTGTATCAATATTGAACACTGTTTTGAACGTTTGACACGTCGGGGGTCATTGTTTTTCATAAGAAAATTGATTGTTTGGACTCTACCAAAAATGATTCAAAATGCCATTTGGATCGGGCCTCATGTTGAATAACCACTTTTTTAACCCTCACAGTGACCAAAATTGCAATTTTTTCAGAGTTTTGCTTACTCAAATGCTTCAATTTTGACCAATTTCAGGCACAGAAATGACTTTAAACACACTTATTTTAGTTGAAAAAGTAATAATTCACATCCAACCGTCATTTAAAGTCAAAAGATTAAATGTTAAAATTTCATCAATATTGACCACTTTTTTGAACGTTCAACAGGTCCGGGGTCATCGTTTTTCATCAGAAAATTGATTTTTTGGACTCTACCAAAAATGATTCAAAATGTCATTTGGATCGGGCCTCACGTTGAATAACCACTTTTTAAACCCTCACAGTGATCAAAATTGCCATTTTTAAAGAGTTTTTGCTTACTCTAAAGCTTCAATTTTGACCAATTTCAGGCACAGAAATGACTTTAAACACACCTATTTTTGTTAAAAAAGTAATAATTCACATCCAACCGTCATTTAAAGTCAAAAGCTTACATGTTAAAATTGTATCAATATTGACCACTTTTTTTAACGTTCGACAGGTCCGGGGTCATCGTTTTTCATCAGAAAATTGATTTTTTGGACTCCACCAAAAATGATTCAAAATGTCATTTGGATCGGTCCTCATGTTGAATAACCACTTTTTAAACCCTCACAGTGACCAAAATTGCCATTTTTAAAGAGTTTTTGCTTACTCTAAAGCTTCAATTTTGACCAATTTCAGGCACAGAAATTACTTTAAACACACTTATTTTAGTTGAAAAAGTAATATTTCACATCCAACCGTCATTTAAAGTCAAAAGATTAAATGTTAAAATTTCATCAATATTGACCACTTTTTTGAACGTTCGACAGGTCCGGGGTCATCGTTTTTCATCAGAAAATTTATTTTTTGGACTCTACCAAAAATGATTCAAAATGTCATTTGGATCGGGCCTCATGTTGAATAACCACTTTTTAAACCCTCACAGTGACCAAAATTGCCATTTTTACAGAGTTTTTGCTTACTCAAAAGCTTCAATTTTGACCAATTTCAGGCACAGAAATGACTTTAAACACACTTATTTTAGTTGAAAAAGTAATAATTCACATCCAACCGTCATTTAAAGTCAAAAGATTAAATGTTAAAATTTCATCAATATTGACCACTTTTTTGAACGTTCGACAGGTCCGGGGTCATCGTTTTTCATCAGAAAATTGATTTTTTGGACTCTACCAAAAATGATTCAAAATGTCATTTGGATCGGGCCTCGAGTTGAATAACCACTTTTTAAACCCTCACAGTGACCAAAATTGCCATTTTTAAAGAGTTTTTGCTTACTCTAAAGCTTCAATTTTGACCAATTTCAGGCACAGAAATGACTTTAAACACACCTATTTTAGTTAAAAAAGTAATAATTCACATCCAACCGTCATTTAAAGTCAAAAGCTTACATGTTAAAGTTGTATCAATATTGACCACTTTTTTGAACGTTCGACAGGTCCGGGGTCATCGTTTTTCATCAGAAAATTGATTGTTTGGACTCTACCAAAAATGATTCAAAATGTCATTTGGATCGGGCCTCGAGTTGAATAACCACTTTTTAAACCCTCACAGTGACCAAAATTGCCATTTTTAAAGAGTTCTTGCTTACTCTAAAGCTTCAATTTTGACCAATTTCAGGCACAGAAATGACTTTAAACACACCTATTTTAGTTAAAAAAGTAATAATTCACATGCAACCGTCATTTAAAGTCAAAAGATTACATGTTAAAATTGTATCAATATTGACCACTTTTTTGAACGTTCGACAGGTCCGGGGTCATCGTTTTTCATCAGAAAATTGATTGTTTGGACTCTACCAAAAATGATTCAAAATGCCATTTGGATCGGGCCTCACGTTGAATAACCACTTTTTAAACCCTCACAGTGATCAAAATTGCCATTTTTAAAGAGTTTTTGCTTACTCTAAAGCTTCAATTTTGACCAATTTCAGGCACAGAAATGACTTTAAACACACTTATTTTAGTTGAAAAAGTAATAATTCACATCCAACCGTCATTTAAAGTCAAAAGATTAAATGTTAAAATTTCATCAATAATGACAACTTTTTTGAACGTTCGACAGGTCCGGGGTCATCGTTTTTCATGAGAAAATTGATTTTTTGGACTCTACCAAAAATGATTCAAAATGTCATTTGGATTGGGCCTCATGTTGAATAACCACTTTTTAAACCCTCACAATGACCAATATTGCCATTTTTTCAGAGTTTTGCTTACTCAAAAGCTTCAATTTTGACCAATTTCAGGCACAGAAATGACTTTAAACACACTTATTTTAGTTGAAAAAGTAATAATTCCATCCAACCGTCATTTAAAGTCAAAAGATTAAATGTTAAAATTTCATCAATATTGACCACTTTTTTGAACGTTCGACAGGTCCGGGGTCATCGTTTTTCATCAGAAAATTGATTTTTTGGACTCTACCAAAAATGATTCAAAATGTCATTTGGATCAGGCCTCATGTTGAATAACCACTTTTTAAACCCTCACAGTGACCAAAATTGCCATTTTTACAGAGTTTTTGCTTACTCAAAAGCTTCAATTTTGACCAATTTCAGACACAGAAATGACTTTAAACACACTTATTTTAGTTGAAAAAGTAATAATTCACATCCAACCGTCATTTAAAGTCAAAAGATTAAATGTTAAAATTTCATCAATATTGACCACTTTTTTGAACGTTCGACAGGTCCGGGGTCATCGTTTTTAATCAGAAAATTGATTTTTTGGACTCTACCAAAAATGATTCAAAATGTCATTTGGATCGGGCCTCATGTTGAATAACCACTTTTTAAACCCTCACAGTGACCAAAATTGCAATTTTTAAAGAGTTTTTGCTTACTCTAAAGCTTCAATTTTGACCAATTTCAGGCACAGAAATTACTTTAAACACACTTATTTTAGTTGAAAAAGTAATATTTCACATCCAACCGTCATTTAAAGTCAAAAGATTAAATGTTAAAATTTCATCAATATTGACCACTTTTTTGAACGTTCGACAGGTCCGGGGTCATCGTTTTTCATCAGAAAATTGATTTTTTGGACTCTACCAAAAATGATTCAAAATGTCATTTGGATCGTGCCTCATGTTGAATAACCACTTTTTAAACCCTCACAGTGACCAAAATTGCCATTTTTACAGAGTTTTTGCTTACTCAAAAGCTTCAATTTTGACCAATTTCAGGCACAGAAATGACTTTAAACACACTTATTTTAGTTGAAAAAGTAATAATTCACATCCAACCGTCATTTAAAGTCAAAAGATTAAATGTTAAAATTTCATCAATATTGACCACTTTTTTGAACGTTCGACAGGTCCGGGGTCATCGTTTTTCATCAGAAAATTGATTTTTTGGACTCTACCAAAAATGATTCAAAATGTCATTTGGATCGGGCCTCGAGTTGAATAACCACTTTTTAAACCCTCACAGTGACCAAAATTGCCATTTTTAAAGAGTTTTTGCTTACTCTAAAGCTTCAATTTTGACCAATTTCAGGCACAGAAATGACTTTAAACACACCTATTTTAGTTAAAAAAGTAATAATTCACATCCAACCGTCATTTAAAGTCAAAAGCTTACATGTTAAAGTTGTATCAATATTGACCACTTTTTTGAACGTTCGACAGGTCCGGGGTCATCGTTTTTCATCAGAAAATTGATTGTTTGGACTCTACCAAAAATGATTCAAAATGTCATTTGGATCGGGCCTCGAGTTGAATAACCACTTTTTAAACCCTCACAGTGACCAAAATTGCAATTTTTTCAGAGTTTTGCTTACTCAAAAGCTTCAATTTTGTCCAATTTCAGGCACAGAAATGACTTTAAACACACTTATTTTAGTTGAAAAAGTAATAATTCACATCCAACCGTCATTTAAAGTCAAAAGATTAAATGTTAAAATTTCATCAATAATGACCACTTTTTTTAACGTTCGACAGGTCCGGGGTCATCGTTTTTCATCAGAAAATGGATTTTTTGGACTCTACCAAAAATGATTCAAAATGTCATTTGGATTGGGCCTCATGTTGAATAACCACTTTTTAAACCGTCACAATGACCAAAATTGCCATTTTTTCAGAGTTTTGCTTACTCAAAAGCTTCAATTTTGACCAATTTCAGGCACAGAAATGACTTTAAACACACTTATTTTAGTTGAAAAAGTAATAATTCCATCCAACCGTCATTTAAAGTCAAAAGATTAAATGTTAAAATTTAATCAATATTGACCACTTTTTTGAACGTTCGACAGGTCCGGGGTCATCGTTTTTCATCAGAAAATTGATTTTTTGGACTCTACCAAAAATGATTCAAAATGTCATTTGGATCGGGCCTCGAGTTGAATAACCACTTTTTAAACCCTCACAGTGACCAAAATTGCCATTTTTTCAGAGTTTTGCTTACTCAAAAGCTTCAATTTTGACCAATTTCAGGCACAGAAATGACTTTAAACACACTTATTTTAGTTGAAAAAGTAATAATTCACATCCAACCGTCATTTAAAGTCAAAAGATTAAATGTTAAAATTTCATCAATATTGACCACTTTTTTGAACGTTCGACAGGTGGGGTCATCGTTTTTCATCAGAAAATTGATTTTTTGGACTCTACCAAAAATGATTCAAAATGTCATTTGGATCGGGCCTCATGTTGAATAACCACTGTTTAAACCCTCACAGTGACCAAAATTGCCATTTTTACAGAGTTTTTGCTTACTCTAAAGCTTCAATTTTGACCAATTTCAGGCACAGAAATGACTTTAAACACACCTATTTTAGTTAAAAAAGTAATAATTCACATCCAACCGTCATTTAAAGTCAAAAGTTTACATGTTAAAATTGTATCAATATTGACCACTTTTTTGAACGTTCGACAGGTCCGGGGTCATCGTTTTTCATCAGAAAATTGATTGTTTGGACTCTACCAAAAATGATTCAAAATGTCATTTGGATCGGGCCTCGAGTTGAATAACCACTTTTTAAACCCTCACAGTGACCAAAATTGCCATTTTTAAAGAGTTTTTGCTTACTCTAAAGCTTAAATTTTGACCAATTTCAGGCACAGAAATGACTTTAAACACACCTATTTTAGCTAAAAAAGTAATAATTCACATCCAACCGTCATTTAAAGTCAAAAGATTACATGTTAAAATTGTATCAATATTGAACACTGTTTTGAACGTTTGACACGTCGGGGGTCATCGTTTTTCATAAGAAAATTGATTGTTTGGACTCTACCAAAAATGATTCAAAATGTCATTTGGATCGGGCCTCACGTTGAATAACCACTTTTTAAACCCTCACAGTGATCAAAATTGCCATTTTTAAAGAGTTTTTGCTTACTCTAAAGCTTCAATTTTGACCAATTTCAGGCACAGAAATTACTTTAAACACACTTATTTAGTTGAAAAAGTAATATTTCACATCCAACCGTCATTTAAAGTCAAAAGATTAAATGTTAAAATTTCATCAATATTGACCACTTTTTTGAACGTTCGACAGGTCCGGGGTCATCATTTTTCATCAGAAAATTGATTTTTTTGGACTCTACCAAAAATGATTCAAAATGTCATTTGGATCGGGCCTCATGTTGAATAACCACTGTTTAAACCCTCACAGTGACCAAAATTGCCATTTTTACAGAGTTTTTGCTTACTCTAAAGCTTCAATTTTGACCAATTTCAGGCACAGAAATGACTTTAAACACACCTATTTTTGTTAAAAAAGTAATAATTCACATCCAACCGTCATTTAAAGTCAAAAGCTTACATGTTAAAATTGTATCAATATTGACCACTTTTTTGAACGTTCGACAGGTCCGGGGTCATCGTTTTTCATCAGAAAATTGATTGTTTGGACTCTACCAAAAATGATTCAAAATGCCATTTGGATCGAACTCATGCTGAATAACCACTTTTTAAACCCTCACAGTGACCAAAATTGCCATTTTTTCAGAGTTTTGCTTACTCAAAAGCTTCAATTTTGACCAATTTCAGGCCCTTTAAATGACTTTAAACACACTTATTTTAGTTGAAAAAGTAATAATTCACATCCAACCGTCATTTAAAGTCAAAAGATGAAATGTTAAAATTTCATCAATATTGACCACTTTTTTGAACGTTCGACAGGTCCGGGGTCATCGTTTTTCATCAGAAAATAGATTTTTTGGACTCTACCAAAAATGATTCAAAATGTCATTTGGATCGGGCCTCATGTTGAATAACCACTTTTTAAACCCTCACAGTGACCAAAATTGCCATTTTTAAAGAGTTTTTGCTTACTCTAAAGCTTCAATTTTGACCAATTTCAGGCACAGAAATGACTTTAAACACACCTATTTTAGTTGAAAAAGTAATAATTCACATCCAACCGTCATTTAAAGTCAAAAGATTACATGTTAAAATTGTATCAATATTGACCACTTTTTTTAACGTTCGACAGGTCCGGGGTCATCGTTTTTCATCAGAAAATTGATTTTTTGGACTCCACCAAAAATGATTCAAAATGTCATTTGGATCGGTCCTCATGTTGAATAACCACTTTTTAAACCCTCACAGTGACCAAAATTGCAATTTTTAAAGAGTTTTTGCTTACTCTAAAGCTTCAATTTTGACCAATTTCAGGCACAGAAATTACTTTAAACACACTTATTTTAGTTGAAAAAGTAATATTTCACATCCAACCGTCATTTAAAGTCAAAAGATTAAATGTTAAAATTTCATCAATATTGACCACTTTTTTGAACGTTCGACAGGTCCGGGGTCATCGTTTTTCATCAGAAAATTGATTTTTTGGACTCTACCAAAAATGATTCAAAATGTCATTTGGACCGGGCCTCATGTTGAATAACCACTTTTTAAACCCTCACAGTGACCAAAATTGCCATTTTTACAGAGTTTTTGCTTACTCAAAAGCTTCAATTTTGACCAATTTCAGGCACAGAAATGACTTTAAACACACTTATTTTAGTTGAAAAAGTAATAATTCACATCCAACCATCATTTAAAGTCAAAAGATTAAATGTTAAAATTTCATCAATATTGACCACTTTTTTGAACGTTCGACAGGTCCGGGGTCATCGTTTTTCATCAGAAAATTGATTTTTTGGACTCTACCAAAAATGATTCAAAATGTCATTTGGATCGGGCCTCGAGTTGAATAACCACTTTTTAAACCCTCACAGTGACCAAAATTGCCATTTTTAAAGAGTTTTTGCTTACTCTAAAGCTTCAATTTTGACCAATTTCAGGCACAGAAATGACTTTAAACACACCTATTTTAGTTAAAAAAGTAATAATTCACATCCAACCGTCATTTAAAGTCAAAAGCTTACATGTTAAAGTTGTATCAATATTGACCACTTTTTTGAACGTTCGACAGGTCCGGGGTCATCGTTTTTCATCAGAAAATTGATTGTTTGGACTCTACCAAAAATGATTCAAAATGTCATTTGGATCGGGCCTCGAGTTGAATAACCACTTTTTAAACCCTCACAGTGACCAAAATTGCCATTTTTAAAGAGTTTTTGCTTACTCTAAAGCTTCAATTTTGACCAATTTCAGGCACAGAAATGACTTTAAACACACCTATTTTAGTTAAAAAAGTAATAATTCACATCCAACCGTCATTTAAAGTCAAAAGATTACATGTTAAAATTGTATCAATATTGAACACTTTTTTGAACGTTTGACACGTCGGGGGTCATCGTTTTTCATAAGAAAATTGATTGTTTGGACTCTACCAAAAATGATTCAAAATGCCATTTGGATCGGGCCTCATGTTGAATAACAACTTTTTAAACCCTCACAGTGACCAAAATTGCAATTTTTTCAGAGTTTTGCTTACTCAAAAGCTTCAATTTTGACCAATTTCAGGCACAGAAATGACTTTAAACACACTTATTTTAGTTGAAAAAGTAATAATTCACATCCAACCGTCATTTAAAGTCAAAAGATTAAATGTTAAAATTTCATCAATAATGACCACTTTTTTGAACGTTCGACAGGTCCGGGGTCATCGTTTTTCATCAGAAAATTGATTTTTTGGACTCTACCAAAAATGATTCAAAATGTCATTTGGATTGGGCCTCATGTTGAATAACCACTTTTTAAACCCTCACAATGACCAAAATTGCCATTTTTTCAGAGTTTTGCTTACTCAAAAGCTTCAATTTTGACCAATTTCAGGCACAGAAATGACTTTAAACACACTTATTTTAGTTGAAAAAGTAATAATTCCATCCAACCGTCATTTAAAGTCAAAAGATTAAATGTTAAAATTTCATCAATATTGACCACTTTTTTGAACGTTCGACAGGTCCGGGGTCATCGTTTTTCATCAGAAAATGGATTTTTTGGACTCTACCAAAAATGATTCAAAATGTCATTTGGATCGGGCCTCGTGTTGAATAACCACTTTTTAAACCCTCACAGTGACCAAAATTGCCATTTTTTCAGAGTTTTGCTTACTCAAAAGCTTCAATTTTGACCAATTTCAGGCACAGAAATGACTTTAAACACACTTATTTTAGTTGAAAAAGTAATAATTCACATCCAACCGTCATTTAAAGTCAAAAGATTAAATGTTAAAATTTCATCAATATTGACCACTTTTTTGAACGTTCGACAGGTCCGGGGTCATCGTTTTTCATCAGAAAATTGATTTTTTGGACTCTACCAAAAATGATTCAAAATGTCATTTGGATCGGGCCTCATGTTGAATAACCACTGTTTAAACCCTCACAGTGACCAAAATTGCCATTTTTACAGAGTTTTTGCTTACTCTAAAGCTTCAATTTTGACCAATTTCAGGCACAGAAATGACTTTAAACACACCTATTTTAGTTAAAAAAGTAATAATTCACATCCAACCGTCATTTAAAGTCAAAAGCTTACATGTTAAAATTGTATCAATATTGACCACTTTTTTGAACGTTCGACAGGTCCGGGGTCATCGTTTTTCATCAGAAAATTGATTGTTTGGACTCTACCAAAAATGATTCAAAATGTCATTTGGATCGGGCCTCGAGTTGAATAACCACTTTTTAAACCCTCACAGTGACCAAAATTGCCATCTTTAAAGAGTTTTTGCTTACTCTAAAGCTTCAATTTTGACCAATTTCAGGCACAGAAATGACTTTAAACACACCTATTTTAGTTAAAAAAGTAATAATTCACATCCAACCGTCATTTAAAGTCAAAAGATTACATGTTAAAATTGTATCAATATTGAACACTGTTTTGAACGTTTGACACGTCGGGGGTCATCGTTTTTCATAAGAAAATTGATTGTTTGGACTCTACCAAAAATGATTCAAAATGCAATTTGGATCGGGCCTCATGTTGAATAACCACTTTTTAAACCCTCACAGTGACCAAAATTGCAATTTTTTCAGAGTTTTGCTTACTCAAATGCTTCAATTTTGACCAATTTCAGGCACAGAAATGACTTTAAACACACTTATTTTAGTTGAAAAAGTAATAATTCACATCCAACCGTCATTTAAAGTCAAAAGATTAAATGTTAAAATTTCATCAATATTGACCACTTTTTTGAACGTTCGACAGGTCCGGGGTCATCGTTTTTCATCAGAAAATTGAGTTTTTGGACTCTACCAAAAATGATTCAAAATCTCATTTGGATCGGGCCTTACGTTGAATAACCACTTTTTAAACCCTCACAGTGATCAAAATTGCCATTTTTAAAGAGTTTTTGCTTACTCTAAAGCTTCAATTTTGACCAATTTCAGGCACAGAAATTACTTTAAACACACTTATTTTAGTTGAAAAAGTAATATTTCACATCCAACCGTCATTTAAAGTCAAAAGATTAAATGTTAAAATGTCATCAATATTGACCACTTTTTTGAACGTTCGACAGGTCCGGGGTCATAATTTTTCATCAGAAAATTGATTTTTTGGACTCTACCAAAAATGATTCAAAATGTCATTTGGATCGGGCCTCATGTTGAATAACCACTTTTTAAACCCTCACAGTGACCAAAATTGCCATTTTTACAGAGTTTTTGCTCACTCTAAAGCTTAAATTTTGACCAATTTCAGGCACAGAAATGACTTTAAACACACCTATTTTAGTTAAAAAAGTAATAATTCACATCTAACCGTCATTTAAAGTCAAAAGCTTACATGTTAAAATTGTATCAATATTGACCACTTTTTTGAACATTCGACAGGTCCGGGGTCATCGTTTTTCATCAGAAAATTGATTGTTTGGACTCTACCAAAAATGATTCAAAATGCCATTTGGATCGGGCCTCATGTTGAATAGCCACTTTGTAAACCCTCACAGTGACCAAAATTGCCATTTTTTCAGAGTTTTGTTTACTCAAAAGCTTCAATTTTGACCAATTTCAGGCCCTTTAAATGACTTTAAACACACTTATTTTAGTTGAAAAAGTAATAATTCACATCCAACCGTCATTTAAAGTCAAAAGATTAAATGTTAAAATTTCATCAATATTGACCACTTTTTTTAACGTTCGACAGGTCCGGGGTCATCGTTTTTCATCAGAAAATAGATTTTTTGGACTCTACCAAAAATGATTCAAAATGTCATTTGGATCGGGCCTCATGTTGAATAACCACTTTTTAAACCCTCACAGTGACCAAAATTGCCATTTTTAAAGAGTTTTTGCTTACTCTAAAGCTTCAATTTTGACCAATTTCAGGCACAGAAATGACTTTAAACACACCTATTTTAGTTGAAAAAGTAATAATTCACATCCAACCGTCATTTAAAGTCAAAAGATTAAATGTTAAAATTTCATCAATATTGACCACTTTTTTGAACGTTCGACAGGTCCGGGGTCATCGTTTTTCATAAGAAAATTGATTTTTTGGACTCTACCAAAAATGATTCAAAATGCCATTTGGATCGGGCCTCATGTTGAATAACCACTTTTTAAACCCTCACAGTGACCAAAATTGCAATTTTTTCAGAGTTTTGCTTACTCAAAAGCTTCAATTTTGACCAATTTCAGGCACAGAAATGACTTTAAACACACTTATTTTAGTTGAAAAAGTAATATTTCACATCCAACCGTCATTTAAAGTCAAAAGATTAAATGTTAAAATTTCATCAATATTGACCACTTTTTTGAACGTTCGACAGGTCCGGGGTCATCGTTTTACATCAGAAAATTGATTTTTTGGACTCTACCAAAAATGATTCAAAATGTCATTTGGATCGGGCCTCACGTTGAATAACCACTTTTTAAACCCTCACAGTGATCAAAATTGCCATTTTTAAAGAGTTTTTGCTTAATCTAAAGCTTCAATTTTGACCAATTTCAGGCACAGAAATGACTTTAAACACACTTATTTTAGTTGAAAAAGTAATAATTCACATCCAACCGTCATTTAAAGTCAAAAGATTAAATGTTAAAATTTCATCAATAATGACCACTTTTTTGAACGTTCGACAGGTCCGGGGTCATCGTTTTTCATCAGAAAATTGATTTTTTGGACTCTACCAAAAATGATTCAAAATGTCATTTGGATTGGGCCTCATGTTGAATAACCACTTTTTAAACCCTCACAATGACCAAAATTGCCATTTTTTCAGAGTTTTGCTTACTCAAAAGCTTCAATTTTGACCAATTTCAGGCACAGAAATGACTTTAAACACACTTATTTTAGTTGAAAAAGTAATAATTCCATCCAACCGTCATTTAAAGTCAAAAGATTAAATGTTAAAATTTCATCAATATTGACCACTTTTTTGAACGTTCGACAGGTCCGGGGTCATCGTTTTTCATCAGAAAATTGATTTTTTTGGACTCTACCAAAAATGATTCAAAATGTCATTTGGATCGGGCCTCGTGTTGAATAACCACTTTTTAAACCCTCACAGTGACCAAAATTGCCATTTTTTCAGAGTTTTGCTTACTCAAAAGCTTCAATTTTGACCAATTTCAGGCACAGAAATGACTTTAAACACACTTATTTTAGTTGAAAAAGTAATAATTCACATCCAACCATCATTTAAAGTCAAAAGATTAAATGTTAAAATTTCATCAATATTGACCACTTTTTTGAACGTTCGACAGGTCCGGGGTCATTGTTTTTCATCAGAAAATTGATTTTTTGGACTCTACCAAAAATGATTCAAAATGTCATTTGGATCGGGCCTCATGTTGAATAACCACTTTTTAAACCCTCACAGTGACCAAAATTGCCATTTTTACAGAGTTTTTGCTTACTCAAAAGCTTCAATTTTGACCAATTTCAGGCACAGAAATGACTTTAAACACACTTATTTTAGTTGAAAAAGTAATAATTCACATCCAACCGTCATTTAAAGTCAAAAGATTAAATGTTAAAATTTCATCAATATTGACCACTTTTTTGAACGTTCGACAGGTCCGGGGTCATCGTTTTTAATCAGAAAATTGATTTTTTGGACTCTACCAAATATGATTCAAAATGTCATTTGGATCGGGCCTCATGTTGAATAACCACTTTTTAAACCCTCACAGTGACCAAAATTGCCATTTTTAAAGAGTTTTTGCTTACTCTAAAGCTTCAATTTTGACCAATTTCAGGCACAGAAATGACTTTAAACACACCTATTTTAGTTGAAAAAGTAATAATTCACATCCAACCGTAATTTAAAGTCAAAAGACTTGACCTGGCCTGGAAGTTCAGAGCGGACTGTTCCTATTGGAGCAGTTTAAGACTGATTTACATATGGTTGGGTCCAAACTGAGGTGGGAAGGTTGGTAAAAGACGAATGGGTTGGAATTCTACCCAGAGTGATAGACATTAGTTAAATCTATTGCAAGCATTCCACCCATCACCTTTTGTGTGGCTGACAATGAATAAACTGCAGCCAGTGCAGAGAAGACTGAGCCTCTCTCATGTCTGGGCTGTGGCTCCTTTGCACTGGCTGCAGTAAAAAAAGCCACGCCCGACTAAGCTCACAAGTTAACATCACATGTGGCACTCGCTGTCACTTCTGCCCCACTTCTCTAACCTCCTATTGAAACCTCAAAAAGTAATGAGGCAGGCATTCTTAGCCAGGCCACGTGCCACCAACCTTGCTACCACTAAGAGGCCCTCACCTCCTCCTCACCACTTTTGAAGGCTATAGACCGGAAAACTGATGTAGTTGTTTGGTCCTCTTGTATTTATATAGTGCTTAATACTCTGGACAAAGCTGTGCGGTATTCTGATTTGCCTTGTGCTTCTCCGCACCCTTTTGGACTACATTGTTGATAACGATGTTGGATGTACTGTATCCTATATGGGAGATGTTGAGTGAGGGCATGAAGTTCAAAGACATGGTTGAAACATGCTTAATAATACACCTGTTTACTTAGGTCACAGTGTCATTTCTTAATAGAAGAGTAAAAAAGGGAATAAAATGTCAACTACCATCCAAAAAACCCACCTTTCATCCAATGAAAAATATGTGGGAAAGGAGAGAGAGTCCCTCACGGTAGAACCGCCAATGGGGTTGCTGGTTTGCAATTGCCAGTATACCCACTTATCATCATAGGTAACTCTCTCTCTTATAGTGGAAAAGAAATGAGATAGAAGAAAGAAAAAGACAGGACAACATATAACAGTGCTTTTTCTTCACGACAACCAAAAAGCGTGCTGGTTACTCGTGTAATAGTTAGCCCGGACAGACAACACTTACTATTGTGTATACACATATACCTCAATAACCCCAGTGAGAAATAAAAAATGTGATTCTCACCATTAAAATTAAAGAGCTAGCTGGCCACTCGTACTTTTATTCAGGGTTGCGAGGTCTCTAAATTAAAAATGGTTCACACTAAACCAATTCAAGTATCATTTAGTGTCGCCAACATGTTTCGTTGCTCTATTTTGTGCAACTTCATCAGGGCTAACAGGGGTTATCTCCTCATGCTTCCACTTCTATGTATACAATGCATGGGGGTTGCATCGCGACAGCGTACCTGCAACCCTCTCAATTAGGACAGCCGTGTCAATCGATCATGCGTCCTTCTGAAAACCAACTGCAGTCTGGTCTTTACAGCCGCTTCACACCGGCGTTGTGAAATCAACTACCTTACCATACCATACCTCAGGTACCCTACCATACCTGGTCTCAGGTACCCTACCATACCATACCATACCATCCCATACCTTACCTCAGGTACACTTCCACACCATACCATAACATAGCTTATCTCAGGTACCCTACCATACCATACCAAACCTTACCTCAGGTACCCTACAATACCATACCTCAGGTACCCTACAATACCATACCTCAGGTATCCTACCATACTATACCTCAGGTATCCTACCATAACATACCATACCATACCAAAACTTATCTCAGGTACCCTACCATACCATACCATACCTTACCTCAGGTACCCAACCATAAAATACTATACCATACCATACATCAGGTACCCTACCATACAATACCATACCTCACGTACACTACCATACCATACCATGCCATACTTCAGGTACCCTATCATACCATTCCATACCTCAGGTACCCTACCATACCATACCATACCATATCATACCTTACCATACCATACCAAACCATACCTTACCATACCATACCTTACCATACCTTACCATACCATACCTCAGGTACCTTACCCTACCCTATGCTCCCCGGGAGAAATTGCCGCTGCAGACCCCGGGGTGCCATGTTGCGACTCGGGACTCCCCAGGTGTATGGGCAATGACATAGGGGCTGTGACACCTGTTTGATGAGATATAATCCCTACGAAACTTTTAAAGGGTTGGTGAGGGCTGAAAGTCACTGTTGTGATGTGAGTTTGCACGCCATGCCTGGCCCTAAGATGGCGGTCTGGCTTGAACTTGATTGAGAGACATTCCCCCCAGCTCCTGACTCGCTGCCTAGTTCAAAGTGGTTGAAAATCGATATAGTGATATAGGCACCTACTGTTGACGATTGCTGAGTGATGGGGAAGGAAACCCTGAGGCCCGTCTGTCTCCAAAATGGTGGCCGTCCCTCCCTTTTCAGAATCAGTGGAAGAGTTGATGAGGTACATGTTCCTGCATAGAGAGAAGATACCCTACCCTACCATACCATACCATACCTCAGGTACCAAACCGTAAAATACCATACCATACCTCAGTTACCATACCTCAGGTACCATACCATAACTCAGGTACCATACCATACCATACCTCAGGTACCCTTCCACACCATACCATACCATATCTTACCTCAGGTACCCTACCCTTCCCTACCATACCTTACCTCATGTACCCCAACATACCATATAATACCATACCTCAGGTATCATACCATACCTCAGGTACCGTACCATACCATACCATACCATACCATACCATACCTTACATCAGGTACCCTACTATACCATACCTCACATCAGGTACCCTACTCTACCATACCTTAAATCGGGTAACCTACCATACCATGCCATAACATACCTTACCTCAGGTATCCTACCATACCATACCTTACCTCAGGTGCCATACCATACCATTTCATACCTTACCTCAGATATACTACCATACAATCCCTTACCTTACCTCAGGTACACTACCATACCATACCATACCTCAGGTACACTACCATACCATACCTCTGGTACCCTACCATACCTCACCTCAGGTACCATACCATACCTCAGGTACCATACCTCAGGTACCCTACCATACCATACCTCACCTCAGGTGCCCTACCATACCATACCTCAACTTCGGTAAACTACCATACCATACAATACCATACCTTACCTCAGGAACCCTACCATACCTTACCTCAGGAACCCTACCATCCCATAGCTCAGGTAGCATACCATACCATACCATACCATACTTCAGGTACCCTAACCTACCAAACCATTCCATACCATACCTTACCATACCATACCTCAGGTACCCCACCATAGCATTGCATACCATACCTCAAGTACCCTACCATACCATACCATACCATACCTCAGGTACCATACCATACCATACCATAACTCAGGTACCATACCATACAATACCTCAGGTACCCTACCATACCATATCTCACAATACCATACCTCACAAGACCATACCATGCCTCAGGTCCCCTACCATACCATGCCTCAGGTACCCTACCATACCATACCATACCATACCATACCATACCATCCCATACCTTACCTCAGGTACCTTCCACACCATACCATAACATAGCTTATCTCAGGTACCCTACCATACCATACCAAACCTTACCTCAGGTATCCTACAATACCATACCTCAGGTACCCTACAATACCATTCCTCAGGTACCCTACCATACCATACCTCAGGTATCCTACCATAACATACCATACCATACCAAAACATATCTCAGGTACCCTACCATACTATACCATACTATACCATACCATACCTCAGGTACCCAACCATACAATACATCGGGTACCGTACCATATAATACCATACCTCACGTACTCTACCATACCATACCATGCCATACTTCAGGTACCCTATCATACAAATCCATTCCTCAGGTACCCTACCATACCATACCATACCATATCATACCATACCATACCATACCATACCATACCATACCAAACCATACCTTACCATACCATACCTTACCATACCTTACCATACCATACCTTACCATACCATACCATACCTCAGGTACCCTACCCTACCCTATGCTCCCCAGGAGAAATTGCCGCTGCAGACCCCGGGGTACCATGCTGCGACTCGGGACTCCCCAGGTGTGTGGGCAATGACAGAGGGGCTGTGACACCTGTTTGATGAGATATAATCCCAACTAAACTTTTACAGGGCGGGTGGGGGCTGAAAGTCACTGTTGTGATGAGAGTTTGCATGCCATGCCTGGCCCTAAGATGGCGGTCTGGCTTGAACTTGATTGAGAGACATTCCCCCCAGCTCCTGACTCGCTGCCTAGTTCACAGTGGTTGAAAATCAATAGAGTTATATAGACACCTACTGTTGACGATTGCTGAGTGATGGGGAAACCCTGAGGCGCCCCGTCTGTCTCCAAAATGGCGGACGTCCCTCCCTTTTCAGAGTCAGTGGAAGAGTGGATGAGGTACATAGAGAGAAGATACCCTACCCTACCATACCATACCATACTATACCTCAGGTACCCAAAAATAAAATAAAATACCATACCATACCTCAGTTACCATACCTCAGGTACCATACCATAACTCAGGTACCATACAATACCATACCTCAGGTACCTCAGGTACCCTTCCACACCATACCATACCATATCTTACCTCAGGTACCCTACCCTTCCCTACCATACCTTAACTCATGTACCCCACCATACCAGATAATACCATACCTCAGGTATCATACCATACCTCAGGTACCCTACCATACCATACCATACCATACCTTACATCAGGTACCCTACCATACCATACCTCACATCAGGTACCCTACTATACCATACCTTAAATCGGGTACCCTACCATACCATGCCATAACATACCTTACCTCAGGTATCCTACCATACCATACCTTACCTCAGGTGCCCTACCATACCATTTCATACCTTACCTCAGATACACTACCATACAATCCCTTACCTTAGGTACCCTACCATACTTCAGGTACCCTACCATACCATACCTCACCTCAGGTGCCCTACCATACCATACCTCAACTTCGGTACCCTACCATACCATACAATACCATACCTTACCTCAGGAACCCTACCATACCTTACCTCAGGTAGCATACCATACCATACCATACTTCAGGTACCCTAACCTACCAAACCATTCCATACCATACCATACCATACCTCAGGTACCCTACCATAGCATAGCATACCATACCTCAAGTACCCTACCATACCATACCATACCTCAGGTATCATACCATACCATACCATAACTCAGGTACCATACCATACAATACCTCAGGTACCCTACCATACCATATCTCACAAGACCATACCTCACAAGACCATACCATGCCTCAGGTCCCCTACCATACCATGCCTCAGGTACCCTACCATCCCATACCTTACCTCAGGTACCCTTTCACACCATACCATAACATAGCTTATCTCAGGTACCCTACCATACCATACCAAACCTTACCTCAGGTACCCTACAATACCATACCTCAGGTACCCTACAATACCATTCCTCAGGTACCCTACCATACCATACCTCAGGTATCCTACCATAACATACCATACCATACCAAAACGTATCTCAGGTACCCTACCATACCATACCATACCATACCATACCTCTGGTACCCAACCATAAAATACCATACCATACCATACATCAGGTATCCTACCATACAATACCATACCTCACATACATTACCATATCATTCCATGCCATACTTCAGGTACCCTATCATACAAATCCATACCTCAAGTACCCTACCGTACCATGCCATACCATATTATACCATACAATACCATACCATACCATACCATACCAAACCATACCTTACCATACCATACCTTACCATACCATACCATACCATACCTTGTCATACCATACCTCAGGTACCCTATGCTCCCCGGGAGAAATTGCCGCTGCAGACCCCGAGGTGCCATGCTGCGACTTGGGACTCCCCAGGTGTGTGGGCAATGACAGAGGGGCTGTGACACCTGTTTGATGAGATATAATCCCAACAAAACTTTTACAGGGCGGGTGAGGGCTGAAAGTCACTGTTGTGATGAGAGTTTGCACACCATGCCTGGCCCTCATATGGCGGTCTGGCTTGAACTTGATTGAGAGACACTCCCCCCCCAGCTCCTGACTCGCTGCCTAGTTCACAGCGGTTGAAAATCGATATAGTGATATAGGCACCTACTGTTGACGATTGCTGAGTGATGGGGAAGGAGACCCTGAGGCGCCCTGTCTGTCTCCAAAAAGGCAGCCGTCCCTCCCTTTTCAGAATCAGTGGAAGAGTGGATGGGTACACGTTCCTGCATAGAGAGATGAAACCCTACCCTACCACACCATACCATACTATACCTCAGGTACCCAACCATAAAATACCATACCATACCTCAGTTACCATACCTCAGGTACCATACCATACCATACCTCAGGTACCCTACCATACCATACCTCACAAGACCATACCTCACAACACCATACCATGCCTCAGGTACCCTACCATACCATGCCTCAGGTACCCTACCATACCATACCATACCATCCCATACCTTACCTCAGGTACCCTTCCACACCATACCATACCATAGCTTACCTCAGGTTCAATACCATACCATACCAAAACTTACCTCAGGTACCCTACAATACCATACCTCAGGTACCCTCCAATACCATACCTCAGGTACCCTACCATACCATACCATACCATACCATACCATACAATACCATACCATACCATACCTCAGGTAGCCAACCATAAAATACCATATCATACCATACATCAGGTACCCTACCATACAATACCATAACTCACGTACACTACCATACCATACCATACCATACTTCAGGTACCCTATCATACCATTCCATACCTCAGGTACCCTACCATACCATACCATACCATACCATACCTTACCATACCATACCATACCTTACTATACCTTACCATGCCATACCTCAGGTACCTACCCTACCCTATGCTACCCGGGAGAAATTGACACGGCAGAGGGGCTGGGACACCTGTTTGATGGGATATAATCCCAACAAAACTTTTACAGGGTGGGTGAGGGCTGAAAGTGACTGTTGTGATGAGAGTTTGCACACCATGCCTGGCCCTAAGTTGGCGATCTGCTGTAGCAAGCCCCAGCCAGGCCTACTAGTGCAAGGGACTCGCCCTTCTCTGCTCAGCGTCCTTAGACCAATAGTAAGAAGTTGGCACAGAAACTGGAATAGAAAATACAGAGTTTATTAAACCTCATGAGGTGGAACTACATTCACCCAACACCCTTCGGTAGAGTATGAGGTAGCACACTGACTAGAAGGAGCTTGGTCATTTTATACCCACACAGGGGCTCAAATGAAGGCGGTACAAGGCACAGAGTGTTGGTTTCAAATACATATAAGGTCATACAGAGAGTGTGCTAGCAACAAGTGGGAAGGGCTGTCAGTCAGCTAATTCTGGTGGGCACATCTTGACAGTTACAAGTTGGAGACAGCTGTATGCTCTACTGAGCATGTGCAAAGTGAAGGAGACTAAACATATATTATCTCTAGGCAGATTTCAAGAGCAGTTGACAGGAAGGTAGGACAAAGCACATGGCATACAAAATGGCCGACAGAAATACAAAATGGATTCCGTAAAACAGCCAAGAAAGTCTCTAAATACGGGATGTCTTCTGCTAATGCTTAACCTAATTATTGCTAAATTACCACAAAATGGTATGGTATGGTATGGTAGGGTAGGGTACCTGAGGTAAGGTACGGTATGGTAGGGTACCTGAGGTAAGGTATGATATGGTATGGTAGGGTACCTGTGGTAAGGTATGGTATGGTAGGGTACCAGAGGTAAGGTATGGTATGGTATGGTATGGTAGGGTACCTGAGGTATGGAATGGTATGATAGGGTACCTGAAGTATGGTATGGTATGGTATGGTAGTGTACGTGAGGTATGGTACGGTATGGTAGGGTACCTGAAGTAAGGTAATGTATGGTATGGTAGGGTACTTGAGGCATGATATCGTCTTGTGAGGTATGGTCTTGTGAGGTATGGTATGGTAGGGTACCTGAGGTATGGTATGGTACCTGAGTTATGGTATGGTATGGTACCTGAGGTATGGTATGGTACCTGAGGTAATATATGGTATGGAATGGTTTGGTAGGTTGGGGTACCTGAAGTATGGTATAACCCTGGGCGTAGTACGCGTAGTCGCGCTACGCGAAGCTACGCGAAGACGTTCTCGCACTACGCGAGCTTCGCGAGCATGCGTAGTAGCTTGCTGGTCCCGTTCGCGTACCGTTTTTCTTGCTCAGGAGCGCGTAGTGCGTGGTCGGGGCGCTGTCTGCGTGTTCGGGGGATTGTAGCGTGCGACCTTACCCATGTGGTTGGGCTATGGGCGCGGCCATCTTGTTTTTTCAATTGTCCCGCCTGCCCGCGCCCCCTATTTCCTCTTCCGGGTCGCGAATAACGCGTTCGCGCGGTGCACGTCTTGTTCGGGAACACAACTACTTGTTCACACTGAGAAAGTGCGTGTTCGCGTGAACTCTCGCGCGAACTTACCCACGTGGTCGCGATGGGCGTGGCCATCTTGTTTTTCACACTGTATGCTATGGTTCTGGGCCTAGTTTTCTATCCACCTTATATCTGTTCAATCTTTTACCTATTTTCACAGTTTTTCTTACTTTTTTTACTTCTCATCTATTTCTCTCTGTCCCTAAGTTTATATTTTGCATTTTATTTCTACTTTTCCACCTTTCTTTTTAGCTTTTCTACTGTTTTATTTTACTTCTTCATTTAAGCTCCTACTTCTTCCCCCTAACTTTTTTTCCTTTTGTTCTAACTTTTTTTTTCCACCTCCACCCCAGAACCATGGCAAAGGGGAGCAGCAGAACCGGCTCGAAGGGCAAGGCGCCTGCGCCCAAGAAGAGCCGGCTGCCTTGCGGCAGAATGCGACCTGCAGGGGTGCAGGCCCGGAATCTTTTCGGGGAGGCGGAGGTGGCCACCCTGGTTTTTTTCATGCAGCGCCACCTACCCTTGACCTTGGCAGCAGGCGGCAGGCCAGGGTCCGGTTACCTCCCAGAGAAGCATCACTGCCGGTGGGCAAAGGTGCGCCGGGCAGTGTACCATCGCTGTCATTTCTGTGCCTGAAATTGGTCAAAATTGAAGCTTTAGAGTCAGCAAAAACTCTTTAAAAAATGGCAATTTTGGTCACTGTGAGGGTTTAAAAAGTGCTTATTCAACATGAGGCCCGATCCAAATGATATTTTGAATAATTTTTCGTAGAGTCCAAAAAATCAATTTTCTGATGAAAAACGATGACCCCGGACCTGTCGAACGTTCAAAAAAGTGGTCAATATTGATACAATTTTAACATGTAATCTTTTGTCTTTAAATGACGGTTGGATGTGAATTATTACTTTTTTAACTAAAATAAGTGTGTTTAAAGTCATTTCTGTGCCTGAAATTGGTCAAAATTGAAGCTTTTGAGTAAGCAAAAACTCTGTAAAAATGGCAATTTTGGTCACTGTGAGGGTTTAAAAAGTGGTTATTCAACATGAGGACCGATCCAAATGACATTTTGAATCATTTTTGGTGGAGTCCAAAAAATCAATTTTCTGATGAAAAACGATGACCCCGGACCTGTCGAACGTTCAAAAAAGTGGTCAATATTGATGAAATTTTAACATTTAATCTTTTGACTTTAAATGACGGTTGGATGTGAAATATTACTTTTTCAACTAAAATAAGTGTGTTTAAAGTAATTTCTGTGCCTGAAATTGGTCAAAATTGAAGCTTTAGAGTATGCAAAAACTCTTTAAAAATTGCAATTTTGGTCACTGTGAGGGTTTAAAAAGTGGTTATTCAACATGAGTACCGATCCAAATGACATTTTGAATCATTTTTGGTAGAGTCCAAAAAATCAATTTTCTGATGAAAAACGATGACCCCGGACCTGTCGAACGTTCAAAAAAGTGGTCAATATTGATACAATTTTAACATGTAATCGTTTGATTTTAAATGACGGTTGGATGTGAATTATTACTTTTTCAACTAAAATAGGTGTGTTTAAAGTCATTTCTGTGCCTGAAATTGGTCAAAATTGAAGCTTTAGAGTAAGCAAAAACTCAGTAAAAATGGCAATTTTGGTCACTGTGAGGGTTTAAACAGTGGTTATTCAACATGAGGCCCGATCCAAATGACATTTTGAATCATTTTTGGTAGAGTCCAAAAAATCAATTTTCTGATGAAAAATGATGACCGAGGACCTGTCGAACGTTCAAAAAAGTGGTCAATATTGATGAAATTTTAACATGTAATCTTTTGACTTTAAATGACGGTTGGATGTGAAATATTACTTTTTCAACTAAAATAAGTGTGTTTAAAGTAATTTCTGTGCCTGAAATTGGTCAAAATTGAAGCTTTAGAGTAAGCAAAAACTCTTTAAAAATTGCAATTTTGATCACTGTGAGGGTTTAAAAAGTGGTTATTCAACGTGAGGCCCGATCCAAATGACATTTTGAATCATTTTTGGTAGAGTCCAAAAAATCAATTTTCTGATGAAAAACGATGACCCCGGATCTGTCGAACGTTCAAAAAAGTGGTCAATATTGATGAAATTTTAACATTTAATCTTTTGACTTTAAATGACGGTTGGATGTGAAATATTACTTTTTCAACTAAAATAAGTGTGTTTAAAGTAATTTCTGTGCCTGAAATTGGTCAAAATTGAAGCTTTAGAGTAAGCAAAAACTCTTTAAAAATGGCAATTTTGATCACTGTGAGGGTTTAAAAAGTGGTTATTCAACGTGAGGCCCGATCCAAATGACATTTTGAATCATTTTTGGTAGAGTCCAAAAAATCAATTTTCTGATGAAAAACGATGACCCTGGACCTGTCGAACGTTCAAAAAAGTGGTCAATATTGATGAAATTTTAACATTTAATCTTTTGACTTTAAATGACGGTTGGATGTGAAATATTACTTTTTCAACTAAAATAAGTGTGTTTAAAGTAATTTCTGTGCCTGAAATTGGTCAAAATTGAAGCTTTAGAGTAAGCAAAAACTCTTTAAAAATGGCAATTTTGATCACTGTGAGGGTTTAAAAAGTGGTTATTCAACGTGAGGCCCGATCCAAATGACATTTTGAATCATTTTTGGTAGAGTCCAAAAAATCAATTTTCTGATGAAAAACGATGACCCCGGACCTGTTGAACGTTCAAAAAAGTGGTCAATATTGATGAAATTTTAACATTTAATCTTTTGACTTTAAATGACGGTTGGATGTGAATTATTACTTTTTCAACTAAAATAAGTGTGTTTAAAGTCATTTCTGTGCCTGAAATTGGTCAAAATTGAAGCTTTTGAGTAAGCAAAACTCTGAAAAAATTGCAATTTTGGTCACTGTGAGGGTTTAAAAAGTGGTTATTCAACATGAGGCCCGATCCAAATGGCATTTTGAATCATTTTTGGTAGAGTCCAAACAATCAATTTTCTTATGAAAAACGATGACCCCCGACCTGTCAAACGTTAAAAAAAGTGTTCAATATTGATACAATTTTAACATGTAATCTTTTGACTTTAAATGACGGTTGGATGTGAATTATTACTTTTTTAACTAAAATAGGTGTGTTTAAAGTCATTTCTGTGCCTGAAATTGGTCAAAATTGAAGCTTTAGAGTAAGCAAAAACTCTTTAAAAATGGCAATTTTGGTCACTGTGAGGGTTTAAAAAGTGGTTATTCAACATGAGGCCCGATCCAAATGACATTTTGAATCATTTTTGGTAGAGTCCAAAAAATCAATTTTCTGATGAAAAACGATGACCCCGGACCTGTCGAACGTTCAAAAAAGTGGTCAATATTGATGAAATTTTAACATTTAATCTTTTGACTTTAAATGACGGTTGGATGTGAAATATTACTTTTTCAACTAAAATAAGTGTGTTTAAAGTCATTTCTGTGCCTGAAATTGGTCAAAATTGAAGCTTTAGAGTAAGCAAAAACTCTTTAAAAATGGCAATTTTTGTCACTGTGAGGGTTTAAAAAGTGGTTATTCAACATGAGGACCGATCCAAATGACATTTTGAATCATTTTTGGTAGAGTCCAAAAAATCAATTTTCTGATGAAAACGATGACCCCGGACCTGTCGAACGTTCAAAAAAGTGGTCAATATTGATACAATTTTAACATGTAATCTTTTGACTTTAAATGACGGTTGGATGTGAATTATTACTTTTTCAACTAAAATAGGTGTGTTTAAAGTCATTTCTGTGCCTGAAATTGGTCAAAATTGAAGCTTTAGAGTAAGCAAAAACTCTGTAAAAATGGCAATTTTGGTCACTGTGAGGGTTTAAACAGTGGTTATTCAACATGAGGCCCGATCCAAATGACATTTTGAATCATTTTTGGTAGAGTCCAAAAAATCAATTTTCTGATGAAAAATGATGACCCCGGACCTGTCGAACGTTCAAAAAAGTGGTCAATATTGATGAAATTTTAACATTTAATCTTTTGACTTTAAATGACGGTTGGATGTGAAATATTACTTTTTCAACTAAAATAAGTGTGTTTAAAGTAATTTCTGTGCCTGAAATTGGTCAAAATTGAAGCTTTACAGTAAGGAAAAACTCTTTAAAAATGGCAATTTTGATCACTGTGAGGGTTTAAAAAGTGGTTATTCAACGTGAGGCCCGATCCAAATGACATTTTGAATCATTTTTGGTAGAGTCCAAAAAATCAATTTTCTGATGAAAAACGATGACCCCGGACCTGTCGAACGTTCAAAAAAGTGGTCAATATTGAAGAAATTTTAACATTTAATCTTTTGACTTTAAATGACGGTTGGATGTGAATTATTACTTTTTCAACTAAAATAAGTGTGTTTAAAGTCATTTCTGTGCCTGAAATTGGTCAAAATTGAAGCTTTTGAGTAAGCAAAACTCTGAAAAAATTGCAATTTTGGTCACTGTGAGGGTTTAAAAAGTGGTTATTCAACATGAGGCCCGATCCAAATGGCGTTTTGAATCATTTTTGGTAGAGTCCAAACAATCAATTTTCTTATGAAAAACGATGACCCCCGACCTGTCGAACGTTCAAAAAAGTGGTCAATATTGATACAATTTTAACATGTAATCTTTTGACTTTAAATGACGGTTAGATGTGAATTATTACTTTTTTAATTAAAATAGGTGTGTTTAAAGTCATTTCTGTGCCTGAAATTGGTCAAAATTGAAGCTTTAGAGTAAGCAAAAACTCTTTAAAAATGGCAATTTTGGTCACTGTGATGCTTTAAAAAGTGGTTATTCAACATGAGGCCCGATCCAAATGACATTTTGAATCATTTTTGGTAGAGTCCAAACAATCAATTTTCTTATGAAAAACGATGACCCCCGACCTGTCGAACGTTCAAAAAAGTGGTCAATATTGATGAAATTTTAACATTTAATCTTTTGACTTTAAATGACGGTTGGATGTGAAATATTACTTTTTCAACTAAAATAAGTGTGTTTAAAGTCATTTCTGTGCCTGAAATTGGTCAAAATTGAAGCTTTTGAGTAAGCAAAAACTCTGTAAAAATGGCAATTTTGGTCACTGTGAGGGTTTAAAAAGTGGTTATTCAACATGAGGACCGATCCAAATGACATTTTGAATCATTTTTGGTGGAGTCCAAAAAATCAATTTTCTGATGAAAAACGATGACCCCGGACCTGTCGAACGTTCAAAAAAGTGGTCAATATTGATGAAATTTTAACATTTAATCTTTTGACTTTAAATGACGGTTGGATGTGAATTATTACTTTTTCAATTAAAATAAGTGTGTTTAAAGTCATTTCTGTGCCTGAAATTGGTCAAAATTGAAGCTTTTGAGTAAGCAAAAACTCTGTAAAAATGGCAATTTTGGTCACTGTGAGGGTTTAAAAAGTGGTTACTCAACATGAGGCCCGATCCAAATGACATTTTGAATCATTTTTGGTAGAGTCCAAAAAATCAATTTTCTGATGAAAAACGATGACCCCGGCTGTCGAACGTTCAAAAAAGTGGTCAATATTGATGAAATTTTAACATTTAATCTTTTGACTTTAAATGACGGTTGGATGTGAAATATTACTTTTTCAACTAAAATAAGTGTGTTTAAAGTAATTTCTGTGCCTGAAATTGGTCAAAATTGAAGCTTTAGTGTAAGCAAAAACTCTTTAAAAATGGCAATTTTGGTCACTGTGAGGGTTTAAAAAGTGGTTATTCAACATGAGGCCCGATCCAAATGACATTTTGAATCATTTTTGGTAGAGTCCAAAAAATCAATTTTCTGATGAAAAACGATGACCCCGGACCTGTCGAACGTTCAAAAAAGTGGTCAATACTGATGAAATTTTAACATTTAATCTTTTGACTTTAAATGATGGTTGGATGTGAATTATTACTTTTTCAACTAAAATAAGTGTGTTTAAAGTAATTTCTGTGCCTGAAATTGGTCAAAATTGAAGCTTTTGAGGAAGCAAAACTCTGAAAAAATTGCAATTTTGGTCACTGTGAGGGTTTAAAAAGTGGTTATTCAACATGAGGCCCGATCCAAATGGCATTTTGAATCATTTTTGGTAGAGTCCAAACAATCAATTTTCTTATGAAAAACGATGACCCCCGACCTGTCAAACGTTCAAAAAAGTGTTCAATATTGATACAATTTTAACATGTAATCTTTTGACTTTAAATGACGGTTGGATGTGAATTATTACTTTTTAAACTAAAATAGGTGTGTTTAAAGTCATTTCTGTGCCTGAAATTGGTCAAAATTGAAGCTTTAGAGTAAGCAAAAACTCTTTAAAAATCGCAATTTTGGTCACTGTGAGGGTTTAAAAAGTGGTTATTCAACTCGAGGCCCGATCCAAATGACATTTTGAATCATTTTTGGTAGAGTCCAAAAAATCAATTTTCTGATGAAAAACGATGACCCCGGACCTGTTGAACGTTCAAAAAAGTGGTCAATATTGATGAAATTTTAACATTTAATCTTTTGACTTTAAATGACGGTTGGATGTGAATTATTACTTTTTCAACTAAAATAAGTGTGTTTAAAGTCATTTCTGTGCCTGAAATTGGTCAAAATTGAAGCTTTTGAGTAAGCAAAAACTCTGTAAAAATGGCAATTTTGGTCACTGTGAGGGTTTAAAAAGTGGTTATTCAACATGAGGCCCGATCCAAATGACATTTTGAATCATTTTTGGTAGAGTCCAAAAAATCAATTTTCTGATGAAAAACGATGACCCCGGACCTGTCGAACGTTCAAAAAAGTGTTCAATATTGATGAAATTTTAACATTTAATCTTTTGACTTTAAATGATGGTTGGATGTGAAATATTACTTTTTCAACTAAAATAAGTGTGTTTAAAGTAATTTCTTTGCCTGAAATTGGTCAAAATTGAAGCTTTAGAGTAAGCAAAAACTCTTTAAAAATGGCAATTTTGATCACTGTGAGGGTTTAAAAAGTGGTTATTCAACGTGAGGCCCGATCCAAATGACATTTTGAATCATTTTTGGTAGAGTCCAAAAAATCGATTTTCTGATGAAAAACGATGACCCTGGACCTGTCGAACGTTCAAAAAAGTGGTCAATATTGATGAAATTTTAACATTTAATCTTTTGACTTTAAATGACGGTTGGATGTGAAATATTACTTTTTCAACTAAAATAAGTGTGTTTAAAGTAATTTCTGTGCCTGAAATTGGTCAAAATTGAAGCTTTTGAGGAAGCAAAACTCTGAAAAAATTGCAATTTTGGTCACTGTGAGGGTTTAAAAAGTGGTTATTCAACATGAGGCCCGATCCAAATGGCATTTTGAATCATTTTTGGTAGAGTCCAAACAATCAATTTTCTTATGAAAAACGATGACCCCCGACCTGTCAAACGTTCAAAAAAGTGTTCAATATTGATACAATTTTAACATGTAATCTTTTGACTTTAAATGACGGTTGGATGTGAATTATTACTTTTTTAACTAAAATAGGTGTGTTTAAAGTCATTTCTGTGCCTGAAATTGGTCAAAATTGAAGCTTTAGAGTAAGCAAAAACTCTTTAAAAATGGCAATTTTGGTCACTGTGAGGGTTTAAAAAGTGGTTATTCAACATGAGGCCCGATCCAAATGACATTTTGAATCATTTTTGGTAGAGTCCAAAAAATCAATTTTCTGATGAAAAACGATGACCCCGGACCTGTCGAACGTTCAAAAAAGTGGTCAATATTGATGAAATTTTAACATTTAATCTTTTGACTTTAAATGACGGTTGGATGTGAATTATTACTTTTTCAACTAAAATAAGTGTGTTTAAAGTCATTTCTGTGCCTGAAATTGGTCAAAATTGAAGCTTTTGAGTAAGCAAAAACTCTGTAAAAATGGCAATTTTGGTCACTGTGAGGGTTTAAAAAGTGGTTATTCAACATGAGGACCGATCCAAATTACATTTTGAATCATTTTTGGTGGAGTCCAAAAAATCAATTTTCTGATGAAAAACGATGACCCCGGACCTGTCGAACGTTCAAAAAAGTGGTCAATATTGATACAATTTTAACATGTAATCTTTTGACTTTAAATGACGGTTGGATGTGAATTATTACTTTTTCAACTAAAATAGGTGTGTTTAAAGTCATTTCTGTGCCTGAAATTGGTCAAAATTGAAGCTTTAGAGTAGGCAAAAACTCTTTAAAAATGGCAATTTTGGTCACTGTGAGGGTTTAAAAAGTGGTTATTCAACATGAGGCCCGATCCAAATGACATTTTGAATCATTTTTGGTAGAGTCCAAAAAATCAATTTTCTGATGAAAAACGATGACCCCGGACCTGTCGAACGTTCAAAAAAGTGGTCAATATTGATGAAATTTTAACATTTAATCTTTTGACTTTAAATGACGGTTGGATGTGAAATATTACTTTTTCAACTAAAATAAGTGTGTTTAAAGTAATTTCTGTGCCTGAAATTGGTCAAAATTGAAGCTTTAGAGTAAGCAAAAACTCTTTAAAAATGGCAATTTTGGTCACTGTGAGGGTTTAAAAAGTGGTTATTCAACATGAGGACCGATCCAAATGACATTTTGAATCATTTTTGGTAGAGTCCAAAAAATCAATTTTCTGATGAAAAATGATGACCCCGGACCTGTCGAACGTTCAAAAAAGTGGTCAATATTGATGAAATTTTAACATTTAATCTTTTGACTTTAAATGACGGTTGGATGTGAAATATTACTTTTTCAACTAAAATAAGTGTGTTTAAAGTCATTTCTGTGCCTGAAATTGGTCAAAATTGAAGCTTTTGAGTAAGCAAAACTCTGAAAAAATTGCAATTTTGGTCACTGTGAGGGTTTAAAAAGTGGTTATTCAACATGAGGCCCGATCCAAATGGCATTTTGAATCATTTTTGGTACAGTCCAAACAATCAATTTTCTTATGAAAAACGATGACCCCCGACCTGTCGAACGTTCAAAAAAGTGGTCAATATTGATGAAATTTTAACATTTAATCTTTTGACTTTAAATGACGGTTGGATGTGAATTATTACTTTTTCAACTAAAATAAGTGTGTTTAAAGTCATTTCTGTGCCTGAAATTGGTCAAAATTGAAGCTTTTGAGTAAGCAAAACTCTGAAAAAATTGCAATTTTGGTCACTGTGAGGGTTTAAAAAGTGGTTATTCAACATGAGGCCCGATCCAAATGGCATTTTGAATCATTTTTGGTAGAGTCCAAACAATCAATTTTCTTATGAAAAACGATGACCCCCGACCTGTCGAACGTTCAAAAAAGTGGTCAATATTGATACAATTTTAACATGTAATCTTTTGACTTTAAATGACGGTTGGATGTGAATTATTACTTTTTTAATTAAAATAGGTGTGTTTAAAGTCATTTCTGTGCCTGAAATTGGTCAAAATCGAAGCTTTAGAGTAAGCAAAAACTCTTTAAAAATGGCAATTTTGGTCACTGTGATGCTTTAAAAAGTGGTTATTCAACATGAGGCCCGATCCAAATGACATTTTGAATCATTTTTGGTAGAGTCCAAAAAATCAATTTTCTGATGAAAAACGATGACCCTGTCGAACGTTCAAAAAAGTGGTCAATATTGATGAAATTTTAACATTTAATCTTTTGACTTTAAATGACGGTTGGATGTGAATTATTACTTTTTCAACTAAAATAAGTGTATTTAAAGTCATTTCTGTGCCTGAAATTGGTCAAAATTGAAGCTTTTGAGTAAGCAAAAACTCTGTAAAAATGGCAATTTTGGTCACTGTGAGGGTTTAAAAAGTGGTTATTCAACATGAGGCCCGATCCAAATGGCATTTTGAATCATTTTTGGTAGAGTCCAAACAATCAATTTTCTTATGAAAAACGATGACCCCCGACCTGTCGAACGTTCAAAAAAGTGGTCAATATTGATGAAATTTTAACATTTAATCTTTTGACTTTAAATGATGGTTGGATGTGAAATATTACTTTTTCAACTAAAATAAGTGTGTTTAAAGTAATTTCTGTGCCTGAAATTGGTCAAAATTGGAGCTTTAGAGTAAGCAAAAACTCTTTAAAAATGGCAATTTTGGTCACTGTGAGGGTTTAAAAAGTGGTTATTCAACATGAGGACCGATCCAAATGACATTTTGAATCATTTTTGGTGGAGTCCAAAAAATCAATTTTCTGATGAAAAACGATGACCCCGGACCTGTCGAACGTTCAAAAAAGTGGTCAATATTGATGAAATTTTAACATTTAATCTTTTGACTTTAAATGACGGTTGGATGTGAATTATTACTTTTTCAACTAAAATAAGTGTGTTTAAAGTCATTTAAAGGGCCTGAAATTGGTCAAAATTGAAGCTTTTGAGTAAGCAAAACTCTGAAAAAAGTGGCAATTTTGGTCACTGTGAGGGTTTAAAAAGTGGTTATTCAACATGAGGCCCGATCCAAATGGCATTTTGAATCATTTTTGGTAGAGTCCAAACAATCAATTTTCTGATGAAAAACGATGACCCCGGACCTGTCGAACGTTCAAAAAAGTGGTCAATATTGATGAAATTTTAACATTTAATCTTTTGACTTTAAATGACGGTTGGATGTGAATTATTACTTTTTCAATTAAAATAAGTGTGTTTAAAGTCATTTCTGTGCCTGAAATTGGTCAAAATTGAAGCTTTTGAGTAAGCAAAAACTCTGTAAAAATGGCAATTTTGGTCACTGTGAGGGTTTAAAAAGTGGTTACTCAACATGAGGCCCGATCCAAATGACATTTTGAATCATTTTTGGTAGAGTCCAAAAAATCAATTTTCTGATGAAAAACGATGACCCCAGATCTTTCGAACGTTCAAAAAAGTGGTCAATACTGATGAAATTTTAACATTTAATCTTTTGACTTTAAATGATGGTTGGATGTGAATTATTACTTTTTCAACTAAAATAAGTGTGTTTAAAGTCATTTCTGTGCCTGAAATTGGTCAAAATTGAAGCTTTTGAGGAAGCAAAACTCTGAAAAAATTGCAATTTTGGTCACTGTGAGGGTTTAAAAAGTGGTTATTCAACATGAGGCCCGATCCAAATGGCATTTTGAATCATTTTTGGTAGAGTCCAAACAATCAATTTTCTTATGAAAAACGATGACCCCCGACCTGTCAAACGTTCAAAAAAGTGTTCAATATTGATACAATTTTAACATGTAATCTTTTGACTTTAAATGACGGTTGGATGTGAATTATTACTTTTTTAACTAAAATAGGTGTGTTTAAAGTCATTTCTGTGCCTGAAATTGGTCAAAATTGAAGCTTTAGAGTAAGCAAAAACTCTTTAAAAAGGCAATTTTGGTCACTGTGAGGGTTTAAAAAGTGGTTATTCAACTCGAGGCCCGATCCAAATGACATTTTGAATCATTTTTGGTAGAGTCCAAAAAATCAATTTTCTGATGAAAAACGATGACCCCGGACCTGTCGAACGTTCAAAAAAGTGGTCAATATTGATGAAATTTTAACATTTAATCTTTTGACTTTAAATGACGGTTGGATGTGAATTATTACTTTTTCAACTAAAATAAGTGTGTTTAACCCCTTCCACGCTCATGACGAGCTGGGCTCGTCATGGTGTAGCCTCCTCGCACGCTCATGACGAGCCCAGCTCGTCATGAACAATGGAAAATGTGGGATCCCAGCACCGGGGGGGAAAACGCATAGCAGCCAAGTGGTTAAAGTCATTTCTGTGCCTGAAATTGGTCAAAATTGAAGCTTTTGAGTAAGCAAAAACTCTGTAAAAATGGCAATTTTGGTCACTGTGAGGGTTTAAAAAGTGGTTATTCAACATGAGGCCCGATCCAAATGGCATTTTGAATCATTTTTGGTAGAGTCCAAACAATCAATTTTCTTATGAAAAACGATGACCCCCGACCTGTCGAACGTTCAAAAAAGTGGTCAATATTGATGAAATTTTTACATTTAATCTTTTGACTTTAAATGATGGTTGGATGTGAAATATTACTTTTTCAACTAAAATAAGTGTGTTTAAAGTAATTTCTGTGCCTGAAATTGGTCAAAATTGGAGCTTTAGAGTAAGCAAAAACTCTTTAAAAATGGCAATTTTGGTCACTGTGAGGGTTTAAAAAGTGGTTATTCAACATGAGGACCGATCCAAATGACATTTTGAATCATTTTTGGTGGAGTCCAAAAAATCAATTTTCTGATGAAAAACGATGACCCCGGACCTGTCGAACGTTCAAAAAAGTGGTCAATATTGATGACATTTTAACATTTAATCTTTTGACTTTAAATGACGGTTGGATGTGAATTATTACTTTTTCAACTAAAATAAGTGTGTTTAAAGTCATTTAAAGGGCCTGAAATTGGTCAAAATTGAAGCTTTTGAGTAAGCAAAACTCTGAAAAAAGTGGCAATTTTGGTCACTGTGAGGGTTTAAAAAGTGGTTATTCAACATGAGGCCCGATCCAAATGGCATTTTGAATCATTTTTGGTAGAGTCCAAACAATCAATTTTCTTATGAAAAACGATGACCCCCGACCTGTCAAACGTTCAAAAAAGTGTTCAATATTGATACAATTTTAACATGTAATCTTTTGACTTTAAATGACGGTTGGATGTGAATTATTACTTTTTTAACTAAAATAGGTGTGTTTAAAGTCATTTCTGTGCCTGAAATTGGTCAAAATTGAAGCTTTAGAGTAAGCAAAAACTCTTTAAAAAGGCAATTTTGGTCACTGTGAGGGTTTAAAAAGTGGTTATTCAACTCGAGGCCCGATCCAAATGACATTTTGAATCATTTTTGGTAGAGTCCAAAAAATCAATTTTCTGATGAAAAACGATGACCCCGGACCTGTCGAACGTTCAAAAAAGTGGTCAATATTGATGAAATTTTAACATTTAATCTTTTGACTTTAAATGACGGTTGGATGTGAATTATTACTTTTTCAACTAAAATAAGTGTGTTTAAAGTCATTTCTGTGCCTGAAATTGGTCAAAATTGAAGCTTTTGAGTAAGCAAAAACTCTGTAAAAATGGCAATTTTGGTCACTGTGAGGGTTTAAAAAGTGGTTATTCAACATGAGGCCCGATCCAAATGGCATTTTGAATCATTTTTGGTAGAGTCCAAACAATCAATTTTCTTATGAAAAACGATGACCCCCGACCTGTCAAACGTTCAAAAAAGTGTTCAATATTGATACAATTTTAACATGTAATCTTTTGACTTTAAATGACGGTTGGATGTGAATTATTACTTTTTTAACTAAAATAGGTGTGTTTAAAGTCATTTCTGTGCCTGAAATTGGTCAAAATTGAAGCTTTAGAGTAAGCAAAAACTCTTTAAAAAGGCAATTTTGGTCACTGTGAGGGTTTAAAAAGTGGTTATTCAACTCGAGGCCCGATCCAAATGACATTTTGAATCATTTTTGGTAGAGTCCAAAAAATCAATTTTCTGATGAAAAACGATGACCCCGGACCTGTCGAACGTTCAAAAAAGTGGTCAATATTGATGAAATTTTAACATTTAATCTTTTGACTTTAAATGACGGTTGGATGTGAATTATTACTTTTTCAACTAAAATAAGTGTGTTTAAAGTCATTTCTGTGCCTGAAATTGGTCAAAATTGAAGCTTTTGAGTAAGCAAAAACTCTGTAAAAATGGCAATTTTGGTCACTGTGAGGGTTTAAAAAGTGGTTATTCAACATGAGGCCCGATCCAAATGGCATTTTGAATCATTTTTGGTAGAGTCCAAACAATCAATTTTCTTATGAAAAACGATGACCCCCGACCTGTCGAACGTTCAAAAAAGTGGTCAATATTGATGAAATTTTAACATTTAATCTTTTGACTTTAAATGATGGTTGGATGTGAAATATTACTTTTTCAACTAAAATAAGTGTGTTTAAAGTAATTTCTGTGCCTGAAATTGGTCAAAATTGGAGCTTTAGAGTAAGCAAAAACTCTTTAAAAATGGCAATTTTGGTCACTGTGAGGGTTTAAAAAGTGGTTATTCAACATGAGGACCGATCCAAATGACATTTTGAATCATTTTTGGTGGAGTCCAAAAAATCAATTTTCTGATGAAAAACGATGACCCCGGACCTGTCGAACGTTCAAAAAAGTGGTCAATATTGATGAAATTTTAACATTTAATCTTTTGACTTTAAATGACGGTTGGATGTGAATTATTACTTTTTCAACTAAAATAAGTGTGTTTAAAGTCATTTAAAGGGCCTGAAATTGGTCAAAATTGAAGCTTTTGAGTAAGCAAAACTCTGAAAAAAGTGGCAATTTTGGTCACTGTGAGGGTTTAAAAAGTGGTTATTCAACATGAGGCCCGATCCAAATGGCATTTTGAATCATTTTTGGTAGAGTCCAAACAATCAATTTTCTGATGAAAAACGATGACCCCGGACCTGTTGAACTTTCAAAAAAGTGGTCAATATTGATGAAATTTTAACATTTAATCTTTTGACTTTAAATGACGGTTGGATGTGAATTATTACTTTTTCAACTAAAATAAGTGTGTTTAAAGTCATTTCTGTGCCTGAAATTGGTCAAAATTGAAGCTTTTGAGTAAGCAAAAACTCTGTAAATATGGCAATTTTGGTCACTGTGAGGGTTTAAAAAGTGGTTATTCAACATGAGGCCCGATCCAAATGGCATTTTGAATCATTTTTGGTAGAGTCCAAAAAATCAATTTTCTGATGAAAAACGATGACCCCGGACCTGTCGAACGTTCAAAAAAGTGGTCAATATTGATGAAATTTTAACATTTAATCTTTTGACTTTAAATGACGGTTGGATGTGAAATATTACTTTTTCAACTAAAATAAGTGTGTTTAAAGTAATTTCTGTGCCTGAAATTGGTCAAAATTGAAGCTTTAGTGTAAGCAAAAACTCTTTAAAAATGGCAATTTTGGTCACTGTGAGGGTTTAAAAAGTGGTTATTCAACATGAGGCCCGATCCAAATGACATTTTGAATCATTTTTGGTAGAGTCCAAAAAATCAATTTTCTGATGAAAAACGATGACCCCGGACCTGTCGAACGTTCAAAAAAGTGGTCAATACTGATGAAATTTTAACATTTAATCTTTTGACTTTAAATGATGGTTGGATGTGAATTATTACTTTTTCAACTAAAATAAGTGTGTTTAAAGTAATTTCTGTGCCTGAAATTGGTCAAAATTGAAGCTTTTGAGGAAGCAAAACTCTGAAAAAATTGCAATTTTGGTCACTGTGAGGGTTTAAAAAGTGGTTATTCAACATGAGGCCCGATCCAAATGGCATTTTGAATCATTTTTGGTAGAGTCCAAACAATCAATTTTCTTATGAAAAACGATGACCCCCGACCTGTCAAACGTTCAAAAAAGTGTTCAATATTGATACAATTTTAACATGTAATCTTTTGACTTTAAATGACGGTTGGATGTGAATTATTACTTTTTTAACTAAAATAGGTGTGTTTAAAGTCATTTCTGTGCCTGAAATTGGTCAAAATTGAAGCTTTAGAGTAAGCAAAAACTCTTTAAAAATGGCAATTTTTGTCACTGTGAGGGTTTAAAAAGTGGTTATTCAACTCGAGGCCCGATCCAAATGACATTTTGAATCATTTTTGGTAGAGTCCAAAAAATCAATTTTCTGATGAAAAACGATGACCCCGGACCTGTTGAACGTTCAAAAAAGTGGTCAATATTGATGAAATTTTAACATTTAATCTTTTGACTTTAAATGACGGTTGGATGTGAATTATTACTTTTTCAACTAAAATAAGTGTGTTTAAAGTCATTTCTGTGCCTGAAATTGGTCAAAATTGAAGCTTTTGAGTAAGCAAAAACTCTGTAAAAATGGCAATTTTGGTCACTGTGAGGGTTTAAAAAGTGGTTATTCAACATGAGGCCCGATCCAAATGACATTTTGAATCATTTTTGGTAGAGTCCAAAAAATCAATTTTCTGATGAAAAACGATGACCCCGGACCTGTCGAACGTTCAAAAAAGTGTTCAATATTGATGAAATTTTAACATTTAATCTTTTGACTTTAAATGACGGTTGGATGTGAAATATTACTTTTTCAACTAAAATAAGTGTGTTTAAAGTCATTTCTGTGCCTGAAATTGGTCAAAATTGAAGCTTTAGAGTAAGCAAAAACTCTTTAAAAATGGCAATTTTGATCACTGTGAGGGTTTAAAAAGTGGTTATTCAACGTGAGGCCCGATCCAAATGACATTTTGAATCATTTTTGGTAGAGTCCAAAAAATCCATTTTCTGATGAAAAACGATGACCCCGGACCTGTCGAACGTTCAAAAAAGTGTTCAATATTGATGAAATTTTAACATTTAATCTTTTGACTTTAAATGACGGTTGGATGTGAATTATTACTTTTTCAACTAAAATAAGTGTGTTTAAAGTCATTTCTGTGCCTGAAATTGGTCAAAATTGAAGCTTTAGAGTAAGCAAAAACTCTTTAAAAATGGCAATTTTGATCACTGTGAGGGTTTAAAAAGTGGTTATTCAACGTGAGGCCCGATCCAAATGACATTTTGAATCATTTTTGGTAGAGTCCAAAAAATCAATTTTCTGACGAAAAACGATGACCCTGGACCTGTCGAACGTTCAAAAAAGTGGTCAATATTGATGAAATTTTAACATTTAATCTTTTGACTTTAAATGACGGTTGGATGTGAAATATTACTTTTTCAACTAAAATAAGTGTGTTTAAAGTAATTTCTGTGCCTGAAATTGGTCAAAATTGAAGCTTTAGAGTAAGCAAAAAATCTTTAAAAATGGCAATTTTGATCACTGTGAGGGTTTAAAAAGTGGTTATTCAACGTGAGGCCCGATCCAAATGACATTTTGAATCATTTTTGGTAGAGTCCAAAAAATCAATTTTCTGATGAAAAACGATGACCCCGGACCTGTTGAACTTTCAAAAAAGTGGTCAATATTGATGAAATTTTAACATTTAATCTTTTGACTTTAAATGACGGTTGGATGTGAATTATTACTTTTTCAACTAAAATAAGTGTGTTTAAAGTAATTTCTGTGCCTGAAATTGGTCAAAATTGAAGCTTTTGAGGAAGCAAAACTCTGAAAAAATTGCAATTTTGGTCACTGTGAGGGTTTAAAAAGTGGTTATTCAACATGAGGCCCGATCCAAATGGCATTTTGAATCATTTTTGGTAGAGTCCAAACAATCAATTTTCTTATGAAAAACGATGACCCCCGACCTGTCGAACGTTCAAAAAAGTGTTCAATATTGATGAAATTTTAACATTTAATCTTTTGACTTTAAATGATGGTTGGATGTGAAATATTACTTTTTCAACTAAAATAAGTGTGTTTAAAGTAATTTCTTTGCCTGAAATTGGTCAAAATTGAAGCTTTAGAGTAAGCAAAAACTCTTTAAAAATGGCAATTTTGATCACTGTGAGGGTTTAAAAAGTGGTTATTCAACGTGAGGCCCGATCCAAATGACATTTTGAATCATTTTTGGTAGAGTCCAAAAAATCGATTTTCTGATGAAAAACGATGACCCTGGACCTGTCGAACGTTCAAAAAAGTGGTCAATATTGATGAAATTTTAACATTTAATCTTTTGACTTTAAATGACGGTTGGATGTGAAATATTACTTTTTCAACTAAAATAAGTGTGTTTAAAGTAATTTCTGTGCCTGAAATTGGTCAAAATTGAAGCTTTTGAGGAAGCAAAACTCTGAAAAAATTGCAATTTTGGTCACTGTGAGGGTTTAAAAAGTGGTTATTCAACATGAGGCCCGATCCAAATGGCATTTTGAATCATTTTTGGTAGAGTCCAAACAATCAATTTTCTTATGAAAAACGATGACCCCCGACCTGTCAAACGTTCAAAAAAGTGTTCAATATTGATACAATTTTAACATGTAATCTTTTGACTTTAAATGACGGTTGGATGTGAATTATTACTTTTTTAACTAAAATAGGTGTGTTTAAAGTCATTTCTGTGCCTGAAATTGGTCAAAATTGAAGCTTTAGAGTAAGCAAAAACTCTTTAAAAATGGCAATTTTGGTCACTGTGAGGGTTTAAAAAGTGGTTATTCAACATGAGGCCCGATCCAAATGACATTTTGAATCATTTTTGGTAGAGTCCAAAAAATCAATTTTCTGATGAAAAACGATGACCCCGGACCTGTCGAACGTTCAAAAAAGTGGTCAATATTGATGAAATTTTAACATTTAATCTTTTGACTTTAAATGACGGTTGGATGTGAATTATTACTTTTTCAACTAAAATAAGTGTGTTTAAAGTCATTTCTGTGCCTGAAATTGGTCAAAATTGAAGCTTTTGAGTAAGCAAAAACTCTGTAAAAATGGCAATTTTGGTCACTGTGAGGGTTTAAAAAGTGGTTATTCAACATGAGGACCGATCCAAATTACATTTTGAATCATTTTTGGTGGAGTCCAAAAAATCAATTTTCTGATGAAAAACGATGACCCCGGACCTGTCGAACGTTCAAAAAAGTGGTCAATATTGATACAATTTTAACATGTAATCTTTTGACTTTAAATGACGGTTGGATGTGAATTATTACTTTTTCAACTAAAATAGGTGTGTTTAAAGTCATTTCTGTGCCTGAAATTGGTCAAAATTGAAGCTTTAGAGTAGGCAAAAACTCTTTAAAAATGGCAATTTTGGTCACTGTGAGGGTTTAAAAAGTGGTTATTCAACATGAGGCCCGATCCAAATGACATTTTGAATCATTTTTGGTAGAGTCCAAAAAATCAATTTTCTGATGAAAAACGATGACCCCGGACCTGTCGAACGTTCAAAAAAGTGGTCAATATTGATGAAATTTTAACATTTAATCTTTTGACTTTAAATGACGGTTGGATGTGAAATATTACTTTTTCAACTAAAATAAGTGTGTTTAAAGTAATTTCTGTGCCTGAAATTGGTCAAAATTGAAGCTTTAGAGTAAGCAAAAACTCTTTAAAAATGGCAATTTTGGTCACTGTGAGGGTTTAAAAAGTGGTTATTCAACATGAGGACCGATCCAAATGACATTTTGAATCATTTTTGGTAGAGTCCAAAAAATCAATTTTCTGATGAAAAATGATGACCCCGGACCTGTCGAACGTTCAAAAAAGTGGTCAATATTGATGAAATTTTAACATTTAATCTTTTGACTTTAAATGACGGTTGGATGTGAAATATTACTTTTTCAACTAAAATAAGTGTGTTTAAAGTCATTTCTGTGCCTGAAATTGGTCAAAATTGAAGCTTTTGAGTAAGCAAAACTCTGAAAAAATTGCAATTTTGGTCACTGTGAGGGTTTAAAAAGTGGTTATTCAACATGAGGCCCGATCCAAATGGCATTTTGAATCATTTTTGGTACAGTCCAAACAATCAATTTTCTTATGAAAAACGATGACCCCCGACCTGTCGAACGTTCAAAAAAGTGGTCAATATTGATGAAATTTTAACATTTAATCTTTTGACTTTAAATGACGGTTGGATGTGAATTATTACTTTTTCAACTAAAATAAGTGTGTTTAAAGTCATTTCTGTGCCTGAAATTGGTCAAAATTGAAGCTTTTGAGTAAGCAAAACTCTGAAAAAATTGCAATTTTGGTCACTGTGAGGGTTTAAAAAGTGGTTATTCAACATGAGGCCCGATCCAAATGGCATTTTGAATCATTTTTGGTAGAGTCCAAACAATCAATTTTCTTATGAAAAACGATGACCCCCGACCTGTCGAACGTTCAAAAAAGTGGTCAATATTGATACAATTTTAACATGTAATCTTTTGACTTTAAATGACGGTTGGATGTGAATTATTACTTTTTTAATTAAAATAGGTGTGTTTAAAGTCATTTCTGTGCCTGAAATTGGTCAAAATCGAAGCTTTAGAGTAAGCAAAAACTCTTTAAAAATGGCAATTTTGGTCACTGTGATGCTTTAAAAAGTGGTTATTCAACATGAGGCCCGATCCAAATGACATTTTGAATCATTTTTGGTAGAGTCCAAAAAATCAATTTTCTGATGAAAAACGATGACCCTGTCGAACGTTCAAAAAAGTGGTCAATATTGATGAAATTTTAACATTTAATCTTTTGACTTTAAATGACGGTTGGATGTGAATTATTACTTTTTCAACTAAAATAAGTGTATTTAAAGTCATTTCTGTGCCTGAAATTGGTCAAAATTGAAGCTTTTGAGTAAGCAAAAACTCTGTAAAAATGGCAATTTTGGTCACTGTGAGGGTTTAAAAAGTGGTTATTCAACATGAGGCCCGATCCAAATGGCATTTTGAATCATTTTTGGTAGAGTCCAAACAATCAATTTTCTTATGAAAAACGATGACCCCCGACCTGTCGAACGTTCAAAAAAGTGGTCAATATTGATGAAATTTTAACATTTAATCTTTTGACTTTAAATGATGGTTGGATGTGAAATATTACTTTTTCAACTAAAATAAGTGTGTTTAAAGTAATTTCTGTGCCTGAAATTGGTCAAAATTGGAGCTTTAGAGTAAGCAAAAACTCTTTAAAAATGGCAATTTTGGTCACTGTGAGGGTTTAAAAAGTGGTTATTCAACATGAGGACCGATCCAAATGACATTTTGAATCATTTTTGGTGGAGTCCAAAAAATCAATTTTCTGATGAAAAACGATGACCCCGGACCTGTCGAACGTTCAAAAAAGTGGTCAATATTGATGAAATTTTAACATTTAATCTTTTGACTTTAAATGACGGTTGGATGTGAATTATTACTTTTTCAACTAAAATAAGTGTGTTTAAAGTCATTTAAAGGGCCTGAAATTGGTCAAAATTGAAGCTTTTGAGTAAGCAAAACTCTGAAAAAAGTGGCAATTTTGGTCACTGTGAGGGTTTAAAAAGTGGTTATTCAACATGAGGCCCGATCCAAATGGCATTTTGAATCATTTTTGGTAGAGTCCAAACAATCAATTTTCTGATGAAAAACGATGACCCCGGACCTGTCGAACGTTCAAAAAAGTGGTCAATATTGATGAAATTTTAACATTTAATCTTTTGACTTTAAATGACGGTTGGATGTGAATTATTACTTTTTCAATTAAAATAAGTGTGTTTAAAGTCATTTCTGTGCCTGAAATTGGTCAAAATTGAAGCTTTTGAGTAAGCAAAAACTCTGTAAAAATGGCAATTTTGGTCACTGTGAGGGTTTAAAAAGTGGTTACTCAACATGAGGCCCGATCCAAATGACATTTTGAATCATTTTTGGTAGAGTCCAAAAAATCAATTTTCTGATGAAAAACGATGACCCCAGATCTTTCGAACGTTCAAAAAAGTGGTCAATACTGATGAAATTTTAACATTTAATCTTTTGACTTTAAATGATGGTTGGATGTGAATTATTACTTTTTCAACTAAAATAAGTGTGTTTAAAGTCATTTCTGTGCCTGAAATTGGTCAAAATTGAAGCTTTTGAGGAAGCAAAACTCTGAAAAAATTGCAATTTTGGTCACTGTGAGGGTTTAAAAAGTGGTTATTCAACATGAGGCCCGATCCAAATGGCATTTTGAATCATTTTTGGTAGAGTCCAAACAATCAATTTTCTTATGAAAAACGATGACCCCCGACCTGTCAAACGTTCAAAAAAGTGTTCAATATTGATACAATTTTAACATGTAATCTTTTGACTTTAAATGACGGTTGGATGTGAATTATTACTTTTTTAACTAAAATAGGTGTGTTTAAAGTCATTTCTGTGCCTGAAATTGGTCAAAATTGAAGCTTTAGAGTAAGCAAAAACTCTTTAAAAAGGCAATTTTGGTCACTGTGAGGGTTTAAAAAGTGGTTATTCAACTCGAGGCCCGATCCAAATGACATTTTGAATCATTTTTGGTAGAGTCCAAAAAATCAATTTTCTGATGAAAAACGATGACCCCGGACCTGTCGAACGTTCAAAAAAGTGGTCAATATTGATGAAATTTTAACATTTAATCTTTTGACTTTAAATGACGGTTGGATGTGAATTATTACTTTTTCAACTAAAATAAGTGTGTTTAACCCCTTCCACGCTCATGACGAGCTGGGCTCGTCATGGTGTAGCCTCCTCGCACGCTCATGACGAGCCCAGCTCGTCATGAACAATGGAAAATGTGGGATCCCAGCACCGGGGGGGAAAACGCATAGCAGCCAAGTGGTTAAAGTCATTTCTGTGCCTGAAATTGGTCAAAATTGAAGCTTTTGAGTAAGCAAAAACTCTGTAAAAATGGCAATTTTGGTCACTGTGAGGGTTTAAAAAGTGGTTATTCAACATGAGGCCCGATCCAAATGGCATTTTGAATCATTTTTGGTAGAGTCCAAACAATCAATTTTCTTATGAAAAACGATGACCCCCGACCTGTCGAACGTTCAAAAAAGTGGTCAATATTGATGAAATTTTTACATTTAATCTTTTGACTTTAAATGATGGTTGGATGTGAAATATTACTTTTTCAACTAAAATAAGTGTGTTTAAAGTAATTTCTGTGCCTGAAATTGGTCAAAATTGGAGCTTTAGAGTAAGCAAAAACTCTTTAAAAATGGCAATTTTGGTCACTGTGAGGGTTTAAAAAGTGGTTATTCAACATGAGGACCGATCCAAATGACATTTTGAATCATTTTTGGTGGAGTCCAAAAAATCAATTTTCTGATGAAAAACGATGACCCCGGACCTGTCGAACGTTCAAAAAAGTGGTCAATATTGATGACATTTTAACATTTAATCTTTTGACTTTAAATGACGGTTGGATGTGAATTATTACTTTTTCAACTAAAATAAGTGTGTTTAAAGTCATTTAAAGGGCCTGAAATTGGTCAAAATTGAAGCTTTTGAGTAAGCAAAACTCTGAAAAAAGTGGCAATTTTGGTCACTGTGAGGGTTTAAAAAGTGGTTATTCAACATGAGGCCCGATCCAAATGGCATTTTGAATCATTTTTGGTAGAGTCCAAACAATCAATTTTCTTATGAAAAACGATGACCCCCGACCTGTCAAACGTTCAAAAAAGTGTTCAATATTGATACAATTTTAACATGTAATCTTTTGACTTTAAATGACGGTTGGATGTGAATTATTACTTTTTTAACTAAAATAGGTGTGTTTAAAGTCATTTCTGTGCCTGAAATTGGTCAAAATTGAAGCTTTAGAGTAAGCAAAAACTCTTTAAAAAGGCAATTTTGGTCACTGTGAGGGTTTAAAAAGTGGTTATTCAACTCGAGGCCCGATCCAAATGACATTTTGAATCATTTTTGGTAGAGTCCAAAAAATCAATTTTCTGATGAAAAACGATGACCCCGGACCTGTCGAACGTTCAAAAAAGTGGTCAATATTGATGAAATTTTAACATTTAATCTTTTGACTTTAAATGACGGTTGGATGTGAATTATTACTTTTTCAACTAAAATAAGTGTGTTTAAAGTCATTTCTGTGCCTGAAATTGGTCAAAATTGAAGCTTTTGAGTAAGCAAAAACTCTGTAAAAATGGCAATTTTGGTCACTGTGAGGGTTTAAAAAGTGGTTATTCAACATGAGGCCCGATCCAAATGGCATTTTGAATCATTTTTGGTAGAGTCCAAACAATCAATTTTCTTATGAAAAACGATGACCCCCGACCTGTCAAACGTTCAAAAAAGTGTTCAATATTGATACAATTTTAACATGTAATCTTTTGACTTTAAATGACGGTTGGATGTGAATTATTACTTTTTTAACTAAAATAGGTGTGTTTAAAGTCATTTCTGTGCCTGAAATTGGTCAAAATTGAAGCTTTAGAGTAAGCAAAAACTCTTTAAAAAGGCAATTTTGGTCACTGTGAGGGTTTAAAAAGTGGTTATTCAACTCGAGGCCCGATCCAAATGACATTTTGAATCATTTTTGGTAGAGTCCAAAAAATCAATTTTCTGATGAAAAACGATGACCCCGGACCTGTCGAACGTTCAAAAAAGTGGTCAATATTGATGAAATTTTAACATTTAATCTTTTGACTTTAAATGACGGTTGGATGTGAATTATTACTTTTTCAACTAAAATAAGTGTGTTTAAAGTCATTTCTGTGCCTGAAATTGGTCAAAATTGAAGCTTTTGAGTAAGCAAAAACTCTGTAAAAATGGCAATTTTGGTCACTGTGAGGGTTTAAAAAGTGGTTATTCAACATGAGGCCCGATCCAAATGGCATTTTGAATCATTTTTGGTAGAGTCCAAACAATCAATTTTCTTATGAAAAACGATGACCCCCGACCTGTCGAACGTTCAAAAAAGTGGTCAATATTGATGAAATTTTAACATTTAATCTTTTGACTTTAAATGATGGTTGGATGTGAAATATTACTTTTTCAACTAAAATAAGTGTGTTTAAAGTAATTTCTGTGCCTGAAATTGGTCAAAATTGGAGCTTTAGAGTAAGCAAAAACTCTTTAAAAATGGCAATTTTGGTCACTGTGAGGGTTTAAAAAGTGGTTATTCAACATGAGGACCGATCCAAATGACATTTTGAATCATTTTTGGTGGAGTCCAAAAAATCAATTTTCTGATGAAAAACGATGACCCCGGACCTGTCGAACGTTCAAAAAAGTGGTCAATATTGATGAAATTTTAACATTTAATCTTTTGACTTTAAATGACGGTTGGATGTGAATTATTACTTTTTCAACTAAAATAAGTGTGTTTAAAGTCATTTAAAGGGCCTGAAATTGGTCAAAATTGAAGCTTTTGAGTAAGCAAAACTCTGAAAAAAGTGGCAATTTTGGTCACTGTGAGGGTTTAAAAAGTGGTTATTCAACATGAGGCCCGATCCAAATGGCATTTTGAATCATTTTTGGTAGAGTCCAAACAATCAATTTTCTGATGAAAAACGATGACCCCGGACCTGTTGAACTTTCAAAAAAGTGGTCAATATTGATGAAATTTTAACATTTAATCTTTTGACTTTAAATGACGGTTGGATGTGAATTATTACTTTTTCAACTAAAATAAGTGTGTTTAAAGTCATTTCTGTGCCTGAAATTGGTCAAAATTGAAGCTTTTGAGTAAGCAAAAACTCTGTAAATATGGCAATTTTGGTCACTGTGAGGGTTTAAAAAGTGGTTATTCAACATGAGGCCCGATCCAAATGGCATTTTGAATCATTTTTGGTAGAGTCCAAAAAATCAATTTTCTGATGAAAAACGATGACCCCGGACCTGTCGAACGTTCAAAAAAGTGGTCAATATTGATGAAATTTTAACATTTAATCTTTTGACTTTAAATGACGGTTGGATGTGAAATATTACTTTTTCAACTAAAATAAGTGTGTTTAAAGTAATTTCTGTGCCTGAAATTGGTCAAAATTGAAGCTTTAGTGTAAGCAAAAACTCTTTAAAAATGGCAATTTTGGTCACTGTGAGGGTTTAAAAAGTGGTTATTCAACATGAGGCCCGATCCAAATGACATTTTGAATCATTTTTGGTAGAGTCCAAAAAATCAATTTTCTGATGAAAAACGATGACCCCGGACCTGTCGAACGTTCAAAAAAGTGGTCAATACTGATGAAATTTTAACATTTAATCTTTTGACTTTAAATGATGGTTGGATGTGAATTATTACTTTTTCAACTAAAATAAGTGTGTTTAAAGTAATTTCTGTGCCTGAAATTGGTCAAAATTGAAGCTTTTGAGGAAGCAAAACTCTGAAAAAATTGCAATTTTGGTCACTGTGAGGGTTTAAAAAGTGGTTATTCAACATGAGGCCCGATCCAAATGGCATTTTGAATCATTTTTGGTAGAGTCCAAACAATCAATTTTCTTATGAAAAACGATGACCCCCGACCTGTCAAACGTTCAAAAAAGTGTTCAATATTGATACAATTTTAACATGTAATCTTTTGACTTTAAATGACGGTTGGATGTGAATTATTACTTTTTTAACTAAAATAGGTGTGTTTAAAGTCATTTCTGTGCCTGAAATTGGTCAAAATTGAAGCTTTAGAGTAAGCAAAAACTCTTTAAAAATGGCAATTTTTGTCACTGTGAGGGTTTAAAAAGTGGTTATTCAACTCGAGGCCCGATCCAAATGACATTTTGAATCATTTTTGGTAGAGTCCAAAAAATCAATTTTCTGATGAAAAACGATGACCCCGGACCTGTTGAACGTTCAAAAAAGTGGTCAATATTGATGAAATTTTAACATTTAATCTTTTGACTTTAAATGACGGTTGGATGTGAATTATTACTTTTTCAACTAAAATAAGTGTGTTTAAAGTCATTTCTGTGCCTGAAATTGGTCAAAATTGAAGCTTTTGAGTAAGCAAAAACTCTGTAAAAATGGCAATTTTGGTCACTGTGAGGGTTTAAAAAGTGGTTATTCAACATGAGGCCCGATCCAAATGACATTTTGAATCATTTTTGGTAGAGTCCAAAAAATCAATTTTCTGATGAAAAACGATGACCCCGGACCTGTCGAACGTTCAAAAAAGTGTTCAATATTGATGAAATTTTAACATTTAATCTTTTGACTTTAAATGACGGTTGGATGTGAAATATTACTTTTTCAACTAAAATAAGTGTGTTTAAAGTCATTTCTGTGCCTGAAATTGGTCAAAATTGAAGCTTTAGAGTAAGCAAAAACTCTTTAAAAATGGCAATTTTGATCACTGTGAGGGTTTAAAAAGTGGTTATTCAACGTGAGGCCCGATCCAAATGACATTTTGAATCATTTTTGGTAGAGTCCAAAAAATCAATTTTCTGATGAAAAACGATGACCCCGGACCTGTCGAACGTTCAAAAAAGTGTTCAATATTGATGAAATTTTAACATTTAATCTTTTGACTTTAAATGACGGTTGGATGTGAATTATTACTTTTTCAACTAAAATAAGTGTGTTTAAAGTCATTTCTGTGCCTGAAATTGGTCAAAATTGAAGCTTTAGAGTAAGCAAAAACTCTTTAAAAATGGCAATTTTGATCACTGTGAGGGTTTAAAAAGTGGTTATTCAACGTGAGGCCCGATCCAAATGACATTTTGAATCATTTTTGGTAGAGTCCAAAAAATCAATTTTCTGACGAAAAACGATGACCCTGGACCTGTCGAACGTTCAAAAAAGTGGTCAATATTGATGAAATTTTAACATTTAATCTTTTGACTTTAAATGACGGTTGGATGTGAAATATTACTTTTTCAACTAAAATAAGTGTGTTTAAAGTAATTTCTGTGCCTGAAATTGGTCAAAATTGAAGCTTTAGAGTAAGCAAAAAATCTTTAAAAATGGCAATTTTGATCACTGTGAGGGTTTAAAAAGTGGTTATTCAACGTGAGGCCCGATCCAAATGACATTTTGAATCATTTTTGGTAGAGTCCAAAAAATCAATTTTCTGATGAAAAACGATGACCCCGGACCTGTTGAACTTTCAAAAAAGTGGTCAATATTGATGAAATTTTAACATTTAATCTTTTGACTTTAAATGACGGTTGGATGTGAATTATTACTTTTTCAACTAAAATAAGTGTGTTTAAAGTCATTTCTGTGCCTGAAATTGGTCAAAATTGAAGCTTTTGAGTAAGCAAAACTCTGAAAAAATTGCAATTTTGGTCACTGTGAGGGTTTAAAAAGTGGTTATTCAACATGAGGCCCGATCCAAATGGCATTTTGAATCATTTTTGGTAGAGTCCAAACAATCAATTTTCTTATGAAAAACGATGACCCCCGACCTGTCAAACGTTCAAAAAAGTGTTCAATATTGATACAATTTTAACATGTAATCTTTTGACTTTAAATGACGGTTGGATGTGAATTATTACTTTTTTAACTAAAATAGGTGTGTTTAAAGTCATTTCTGTGCCTGAAACTGGTCAAAATTGAAGCTTTAGAGTAAGCAAAAACTCTTTAAAAATGGCAATTTTGGTCACTGTGAGGGTTTAAAAAGTGGTTATTCAACATGAGGCCCGATCCAAATGGCATTTTGAATCATTTTTGGTAGAGTCCAAACAATCAATTTTCTTATGAAAAACGATGACCCCCGACCTGTCAAACGTTCAAAAAAGTGTTCAATATTGATACAATTTTAACATGTAATCTTTTGACTTTAAATGACGGTTGGATGTGAATTATTACTTTTTTAACTAAAATAGGTGTGTTTAAAGTCATTTCTGTGCCTGAAATTGGTCAAAATTGAAGCTTTAGAGTAAGCAAAAACTCTTTAAAAAGGCAATTTTGGTCACTGTGCGGGTTTAAAAAGTGGTTATTCAACTCGAGGCCCGATCCAAATGACATTTTGAATCATTTTTGGTAGAGTCCAAAAAATCAATTTTCTGATGAAAAACGATGACCCCGGACCTGTCGAACGTTCAAAAAAGTGGTCAATATTGATGAAATTTTAACATTTAATCTTTTGACTTTAAATGACGGTTGGATGTGAATTATTACTTTTTCAACTAAAATAAGTGTGTTTAAAGTCATTTCTGTGCCTGAAATTGGTCAAAATTGAAGCTTTTGAGTAAGCAAAAACTCTGTAAAAATGGCAATTTTGGTCACTGTGAGGGTTTAAAAAGTGGTTATTCAACATGAGGCCCGATCCAAATGGCATTTTGAATCATTTTTGGTAGAGTCCAAACAATCAATTTTCTTATGAAAAACGATGACCCCCGACCTGTCAAACGTTCAAAAAAGTGTTCAATATTGATACAATTTTAACATGTAATCTTTTGACTTTAAATGACGGTTGGATGTGAATTATTACTTTTTTAACTAAAATAGGTGTGTTTAAAGTCATTTCTGTGCCTGAAATTGGTCAAAATTGAAGCTTTAGAGTAAGCAAAAACTCTTTAAAAAGGCAATTTTGGTCACTGTGAGGGTTTAAAAAGTGGTTATTCAACTCGAGGCCCGATCCAAATGACATTTTGAATCATTTTTGGTAGAGTCCAAAAAATCAATTTTCTGATGAAAAACGATGACCCCGGACCTGTCGAACGTTCAAAAAAGTGGTCAATATTGATGAAATTTTAACATTTAATCTTTTGACTTTAAATGACGGTTGGATGTGAATTATTACTTTTTCAACTAAAATAAGTGTGTTTAAAGTCATTTCTGTGCCTGAAATTGGTCAAAATTGAAGCTTTTGAGTAAGCAAAAACTCTGTAAAAATGGCAATTTTGGTCACTGTGAGGGTTTAAAAAGTGGTTATTCAACATGAGGCCCGATCCAAATGGCATTTTGAATCATTTTTGGTAGAGTCCAAACAATCAATTTTCTGATGAAAAACGATGACCCCGGACCTGTTGAACTTTCAAAAAAGTGGTCAATATTGATGAAATTTTAACATTTAATCTTTTGACTTTAAATGACGGTTGGATGTGAATTATTACTTTTTCAACTAAAATAAGTGTGTTTAAAGTCATTTCTGTGCCTGAAATTGGTCAAAATTGCAGCTTTAGAGTAAGCAAAAACTCTTTAAAAATGGCAATTTTGGTCACTGTGAGGGTTTAAAAAGTGGTTATTCAACATGAGGACCGATCCAAATGACATTTTGAATCATTTTTGGTGGAGTCCAAAAAATCAATTTTCTGATGAAAAACGATGACCCCGGACCTGTCGAACGTTCAAAAAAGTGGTCAATATTGATGAAATTTTAACATTTAATCTTTTGACTTTAAATGACGGTTGGATGTGAATTATTACTTTTTCAACTAAAATAAGTGTGTTTAAAGTCATTTAAAGGGCCTGAAATTGGTCAAAATTGAAGCTTTTGAGTAAGCAAAACTCTGAAAAAAGTGGCAATTTTGGTCACTGTGAGGGTTTAAAAAGTGGTTATTCAACATGAGGCCCGATCCAAATGGCATTTTGAATCATTTTTGGTAGAGTCCAAACAATCAATTTTCTGATGAAAAACGATGACCCCGGACCTGTTGAACTTTCAAAAAAGTGGTCAATATTGATGAAATTTTAACATTTAATCTTTTGACTTTAAATGACGGTTGGATGTGAATTATTACTTTTTCAACTAAAATAAGTGTGTTTAAAGTCATTTCTGTGCCTGAAATTGGTCAAAATTGAAGCTTTTGAGTAAGCAAAAACTCTGTAAATATGGCAATTTTGGTCACTGTGAGGGTTTAAAAAGTGGTTATTCAACATGAGGCCCGATCCAAATGGCATTTTGAATCATTTTTGGTAGAGTCCAAAAAATCAATTTTCTGATGAAAAACGATGACCCCGGACCTGTCGAACGTTCAAAAAAGTGGTCAATATTGATGAAATTTTAACATTTAATCTTTTGACTTTAAATGACGGTTGGATGTGAAATATTACTTTTTCAACTAAAATAAGTGTGTTTAAAGTAATTTCTGTGCCTGAAATTGGTCAAAATTGAAGCTTTAGTGTAAGCAAAAACTCTTTAAAAATGGCAATTTTGGTCACTGTGAGGGTTTAAAAAGTGGTTATTCAACATGAGGCCCGATCCAAATGACATTTTGAATCATTTTTGGTAGAGTCCAAAAAATCAATTTTCTGATGAAAAACGATGACCCCGGACCTGTCGAACGTTCAAAAAAGTGGTCAATACTGATGAGATTTTAACATTTAATCTTTTGACTTTAAATGATGGTTGGATGTGAATTATTACTTTTTCAACTAAAATAAGTGTGTTTAAAGTAATTTCTGTGCCTGAAATTGGTCAAAATTGAAGCTTTTGAGGAAGCAAAACTCTGAAAAAATTGCAATTTTGGTCACTGTGAGGGTTTAAAAAGTGGTTATTCAACATGAGGCCCGATCCAAATGGCATTTTGAATCATTTTTGGTAGAGTCCAAACAATCAATTTTCTTATGAAAAACGATGACCCCCGACCTGTCAAACGTTCAAAAAAGTGTTCAATATTGATACAATTTTAACATGTAATCTTTTGACTTTAAATGACGGTTGGATGTGAATTATTACTTTTTTAACTAAAATAGGTGTGTTGAAAGTCATTTCTGTGCCTGAAATTGGTCAAAATTGAAGCTTTAGAGTAAGCAAAAACTCTTTAAAAATGGCAATTTTTGTCACTGTGAGGGTTTAAAAAGTGGTTATTCAACTCGAGGCCCGATCCAAATGACATTTTGAATCATTTTTGGTAGAGTCCAAAAAATCAATTTTCTGATGAAAAACGATGACCCCGGACCTGTTGAACGTTCAAAAAAGTGGTCAATATTGATGAAATTTTAACATTTAATCTTTTGACTTTAAATGACGGTTGGATGTGAATTATTACTTTTTCAACTAAAATAAGTGTGTTTAAAGTCATTTCTGTGCCTGAAATTGGTCAAAATTGAAGCTTTTGAGTAAGCAAAAACTCTGTAAAAATGGCAATTTTGGTCACTGTGAGGGTTTAAAAAGTGGTTATTCAACATGAGGCCCGATCCAAATGACATTTTGAATCATTTTTGGTAGAGTCCAAAAAATCAATTTTCTGATGAAAAACGATGACCCCGGACCTGTCGAACGTTCAAAAAAGTGTTCAATATTGATGAAATTTTAACATTTAATCTTTTGACTTTAAATGACGGTTGGATGTGAAATATTACTTTTTCAACTAAAATAAGTGTGTTTAAAGTCATTTCTGTGCCTGAAATTGGTCAAAATTGAAGCTTTAGAGTAAGCAAAAACTCTTTAAAAATGGCAATTTTGATCACTGTGAGGGTTTAAAAAGTGGTTATTCAACGTGAGGCCCGATCCAAATGACATTTTGAATCATTTTTGGTAGAGTCCAAAAAATCAATTTTCTGATGAAAAACGATGACCCCGGACCTGTCGAACGTTCAAAAAAGTGTTCAATATTGATGAAATTTTAACATTTAATCTTTTGACTTTAAATGACGGTTGGATGTGAATTATTACTTTTTCAACTAAAATAAGTGTGTTTAAAGTCATTTCTGTGCCTGAAATTGGTCAAAATTGAAGCTTTAGAGTAAGCAAAAACTCTTTAAAAATGGCAATTTTGATCACTGTGAGGGTTTAAAAAGTGGTTATTCAACGTGAGGCCCGATCCAAATGACATTTTGAATCATTTTTGGTAGAGTCCAAAAAATCAATTTTCTGACGAAAAACGATGACCCTGGACCTGTCGAACGTTCAAAAAAGTGGTCAATATTGATGAAATTTTAACATTTAATCTTTTGACTTTAAATGACGGTTGGATGTGAAATATTACTTTTTCAACTAAAATAAGTGTGTTTAAAGTAATTTCTGTGCCTGAAATTGGTCAAAATTGAAGCTTTAGAGTAAGCAAAAAATCTTTAAAAATGGCAATTTTGATCACTGTGAGGGTTTAAAAAGTGGTTATTCAACGTGAGGCCCGATCCAAATGACATTTTGAATCATTTTTGGTAGAGTCCAAAAAATCAATTTTCTGATGAAAAACGATGACCCCGGACCTGTTGAACTTTCAAAAAAGTGGTCAATATTGATGAAATTTTAACATTTAATCTTTTGACTTTAAATGACGGTTGGATGTGAATTATTACTTTTTCAACTAAAATAAGTGTGTTTAAAGTCATTTCTGTGCCTGAAATTGGTCAAAATTGAAGCTTTTGAGTAAGCAAAAACTCTGTAAAAATGGCAATTTTGGTCACTGTGAGGGTTTAAAAAGTGGTTATTCAACATGAGGACCGATCCAAATTACATTTTGAATCATTTTTGGTGGAGTCCAAAAAATCAATTTTCTGATGAAAAACGATGACCCCGGACCTGTCGAACGTTCAAAAAAGTGGTCAATATTGATGAAATTTTAACATTTAATCTTTTGACTTTAAATGACGGTTGGATGTGAAATATTACTTTTTCAACTAAAATAAGTGTGTTTAAAGTAATTTCTGTGCCTGAAATTGGTCAAAATTGAAGCTTTAGAGTAAGCAAAAACTCTTTAAAAATGGCAATTTTGGTCACTGTGAGGGTTTAAAAAGTGGTTATTCAACATGAGGACCGATCCAAATGACATTTTGAATCATTTTTGGTAGAGTCCAAAAAATCAATTTTCTGCTGAAAACGATGACCCCGGACCTGTCGAACGTTCAAAAAAGTGGTCAATATTGATACAATTTTAACATGTAATCTTTTGACTTTAAATGACGGCTGGATGTGAATTATTACTTTTTCAACTAAAATAGGTGTGTTTAAAGTCATTTCTGTGCCTGAAATTGGTCAAAATTGAAGCTTTAGAGTAAGCAAAAACTCTGTAAAAATGGCAATTTTGGTCACTGTGAGGGTTTAAACAGTGGTTATTCAACATGAGGCCCGATCCAAATGACATTTTGAATCATTTTTGGTAGAGTCCAAAAAATCAATTTTCTGATGAAAAATGATGACCCCGGACCTGTCGAACGTTCAAAAAAGTGGTCAATATTGATGAAATTTTAACATTTAATCTTTTGACTTTAAATGACGGTTGGATGTGAAATATTACTTTTTTAACTAAAATAAGTGTGTTTAAAGTCATTTCTGTGCCTGAAATTGGTCAAAATTGAAGCTTTTGAGTAAGCAAAACTCTGAAAAAATTGCAATTTTGGTCACTGTGATGGTTTAAAAAGTGGTTATTCAACATGAGGCCCGATCCAAATGGCATTTTGAATCATTTTTGGTAGAGTCCAAACAATCAATTTTCTTATGAAAAACGATGACCCCCGACCTGTCGAACATTCAAAAAAGTGGTCAATATTGATACAATTTTAACATGTAATCTTTTGACTTTAAATGACGGTTGGATGTGAATTATTACTTTTTTAATTAAAATAGGTGTGTTTAAAGTCATTTCTGTGCCTGAAATTGGTCAAAATTGAAGCTTTTGAGTAAGCAAAACTCTGAAAAAAATGCAATTTTGGTCACTGTGAGGGTTTAAAAAGTGGTTATTCAACATGAGGCCCGATCCAAATGGCATTTTGAATCATTTTTGGTAGAGTCCAAACAATCAATTTTCTTATGAAAAACGATGACCCCCGACCTGTCAAACGTTCAAAAAAGTGTTCAATATTGATACAATTTTAACATGTAATCTTTTGACTTTAAATGACGGTTGGATGTGAATTATTACTTTTTTAACTAAAATAGGTGTGTTTAAAGTCATTTCTGTGCCTGAAATTGGTCAAAATTGAAGCTTTAGAGTAAGCAAAAACTCTTTAAAAATGGCAATTTTGGTCACTGTGAGGGTTTAAAAAGTGGTTATTCAACATGAGGCCCGATCCAAATGACATTTTGAATCATTTTTGGTAGAGTCCAAAAAATCAATTTTCTGATGAAAAACGATGACCCCGGACCTGTCGAACGTTCAAAAAAGTGGTCAATATTGATGAAATTTTAACATTTAATCTTTTGACTTTAAATGACGGTTGGATGTGAATTATTACTTTTTCAACTAAAATAAGTGTGTTTAAAGTCATTTCTGTGCCTGAAATTGGTCAAAATTGAAGCTTTAGAGTAGGCAAAAACTCTTTAAAAATGGCAATTTTGGTCACTGTGAGGGTTTAAAAAGTGGTTATTCAACATGAGGCCCGATCCAAATGACATTTTGAATCATTTTTGGTAGAGTCCAAAAAATCAATTTTCTGATGAAAAACGATGACCCCGGACCTGTCGAACGTTCAAAAAAGTGGTCAATACTGATGAAATTTTAACATTTAATCTTTTGACTTTAAATGATGGTTGGATGTGAATTATTACTTTTTCAACTAAAATAAGTGTGTTTAAAGTAATTTCTGTGCCTGAAATTGGTCAAAATTGAAGCTTTTGAGGAAGCAAAACTCTGAAAAAATTGCAATTTTGGTCACTGTGAGGGTTTAAAAAGTGGTTATTCAACATGAGGCCCGATCCAAATGGCATTTTGAATCATTTTTGGTAGAGTCCAAACAATCAATTTTCTTATGAAAAACGATGACCCCCGACCTGTCAAACGTTCAAAAAAGTGTTCAATATTGATACAATTTTAACATGTAATCTTTTGACTTTAAATGACGGTTGGATGTGAATTATTACTTTTTTAACTAAAATAGGTGTGTTTAAAGTCATTTCTGTGCCTGAAATTGGTCAAAATTGAAGCTTTAGAGTAAGCAAAAACTCTTTAAAAATGGCAATTTTTGTCACTGTGAGGGTTTAAAAAGTGGTTATTCAACTCGAGGCCCGATCCAAATGACATTTTGAATCATTTTTGGTAGAGTCCAAAAAATCAATTTTCTGATGAAAAACGATGACCCCGGACCTGTTGAACGTTCAAAAAAGTGGTCAATATTGATGAAATTTTAACATTTAATCTTTTGACTTTAAATGACGGTTGGATGTGAATTATTACTTTTTCAACTAAAATAAGTGTGTTTAAAGTCATTTCTGTGCCTGAAATTGGTCAAAATTGAAGCTTTTGAGTAAGCAAAAACTCTGTAAAAATGGCAATTTTGGTCACTGTGAGGGTTTTAAAAGTGGTTATTCAACATGAGGCCCGATCCAAATGACATTTTGAATCATTTTTGGTAGAGTCCAAAAAATCAATTTTCTGATGAAAAACGATGACCCCGGACCTGTCGAACGTTCAAAAAAGTGTTCAATATTGATGAAATTTTAACATTTAATCTTTTGACTTTAAATGACGGTTGGATGTGAAATATTACTTTTTCAACTAAAATAAGTGTGTTTAAAGTCATTTCTGTGCCTGAAATTGGTCAAAATTGAAGCTTTAGAGTAAGCAAAAACTCTTTAAAAATGGCAATTTTGATCACTGTGAGGGTTTAAAAAGTGGTTATTCAACGTGAGGCCCGATCCAAATGACATTTTGAATCATTTTTGGTAGAGTCCAAAAAATCAATTTTCTGATGAAAAACGATGACCCCGGACCTGTCGAACGTTCAAAAAAGTGTTCAATATTGATGAAATTTTAACATTTAATCTTTTGAATTTAAATGACGGTTGGATGTGAATTATTACTTTTTCAACTAAAATAAGTGTGTTTAAAGTCATTTCTGTGCCTGAAATTGGTCAAAATTGAAGCTTTAGAGTAAGCAAAAACTCTTTAAAAATGGCAATTTTGATCACTGTGAGGGTTTAAAAAGTGGTTATTCAACGTGAGGCCCGATCCAAATGACATTTTGAATCATTTTTGGTAGAGTCCAAAAAATCAATTTTCTGACGAAAAACGATGACCCTGGACCTGTCGAACGTTCAAAAAAGTGGTCAATATTGATGAAATTTTAACATTTAATCTTTTGACTTTAAATGACGGTTGGATGTGAAATATTACTTTTTCAACTAAAATAAGTGTGTTTAAAGTAATTTCTGTGCCTGAAATTGGTCAAAATTGAAGCTTTAGAGTAAGCAAAAAATCTTTAAAAATGGCAATTTTGATCACTGTGAGGGTTTAAAAAGTGGTTATTCAACATGAGGCCCGATCCAAATGACATTTTGAATCATTTTTGGTAGAGTCCAAAAAATCAATTTTCTGATGAAAAACGATGACCCCGGACCTGTTGAACTTTCAAAAAAGTGGTCAATATTGATGAAATTTTAACATTTAATCTTTTGACTTTAAATGACGGTTGGATGTGAATTATTACTTTTTCAACTAAAATAAGTGTGTTTAAAGTCATTTCTGTGCCTGAAATTGGTCAAAATTGAAGCTTTTGAGTAAGCAAAACTCTGAAAAAATTGCAATTTTGGTCACTGTGAGGGTTTAAAAAGTGGTTATTCAACATGAGGCCCGATCCAAATGGCATTTTGAATCATTTTTGGTAGAGTCCAAACAATCAATTTTCTTATGAAAAACGATGACCCCCGACCTGTCAAACGTTCAAAAAAGTGTTCAATATTGATACAATTTTAACATGTAATCTTTTGACTTTAAATGACGGTTGGATGTGAATTATTACTTTTTTAACTAAAATAGGTGTGTTTAAAGTCATTTCTGTGCCTGAAATTGGTCAAAATTGAAGCTTTAGAGTAAGCAAAAACTCTTTAAAAATGGCAATTTTGGTCACTGTGAGGGTTTAAAAAGTGGTTATTCAACATGAGGCCCGATCCAAATGACATTTTGAATCATTTTTGGTAGAGTCCAAAAAATCAATTTTCTGATGAAAAACGATGACCCCGGACCTGTCGAACGTTCAAAAAAGTGGTCAATATTGATGAAATTTTAACATTTAATCTTTTGACTTTAAATGACGGTTGGATGTGAATTATTACTTTTTCAACTAAAATAAGTGTGTTTAAAGTCATTTCTGTGCCTGAAATTGGTCAAAATTGAAGCTTTTGAGTAAGCAAAAACTCTGTAAAAATGGCAATTTTGGTCACTGTGAGGGTTTAAAAAGTGGTTATTCAACATGAGGACCGATCCAAATTACATTTTGAATCATTTTTGGTGGAGTCCAAAAAATCAATTTTCTGATGAAAAACGATGACCCCGGACCTGTCGAACGTTCAAAAAAGTGGTCAATATTGATACAATTTTAACATGTAATCTTTTGACTTTAAATGACGGTTGGATGTGAATTATTACTTTTTCAACTAAAATAGGTGTGTTTAAAGTCATTTCTGTGCCTGAAATTGGTCAAAATTGAAGCTTTAGAGTAGGCAAAAACTCTTTAAAAATGGCAATTTTGGTCACTGTGAGGGTTTAAAAAGTGGTTATTCAACATGAGGCCCGATCCAAATGACATTTTGAATCATTTTTGGTAGAGTCCAAAAAATCAATTTTCTGATGAAAAACGATGACCCCGGACCTGTCGAACGTTCAAAAAAGTGGTCAATATTGATGAAATTTTAACATTTAATCTTTTGACTTTAAATGACGGTTGGATGTGAAATATTACTTTTTCAACTAAAATAAGTGTGTTTAAAGTAATTTCTGTGCCTGAAATTGGTCAAAATTGAAGCTTTAGAGTAAGCAAAAACTCTTTAAAAATGGCAATTTTGGTCACTGTGAGGGTTTAAAAAGTGGTTATTCAACATGAGGACCGATCCAAATGACATTTTGAATCATTTTTGGTAGAGTCCAAAAAATCAATTTTCTGCTGAAAACGATGACCCCGGACCTGTCGAACGTTCAAAAAAGTGGTCAATATTGATACAATTTTAACATGTAATCTTTTGACTTTAAATGACGGCTGGATGTGAATTATTACTTTTTCAACTAAAATAGGTGTGTTTAAAGTCATTTCTGTGCCTGAAATTGGTCAAAATTGAAGCTTTAGAGTAAGCAAAAACTCTGTAAAAATGGCAATTTTGGTCACTGTGAGGGTTTAAACAGTGGTTATTCAACATGAGGCCCGATCCAAATGACATTTTGAATCATTTTTGGTAGAGTCCAAAAAATCAATTTTCTGATGAAAAATGATGACCCCGGACCTGTCGAACGTTCAAAAAAGTGGTCAATATTGATGAAATTTTAACATTTAATCTTTTGACTTTAAATGACGGTTGGATGTGAAATATTACTTTTTTAACTAAAATAAGTGTGTTTAAAGTCATTTCTGTGCCTGAAATTGGTCAAAATTGAAGCTTTTGAGTAAGCAAAACTCTGAAAAAATTGCAATTTTGGTCACTGTGATGGTTTAAAAAGTGGTTATTCAACATGAGGCCCGATCCAAATGACATTTTGAATCATTTTTGGTAGAGTCCAAAAAATCAATTTTCTGATGAAAAACGATGACCCCGGACCTGTCGAACGTTCAAAAAAGTGGTCAATACTGATGAAATTTTAACATTTAATATTTTGACTTTAAATGATGGTTGGATGTGAATTATTACTTTTTCAACTAAAATAAGTGTGTTTAAAGTAATTTCTGTGCCTGAAATTGGTCAAAATTGAAGCTTTTGAGGAAGCAAAACTCTGAAAAAATTGCAATTTTGGTCACTGTGAGGGTTTAAAAAGTGGTTATTCAACATGAGGCCCGATCCAAATGGCATTTTGAATCATTTTTGGTAGAGTCCAAACAATCAATTTTCTTATGAAAAACGATGACCCCCGACCTGTCAAACGTTCAAAAAAGTGTTCAATATTGATACAATTTTAACATGTAATCTTTTGACTTTAAATGACGGTTGGATGTGAATTATTACTTTTTTAACTAAAATAGGTGTGTTTAAAGTCATTTCTGTGCCTGAAATTGGTCAAAATTGAAGCTTTAGAGTAAGCAAAAACTCTTTAAAAATGGCAATTTTGGTCACTGTGAGGGTTTAAAAAGTGGTTATTCAACTCGAGGCCCGATCCAAATGACATTTTGAATCATTTTTGGTAGAGTCCAAAAAATCAATTTTCTGATGAAAAACGATGACCCCGGACCTGTTGAACGTTCAAAAAAGTGGTCAATATTGATGAAATTTTAACATTTAATCTTTTGACTTTAAATGACGGTTGGATGTGAATTATTACTTTTTCAACTAAAATAAGTGTGTTTAAAGTCATTTCTGTGCCTGAAATTGGTCAAAATTGAAGCTTTTGAGTAAGCAAAAACTCTGTAAAAATGGCAATTTTGGTCACTGTGAGGGTTTAAAAAGTGGTTATTCAACATGAGGCCCGATCCAAATGACATTTTGAATCATTTTTGGTAGAGTCCAAAAAATCAATTTTCTGATGAAAAACGATGACCCCGGACCTGTCGAACGTTCAAAAAAGTGTTCAATATTGATGAAATTTTAACATTTAATCTTTTGACTTTAAATGACGGTTGGATGTGAAATATTACTTTTTCAACTAAAATAAGTGTGTTTAAAGTCATTTCTGTGCCTGAAATTGGTCAAAATTGAAGCTTTAGAGTAAGCAAAAACTCTTTAAAAATGGCAATTTTGATCACTGTGAGGGTTTAAAAAGTGGTTATTCAACGTGAGGCCCGATCCAAATGACATTTTGAATCATTTTTGGTAGAGTCCAAAAAATCAATTTTCTGATGAAAAACGATGACCCCGGACCTGTCGAACGTTCAAAAAAGTGTTCAATATTGATGAAATTTTAACATTTAATCTTTTGACTTTAAATGACGGTTGGATGTGAATTATTACTTTTTCAACTAAAATAAGTGTGTTTAAAGTCATTTCTGTGCCTGAAATTGGTCAAAATTGAAGCTTTAGAGTAAGCAAAAACTCTTTAAAAATGGCAATTTTGATCACTGTGAGGGTTTAAAAAGTGGTTATTCAACGTGAGGCCCGATCCAAATGACATTTTGAATCATTTTTGGTAGAGTCCAAAAAATCAATTTTCTGATGAAAAACGATGACCCCGGACCTGTCGAACGTTCAAAAAAGTGTTCAATATTGATGAAATTTTAACATTTAATCTTTTGACTTTAAATGACGGTTGGATGTGAATTATTACTTTTTCAACTAAAATAAGTGTGTTTAAAGTCATTTCTGTGCCTGAAATTGGTCAAAATTGAAGCTTTAGAGTAAGCAAAAACTCTTTAAAAATGGCAATTTTGATCACTGTGAGGGTTTAAAAAGTGGTTATTCAACGTGAGGCCCGATCCAAATGACATTTTGAATCATTTTTGGTAGAGTCCAAAAAATCAATTTTCTGACGAAAAACGATGACCCTGGACCTGTCGAACGTTCAAAAAAGTGGTCAATATTGATGAAATTTTAACATTTAATCTTTTGACTTTAAATGACGGTTGGATGTGAAATATTACTTTTTCAACTAAAATAAGTGTGTTTAAAGTAATTTCTGTGCCTGAAATTGGTCAAAATTGAAGCTTTAGAGTAAGCAAAAAATCTTTAAAAATGGCAATTTTGATCACTGTGAGGGTTTAAAAAGTGGTTATTCAACGTGAGGCCCGATCCAAATGACATTTTGAATCATTTTTGGTAGAGTCCAAAAAATCAATTTTCTGATGAAAAACGATGACCCCGGACCTGTTGAACTTTCAAAAAAGTGGTCAATACTGATGAAATTTTAACATTTAATCTTTTGACTTTAAATGATGGTTGGATGTGAATTATTACTTTTTCAACTAAAATAAGTGTGTTTAAAGTAATTTCTGTGCCTGAAATTGGTCAAAATTGAAGCTTTTGAGGAAGCAAAACTCTGAAAAAATTGCAATTTTGGTCACTGTGAGGGTTTAAAAAGTGGTTATTCAACATGAGGCCCGATCCAAATGGCATTTTGAATCATTTTTGGTAGAGTCCAAACAATCAATTTTCTTATGAAAAACGATGACCCCCGACCTGTCAAACGTTCAAAAAAGTGTTCAATATTGATACAATTTTAACATGTAATCTTTTGACTTTAAATGACGGTTGGATGTGAATTATTACTTTTTTAACTAAAATAGGTGTGTTTAAAGTCATTTCTGTGCCTGAAATTGGTCAAAATTGAAGCTTTAGAGTAAGCAAAAACTCTTTAAAAATGGCAATTTTGGTCACTGTGAGGGTTTAAAAAGTGGTTATTCAACTCGAGGCCCGATCCAAATGACATTTTGAATCATTTTTGGTAGAGTCCAAAAAATCAATTTTCTGATGAAAAACGATGACCCCGGACCTGTTGAACGTTCAAAAAAGTGGTCAATATTGATGAAATTTTAACATTTAATCTTTTGACTTTAAATGACGGTTGGATGTGAATTATTACTTTTTCAACTAAAATAAGTGTGTTTAAAGTCATTTCTGTGCCTGAAATTGGTCAAAATTGAAGCTTTTGAGTAAGCAAAAACTCTGTAAAAATGGCAATTTTGGTCACTGTGAGGGTTTAAAAAGTGGTTATTCAACATGAGGCCCGATCCAAATGACATTTTGAATCATTTTTGGTAGAGTCCAAAAAATCAATTTTCTGATGAAAAACGATGACCCCGGACCTGTCGAACGTTCAAAAAAGTGTTCAATATTGATGAAATTTTAACATTTAATCTTTTGACTTTAAATGACGGTTGGATGTGAAATATTACTTTTTCAACTAAAATAAGTGTGTTTAAAGTCATTTCTGTGCCTGAGATTGGTCAAAATTGAAGCTTTAGAGTAAGCAAAAACTCTTTAAAAATGGCAATTTTGATCACTGTGAGGGTTTAAAAAGTGGTTATTCAACGTGAGGCCCGATCCAAATGACATTTTGAATCATTTTTGGTAGAGTCCAAAAAATCAATTTTCTGATGAAAAACGATGACCCCGGACCTGTCGAACGTTCAAAAAAGTGTTCAATATTGATGAAATTTTAACATTTAATCTTTTGACTTTAAATGACGGTTGGATGTGAATTATTACTTTTTCAACTAAAATAAGTGTGTTTAAAGTCATTTCTGTGCCTGAAATTGGTCAAAATTGAAGCTTTAGAGTAAGCAAAAACTCTTTAAAAATGGCAATTTTGATCACTGTGAGGGTTTAAAAAGTGGTTATTCAACGTGAGGCCCGATCCAAATGACATTTTGAATCATTTTTGGTAGAGTCCAAAAAATCAATTTTCTGGCGAAAAACGATGACCCTGGACCTGTCGAACGTTCAAAAAAGTGGTCAATATTGATGACATTTTAACATTTAATCTTTTGACTTTAAATGACGGTTGGATGTGAAATATTACTTTTTCAACTAAAATAAGTGTGTTTAAAGTAATTTCTGTGCCTGAAATTGGTCAAAATTGAAGCTTTAGAGTAAGCAAAAAATCTTTAAAAATGGCAATTTTGATCACTGTGAGGGTTTAAAAAGTGGTTATTCAACGTGAGGCCCGATCCAAATGACATTTTGAATCATTTTTGGTAGAGTCCAAAAAATCAATTTTCTGATGAAAAACGATGACCCCGGACCTGTTGAACTTTCAAAAAAGTGGTCAATATTGATGAAATTTTAACATTTAATCTTTTGACTTTAAATGACGGTTGGATGTGAATTATTACTTTTTCAACTAAAATAAGTGTGTTTAAAGTCATTTCTGTGCCTGAAATTGGTCAAAATTGAAGCTTTTGAGTAAGCAAAACTCTGAAAAAATTGCAATTTTGGTCACTGTGAGGGTTTAAAAAGTGGTTATTCAACATGAGGCCCGATCCAAATGGCATTTTGAATCATTTTTGGTAGAGTCCAAACAATCAATTTTCTTATGAAAAACGATGACCCCCGACCTGTCAAACGTTCAAAAAAGTGTTCAATATTGATACAATTTTAACATGTAATCTTTTGACTTTAAATGACGGTTGGATGTGAATTATTACTTTTTTAACTAAAATAGGTGTGTTTAAAGTCATTTCTGTGCCTGAAATTGGTCAAAATTGAAGCTTTAGAGTAAGCAAAAACTCTTTAAAAATGGCAATTTTGGTCACTGTGAGGGTTTAAAAAGTGGTTATTCAACATGAGGCCCGATCCAAATGACATTTTGAATCATTTTTGGTAGAGTCCAAAAAATCAATTTTCTGATGAAAAACGATGACCCCGGACCTGTCGAACGTTCAAAAAAGTGGTCAATATTGATGAAATTTTAACATTTAATCTTTTGACTTTAAATGACGGTTGGATGTGAATTATTACTTTTTCAACTAAAATAAGTGTGTTTAAAGTCATTTCTGTGCCTGAAATTGGTCAAAATTGAAGCTTTTGAGTAAGCAAAAACTCTGTAAAAATGGCAATTTTGGTCACTGTGAGGGTTTAAAAAGTGGTTATTCAACATGAGGACCGATCCAAATTACATTTTGAATCATTTTTGGTGGAGTCCAAAAAATCAATTTTCTGATGAAAAACGATGACCCGGACCTGTCGAACGTTCAAAAAAGTGGTCAATATTGATACAATTTTAACATGTAATCTTTTGACTTTAAATGACGGTTGGATGTGAATTATTACTTTTTCAACTAAAATAGGTGTGTTTAAAGTCATTTCTGTGCCTGAAATTGGTCAAAATTGAAGCTTTAGAGTAGGCAAAAACTCTTTAAAAATGGCAATTTTGGTCACTGTGAGGGTTTAAAAAGTGGTTATTCAACATGAGGCCCGATCCAAATGACATTTTGAATCATTTTTGGTAGAGTCCAAAAAATCAATTTTCTGATGAAAAACGATGACCCCGGACCTGTCGAACGTTCAAAAAAGTGGTCAATATTGATGAAATTTTAACATTTAATCTTTTGACTTTAAATGACGGTTGGATGTGAAATATTACTTTTTCAACTAAAATAAGTGTGTTTAAAGTCATTTCTGTGCCTGAAATTGGTCAAAATTGAAGCTTTAGAGTAAGCAAAAACTCTTTAAAAATGGCAATTTTGGTCACTGTGAGGGTTTAAAAAGTGGTTATTCAACATGAGGACCGATCCAAATGACATTTTGAATCATTTTTGGTAGAGTCCAAAAAATCAATTTTCTGCTGAAAACGATGACCCCGGACCTGTCGAACGTTCAAAAAAGTGGTCAATATTGATACAATTTTAACATGTAATCTTTTGACTTTAAATGACGGCTGGATGTGAATTATTACTTTTTCAACTAAAATAGGTGTGTTTAAAGTCATTTCTGTGCCTGAAATTGGTCAAAATTGAAGCTTTAGAGTAAGCAAAAACTCTGTAAAAATGGCAATTTTGGTCACTGTGAGGGTTTAAACAGTGGTTATTCAACATGAGGCCCGATCCAAATGACATTTTGAATCATTTTTGGTAGAGTCCAAAAAATCAATTTTCTGATGAAAAATGATGACCCCGGACCTGTCGAACGTTCAAAAAAGTGGTCAATATTGATGAAATTTTAACATTTAATCTTTTGACTTTAAATGACGGTTGGATGTGAAATATTACTTTTGTAACTAAAATAAGTATGTTTAAAGTCATTTCTGTGCCTGAAATTGGTCAAAATTGAAGCTTTTGAGTAAGCAAAACTCTGAAAAAATTGCAATTTTGGTCACTGTGAGGGTTTAAATAGTGGTTATTCAACATGAGGCCCGATCCAAATGGCATTTTGAATCATTTTTGGTAGAGTCCAAACAATCAATTTTCTTATGAAAAACGATGACCCCCGACCTGTCGAACGTTCAAAAAGTGGTCAATATTGATACAATTTTAACATGTAATCTTTTGACTTTAAATGACGGTTGGATGTGAATTATTACTTTTTTAATTAAAATAGGTGTGTTTAAAGTCATTTCTGTGCCTGAAATTGGTCAAAATTGAAGCTTTAGAGTAAGCAAAAACTCTTTAAAAATGGCAATTTTGGTCACTGTGATGCTTTAAAAAGTGGTTATTCAACATGAGGCCCGATCCAAATGACATTTTGAATCATTTTTGGTAGAGTCCAAAAAATCAATTTTCTGATGAAAAACGATGACCCTGTCGAACGTTCAAAAAAGTGGTCAATATTGATGAAATTTTAACATTTAATCTTTTGACTTTAAATGACGGTTGGATGTGAATTATTACTTTTTCAACTAAAATAAGTGTGTTTAAAGTCATTTAAAGGGCCTGAAATTGGTCAAAATTGAAGCTTTTGAGTAAGCAAAACTCTGAAAAAAGTGGCAATTTTGGTCACTGTGAGGGTTTAAAAAGTGGTTATTCAACATGAGGCCCGATCCAAATGGCATTTTGAATCATTTTTGGTAGAGTCCAAACAATCAATTTTCTGATGAAAAACGATGACCCCGGACCTGTCGAACGTTCAAAAAAGTGGTCAATATTGATGAAATTTTAACATTTAATCTTTTGACTTTAAATGACGGTTGGATGTGAATTATTACTTTTTCAATTAAAATACGTGTGTTTAAAGTCATTTCTGTGCCTGAAATTGGTCAAAATTGAAGCTTTTGAGTAAGCAAAAACTCTGTAAAAATGGCAATTTTGGTCACTGTGAGGGTTTAAAAAGTGGTTACTCAACATGAGGCCCGATCCAAATGACATTTTGAATCATTTTTGGTAGAGTCCAAAAAATCAATTTTCTGATGAAAAACGATGACCCCGGATCTTTCGAACGTTCAAAAAAGTGGTCAATACTGATGAAATTTTAACATTTAATCTTTTGACTTTAAATGATGGTTGGATGTGAATTATTACTTTTTCAACTAAAATAAGTGTGTTTAAAGTCATTTCTGTGCCTGAAATTGGTCAAAATTGAAGCTTTTGAGGAAGCAAAACTCTGAAAAAATAGCAATTTTGGTCACTGTGAGGGTTTAAAAAGTGGTTATTCAACATGAGGCCCGATCCAAATGGCATTTTGAATCATTTTTGGTAGAGTCCAAACAATCAATTTTCTTATGAAAAACGATGACCCCCGACCTGTCAAACGTTCAAAAAAGTGTTCAATATTGATACAATTTTAACATGTAATCTTTTGACTTTAAATGACGGTTGGATGTGAATTATTACTTTTTTAACTAAAATAGGTGTGTTTAAAGTCATTTCTGTGCCTGAAATTGGTCAAAATTGAAGCTTTAGAGTAAGCAAAAACTCTTTAAAAAGGCAATTTTGGTCACTGTGAGGGTTTAAAAAGTGGTTATTCAACTCGAGGCCCGATCCAAATGACATTTTGAATCATTTTTGGTAGAGTCCAAAAAATCAATTTTCTGATGAAAAACGATGACCCCGGACCTGTCGAACGTTCAAAAAAGTGGTCAATATTGATGAAATTTTAACATTTAATCTTTTGACTTTAAATGACGGTTGGATGTGAATTATTACTTTTTCAACTAAAATAAGTGTGTTTAAAGTCATTTCTGTGCCTGAAATTGGTCAAAATTGAAGCTTTTGAGTAAGCAAAAACTCTGTAAAAATGGCAATTTTGGTCACTGTGAGGGTTTAAAAAGTGGTTATTCAACATGAGGCCCGATCCAAATGGCATTTTGAATCATTTTTGGTAGAGTCCAAAAAATCAATTTTCTTATGAAAAACGATGACCCCCGACCTGTCGAACGTTCAAAAAAGTGGTCAATATTGATGAAATTTTAACATTTAATCTTTTGACTTTAAATGACGGTTGGATGTGAATTATTACTTTTTCAACTAAAATAAGTGTGTTTAAAGTCATTTAAAGGGCCTGAAATTGGTCAAAATTGAAGCTTTTGAGTAAGCAAAACTCTGAAAAAAGTGGCAATTTTGGTCACTGTGAGGGTTTAAAAAGTGGTTATTCAACATGAGGCCCGATCCAAATGGCATTTTGAATCATTTTTGGTAGAGTCCAAACAATCAATTTTCTTATGAAAAACGATGACCCCCGACCTGTCAAACGTTCAAAAAAGTGTTCAATATTGATACAATTTTAACATGTAATCTTTTGACTTTAAATGACGGTTGGATGTGAATTATTACTTTTTTAACTAAAATAGGTGTGTTTAAAGTCATTTCTGTGCCTGAAATTGGTCAAAATTGAAGCTTTAGAGTAAGCAAAAACTCTTTAAAAAGGCAATTTTGGTCACTGTGAGGGTTTAAAAAGTGGTTATTCAACTCGAGGCCCGATCCAAATGACATTTTGAATCATTTTTGGTAGAGTCCAAACAATCAATTTTCCTATGAAAAACGATGACCCCCGACCTGTCGAACGTTCAAAAAAGTGGTCAATATTGATGAAATTTTAACATTTAATCTTTTGACTTTAAATGATGGTTGGATGTGAAATATTACTTTTTCAACTAAAATAAGTGTGTTTAAAGTAATTTCTGTGCCTGAAATTGGTCAAAATTGGAGCTTTAGAGTAAGCAAAAACTCTTTAAAAATGGCAATTTTGGTCACTGTGAGGGTTTAAAAAGTGGTTATTCAACATGAGGACCGATCCAAATGACATTTTGAATCATTTTTGGTGGAGTCCAAAAAATCAATTTTCTGATGAAAAACGATGACCCCGGACCTGTCGAACGTTCAAAAAAGTGGTCAATATTGATGAAATTTTAACATTTAATCTTTTGACTTTAAATGACGGTTGGATGTGAATTATTACTTTTTCAACTAAAATAAGTGTGTTTAAAGTCATTTAAAGGGCCTGAAATTGGTCAAAATTGAAGCTTTTGAGTAAGCAAAACTCTGAAAAAAGTGGCAATTTTGGTCACTGTGAGGGTTTAAAAAGTGGTTATTCAACATGAGGCCCGATCCAAATGGCATTTTGAATCATTTTTGGTAGAGTCCAAACAATCAATTTTCTGATGAAAAACGATGACCCCGGACCTGTTGAACTTTCAAAAAAGTGGTCAATATTGATGAAATTTTAACATTTAATCTTTTGACTTTAAATGACGGTTGGATGTGAATTATTACTTTTTCAACTAAAATAAGTGTGTTTAAAGTCATTTCTGTGCCTGAAATTGGTCAAAATTGAAGCTTTTGAGTAAGCAAAACTCTGAAAAAATTGCAATTTTGGTCACTGTGAGGGTTTAAAAAGTGGTTATTCAACATGAGGCCCGATCCAAATGGCATTTTTAATCATTTTTGGTAGAGTCCAAACAATCAATTTTCTTATGAAAAACGATGACCCCCGACCTGTCAAACGTTCAAAAAAGTGTTCAATATTGATACAATTTTAACATGTAATCTTTTGACTTTAAATGACGGTTGGATGTGAATTATTACTTTTTTAACTAAAATAGGTGTGTTTAAAGTCATTTCTGTGCCTGAAATTGGTCAAAATTGAAGCTTTAGAGTAAGCAAAAACTCTTTAAAAAGGCAATTTTGGTCACTGTGAGGGTTTAAAAAGTGGTTATTCAACTCGAGGCCCGATCCAAATGACATTTTGAATCATTTTTGGTAGAGTCCAAACAATCAATTTTCTTATGAAAAACGATGACCCCCGACCTGTCGAACGTTCAAAAAAGTGGTCAATATTGATGAAATTTTAACATTTAATCTTTTGACTTTAAATGATGGTTGGATGTGAAATATTACTTTTTCAACTAAAATAAGTGTGTTTAAAGTAATTTCTGTGCCTGAAATTGGTCAAAATTGGAGCTTTAGAGTAAGCAAAAACTCTTTAAAAATGGCAATTTTGGTCACTGTGAGGGTTTAAAAAGTGGTTATTCAACATGAGGACCGATCCAAATGACATTTTGAATCATTTTTGGTGGAGTCCAAAAAATCAATTTTCTGATGAAAAACGATGACCCCGGACCTGTCGAACGTTCAAAAAAGTGGTCAATATTGATGAAATTTTAACATTTAATCTTTTGACTTTAAATGACGGTTGGATGTGAATTATTACTTTTTCAACTAAAATAAGTGTGTTTAAAGTCATTTAAAGGGCCTGAAATTGGTCAAAATTGAAGCTTTTGAGTAAGCAAAACTCTGAAAAAAGTGGCAATTTTGGTCACTGTGAGGGTTTAAAAAGTGGTTATTCAACATGAGGCCCGATCCAAATGGCATTTTGAATCATTTTTGGTAGAGTCCAAACAATCAATTTTCTGATGAAAAACGATGACCCCGGACCTGTTGAACTTTCAAAAAAGTGGTCAATATTGATGAAATTTTAACATTTAATCTTTTGACTTTAAATGACGGTTGGATGTGAATTATTACTTTTTCAACTAAAATAAGTGTGTTTAAAGTCATTTCTGTGCCTGAAATTGGTCAAAATTGAAGCTTTTGAGTAAGCAAAACTCTGAAAAAATTGCAATTTTGGTCACTGTGAGGGTTTAAAAAGTGGTTATTCAACATGAGGCCCGATCCAAATGGCATTTTGAATCATTTTTGGTAGAGTCCAAACAATCAATTTTCTTATGAAAAACGATGACCCCCGACCTGTCAAACGTTCAAAAAAGTGTTCAATATTGATACAATTTTAACATGTAATCTTTTGACTTTAAATGACGGTTGGATGTGAATTATTACTTTTTTAACTAAAATAGGTGTGTTTAAAGTCATTTCTGTGCCTGAAATTGGTCAAAATTGAAGCTTTAGAGTAAGCAAAAACTCTTTAAAAATGGCAATTTTGGTCCCTGTGAGGGTTTAAAAAGTGGTTATTCAACATGAGGCCCGATCCAAATGACATTTTTAATCATTTTTGGTAGAGTCCAAAAAATCAATTTTCTGATGAAAAACGATGACCCCGGACCTGTCGAACGTTCAAAAAAGTGGTCAATATTGATGAAATTTTAACATTTAATCTTTTGACTTTAAATGACGGTTGGATGTGAATTATTACTTTTTCAACTAAAATAAGTGTGTTTAAAGTCATTTCTGTGCCTGAAATTGGTCAAAATTGAAGCTTTTGAGTAAGCAAAAACTCTGTAAAAATGGCAATTTTGGTCACTGTGAGGGTTTAAAAAGTGGTTATTCAACATGAGGCCCGATCCAAATGGCATTTTGAATCATTTTTGGTAGAGTCCAAACAATCAATTTTCTGATGAAAAACGATGACCCCGGACCTGTTGAACTTTCAAAAAAGTGGTCAATATTGATGAAATTTTAACATTTAATCTTTTGACTTTAAATGACGGTTGGATGTGAATTATTACTTTTTCAACTAAAATAAGTGTGTTTAAAGTCATTTCTGTGCCTGAAATTGGTCAAAATTTAAGCTTTTGAGTAAGCAAAACTCTGAAAAAATTGCAATTTTGGTCACTGTGAGGGTTTAAAAAGTGGTTATTCAACATGAGGCCCGATCCAAATGGCATTTTTAATCATTTTTGGTAGAGTCCAAACAATCAATTTTCTTATGAAAAACGATGACCCCCGACCTGTCAAACGTTCAAAAAAGTGTTCAATATTGATACAATTTTAACATGTAATCTTTTGACTTTAAATGACGGTTGGATGTGAATTATTACTTTTTTAACTAAAATAGGTGTGTTTAAAGTCATTTCTGTGCCTGAAATTGGTCAAAATTGAAGCTTTAGAGTAAGCAAAAACTCTTTAAAAAGGCAATTTTGGTCACTGTGAGGGTTTAAAAAGTGGTTATTCAACTCGAGGCCCGATCCAAATGACATTTTGAATCATTTTTGGTAGAGTCCAAACAATCAATTTTCTTATGAAAAACGATGACCCCCGACCTGTCGAACGTTCAAAAAAGTGGTCAATATTGATGAAATTTTAACATTTAATCTTTTGACTTTAAATGATGGTTGGATGTGAAATATTACTTTTTCAACTAAAATAAGTGTGTTTAAAGTAATTTCTGTGCCTGAAATTGGTCAAAATTGGAGCTTTAGAGTAAGCAAAAACTCTTTAAAAATGGCAATTTTGGTCACTGTGAGGGTTTAAAAAGTGGTTATTCAACATGAGGACCGATCCAAATGACATTTTGAATCATTTTTGGTGGAGTCCAAAAAATCAATTTTCTGATGAAAAACGATGACCCCGGACCTGTCGAACGTTCAAAAAAGTGGTCAATATTGATGAAATTTTAACATTTAATCTTTTGACTTTAAATGACGGTTGGATGTGAATTATTACTTTTTCAACTAAAATAAGTGTGTTTAAAGTCATTTAAAGGGCCTGAAATTGGTCAAAATTGAAGCTTTTGAGTAAGCAAAACTCTGAAAAAAGTGGCAATTTTGGTCACTGTGAGGGTTTAAAAAGTGGTTATTCAACATGAGGCCCGATCCAAATGGCATTTTGAATCATTTTTGGTAGAGTCCAAACAATCAATTTTCTGATGAAAAACGATGACCCCGGACCTGTTGAACTTTCAAAAAAGTGGTCAATATTGATGAAATTTTAACATTTAATCTTTTGACTTTAAATGACGGTTGGATGTGAATTATTACTTTTTCAACTAAAATAAGTGTGTTTAAAGTCATTTCTGTGCCTGAAATTGGTCAAAATTGAAGCTTTTGAGTAAGCAAAACTCTGAAAAAATTGCAATTTTGGTCACTGTGAGGGTTTAAAAAGTGGTTATTCAACATGAGGCCCGATCCAAATGGCATTTTGAATCATTTTTGGTAGAGTCCAAACAATCAATTTTCTTATGAAAAACGATGACCCCCGACCTGTCAAACGTTCAAAAAAGTGTTCAATATTGATACAATTTTAACATGTAATCTTTTGACTTTAAATGACGGTTGGATGTGAATTATTACTTTTTTAACTAAAATAGGTGTGTTTAAAGTCATTTCTGTGCCTGAAATTGGTCAAAATTGAAGCTTTAGAGTAAGCAAAAACTCTTTAAAAATGGCAATTTTGGTCCCTGTGAGGGTTTAAAAAGTGGTTATTCAACATGAGGCCCGATCCAAATGACATTTTTAATCATTTTTGGTAGAGTCCAAAAAATCAATTTTCTGATGAAAAACGATGACCCCGGACCTGTCGAACGTTCAAAAAAGTGGTCAATATTGATGAAATTTTAACATTTAATCTTTTGACTTTAAATGACGGTTGGATGTGAATTATTACTTTTTCAACTAAAATAAGTGTGTTTAAAGTCATTTCTGTGCCTGAAATTGGTCAAAATTGAAGCTTTTGAGTAAGCAAAAACTCTGTAAAAATGGCAATTTTGGTCACTGTGAGGGTTTAAAAAGTGGTTATTCAACATGAGGACCGATCCAAATTACATTTTGAATCATTTTTGGTGGAGTCCAAAAAATCAATTTTCTGATGAAAAACGATGACCCCGGACCTGTCGAACGTTCAAAAAAGTGGTCAATATTGATACAATTTTAACATGTAATCTTTTGACTTTAAAAGACGGTTGGATGTGAATTATTACTTTTTCAACTAAAATAGGTGTGTTTAAAGTCATTTCTGTGCCTGAAATTGGTCAAAATTGAAGCTTTAGAGTAGGCAAAAACTCTTTAAAAATGGCAATTTTGGTCACTGTGAGGGTTTAAAAAGTGGTTATTCAACATGAGGCCCGATCCAAATGACATTTTGAATCATTTTTGGTAGAGTACAAAAAATCAATTTTCTGATGAAAAACGATGACCCCGGACCTGTCGAACGTTCAAAAAAGTGGTCAATATTGATGAAATTTTAACATTTAATCTTTTGACTTTAAATGACGGTTGGATGTGAAATATTACTTTTTCAACTAAAATAAGTGTGTTTAAAGTAATTTCTGTGCCTGAAATTGGTCAAAATTGAAGCTTTAGAGTAAGCAAAAACTCTTTAAAAATGGCAATTTTGGTCACTGTGAGGGTTTAAAAAGTGGTTATTCAACATGAGGACCGATCCAAATGACATTTTGAATCATTTTTGGTAGAGTCCAAAAAATCAATTTTCTGCTGAAAACGATGACCCCGGACCTGTCGAACGTTCAAAAAAGTGGTCAATATTGATACAATTTTAACATGTAATCTTTTGACTTTAAATGACGGCTGGATGTGAATTATTACTTTTTCAACTAAAATAGGTGTGTTTAAAGTCATTTCTGTGCCTGAAATTGGTCAAAATTGAAGCTTTAGAGTAAGCAAAAACTCTGTAAAAATGGCAATTTTGGTCACTGTGAGGGTTTAAACAGTGGTTATTCAACATGAGGCCCGATCCAAATGACATTTTGAATCATTTTTGGTAGAGTCCAAAAAATCAATTTTCTGATGAAAAATGATGACCCCGGACCTGTCGAACGTTCAAAAAAGTGGTCAATATTGATGAAATTTTAACATTTAATCTTTTGACTTTAAATGACGGTTGGATGTGAAATATTACTTTTTCAACTAAAATAAGTGTGTTTAAAGTCATTTCTGTGCCTGAAATTGGTCAAAATTGAAGCTTTTGAGTAAGCAAAACTCTGAAAAAATTGCAATTTTGGTCACTGTGAGGGTTTAAAAAGTGGTTATTCAACATGAGGCCCGATCCAAATGGCATTTTGAATCATTTTTGGTAGAGTCCAAACAATCAATTTTCTTATGAAAAACGATGACCCCCGACCTGTCGAACGTTCAAAAAAGTGGTCAATATTGATGAAATTTTAACATTTAATCTTTTGACTTTAAATGACGGTTGGATGTGAATTATTACTTTTTCAACTAAAATAAGTGTGTTTAAAGTCATTTCTGTGCCTGAAATTGGTCAAAATTGAAGCTTTTGAGTAAGCAAAACTCTGAAAAAATTGCAATTTTGGTCACTGTGAGGGTTTAAAAAGTGGTTATTCAACATGAGGCCCGATCCAAATGGCATTTTGAATCATTTTTGGTAGAGTCCAAACAATCAATTTTCTTATGAAAAACGATGACCCCCGACCTGTCGAACGTTCAAAAAAGTGGTCAATATTGATACAATTTTAACATGTAATCTTTTGACTTTAAATGACGGTTGGATGTGAATTATTACTTTTTTAATTAAAATAGGTGTGTTTAAAGTCATTTCTGTGCCTGAAATTGGTCAAAATTGAAGCTTTAGAGTAAGCAAAAACTCTTTAAAAATGGCAATTTTGGTCACTGTGATGCTTTAAAAAGTGGTTATTCAACATGAGGCCCGATCCAAATGACATTTTGAATCATTTTTGGTAGAGTCCAAAAAATCAATTTTCTGATGAAAAACGATGACCCTGTCGAACGTTCAAAAAAGTGGTCAATATTGATGACATTTTAACATTTAATCTTTTGACTTTAAATGACGGTTGGATGTGAATTATTACTTTTTCAACTAAAATAAGTGTGTTTAAAGTCATTTAAAGGGCCTGAAATTGGTCAAAATTGAAGCTTTTGAGTAAGCAAAACTCTGAAAAAAGTGGCAATTTTGGTCACTGTGAGGGTTTAAAAAGTGGTTATTCAACATGAGGCCCGATCCAAATGGCATTTTGAATCATTTTTGGTAGAGTCCAAACAATCAATTTTCTGATGAAAAACGATGACCCCGGACCTGTCGAACGTTCAAAAAAGTGGTCAATATTGATGAAATTTTAACATTTAATCTTTTGACTTTAAATGACGGTTGGATGTGAATTATTACTTTTTCAATTAAAATAAGTGTGTTTAAAGTCATTTCTGTGCCTGAAATTGGTCAAAATTGAAGCTTTTGAGTAAGCAAAAACTCTGTAAAAATGGCAATTTTGGTCACTGTGAGGGTTTAAAAAGTGGTTACTCAACATGAGGCCCGATCCAAATGACATTTTGAATCATTTTTGGTAGAGTCCAAAAAATCAATTTTCTGATGAAAAACGATGACCCCGGATCTTTCGAACGTTCAAAAAAGTGGTCAATACTGATGAAATTTTAACATTTAATCTTTTGACTTTAAATGATGGTTGGATGTGAATTATTACTTTTTCAACTAAAATAAGTGTGTTTAAAGTCATTTCTGTGCCTGAAATTGGTCAAAATTGAAGCTTTTGAGGAAGCAAAACTCTGAAAAAATTGCAATTTTGGTCACTGTGAGGGTTTAAAAAGTGGTTATTCAACATGAGGCCCGATCCAAATGGCATTTTGAATCATTTTTGGTAGAGTCCAAACAATCAATTTTCTTATGAAAAACGATGACCCCCGACCTGTCAAACGTTCAAAAAAGTGTTCAATATTGATACAATTTTAACATGTAATCTTTTGACTTTAAATGACGGTTGGATGTGAATTATTACTTTTTTAACTAAAATAGGTGTGTTTAAAGTCATTTCTGTGCCTGAAATTGGTCAAAATTGAAGCTTTAGAGTAAGCAAAAACTCTTTAAAAAGGCAATTTTGGTCACTGTGAGGGTTTAAAAAGTGGTTATTCAACTCGAGGCCCGATCCAAATGACATTTTGAATCATTTTTGGTAGAGTCCAAAAAATCAATTTTCTGATGAAAAACGATGACCCCGGACCTGTCGAACGTTCAAAAAAGTGGTCAATATTGATGAAATTTTAACATTTAATCTTTTGACTTTAAATGACGGTTGGATGTGAAATATTACTTTTTCAACTAAAATAAGTGTGTTTAAAGTAATTTCTGTGCCTGAAATTGGTCAAAATTGAAGCTTTTGAGTAAGCAAAACTCTGAAAAAATGGCAATTTTGGTCACTGTGAGGGTTTAAAAAGTGGTTATTCAACATGAGGCGCGATCCAAATGGCATTTTGAATCATTTTTGGTAGAGTCCAAACAATCAATTTTCTGATGAAAAACGATGACCCCGGACCTGTCGAACGTTCAAAAAAGTGGTCAATATTGATACAATTTTAACATGTAAGCTTTTGACTTTAAATGACGGTTGGATGTGAATTATTACTTTTTTAACTAAAATAGGTGTGTTTAAAGTCATTTCTGTGCCTGAAATTGGTCAAAATTGAAGCTTTAGAGTAAGCAAAAACTCTGTAAAAATGGCAATTTTGGTCACTGTGAGGGTTTAAACAGTGGTTATTCAACATGAGGCCCGATCCAAATGACATTTTGAATCATTTTTGGTAGAGTCCAAAAAATCAATTTTCTGATGAAAAATGATGACCCCGGACCTGTCGAACGTTCAAAAAAGTGGTCAATATTGATGAAATTTTAACATTTAATCTTTTGACTTTAAATGACGGTTGGATGTGAAATATTACTTTTTCAACTAAAATAAGTGTGTTTAAAGTCATTTCTGTGCCTGAAATTGGTCAAAATTGAAGCTTTTGAGTAAGCAAAACTCTGAAAAAATTGCAATTTTGGTCACTGTGAGGGTTTAAAAAGTGGTTATTCAACATGAGGCCCGATCCAAATGGCATTTTGAATCATTTTTGGTAGAGTCCAAACAATCAATTTTCTTATGAAAAACGATGACCCCCGACCTGTCGAACGTTCAAAAAAGTGGTCAATATTGATGAAATTTTAACATTTAATCTTTTGACTTTAAATGACGGTTGGATGTGAATTATTACTTTTTCAACTAAAATAAGTGTGTTTAAAGTCATTTCTGTGCCTGAAATTGGTCAAAATTGAAGCTTTTGAGTAAGCAAAACTCTGAAAAAATTGCAATTTTGGTCACTGTGAGGGTTTAAAAAGTGGTTATTCAACATGAGGCCCGATCCAAATGGCATTTTGAATCATTTTTGGTAGAGTCCAAACAATCAATTTTCTTATGAAAAACGATGACCCCCGACCTGTCGAACGTTCAAAAAAGTGGTCAATATTGATACAATTTTAACATGTAATCTTTTGACTTTAAATGACGGTTGGATGTGAATTATTACTTTTTTAATTAAAATAGGTGTGTTTAAAGTCATTTCTGTGCCTGAAATTGGTCAAAATTGAAGCTTTAGAGTAAGCAAAAACTCTTTAAAAATGGCAATTTTGGTCACTGTGATGCTTTAAAAAGTGGTTATTCAACATGAGGCCCGATCCAAATGACATTTTGAATCATTTTTGGTAGAGTCCAAAAAATCAATTTTCTGATGAAAAACGATGACCCTGTCGAACGTTCAAAAAAGTGGTCAATATTGATGACATTTTAACATTTAATCTTTTGACTTTAAATGACGGTTGGATGTGAATTATTACTTTTTCAACTAAAATAAGTGTGTTTAAAGTCATTTAAAGGGCCTGAAATTGGTCAAAATTGAAGCTTTTGAGTAAGCAAAACTCTGAAAAAAGTGGCAATTTTGGTCACTGTGAGGGTTTAAAAAGTGGTTATTCAACATGAGGCCCGATCCAAATGGCATTTTGAATCATTTTTGGTAGAGTCCAAACAATCAATTTTCTGATGAAAAACGATGACCCCGGACCTGTCGAACGTTCAAAAAAGTGGTCAATATTGATGAAATTTTAACATTTAATCTTTTGACTTTAAATGACGGTTGGATGTGAATTATTACTTTTTCAATTAAAATAAGTGTGTTTAAAGTCATTTCTGTGCCTGAAATTGGTCAAAATTGAAGCTTTTGAGTAAGCAAAAACTCTGTAAAAATGGCAATTTTGGTCACTGTGAGGGTTTAAAAAGTGGTTACTCAACATGAGGCCCGATCCAAATGACATTTTGAATCATTTTTGGTAGAGTCCAAAAAATCAATTTTCTGATGAAAAACGATGACCCCGGATCTTTCGAACGTTCAAAAAAGTGGTCAATACTGATGAAATTTTAACATTTAATCTTTTGACTTTAAATGATGGTTGGATGTGAATTATTACTTTTTCAACTAAAATAAGTGTGTTTAAAGTCATTTCTGTGCCTGAAATTGGTCAAAATTGAAGCTTTTGAGGAAGCAAAACTCTGAAAAAATTGCAATTTTGGTCACTGTGAGGGTTTAAAAAGTGGTTATTCAACATGAGGCCCGATCCAAATGGCATTTTGAATCATTTTTGGTAGAGTCCAAACAATCAATTTTCTTATGAAAAACGATGACCCCCGACCTGTCAAACGTTCAAAAAAGTGTTCAATATTGATACAATTTTAACATGTAATCTTTTGACTTTAAATGACGGTTGGATGTGAATTATTACTTTTTTAACTAAAATAGGTGTGTTTAAAGTCATTTCTGTGCCTGAAATTGGTCAAAATTGAAGCTTTAGAGTAAGCAAAAACTCTTTAAAAAGGCAATTTTGGTCACTGTGAGGGTTTAAAAAGTGGTTATTCAACTCGAGGCCCGATCCAAATGACATTTTGAATCATTTTTGGTAGAGTCCAAAAAATCAATTTTCTGATGAAAAACGATGACCCCGGACCTGTCGAACGTTCAAAAAAGTGGTCAATATTGATGAAATTTTAACATTTAATCTTTTGACTTTAAATGACGGTTGGATGTGAATTATTACTTTTTCAACTAAAATAAGTGTGTTTAAAGTCATTTCTGTGCCTGAAATTGGTCAAAATTGAAGCTTTTGAGTAAGCAAAAACTCTGTAAAAATGGCAATTTTGGTCACTGTGAGGGTTTAAAAAGTGGTTATTCAACATGAGGCCCGATCCAAATGGCATTTTGAATCATTTTTGGTAGAGTCCAAACAATCAATTTTCTTATGAAAAACGATGACCCCCGACCTGTCGAACGTTCAAAAAAGTGGTCAATATTGATGAAATTTTAACATTTCATCTTTTGACTTTAAATGACGGTTGGATGTGAATTATTACTTTTTCAACTAAAATAAGTGTGTTTAAAGTCATTTCTGTGCCTGAAATTGGTCAAAATTGAAGCTTTTGAGTAAGCAAAACTCTGAAAAAATTGCAATTTTGGTCACTGTGAGGGTTTAAAAAGTGGTTATTCAACATGAGGCCCGATCCAAATGGCATTTTGAATCATTTTTGGTAGAGTCCAAACAATCAATTTTCTTATGAAAAACGATGACCCCCGACCTGTCGAACGTTCAAAAAAGTGGTCAATATTGAAACAATTTTAACATGTAATCTTTTGACTTTAAATGACGGTTGGATGTGAATTATTACTTTTTTAATTAAAATAGGTGTGTTTAAAGTCATTTCTGTGCCTGAAATTGGTCAAAATTGAAGCTTTAGAGTAAGCAAAAACTCTTTAAAAATGGCAATTTTGGTCACTGTGATGCTTTAAAAAGTGGTTATTCAACATGAGGCCCGATCCAAATGACATTTTGAATCATTTTTGGTAGAGTCCAAAAAATCAATTTTCTGATGAAAAACGATGACCCTGTCGAACGTTCAAAAAAGTGGTCAATATTGATGAAATTTTAACATTTAATCTTTTGACTTTAAATGACGGTTGGATGTGAATTATTACTTTTTCAACTAAAATAAGTGTGTTTAAAGTCATTTCTGTGCCTGAAATTGGTCAAAATTGAAGCTTTTGAGTAAGCAAAACTCTGAAAAAATTGCAATTTTGGTCACTGTGAGGGTTTAAAAAGTGGTTATTCAACATGAGGCCCGATCCAAATGGCATTTTGAATCATTTTTGGTAGAGTCCAAACAATCAATTTTCTTTTGAAAAACGATGACCCCCGACCTGTCGAACGTTCAAAAAAGTGGTCAATATTGATGAAATTTTAACATTTAATCTTTTGACTTTAAATGACGGTTGGATGTGAAATATTACTTTTTCAACTAAAATAAGTGTGTTTAAAGTAATTTCTGTGCCTGAAATTGGTCAAAATTGAAGCTTTAGAGTAAGCAAAAACTCTTTAAAAATGGCAATTTTGGTCACTGTGAGGGTTTAAAAAGTGGGTATTCAACATGAGGCCCAATCCAAATGACATTTTGAATCATTTTTGGTAGAGTCCAAAAAATCAATTTTCTGATGAAAAACGATGACCCCGGACCTGTCGAACGTTCAAAAAAGTGGTCAATACTGATGAAATTTTAACATTTAATCTTTTGACTTTAAATGATGGTTGGATGTGAATTATTACTTTTTCAACTAAAATAAGTGTGTTTAAAGTCATTTCTGTGCCTGAAATTGGTCAAAATTGAAGCTTTTGAGGAAGCAAAACTTTGAAAAAATTGCAATTTTGGTCACTGTGAGGGTTTAAAAAGTGGTTATTCAACATGAGGCCCGATCCAAATGGCATTTTGAATCATTTTTGGTAGAGTCCAAACAATCAATTTTCTTATGAAAAACGATGACCCCCGACCTGTCAAACGTTCAAAAAAGTGTTCAATATTGATACAATTTTAACATGTAATCTTTTGACTTTAAATGACGGTTGGATGTGAATTATTACTTTTTTAACTATAATAGGTGTGTTTAAAGTCATTTCTGTGCCTGAAATTGGTCAAAATTGAAGCTTTAGAGTAAGCAAAAACTCTTTAAAAATGGCAATTTTGGTCACTGTGAGGGTTTAAAAAGTGGTTATTCAACTCGAGGCCCGATCCAAATGACATTTTGAATCATTTTTGGTAGAGTCCAAAAAATCAATTTTCTGATGAAAAACGATGACCCCGGACCTGTCGAACGTTCAAAAAAGTGGTCAATATTGATGAAATTTTAACATTTAATCTTTTGACTTTAAATGACGGTTGGATGTGAAATATTACTTTTTCAACTAAAATAAGTGTGTTTAAAGTAATTTCTGTGCCTGAAATTGGTCAAAATTGAAGCTTTTGAGTAAGCAAAACTCTGAAAAAATGGCAATTTTGGTCACTGTGAGGGTTTAAAAAGTGGTTATTCAACATGAGGCGCGATCCAAATGGCATTTTGAATCATTTTTGGTAGAGTCCAAACAATCAATTTTCTGATGAAAAACGATGACCCCGGACCTGTCGAACGTTCAAAAAAGTGGTCAATATTGATACAATTTTAACATGTAAGCTTTTGACTTTAAATGACGGTTGGATGTGAATTATTACTTTTTTAACTAAAATAGGTGTGTTTAAAGTCATTTCTGTGCCTGAAATTGGTCAAAATTGAAGCTTTAGAGTAAGCAAAAACTCTGTAAAAATGGCAATTTTGGTCACTGTGAGGGTTTAAACAGTGGTTATTCAACATGAGGCCCGATCCAAATGAAATTTTGAATCATTTTTGGTAGAGTCCAAACAATCAATTTTCTTATGAAAAACGATGACCCCCGACCTGTCAAACGTTCAAAAAAGTGTTCAATATTGATACAATTTTAACATGTAATCTTTTGACTTTAAATGACGGTTGGATGTGAATTATTACTTTTTTAACTAAAATAGGTGTGTTTAAAGTCATTTCTGTGCCTGAAATTGGTCAAAATTGAAGCTTTAGAGTAAGCAAAAACTCTTTAAAAATGGCAATTTTGGTCACTGTGAGGGTTTAAAAAGTGGTTATTCAACATGAGGCCCGATCCAAATGGCATTTTGAATCATTTTTGGTAGAGTCCAAACAATCAATTTTCTTATGAAAAACAATGACCCCCGACCTGTCGAACGTTCAAAAAAGTGGTCAATATTGATGAAATTTTAACATTTAATCTTTTGACTTTAAATGATGGTTGGATGTGAAATATTACTTTTTCAACTAAAATAAGTGTGTTTAAAGTAATTTCTGTGCCTGAAATTGGTCAAAATTGGAGCTTTAGAGTAAGCAAAAACTCTTTAAAAATGGCAATTTTGGTCACTGTGAGGGTTTAAAAAGTGGTTACTCAACATGAGGCCCGATCCAAATGACATTTTGAATCATTTTTGGTAGAGTCCAAAAAATCAATTTTCTGATGAAAAACGATGACCCCGGATCTTTCGAACGTTCAAAAAAGTGGTCAATACTGATGAAATTTTAACATTTAATCTTTTGACTTTAAATGATGGTTGGATGTGAATTATTACTTTTTCAACTAAAATAAGTGTGTTTAAAGTCATTTCTGTGCCTGAAATTGGTCAAAATTGAAGCTTTTGAGGAAGCAAAACTCTGAAAAAATTGCAATTTTGGTCACTGTGAGGGTTTAAAAAGTGGTTATTCAACATGAGGCCCGATCCAAATGGCATTTTGAATCATTTTTGGTAGAGTCCAAACAATCAATTTTCTTATGAAAAACGATGACCCCCGACCTGTCAAACGTTCAAAAAAGTGTTCAATATTGATACAATTTTAACATGTAATCTTTTGACTTTAAATGACGGTTGGATGTGAATTATTACTTTTTTAACTAAAATAGGTGTGTTTAAAGTCATTTCTGTGCCTGAAATTGGTCAAAATTGAAGCTTTAGAGTAAGCAAAAACTCTTTAAAAAGGCAATTTTGGTCACTGTGAGGGTTTAAAAAGTGGTTATTCAACTCGAGGCCCGATCCAAATGACATTTTGAATCATTTTTGGTAGAGTCCAAAAAATCAATTTTCTGATGAAAAACGATGACCCCGGACCTGTCGAACGTTCAAAAAAGTGGTCAATATTGATGAAATTTTAACATTTAATCTTTTGACTTTAAATGACGGTTGGATGTGAATTATTACTTTTTCAACTAAAATAAGTGTGTTTAAAGTCATTTCTGTGCCTGAAATTGGTCAAAATTGAAGCTTTTGAGTAAGCAAAAACTCTGTAAAAATGGCAATTTTGGTCACTGTGAGGGTTTAAAAAGTGGTTATTCAACATGAGGCCCGATCCAAATGGCATTTTGAATCATTTTTGGTAGAGTCCAAACAATCAATTTTCTTATGAAAAACGATGACCCCCGACCTGTCGAACGTTCAAAAAAGTGGTCAATATTGATGAAATTTTAACATTTCATCTTTTGACTTTAAATGACGGTTGGATGTGAATTATTACTTTTTCAACTAAAATAAGTGTGTTTAAAGTCATTTCTGTGCCTGAAATTGGTCAAAATTGAAGCTTTTGAGTAAGCAAAACTCTGAAAAAATTGCAATTTTGGTCACTGTGAGGGTTTAAAAAGTGGTTATTCAACATGAGGCCCGATCCAAATGGCATTTTGAATCATTTTTGGTAGAGTCCAAACAATCAATTTTCTTATGAAAAACGATGACCCCCGACCTGTCGAACGTTCAAAAAAGTGGTCAATATTGAAACAATTTTAACATGTAATCTTTTGACTTTAAATGACGGTTGGATGTGAATTATTACTTTTTTAATTAAAATAGGTGTGTTTAAAGTCATTTCTGTGCCTGAAATTGGTCAAAATTGAAGCTTTAGAGTAAGCAAAAACTCTTTAAAAATGGCAATTTTGGTCACTGTGATGCTTTAAAAAGTGGTTATTCAACATGAGGCCCGATCCAAATGACATTTTGAATCATTTTTGGTAGAGTCCAAAAAATCAATTTTCTGATGAAAAACGATGACCCTGTCGAACGTTCAAAAAAGTGGTCAATATTGATGAAATTTTAACATTTAATCTTTTGACTTTAAATGACGGTTGGATGTGAATTATTACTTTTTCAACTAAAATAAGTGTGTTTAAAGTCATTTCTGTGCCTGAAATTGGTCAAAATTGAAGCTTTTGAGTAAGCAAAACTCTGAAAAAATTGCAATTTTGGTCACTGTGAGGGTTTAAAAAGTGGTTATTCAACATGAGGCCCGATCCAAATGGCATTTTGAATCATTTTTGGTAGAGTCCAAACAATCAATTTTCTTTTGAAAAACGATGACCCCCGACCTGTCGAACGTTCAAAAAAGTGGTCAATATTGATGAAATTTTAACATTTAATCTTTTGACTTTAAATGACGGTTGGATGTGAAATATTACTTTTTCAACTAAAATAAGTGTGTTTAAAGTAATTTCTGTGCCTGAAATTGGTCAAAATTGAAGCTTTAGAGTAAGCAAAAACTCTTTAAAAATGGCAATTTTGGTCACTGTGAGGGTTTAAAAAGTGGGTATTCAACATGAGGCCCAATCCAAATGACATTTTGAATCATTTTTGGTAGAGTCCAAAAAATCAATTTTCTGATGAAAAACGATGACCCCGGACCTGTCGAACGTTCAAAAAAGTGGTCAATACTGATGAAATTTTAACATTTAATCTTTTGACTTTAAATGATGGTTGGATGTGAATTATTACTTTTTCAACTAAAATAAGTGTGTTTAAAGTCATTTCTGTGCCTGAAATTGGTCAAAATTGAAGCTTTTGAGGAAGCAAAACTTTGAAAAAATTGCAATTTTGGTCACTGTGAGGGTTTAAAAAGTGGTTATTCAACATGAGGCCCGATCCAAATGGCATTTTGAATCATTTTTGGTAGAGTCCAAACAATCAATTTTCTTATGAAAAACGATGACCCCCGACCTGTCAAACGTTCAAAAAAGTGTTCAATATTGATACAATTTTAACATGTAATCTTTTGACTTTAAATGACGGTTGGATGTGAATTATTACTTTTTTAACTATAATAGGTGTGTTTAAAGTCATTTCTGTGCCTGAAATTGGTCAAAATTGAAGCTTTAGAGTAAGCAAAAACTCTTTAAAAATGGCAATTTTGGTCACTGTGAGGGTTTAAAAAGTGGTTATTCAACTCGAGGCCCGATCCAAATGACATTTTGAATCATTTTTGGTAGAGTCCAAAAAATCAATTTTCTGATGAAAAACGATGACCCCGGACCTGTCGAACGTTCAAAAAAGTGGTCAATATTGATGAAATTTTAACATTTAATCTTTTGACTTTAAATGACGGTTGGATGTGAAATATTACTTTTTCAACTAAAATAAGTGTGTTTAAAGTAATTTCTGTGCCTGAAATTGGTCAAAATTGAAGCTTTTGAGTAAGCAAAACTCTGAAAAAATGGCAATTTTGGTCACTGTGAGGGTTTAAAAAGTGGTTATTCAACATGAGGCGCGATCCAAATGGCATTTTGAATCATTTTTGGTAGAGTCCAAACAATCAATTTTCTGATGAAAAACGATGACCCCGGACCTGTCGAACGTTCAAAAAAGTGGTCAATATTGATACAATTTTAACATGTAAGCTTTTGACTTTAAATGACGGTTGGATGTGAATTATTACTTTTTTAACTAAAATAGGTGTGTTTAAAGTCATTTCTGTGCCTGAAATTGGTCAAAATTGAAGCTTTAGAGTAAGCAAAAACTCTGTAAAAATGGCAATTTTGGTCACTGTGAGGGTTTAAACAGTGGTTATTCAACATGAGGCCCGATCCAAATGAAATTTTGAATCATTTTTGGTAGAGTCCAAACAATCAATTTTCTTATGAAAAACGATGACCCCCGACCTGTCAAACGTTCAAAAAAGTGTTCAATATTGATACAATTTTAACATGTAATCTTTTGACTTTAAATGACGGTTGGATGTGAATTATTACTTTTTTAACTAAAATAGGTGTGTTTAAAGTCATTTCTGTGCCTGAAATTGGTCAAAATTGAAGCTTTAGAGTAAGCAAAAACTCTTTAAAAATGGCAATTTTGGTCACTGTGAGGGTTTAAAAAGTGGTTATTCAACATGAGGCCCGATCCAAATGGCATTTTGAATCATTTTTGGTAGAGTCCAAACAATCAATTTTCTTATGAAAAACAATGACCCCCGACCTGTCGAACGTTCAAAAAAGTGGTCAATATTGATGAAATTTTAACATTTAATCTTTTGACTTTAAATGATGGTTGGATGTGAAATATTACTTTTTCAACTAAAATAAGTGTGTTTAAAGTAATTTCTGTGCCTGAAATTGGTCAAAATTGGAGCTTTAGAGTAAGCAAAAACTCTTTAAAAATGGCAATTTTGGTCACTGTGAGGGTTTAAAAAGTGGTTATTCAACATGAGGACCGATCCAAATGACATTTTGAATCATTTTTGGTGTAGTCCAAAAAATCAATTTTCTGATGAAAAACAATGACCCCGGACCTGTCGAACGTTCAAAAAAGTGGTCAATATTGATGAAATTTTAACATTTAATCTTTTGACTTTAAATGACGGTTGGATGTGAATTATTACTTTTTCAACTAAAATAAGTGTGTTTAAAGTCATTTAAAGGGCCTGAAATTGGTCAAAATTGAAGCTTTTGAGTAAGCAAAAACTCTTTAAAAATGGCAATTTTGGTCACTGTGAGGGTTTAAAAAGTGGGTATTCAACATGAGGCCCAATCCAAATGACATTTTGAATCATTTTTGGTAGAGTCCAAAAAATCAATTTTCTGATGAAAAACGATGACCCCGGACCTGTCGAACGTTCAAAAAAGTGGTCAATACTGATGAAATTTTAACATTTAATCTTTTGACTTTAAATGATGGTTGGATGTGAATTATTACTTTTTCAACTAAAATAAGTGTGTTTAAAGTCATTTCTGTGCCTGAAATTGGTCAAAATTGAAGCTTTTGAGGAAGCAAAACTTTGAAAAAATTGCAATTTTGGTCACTGTGAGGGTTTAAAAAGTGGTTATTCAACATGAGGCCCGATCCAAATGGCATTTTGAATCATTTTTGGTAGAGTCCAAACAATCAATTTTCTTATGAAAAACGATGACCCCCGACCTGTCAAACGTTCAAAAAAGTGTTCAATATTGATACAATTTTAACATGTAATCTTTTGACTTTAAATGACGGTTGGATGTGAATTATTACTTTTTTAACTATAATAGGTGTGTTTAAAGTCATTTCTGTGCCTGAAATTGGTCAAAATTGAAGCTTTAGAGTAAGCAAAAACTCTTTAAAAATGGCAATTTTGGTCACTGTGAGGGTTTAAAAAGTGGTTATTCAACTCGAGGCCCGATCCAAATGACATTTTGAATCATTTTTGGTAGAGTCCAAAAAATCAATTTTCTGATGAAAAACGATGACCCCGGACCTGTCGAACGTTCAAAAAAGTGGTCAATATTGATGAAATTTTAACATTTAATCTTTTGACTTTAAATGACGGTTGGATGTGAAATATTACTTTTTCAACTAAAATAAGTGTGTTTAAAGTAATTTCTGTGCCTGAAATTGGTCAAAATTGAAGCTTTTGAGTAAGCAAAACTCTGAAAAAATGGCAATTTTGGTCACTGTGAGGGTTTAAAAAGTGGTTATTCAACATGAGGCGCGATCCAAATGGCATTTTGAATCATTTTTGGTAGAGTCCAAACAATCAATTTTCTGATGAAAAACGATGACCCCGGACCTGTCGAACGTTCAAAAAAGTGGTCAATATTGATACAATTTTAACATGTAAGCTTTTGACTTTAAATGACGGTTGGATGTGAATTATTACTTTTTTAACTAAAATAGGTGTGTTTAAAGTCATTTCTGTGCCTGAAATTGGTCAAAATTGAAGCTTTAGAGTAAGCAAAAACTCTGTAAAAATGGCAATTTTGGTCACTGTGAGGGTTTAAACAGTGGTTATTCAACATGAGGCCCGATCCAAATGAAATTTTGAATCATTTTTGGTAGAGTCCAAACAATCAATTTTCTTATGAAAAACGATGACCCCCGACCTGTCAAACGTTCAAAAAAGTGTTCAATATTGATACAATTTTAACATGTAATCTTTTGACTTTAAATGACGGTTGGATGTGAATTATTACTTTTTTAACTAAAATAGGTGTGTTTAAAGTCATTTCTGTGCCTGAAATTGGTCAAAATTGAAGCTTTAGAGTAAGCAAAAACTCTTTAAAAATGGCAATTTTGGTCACTGTGAGGGTTTAAAAAGTGGTTATTCAACATGAGGCCCGATCCAAATGGCATTTTGAATCATTTTTGGTAGAGTCCAAACAATCAATTTTCTTATGAAAAACAATGACCCCCGACCTGTCGAACGTTCAAAAAAGTGGTCAATATTGATGAAATTTTAACATTTAATCTTTTGACTTTAAATGATGGTTGGATGTGAAATATTACTTTTTCAACTAAAATAAGTGTGTTTAAAGTAATTTCTGTGCCTGAAATTGGTCAAAATTGGAGCTTTAGAGTAAGCAAAAACTCTTTAAAAATGGCAATTTTGGTCACTGTGAGGGTTTAAAAAGTGGTTATTCAACATGAGGACCGATCCAAATGACATTTTGAATCATTTTTGGTGTAGTCCAAAAAATCAATTTTCTGATGAAAAACAATGACCCCGGACCTGTCGAACGTTCAAAAAAGTGGTCAATATTGATGAAATTTTAACATTTAATCTTTTGACTTTAAATGACGGTTGGATGTGAATTATTACTTTTTCAATTAAAATAAGTGTGTTTAAAGTCATTTCTGTGCCTGAAATTGGTCAAAATTGAAGCTTTTGAGTAAGCAAAAACTCTGTAAAAATGGCAATTTTGGTCACTGTGAGGGTTTAAAAAGTGGTTACTCAACATGAGGCCCGATCCAAATGACATTTTGAATCATTTTTGGTAGAGTCCAAAAAATCAATTTTCTGATGAAAAACGATGACCCAGGATCTTTCGAACGTTCAAAAAAGTGGTCAATACTGATGAAATTTTAACATTTAATCTTTTGACTTTAAATGATGGTTGGATGTGAATTATTACTTTTTCAACTAAAATAAGTGTGTTTAAAGTCATTTCTGTGCCTGAAATTGGTCAAAGTTGAAGCTTTTGAGGAAGCAAAACTCTGAAAAAATTGCAATTTTGGTCACTGTGAGGGTTTAAAAAGTGGTTATTCAACATGAGGCCCGATCCAAATGGCATTTTGAATCATTTTTGGTAGAGTCCAAACAATCAATTTTCTTATGAAAAACGATGACCCCCGACCTGTCGAACTTTAAAAAAAGTGGTCAATATTGATGAAATTTTAACATTTAATCTTTTGACTTTAAATGACGGTTGGATGTGAAATATTACTTTTTCAACTAAAATAAGTGTGTTTAAAGTAATTTCTGTGCCTGAAATTGGTCAAAATTGGAGCTTTAGAGTAAGCAAAAACTCTTTAAAAATGGCAATTTTGGTCACTGTGAGGGTTTAAAAAGTGGTTATTCAACATGAGGCCCGATCCAAATGGCATTTTGAATCATTTTTGGTAGAGTCCAAACAATCAATTTTCTGATGAAAAACGATGACCCCGGACCTGTCGAACGTTCAAAAAAGTGGTCAATATTGATGAAATTTTAACATTTAATCTTTTGACTTTAAATGACGGTTGGATGTGAATTATTACTTTTTCAATTCAAATAAGTGTGTTTAAAGTCATTTCTGTGCCTGAAATTGGTCAAAATTGAAGCTTTTGAGTAAGCAAAAACTCTGTAAAAATGGCAATTTTGGTCACTGTGAGGGTTTAAAAAGTGGTTACTCAACATGAGGCCCGATCCAAATGACATTTTGAATCATTTTTGGTAGAGTCCAAAAAATCAATTTTCTGATGAAAAACGATGACCCCGGACCTGTCGAACGTTCAAAAAAGTGGTCAATATTGATGAAATTTTAACATTTAATCTTTTGACTTTAAATGACGGTTGGATGTGAAATATTACTTTTTCAACTAAAATAAGTGTGTTTAAAGTAATTTCTGTGCCTGAAATTGGTCAAAATTGAAGCTTTAGAGTAAGCAAAAACTCTTTAAAAATGGCAATTTTGGTCACTGTGAGGGTTTAAAAAGTGGGTATTCAACATGAGGCCCAATCCAAATGACATTTTGAATCATTTTTGGTAGAGTCCAAAAAATCAATTTTCTGATGAAAAACGATGACCCCGGACCTGTCGAACGTTCAAAAAAGTGGTCAATACTGATGAAATTTTAACATTTAATCTTTTGACTTTAAATGATGGTTGGATGTGAATTATTACTTTTTCAACTAAAATAAGTGTGTTTAAAGTCATTTCTGTGCCTGAAATTGGTCAAAATTGAAGCTTTTGAGGAAGCAAAACTTTGAAACAATTGCAATTTTGGTCACTGTGAGGGTTTAAAAAGTGGTTATTCAACATGAGGCCCGATCCAAATGGCATTTTGAATCATTTTTGGTAGAGTCCAAACAATCAATTTTCTTATGAAAAACGATGACCCCCGACCTGTCAAACGTTCAAAAAAGTGTTCAATATTGATACAATTTTAACATGTAATCTTTTGACTTTAAATGACGGTTGGATGTGAATTATTACTTTTTTAACTAAAATAGGTGTGTTTAAAGTCATTTCTGTGCCTGAAATTGGTCAAAATTGAAGCTTTAGAGTAAGCAAAAACTCTTTAAAAATGGCAATTTTGGTCACTGTGAGGGTTTAAAAAGTGGTTATTCAACTCGAGGCCCGATCCAAATGACATTTTGAATCATTTTTGGTAGAGTCCAAAAAATCAATTTTCTGATGAAAAACGATGACCCCGGACCTGTCGAACGTTCAAAAAAGTGGTCAATATTGATGAAATTTTAACATTTAATCTTTTGACTTTAAATGACGGTTGGATGTGAATTATTACTTTTTCAACTAAAATAAGTGTGTTTAAAGTCATTTCTGTGCCTGAAATTGGTCAAAATTGAAGCTTTTGAGTAAGCAAAAACTCTGTAAAAATGGCAATTTTGGTCACTGTGAGGGTTTAAAAAGTGGTTATTCAACATGAGGCCCGATCCAAATGACATTTTGAATCATTTTTGGTAGAGTCCAAAAAATCAATTTTCTGATGAAAAACGATGACCCCGGACCTGTCGAACGTTCAAAAAAGTGGTCAATATTGATGAAATTTTAACATTTAATCTTTTGACTTTAAATGACGGTTGGATGTGAAATATTACTTTTTCAACTAAAATAAGTGTGTTTAAAGTAATTTCTGTGCCTGAAATTGGTCAAAATTGAAGCTTTTGAGTAAGCAAAACTCTGAAAAAATGGCAATTTTGGTCACTGTGAGGGTTTAAAAAGTGGTTATTCAACATGAGGCGCGATCCAAATGGCATTTTGAATCATTTTTGGTAGAGTCCAAACAATCAATTTTCTGATGAAAAACGATGACCCCGGACCTGTCGAACGTTCAAAAAAGTGGTCAATATTGATACAATTTTAACATGTAAGCTTTTGACTTTAAATGACGGTTGGATGTGAATTATTACTTTTTTAACTAAAATAGGTGTGTTTAAAGTCATTTCTGTGCCTGAAATTGGTCAAAATTGAAGCTTTAGAGTAAGCAAAAACTCTGTAAAAATGGCAATTTTGGTCACTGTGAGGGTTTAAACAGTGGTTCTTCAACATGAGGCCCGATCCAAATGAAATTTTGAATCATTTTTGGTAGAGTCCAAACAATCAATTTTCTTATGAAAAACGATGACCCCCGACCTGTCAAACGTTCAAAAAAGTGTTCAATATTGATAAAATTTTAACATGTAATCTTTTGACTTTAAATGACGGTTGGATGTGAATTATTACTTTTTTAACTAAAATAGGTGTGTTTAAAGTCATTTCTGTGCCTGAAATTGGTCAAAATTGAAGCTTTAGAGTAAGCAAAAACTCTTTAAAAATGGCAATTTTGGTCACTGTGAGGGTTTAAAAAGTGGTTATTCAACATGAGGCCCGATCCAAATGACATTTTGAATCATTTTTGGTAGAGTCCAAAAAATCAATTTTCTGATGAAAAATGATGACCGAGGACCTGTCGAACGTTCAAAAAAGTGGTCAATATTGATGAAATTTTAACATGTAATCTTTTGACTTTAAATGACGGTTGGATGTGAAATATTACTTTTTCAACTAAAATAAGTGTGTTTAAAGTAATTTCTGTGCCTGAAATCGGTCAAAATTGAAGCTTTAGAGTAAGCAAAAACTCTTTAAAAATTGCAATTTTGATCACTGTGAGGGTTTAAAAAGTGGTTATTCAACGTGAGGCCCGATCCAAATGACATTTTGAATCATTTTTGGTAGAGTCCAAAAAATCAATTTTCTGATGAAAAACGATGACCCCGGACCTGTCGAACGTTCAAAAAAGTGGTCAATATTGATGAAATTTTAACATTTAATCTTTTGACTTTAAATGACGGTTGGATGTGAAATATTACTTTTTCAACTAAAATAAGTGTTTAAAGTAATTTCTGTGCCTGAAATTGGTCAAAATTGAAGCTTTAGAGTAAGCAAAAACTCTTTAAAAATGGCAATTTTGATCACTGTGAGGGTTTAAAAAGTGGTTATTCAACGTGGGGCCCGATCCAAATGACATTTTGAATCATTTTTGGTAGAGTCCAAAAAATCAATTTTCTGATGAAAAACGATGACCCCGGACCTGTCGAACGTTCAAAAAAGTGGTCAATATTGATGAAATTTTAACATTTAATCTTTTGACTTTAAATGACGGTTGGATGTGAAATATTACTTTTTCAACTAAAATAAGTGTGTTTAAAGTAATTTCTGTGCCTGAAATTGGTCAAAATTGAAGCTTTAGAGTAAGCAAAAACTCTTTAAAAATGGCAATTTTGATCCCTGTGAGGGTTTAAAAAGTGGTTATTCAACATGAGGCCCGATCCAAATGACATTTTGAATCATTTTTGGTAGAGTCCAAAAAATCAATTTTCTGATGAAAAACGATGACCCCGGACCTGTCGAACGTTCAAAAAAGTGGTCAATATTGATGAAATTTTAACATTTAATCTTTTGACTTTAAATGACGGTTGGATGTGAAATATTACTTTTTCAACTAAAATAAGTGTGTTTAAAGTAATTTCTGTGCCTGAAATTGGTCAAAATTGAAGCTTTAGAGTAAGCAAAAACTCTTTAAAAATGGCAATTTTGATCACTGTGAGGGTTTAAAAAGTGGTTATTCAACGTGAGGCCCGATCCAAATGACATTTTGAATCATTTTTGGTAGAGTCCAAACAATCAATTTTCTGTTGAAAAACGATGACCCCCGACCTGTCAAACGTTCAAAAAAGTGTTCAATATTGATACAATTTTAACATGTAATCTTTTGACTTTAAATGACGGTTGGATGTGAATTATTACTTTTTTAACTAAAATAGGTGTGTTTAAAGTCATTTCTGTGCCTGAAATTGGTCAAAATTGAAGCTTTAGAGTAAGCAAAAACTCTTTAAAAATGGCAATTTTGGTCACTGTGAGGGTTTAAAAAGTGGTTATTCAACATGAGGCTCGATCCAAATGACATTTTGAATCATTTTTGGTAGAGTCCAAAAAATCAATTTTCTGATGAAAAATGATGACCGAGGACCTGTCGAACGTTCAAAAAAGTGGTCAATATTGATGAAAGTTTAACATGTAATCTTTTGACTTTAAATGACGGTTGGATGTGAAATATTACTTTTTCAACTAAAATAAGTGTGTTTAAAGTAATTTCTGTGCCTGAAATTGGTCAAAATTGAAGCTTTAGAGTAAGCAAAAACTCTTTAAAAATTGCAATTTTGATCACTGTGAGGGTTTAAAAAGTGGTTATTCAACGTGAGGCCCGATCCAAATGACATTTTGAATCATTTTTGGTAGAGTCCAAAAAATCAATTTTCTGATGAAAAACGATGACCCCGGACCTGTCGAACGTTCAAAAAAGTGGTCAATATTGATGAAATTTTAACATTTAATCTTTTGACTTTAAATGACGGTTGGATGTGAAATATTACTTTTTCAACTAAAATAAGTGTGTTTAAAGTAATTTCTGTGCCTGAAATTGGTCAAAATTGAAGCTTTAGAGTAAGCAAAAACTCTTTAAAAATGGCAATTTTGATCACTGTGAGGGTTTAAAAAGTGGTTATTCAACGTGGGGCCCGATCCAAATGACATTTTGAATCATTTTTGGTAGAGTCCAAAAAATCAATTTTCTGATGAAAAACGATGACCCCGGACCTGTCGAACGTTCAAAAAAGTGGTCAATATTGATGAAATTTTAACATTTAATCTTTTGACTTTAAATGACGGTTGGATGTGAAATATTACTTTTTCAACTAAAATAAGTGTGTTTAAAGTAATTTCTGTGCCTGAAATTGGTCAAAATTGAAGCTTTAGAGTAAGCAAAAACTCTTTAAAAATGGCAATTTTGATCCCTGTGAGGGTTTAAAAAGTGGTTATTCAACATGAGGCCCGATCCAAATGACATTTTGAATCATTTTTGGTAGAGTCCAAAAAATCAATTTTCTGATGAAAAACGATGACCCCGGACCTGTCGAACGTTCAAAAAAGTGGTCAATATTGATGAAATTTTAACATTTAATCTTTTGACTTTAAATGACGGTTGGATGTGAAATATTACTTTTTCAACTAAAATAAGTGTGTTTAAAGTAATTTCTGTGCCTGAAATTGGTCAAAATTGAAGCTTTAGAGTAAGCAAAAACTCTTTAAAAATGGCAATTTTGATCACTGTGAGGGTTTAAAAAGTGGTTATTCAACGTGAGGCCCGATCCAAATGACATTTTGAATCATTTTTGGTAGAGTCCAAACAATCAATTTTCTGTTGAAAAACGATGACCCCCGACCTGTCAAACGTTCAAAAAAGTGTTCAATATTGATACAATTTTAACATGTAATCTTTTGACTTTAAATGACGGTTGGATGTGAATTATTACTTTTTTAACTAAAATAGGTGTGTTTAAAGTCATTTCTGTGCCTGAAATTGGTCAAAATTGAAGCTTTAGAGTAAGCAAAAACTCTTTAAAAATGGCAATTTTGGTCACTGTGAGGGTTTAAAAAGTGGTTATTCAACATGAGGCCCGATCCAAATGACATTTTGAATAATTTTTGGTAGAGTCCAAAAAATCAATTTTCTGATGAAAAATGATGACCGAGGACCTGTCGAACGTTCAAAAAAGTGGTCAATATTGATGAAATTTTAACATGTAATCTTTTGACTTTAAATGACGGTTGGATGTGAAATATTACTTTTTCAACTAAAATAAGTGTGTTTAAAGTAATTTCTGTGCCTGAAATTGGTCAAAATTGAAGCTTTAGAGTAAGCAAAAACTCTTTAAAAATTGCAATTTTGATCACTGTGAGGGTTTAAAAAGTGGTTATTCAACGTGAGGCCCGATCCAAATGACATTTTGAATCATTTTTGGTAGAGTCCAAAAAATCAATTTTCTGATGAAAAACGATGACCCCGGACCTGTCGAACGTTCAAAAAAGTGGTCAATATAGATGAAATTTTAACATTTAATCTTTTGACTTTAAATGACGGTTGGATGTGAAATATTACTTTTTCAACTAAAATAAGTGTGTTTAAAGTAATTTCTGTGCCTGAAATTGGTCAAAATTGAAGCTTTAGAGTAAGCAAAAACTCTTTAAAAATGGCAATTTTGATCACTGTGAGGGTTTAAAAAGTGGTTATTCAACGTGAGGCCCGATCCAAATGACATTTTGAATCATTTTTGGTAGAGTCCAAAAAATCAATTTTCTGATGAAAAACGATGACCCCGGACCTGTCGAACGTTCAAAAAAGTGGTCAATATTGATGAAATTTTAACATTTAATCTTTTGACTTTAAATGACGGTTGGATGTGAAATATTACTTTTTCAACTAAAATAAGTGTGTTTAAAGTAATTTCTGTGCCTGAAATTGGTCAAAATTGAAGCTTTAGAGTAAGCAAAAACTCTTTAAAAATGGCAATTTTGATCCCTGTGAGGGTTTAAAAAGTGGTTATTCAACATGAGGCCCGATCCAAATGACATTTTGAATCATTTTTGGTAGAGTCCAAAAAATCAATTTTCTGATGAAAAACGATGACCCCGGACCTGTCGAACGTTCAAAAAAGTGGTCAATATTGATGAAATTTTAACATTTAATCTTTTGACTTTAAATGACGGTTGGATGTGAAATATTACTTTTTCAACTAAAATAAGTGTGTTTAAAGTAATTTCTGTGCCTGAAATTGGTCAAAATTGAAGCTTTAGAGTAAGCAAAAACTCTTTAAAAATGGCAATTTTGATCACTGTGAGGGTTTAAAAAGTGGTTATTCAACGTGAGGCCCGATCCAAATGACATTTTGAATCATTTTTGGTAGAGTCCAAAAAATCAATTTTCTGTTGAAAAACGATGACCCCGGACCTGTTGAACGTTCAAAAAAGTGGTCAATATTGATGAAATTTTAACATTTAATCTTTTGACTTTAAATGACGGTTGGATGTGAATTATTACTTTTTCAACTAAAATAAGTGTGTTTAAAGTCATTTCTGTGCCTGAAATTGGTCAAAATTGAAGCTTTTGAGGAAGCAAAACTCTGAAAAAATTGCAATTTTGGTCACTGTGAGGGTTTAAAAAGTGGTTATTCAACATGAGGCCCGATCCAAATGGCATTTTGAATCATTTTTGGTAGAGTCCAAACAATCAATTTTCTTATGAAAAACGATGACCCCCGACCTGTCAAACGTTCAAAAAAGTGGTCAATATTGATACAATTTTAACATGTAATCTTTTGACTTTAAATGACGGTTGGATGTGAATTATTACTTTTTTAACTAAAATAGGTGTGTTTAAAGTCATTTCTGTGCCTGAAATTGGTCAAAATTGAAGCTTTAGAGTAAGCAAAAACTCTTTAAAAATGGCAATTTTGGTCACTGTGAGGGTTTAAAAAGTGGTTATTCAACTCGAGGCCCGATCCAAATGACATTTTGAATCATTTTTGGTAGAGTCCAAAAAATCAATTTTCTGATGAAAAACGATGACCCCCGACCTGTCAAACGTTCAAAAAAGTGGTCAATATTGATGAAATTTTAACATTTAATCTTTTGACTTTAAATGACGGTTGGATGTGAAATATTACTTTTTCAACTAAAATAAGTGTGTTTAAAGTAATTTCTATGCCTGAAATTGGTCAAAATTGAAGCTTTAGAGTAAGCAAAAACTCTTTAAAAATGGCAATTTTGGTCACTGTGAGGGTTTAAAAAGTGGTTATTCAACGTGAGGCCCGATCTAAATGGCATTTTGAATCATTTTTGGTAGAGTCCAAACAATCAATTTTCTTATGAAAAACGATGACCCCCGACGTCTCAAACGTTCAAAAAAGTGTTCAATATTGATACAATTTTAACATGTAATCTTTTGACTTTAAATGACGGTTGGATGTGAATTATTACTTTTTTAACTAAAATAGGTGTGTTTAAAGTCATTTCTGTGCCTGAAATTGGTCAAAATTGAAGCTTTAGAGTAAGCAAAAACTCTTTAAAAATGGCAATTTTGGTCACTGTGAGGGTTTAAAAAGTGGTTATTCAACTCGAGGCCCGATCCAAATGACATTTTGAATCATTTTTGGTAGAGTCCAAACAATCAATTTTCTGATGAAAAACGATGACCCCGGACCTGTTGAACGTTCAAAAAAGTGGTCAATATTGATACAACTTTAACATGTAAGCTTTTGACTTTAAATGACGGTTGGATGTGAATTATTACTTTTTTAACTAAAATAGGTGTGTTTAAAGTCATTTCTGTGCCTGAAATTGGTCAAAATTGAAGCTTTAGAGTAAGCAAAAACTCTGTAAAAATGGCAATTTTGGTCACTGTGAGGGTTTAAACAGTGGTTATTCAACATGAGGCCCGATCCAAATGACATTTTGAATCATTTTTGGTAGAGTCCATAAAATCAATTTTCTGATGAAAAATGATGACCCCGGACCTGTCGAACGTTCAAAAAAGTGGTCAATATTGATGAAATTTTAACATTTAATCTTTTGACTTTAAATGACGGTTGGATGTGAAATATTACTTTTTCAACTTAAATAAGTGTGTTTAAAGTAATTTCTGTGCCTGAAATTGGTCAAAATTGAAGCTTTAGAGTAAGCAAAAACTCTTTAAAAATGGCAATTTTGATCACTGTGAGGGTTTAAAAAGTGGTTATTCAACGTGAGGCCCGATCCAAATGACATTTTGAATCATTTTTGGTAGAGTCCAAAAAATCAATTTTCTGATGAAAAACGATGACCCCGGACCTGTCGAACGTTCAAAAAAGTGGTCAATATTGATGAAATTTTAACATTTAATCTTTTGACTTTAAATGACGGTTGGATGTGAAATATTACTTTTTCAACTAAAATAAGTGTGTTTAAAGTAATTTCTGTGCCTGAAATTGGTCAAAATTGAAGCTTTAGAGTAAGCAAAAACTCTTTAAAAATGGCAAATTTGATCACTGTGAGGGTTTAAAAAGTGGTTATTCAACGTGAGGCCCGATCCAAATGACATTTTGAATCATTTTTGGTAGAGTCCAAAAAATCAATTTTCTGATGAAAAACGATGACCCCGGACCTGTTGAACGTTCAAAAAAGTGGTCAATATTGATGAAATGTTAACATTTAATCTTTTGACTTTAAATGACGGTTGGATGTGAAATATTACTTTTTCAACTAAAATAAGTGTGTTTAAAGTAATTTCTGTGCCTGAAATTGGTCAAAATTGAAGCTTTAGAGTAAGCAAAAACTCTTTAAAAATGGCAATTTTGGTCACTGTGAGGGTTTAAAAAGTGGTTATTCAACGTGAGGCCCGATCTAAATGGCATTTTGAATCATTTTTGGTAGAGTCCAAACAATCAATTTTCTTATGAAAAACGATGACCCCTGACGTGTCAAACGTTCAAAAAAGTGTTCAATATTGATACAATTTTAACATGTAATCTTTTGACTTTAAATGACGGTTGGATGTGAATTATTACTTTTTTAACTAAAATAGGTGTGTTTAAAGTCATTTCTGTGCCTGAAATTGGTCAAAATCGAAGCTTTAGAGTAAGCAAAAACTCTTTAAAAATGGCAATTTTGGTCACTGTGAGGGTTTAAAAAGTGGTTATTCAACTCGAGGCCCGATCCAAATGACATTTTGAATCATTTTTGGTAGAGTCCAAACAATCAATTTTCTGATGAAAAACGATGACCCCCGACCTGTCAAACGTTCAAAAAAGTGTTCAATATTGATACAATTTTAACATGTAATCTTTTGACTTTAAATGACGGTTGGATGTGAATTATTACTTTTTTAACTAAAATAGGTGTGTTTAAAGTCATTTCTGTGCCTGAAATTGGTCAAAATTGAAGCTTTAGAGTAAGCAAAAACTCTTTAAAAATGGCAATTTTGGTCACTGTGAGGGTTTAAAAAGTGGTTATTCAACATGAGGCTCGATCCAAATGACATTTTGAATCATTTTTGGTAGAGTCCAAAAAATCAATTTTCTGATGAAAAATGATGACCGAGGACCTGTCGAACGTTCAAAAAAGTGGTCAATATTGATGAAAGTTTAACATGTAATCTTTTGACTTTAAATGACGGTTGGATGTGAAATATTACTTTTTCAACTAAAATAAGTGTGTTTAAAGTAATTTCTGTGCCTGAAATTGGTCAAAATTGAAGCTTTAGAGTAAGCAAAAACTCTTTAAAAATTGCAATTTTGATCACTGTGAGGGTTTAAAAAGTGGTTATTCAACGTGAGGCCCGATCCAAATGACATTTTGAATCATTTTTGGTAGAGTCCAAAAAATCAATTTTCTGATGAAAAACGATGACCCCGGACCTGTCGAACGTTCAAAAAAGTGGTCAATATTGATGAAATTTTAACATTTAATCTTTTGACTTTAAATGACGGTTGGATGTGAAATATTACTTTTTCAACTAAAATAAGTGTGTTTAAAGTAATTTCTGTGCCTGAAATTGGTCAAAATTGAAGCTTTAGAGTAAGCAAAAACTCTTTAAAAATGGCAATTTTGATCACTGTGAGGGTTTAAAAAGTGGTTATTCAACGTGGGGCCCGATCCAAATGACATTTTGAATCATTTTTGGTAGAGTCCAAAAAATCAATTTTCTGATGAAAAACGATGACCCCGGACCTGTCGAACGTTCAAAAAAGTGGTCAATATTGATGAAATTTTAACATTTAATCTTTTGACTTTAAATGACGGTTGGATGTGAAATATTACTTTTTCAACTAAAATAAGTGTGTTTAAAGTAATTTCTGTGCCTGAAATTGGTCAAAATTGAAGCTTTAGAGTAAGCAAAAACTCTTTAAAAATGGCAATTTTGATCCCTGTGAGGGTTTAAAAAGTGGTTATTCAACATGAGGCCCGATCCAAATGACATTTTGAATCATTTTTGGTAGAGTCCAAAAAATCAATTTTCTGATGAAAAACGATGACCCCGGACCTGTCGAACGTTCAAAAAAGTGGTCAATATTGATGAAATTTTAACATTTAATCTTTTGACTTTAAATGACGGTTGGATGTGAAATATTACTTTTTCAACTAAAATAAGTGTGTTTAAAGTAATTTCTGTGCCTGAAATTGGTCAAAATTGAAGCTTTAGAGTAAGCAAAAACTCTTTAAAAATGGCAATTTTGATCACTGTGAGGGTTTAAAAAGTGGTTATTCAACGTGAGGCCCGATCCAAATGACATTTTGAATCATTTTTGGTAGAGTCCAAACAATCAATTTTCTGTTGAAAAACGATGACCCCCGACCTGTCAAACGTTCAAAAAAGTGTTCAATATTGATACAATTTTAACATGTAATCTTTTGACTTTAAATGACGGTTGGATGTGAATTATTACTTTTTTAACTAAAATAGGTGTGTTTAAAGTCATTTCTGTGCCTGAAATTGGTCAAAATTGAAGCTTTAGAGTAAGCAAAAACTCTTTAAAAATGGCAATTTTGGTCACTGTGAGGGTTTAAAAAGTGGTTATTCAACATGAGGCCCGATCCAAATGACATTTTGAATAATTTTTGGTAGAGTCCAAAAAATCAATTTTCTGATGAAAAATGATGACCGAGGACCTGTCGAACGTTCAAAAAAGTGGTCAATATTGATAACATGTAATCTTTTGACTTTAAATGACGGTTGGATGTGAAATATTACTTTTTCAACTAAAATAAGTGTGTTTAAAGTAATTTCTGTGCCTGAAATTGGTCAAAATTGAAGCTTTAGAGTAAGCAAAAACTCTTTAAAAATTGCAATTTTGATCACTGTGAGGGTTTAAAAAGTGGTTATTCAACGTGAGGCCCGATCCAAATGACATTTTGAATCATTTTTGGTAGAGTCCAAAAAATCAATTTTCTGATGAAAAACGATGACCCCGGACCTGTCGAACGTTCAAAAAAGTGGTCAATATAGATGAAATTTTAACATTTAATCTTTTGACTTTAAATGACGGTTGGATGTGAAATATTACTTTTTCAACTAAAATAAGTGTGTTTAAAGTAATTTCTGTGCCTGAAATTGGTCAAAATTGAAGCTTTAGAGTAAGCAAAAACTCTTTAAAAATGGCAATTTTGATCACTGTGAGGGTTTAAAAAGTGGTTATTCAACGTGAGGCCCGATCCAAATGACATTTTGAATCATTTTTGGTAGAGTCCAAAAAATCAATTTTCTGATGAAAAACGATGACCCCGGACCTGTCGAACGTTCAAAAAAGTGGTCAATATTGATGAAATTTTAACATTTAATCTTTTGACTTTAAATGACGGTTGGATGTGAAATATTACTTTTTCAACTAAAATAAGTGTGTTTAAAGTAATTTCTGTGCCTGAAATTGGTCAAAATTGAAGCTTTAGAGTAAGCAAAAACTCTTTAAAAATGGCAATTTTGATCCCTGTGAGGGTTTAAAAAGTGGTTATTCAACATGAGGCCCGATCCAAATGACATTTTGAATCATTTTTGGTAGAGTCCAAAAAATCAATTTTCTGATGAAAAACGATGACCCCGGACCTGTCGAACGTTCAAAAAAGTGGTCAATATTGATGAAATTTTAACATTTAATCTTTTGACTTTAAATGACGGTTGGATGTGAAATATTACTTTTTCAACTAAAATAAGTGTGTTTAAAGTAATTTCTGTGCCTGAAATTGGTCAAAATTGAAGCTTTAGAGTAAGCAAAAACTCTTTAAAAATGGCAATTTTGATCACTGTGAGGGTTTAAAAAGTGGTTATTCAACGTGAGGCCCGATCCAAATGACATTTTGAATCATTTTTGGTAGAGTCCAAAAAATCAATTTTCTGTTGAAAAACGATGACCCCGGACCTGTTGAACGTTCAAAAAAGTGGTCAATATTGATGAAATTTTAACATTTAATCTTTTGACTTTAAATGACGGTTGGATGTGAATTATTACTTTTTCAACTAAAATAAGTGTGTTTAAAGTCATTTCTGTGCCTGAAATTGGTCAAAATTGAAGCTTTTGAGGAAGCAAAACTCTGAAAAAATTGCAATTTTGGTCACTGTGAGGGTTTAAAAAGTGGTTATTCAACATGAGGCCCGATCCAAATGGCATTTTGAATCATTTTTGGTAGAGTCCAAACAATCAATTTTCTTATGAAAAACGATGACCCCCGACCTGTCAAACGTTCAAAAAAGTGGTCAATATTGATACAATTTTAACATGTAATCTTTTGACTTTAAATGACGGTTGGATGTGAATTATTACTTTTTTAACTAAAATAGGTGTGTTTAAAGTCATTTCTGTGCCTGAAATTGGTCAAAATTGAAGCTTTAGAGTAAGCAAAAACTCTTTAAAAATGGCAATTTTGGTCACTGTGAGGGTTTAAAAAGTGGTTATTCAACTCGAGGCCCGATCCAAATGACATTTTGAATCATTTTTGGTAGAGTCCAAAAAATCAATTTTCTGATGAAAAACGATGACCCCCGACCTGTCAAACGTTCAAAAAAGTGGTCAATATTGATGAAATTTTAACATTTAATCTTTTGACTTTAAATGACGGTTGGATGTGAAATATTACTTTTTCAACTAAAATAAGTGTGTTTAAAGTAATTTCTATGCCTGAAATTGGTCAAAATTGAAGCTTTAGAGTAAGCAAAAACTCTTTAAAAATGGCAATTTTGGTCACTGTGAGGGTTTAAAAAGTGGTTATTCAACGTGAGGCCCGATCTAAATGGCATTTTGAATCATTTTTGGTAGAGTCCAAACAATCAATTTTCTTATGAAAAACGATGACCCCCGACGTCTCAAACGTTCAAAAAAGTGTTCAATATTGATACAATTTTAACATGTAATCTTTTGACTTTAAATGACGGTTGGATGTGAATTATTACTTTTTTAACTAAAATAGGTGTGTTTAAAGTCATTTCTGTGCCTGAAATTGGTCAAAATTGAAGCTTTAGAGTAAGCAAAAACTCTTTAAAAATGGCAATTTTGGTCACTGTGAGGGTTTAAAAAGTGGTTATTCAACTCGAGGCCCGATCCAAATGACATTTTGAATCATTTTTGGTAGAGTCCAAACAATCAATTTTCTGATGAAAAACGATGACCCCGGACCTGTTGAACGTTCAAAAAAGTGGTCAATATTGATACAACTTTAACATGTAAGCTTTTGACTTTAAATGACGGTTGGATGTGAATTATTACTTTTTTAACTAAAATAGGTGTGTTTAAAGTCATTTCTGTGCCTGAAATTGGTCAAAATTGAAGCTTTAGAGTAAGCAAAAACTCTGTAAAAATGGCAATTTTGGTCACTGTGAGGGTTTAAACAGTGGTTATTCAACATGAGGCCCGATCCAAATGACATTTTGAATCATTTTTGGTAGAGTCCATAAAATCAATTTTCTGATGAAAAATGATGACCCCGGACCTGTCGAACGTTCAAAAAAGTGGTCAATATTGATGAAATTTTAACATTTAATCTTTTGACTTTAAATGACGGTTGGATGTGAAATATTACTTTTTCAACTTAAATAAGTGTGTTTAAAGTAATTTCTGTGCCTGAAATTGGTCAAAATTGAAGCTTTAGAGTAAGCAAAAACTCTTTAAAAATGGCAATTTTGATCACTGTGAGGGTTTAAAAAGTGGTTATTCAACGTGAGGCCCGATCCAAATGACATTTTGAATCATTTTTGGTAGAGTCCAAAAAATCAATTTTCTGATGAAAAACGATGACCCCGGACCTGTCGAACGTTCAAAAAAGTGGTCAATATTGATGAAATTTTAACATTTAATCTTTTGACTTTAAATGACGGTTGGATGTGAAATATTACTTTTTCAACTAAAATAAGTGTGTTTAAAGTAATTTCTGTGCCTGAAATTGGTCAAAATTGAAGCTTTAGAGTAAGCAAAAACTCTTTAAAAATGGCAAATTTGATCACTGTGAGGGTTTAAAAAGTGGTTATTCAACGTGAGGCCCGATCCAAATGACATTTTGAATCATTTTTGGTAGAGTCCAAAAAATCAATTTTCTGATGAAAAACGATGACCCCGGACCTGTTGAACGTTCAAAAAAGTGGTCAATATTGATGAAATGTTAACATTTAATCTTTTGACTTTAAATGACGGTTGGATGTGAAATATTACTTTTTCAACTAAAATAAGTGTGTTTAAAGTAATTTCTGTGCCTGAAATTGGTCAAAATTGAAGCTTTAGAGTAAGCAAAAACTCTTTAAAAATGGCAATTTTGGTCACTGTGAGGGTTTAAAAAGTGGTTATTCAACGTGAGGCCCGATCTAAATGGCATTTTGAATCATTTTTGGTAGAGTCCAAACAATCAATTTTCTTATGAAAAACGATGACCCCTGACGTGTCAAACGTTCAAAAAAGTGTTCAATATTGATACAATTTTAACATGTAATCTTTTGACTTTAAATGACGGTTGGATGTGAATTATTACTTTTTTAACTAAAATAGGTGTGTTTAAAGTCATTTCTGTGCCTGAAATTGGTCAAAATCGAAGCTTTAGAGTAAGCAAAAACTCTTTAAAAATGGCAATTTTGGTCACTGTGAGGGTTTAAAAAGTGGTTATTCAACTCGAGGCCCGATCCAAATGACATTTTGAATCATTTTTGGTAGAGTCCAAACAATCAATTTTCTGATGAAAAACGATGACCCCGGACCTGTCGAACGTTCAAAAAAGTGGTCAATATTGATACAACTTTAACATGTAAGCTTTTGACTTTAAATGACGGTTGGATGTGAATTATTACTTTTTTAACTAAAATAGGTGTGTTTAAAGTCATTTCTGTGCCTGAAATTGGTCAAAATTGAAGCTTTAGAGTAAGCAAAAACTCTGTAAAAATTGCAATTTTGGTCACTGTGAGGGTTTAAACAGTGGTTATTCAACATGAGGCCCGATCCAAATGACATTTTGAATCATTTTTGGTAGAGTCCATAAAATCAATTTTCTGATGAAAAATGATGACCCCGGACCTGTCGAACGTTCAAAAAAGTGGTCAATATTGATGAAATTTTAACATTTAATCTTTTGACTTTAAATGACGGTTGGATGTGAAATATTACTTTTTCAACTAAAATAAGTGTGTTTAAAGTAATTTCTGTGCCTGAAATTGGTCAAAATTGAAGCTTTAGAGTAAGCAAAAACTCTTTAAAAATGGCAATTTTGATCACTGTGAGGGTTTAAAAAGTGGTTATTCAACGTGAGGCCCGATCCAAATGACATTTTGAATCATTTTTGGTAGAGTCCAAAAAATCAATTTTCTGATGAAAAACGATGACCCCGGACCTGTCGAACGTTCAAAAAAGTGGTCAATATTGATGAAATTTTAACATTTAATCTTTTGACTTTAAATGACGGTTGGATGTGAAATATTACTTTTTCAACTAAAATAAGTGTGTTTAAAGTAATTTCTGTGCCTGAAATTGGTCAAAATTGAAGCTTTAGAGTAAGCAAAAACTCTTTAAAAATGGCAATTTTGATCACTGTGAGGGTTTAAAAAGTGGTTATTCAACGTGAGGCCCGATCCAAATGACATTTTGAATCATTTTTGGTAGAGTCCAAAAAATCAATTTTCTGATGAAAAACGATGACCCCGGACCTGTTGAACGTTCAAAAAAGTGGTCAATATTGATGAAATGTTAACATTTAATCTTTTGACTTTAAATGACGGTTGGATGTGAATTATTAATTTTTCAACTAAAATAAGTGTGTTTAAAGTCATTTCTGTGCCTGAAATTGGTCAAAATTGAAGCTTTTGAGTAAGCAAAACTCTGAAAAAATTGCAATTTTGGTCACTGTGAGGGTTTAAAAAGTGGTTATTCAACATGAGGCCCGATCCAAATGGCATTTTGAATCATTTTTGGTAGAGTCCAAACAATCAATTTTCTTATGAAAAACGATGACCCCCGACGTGTCAAACGTTCAAAAAAGTGTTCAATATTGATACAATTTTAACATGTAATCTTTTGACTTTAAATGACGGTTGGATGTGAATTATTAATTTTTTAACTAAAATAGGTGTGTTTAAAGTCATTTCTGTGCCTGAAATTGGTCAAAATTGAAGCTTTTGAGTAAGCAAAAACTCTGTAAAAATGGCAATTTTGGTCACTGTGAGGGTTTAAAAAGTGGTTATTCAACATGAGGCCCGATCCAAATGACATTTTGAATCATTTTTGGTAGAGTCCAAAAAATCAATTTTCTGATGAAAAACGATGACCCCGGACCTGTCGATCGTTCGAAAAAGTGGTCAATATTGATACAATTTTAACATTTAATCTTTTGACTTTAAATGACGGTTGGATGTGAAATATTACTTTTTCAACTAAAATAAGTGTGTTTAAAGTAATTTCTGTGCCTGAAATTGGTCAAAATTGAAGCTTTTGAGTAAGCAAAACTCTGAAAAAATTGCAATTTTGGTCACTGTGAGGGTTTAAAAAGTGGTTATTCAACATGAGGCGCGATCCAAATGGCATTTTGAATCATTTTTGGTAGAGTCCAAACAATCAATTTTCTGATGAAAAACGATGACCCCGGACCTGTCGAACGTTCAAAAAAGTGGTCAATATTGATACAATTTTAACATGTAAGCTTTTGACTTTAAATGACGGTTGGATGTGAATTATTACTTTTTTAACTAAAATAGGTGTGTTTAAAGTCATTTCTGTGCCTGAAATTGGTCAAAATTGAAGCTTTAGAGTAAGCAAAAACTCTGTAAAAATGGCAATTTTGGTCACTGTGAGGGTTTAAACAGTGGTTATTCAACATGAGGCCCGATCCAAATGACATTTTGAATCATTTTTGGTAGAGTCCAAAAAATCAATTTTCTGATGAAAAATGATGACCCCGGACCTGTCAAACGTTCAAAAAAGTGGTCAATATTGATGAAATTTTAACATTTAATCTTTTGACTTTAAATGACGGTTGGATGTGAAATATTACTTTTTCAACTAAAATAAGTGTGTTTAAAGTAATTTCTGTGCCTGAAATTGGTCAAAATTGAAGCTTTAGAGTAAGCAAAAACTCTTTAAAAATGGCAATTTTGATCACTGTGAGGGTTTAAAAAGTGGTTATTCAACGTGAGGCCCGATCCAACTGACATTTTGAATCATTTTTGGTAGAGTCCAAACAATCAATTTTCTTATGAAAAACGATGACCCCCGACCTGTCAAACGTTCAAAAAAGTGTTCAATATTGATACAATTTTAAAATGTAATCTTTTGACTTTAAATGACGGTTGGATGTGAATTATTACTTTTTTAACTAAAATAGGTGTGTTTAAAGTCATTTCTGTGCCTGAAATTGGTCAAAATTGAAGCTTTAGAGTAAGCAAAAACTCTTTAAAAATGGCAATTTTGGTCACTGTGAGGGTTTAAAAAGTGGTTATTCAACATGAGGCCCGATCCAAATGACATTTTGAATCATTTTTGGTAGAGTCCAAAAAATCAATTTTCTGATGAAAAATGATGACCGAGGACCTGTCGAACGTTAAAAAAAGTGGCCAATATTGATGAAATTTTAACATGTAATCTTTTGACTTTAAATGACGGTTGGATGTGAAATATTACTTTTTCAACTAAAATAAGTGTGTTTAAAGTAATTTCTGTGCCTGAAATTGGTCAAAATTGAAGCTTTAGAGTAAGCAAAAACTCTTTAAAAATTGCAATTTTGATCACTGTGAGGGTTTAAAAAGTGGTTATTCAACGTGAGGCCCGATCCAACTGACATTTTGAATCATTTTTGGTAGAGTCCAAAAAATCAATTTTCTGATGAAAAACGATGACCCCGGACCTGTCGAACGTTCAAAAAAGTGGTCAATATTGATGAAATTTTAACATTTAATCTTTTGACTTTAAATGACGGTTGGATGTGAAATATTACTTTTTCAACTAAAATAAGTGTGTTTAAAGTAATTTCTGTGCCTGAAATTGGTCAAAATTGAAGCTTTAGAGTAAGCAAAAACTCTTTAAAAATTGCAATTTTGATCACTGTGAGGGTTTAAAAAGTGGTTATTCAACGTGAGGCCCGATCCAAATGACATTTTGAATCATTTTTGGTAGAGTCCAAAAAATCAATTTTCTGATGAAAAACGATGACCCCGGACCTGTCGAACGTTCAAAAAAGTGGTCAATATTGATGAAATTTTAACATTTAATCTTTTGACTTTAAATGACGGTTGGATGTGAAATATTACTTTTTCAACTAAAATAAGTGTGTTTAAAGTAATTTCTGTGCCTGAAATTGGTCAAAATTGAAGCTTTAGAGTAAGCAAAAACTCTTTAAAAATGGCAATTTTGATCCCTGTGAGGGTTTAAAAAGTGGTTATTCAACATGAGGCCCGATCCAAATGACATTTTGAATCATTTTTGGTAGAGTCCAAAAAATCAATTTTCTGATGAAAAACGATGACCCCGGACCTGTCGAACGTTCAAAAAAGTGGTCAATATTGATGAAATTTTAACATTTAATCTTTTGACTTTAAATGACGGTTGGATGTGAAATATTACTTTTTCAACTAAAATAAGTGTGTTTAAAGTAATTTCTGTGCCTGAAATTGGTCAAAATTGAAGCTTTAGAGTAAGCAAAAACTCTTTAAAAATGGCAATTTTGATCACTGTGAGGGTTTAAAAAGTGGTTATTCAACGTGAGGCCCGATCCAAATGACATTTTGAATCATTTTTGGTAGAGTCCAAAAAATCAATTTTCTGTTGAAAAACGATGACCCCGGACCTGTTGAACGTTCAAAAAAGTGGTCAATATTGATGAAATTTTAACATTTAATCTTTTGACTTTAAATGACGGTTGGATGTGAATTATTACTTTTTCAACTAAAATAAGTGTGTTTAAAGTCATTTCTGTGCCTAAAATTGGTCAAAATTGAAGCTTTTGAGGAAGCAAAACTCTGAAAAAATTGCAATTTTGGTCACTGTGAGGGTTTAAAAAGTGGTTATTCAACATGAGGCCCGATCCAAATGGCATTTTGAATCATTTTTTGTAGAGTCCAAACAATCAATTTTCTTATGAAAAACGATGACCCCCGACCTGTCAAACGTTCAAAAAAGTGGTCAATATTGATACAATTTTAACATGTAATCTTTTGACTTTAAATGACGGTTGGATGTGAATTATTACTTTTTTAACTAAAATAGGTGTGTTTAAAGTCATTTCTGTGCCTGAAATTGGTCAAAATTGAAGCTTTAGAGTAAGCAAAAACTCTTTAAAAATGGCAATTTTGGTCACTGTGAGGGTTTAAAAAGTGGTTATTCAACTCGAGGCCCGATCCAAATGACATTTTGAATCATTTTTGGTAGAGTCCAAAAAATCAATTTTCTGATGAAAAACGATGACCCCGGACCTGTCGAACGTTCAAAAAAGTGGTCAATATTGATGAAATTTTAACATTTAATCTTTTGACTTTAAATGACGGTTGGATGTGAAATATTACTTTTTCAACTAAAATAAGTGTGTTTAAAGTAATTTCTGTGCCTGAAATTGGTCAAAATTGAAGCTTTAGAGTAAGCAAAAACTCTTTAAAAATGGCAATTTTGGTCACTGTGAGGGTTTAAAAAGTGGTTATTCAACGTGAGGCCCGATCTAAATGGCATTTTGAATCATTTTTGGTAGAGTCCAAACAATCAATTTTCTTATGAAAAACGATGACGCCCGACGTGTCAAACGTTCAAAAAAGTGTTCAATATTGATACAATTTTAACATGTAATCTTTTGACTTTAAATGACGGTTGGATGTGAATTATTACTTTTTTAACTAAAATAGGTGTGTTTAAAGTCATTTCTGTGCCTGAAATTGGTCAAAATTGAAGCTTTAGAGTAAGCAAAAACTCTTTAAAAATGGCAATTTTGGTCACTGTGAGGGTTTAAAAAGTGGTTATTCAACTCGAGGCCCGATCCAAATGACATTTTGAATCATTTTTGGTAGAGTCCAAACAATCAATTTTCTGATGAAAAACGATGACCCCGGACCTGTTGAACGTTCAAAAAAGTGGTCAATATTGATACAACTTTAACATGTAAGCTTTTGACTTTAAATGACGGTTGGATGTGAATTATTACTTTTTTAACTAAAATAGGTGTGTTTAAAGTCATTTCTGTGCCTGAAATTGGTCAAAATTGAAGCTTTAGAGTAAGCAAAAACTCTGTAAAAATGGCAATTTTGGTCACTGTGAGGGTTTAAACAGTGGTTATTCAACATGAGGCCCGATCCAAATGACATTTTGAATCATTTTTGGTAGAGTCCATAAAATCAATTTTCTGATGAAAAATGATGACCCCGGACCTGTCGAACGTTCAAAAAAGTGGTCAATATTGATGAAATTTTAACATTTAATCTTTTGACTTTAAATGACGGTTGGATGTGAAATATTACTTTTTCAACTTAAATAAGTGTGTTTAAAGTAATTTCTGTGCCTGAAATTGGTCAAAATTGAAGCTTTAGAGTAAGCAAAAACTCTTTAAAAATGGCAATTTTGATCACTGTGAGGGTTTAAAAAGTGGTTATTCAACGTGAGGCCCGATCCAAATGACATTTTGAATCATTTTTGGTAGAGTCCAAAAAATCAATTTTCTGATGAAAAACGATGACCCCGGACCTGTCGAACGTTCAAAAAAGTGGTCAATATTGATGAAATTTTAACATTTAATCTTTTGACTTTAAATGACGGTTGGATGTGAAATATTACTTTTTCAACTAAAATAAGTGTGTTTAAAGTAATTTCTGTGCCTGAAATTGGTCAAAATTGAAGCTTTAGAGTAAGCAAAAACTCTTTAAAAATGGCAAATTTGATCACTGTGAGGGTTTAAAAAGTGGTTATTCAACGTGAGGCCCGATCCAAATGACATTTTGAATCATTTTTGGTAGAGTCCAAAAAATCAATTTTCTGATGAAAAACGATGACCCCGGACCTGTTGAACGTTCAAAAAAGTGGTCAATATTGATGAAATGTTAACATTTAATCTTTTGACTTTAAATGACGGTTGGATGTGAAATATTACTTTTTCAACTAAAATAAGTGTGTTTAAAGTAATTTCTGTGCCTGAAATTGGTCAAAATTGAAGCTTTAGAGTAAGCAAAAACTCTTTAAAAATGGCAATTTTGGTCACTGTGAGGGTTTAAAAAGTGGTTATTCAACGTGAGGCCCGATCTAAATGGCATTTTGAATCATTTTTGGTAGAGTCCAAACAATCAATTTTCTTATGAAAAACGATGACCCCTGACGTGTCAAACGTTCAAAAAAGTGTTCAATATTGATACAATTTTAACATGTAATCTTTTGACTTTAAATGACGGTTGGATGTGAATTATTACTTTTTTAACTAAAATAGGTGTGTTTAAAGTCATTTCTGTGCCTGAAATTGGTCAAAATCGAAGCTTTAGAGTAAGCAAAAACTCTTTAAAAATGGCAATTTTGGTCACTGTGAGGGTTTAAAAAGTGGTTATTCAACTCGAGGCCCGATCCAAATGACATTTTGAATCATTTTTGGTAGAGTCCAAACAATCAATTTTCTGATGAAAAACGATGACCCCGGACCTGTCGAACGTTCAAAAAAGTGGTCAATATTGATACAACTTTAACATGTAAGCTTTTGACTTTAAATGACGGTTGGATGTGAATTATTACTTTTTTAACTAAAATAGGTGTGTTTAAAGTCATTTCTGTGCCTGAAATTGGTCAAAATTGAAGCTTTAGAGTAAGCAAAAACTCTGTAAAAATTGCAATTTTGGTCACTGTGAGGGTTTAAACAGTGGTTATTCAACATGAGGCCCGATCCAAATGACATTTTGAATCATTTTTGGTAGAGTCCATAAAATCAATTTTCTGATGAAAAATGATGACCCCGGACCTGTCGAACGTTCAAAAAAGTGGTCAATATTGATGAAATTTTAACATTTAATCTTTTGACTTTAAATGACGGTTGGATGTGAAATATTACTTTTTCAACTAAAATAAGTGTGTTTAAAGTAATTTCTGTGCCTGAAATTGGTCAAAATTGAAGCTTTAGAGTAAGCAAAAACTCTTTAAAAATGGCAATTTTGATCACTGTGAGGGTTTAAAAAGTGGTTATTCAACGTGAGGCCCGATCCAAATGACATTTTGAATCATTTTTGGTAGAGTCCAAAAAATCAATTTTCTGATGAAAAACGATGACCCCGGACCTGTCGAACGTTCAAAAAAGTGGTCAATATTGATGAAATTTTAACATTTAATCTTTTGACTTTAAATGACGGTTGGATGTGAAATATTACTTTTTCAACTAAAATAAGTGTGTTTAAAGTAATTTCTGTGCCTGAAATTGGTCAAAATTGAAGCTTTAGAGTAAGCAAAAACTCTTTAAAAATGGCAATTTTGATCACTGTGAGGGTTTAAAAAGTGGTTATTCAACGTGAGGCCCGATCCAAATGACATTTTGAATCATTTTTGGTAGAGTCCAAAAAATCAATTTTCTGATGAAAAACGATGACCCCGGACCTGTTGAACGTTCAAAAAAGTGGTCAATATTGATGAAATGTTAACATTTAATCTTTTGACTTTAAATGACGGTTGGATGTGAATTATTAATTTTTCAACTAAAATAAGTGTGTTTAAAGTCATTTCTGTGCCTGAAATTGGTCAAAATTGAAGCTTTTGAGTAAGCAAAACTCTGAAAAAATTGCAATTTTGGTCACTGTGAGGGTTTAAAAAGTGGTTATTCAACATGAGGCCCGATCCAAATGGCATTTTGAATCATTTTTGGTAGAGTCCAAACAATCAATTTTCTTATGAAAAACGATGACCCCCGACGTGTCAAACGTTCAAAAAAGTGTTCAATATTGATACAATTTTAACATGTAATCTTTTGACTTTAAATGACGGTTGGATGTGAATTATTAATTTTTTAACTAAAATAGGTGTGTTTAAAGTCATTTCTGTGCCTGAAATTGGTCAAAATTGAAGCTTTTGAGTAAGCAAAAACTCTGTAAAAATGGCAATTTTGGTCACTGTGAGGGTTTAAAAAGTGGTTATTCAACATGAGGCCCGATCCAAATGACATTTTGAATCATTTTTGGTAGAGTCCAAAAAATCAATTTTCTGATGAAAAACGATGACCCCGGACCTGTCGATCGTTCGAAAAAGTGGTCAATATTGATACAATTTTAACATTTAATCTTTTGACTTTAAATGACGGTTGGATGTGAAATATTACTTTTTCAACTAAAATAAGTGTGTTTAAAGTAATTTCTGTGCCTGAAATTGGTCAAAATTGAAGCTTTTGAGTAAGCAAAACTCTGAAAAAATTGCAATTTTGGTCACTGTGAGGGTTTAAAAAGTGGTTATTCAACATGAGGCGCGATCCAAATGGCATTTTGAATCATTTTTGGTAGAGTCCAAACAATCAATTTTCTGATGAAAAACGATGACCCCGGACCTGTCGAACGTTCAAAAAAGTGGTCAATATTGATACAATTTTAACATGTAAGCTTTTGACTTTAAATGACGGTTGGATGTGAATTATTACTTTTTTAACTAAAATAGGTGTGTTTAAAGTCATTTCTGTGCCTGAAATTGGTCAAAATTGAAGCTTTAGAGTAAGCAAAAACTCTGTAAAAATGGCAATTTTGGTCACTGTGAGGGTTTAAACAGTGGTTATTCAACATGAGGCCCGATCCAAATGACATTTTGAATCATTTTTGGTAGAGTCCAAAAAATCAATTTTCTGATGAAAAATGATGACCCCGGACCTGTCAAACGTTCAAAAAAGTGGTCAATATTGATGAAATTTTAACATTTAATCTTTTGACTTTAAATGACGGTTGGATGTGAAATATTACTTTTTCAACTAAAATAAGTGTGTTTAAAGTAATTTCTGTGCCTGAAATTGGTCAAAATTGAAGCTTTAGAGTAAGCAAAAACTCTTTAAAAATGGCAATTTTGATCACTGTGAGGGTTTAAAAAGTGGTTATTCAACGTGAGGCCCGATCCAACTGACATTTTGAATCATTTTTGGTAGAGTCCAAACAATCAATTTTCTTATGAAAAACGATGACCCCCGACCTGTCAAACGTTCAAAAAAGTGTTCAATATTGATACAATTTTAAAATGTAATCTTTTGACTTTAAATGACGGTTGGATGTGAATTATTACTTTTTTAACTAAAATAGGTGTGTTTAAAGTCATTTCTGTGCCTGAAATTGGTCAAAATTGAAGCTTTAGAGTAAGCAAAAACTCTTTAAAAATGGCAATTTTGGTCACTGTGAGGGTTTAAAAAGTGGTTATTCAACATGAGGCCCGATCCAAATGACATTTTGAATCATTTTTGGTAGAGTCCAAAAAATCAATTTTCTGATGAAAAATGATGACCGAGGACCTGTCGAACGTTAAAAAAAGTGGCCAATATTGATGAAATTTTAACATGTAATCTTTTGACTTTAAATGACGGTTGGATGTGAAATATTACTTTTTCAACTAAAATAAGTGTGTTTAAAGTAATTTCTGTGCCTGAAATTGGTCAAAATTGAAGCTTTAGAGTAAGCAAAAACTCTTTAAAAATTGCAATTTTGATCACTGTGAGGGTTTAAAAAGTGGTTATTCAACGTGAGGCCCGATCCAACTGACATTTTGAATCATTTTTGGTAGAGTCCAAAAAATCAATTTTCTGATGAAAAACGATGACCCCGGACCTGTCGAACGTTCAAAAAAGTGGTCAATATTGATGAAATTTTAACATTTAATCTTTTGACTTTAAATGACGGTTGGATGTGAAATATTACTTTTTCAACTAAAATAAGTGTGTTTAAAGTAATTTCTGTGCCTGAAATTGGTCAAAATTGAAGCTTTAGAGTAAGCAAAAACTCTTTAAAAATTGCAATTTTGATCACTGTGAGGGTTTAAAAAGTGGTTATTCAACGTGAGGCCCGATCCAAATGACATTTTGAATCATTTTTGGTAGAGTCCAAAAAATCAATTTTCTGATGAAAAACGATGACCCCGGACCTGTCGAACGTTCAAAAAAGTGGTCAATATTGATGAAATTTTAACATTTAATCTTTTGACTTTAAATGACGGTTGGATGTGAAATATTACTTTTTCAACTAAAATAAGTGTGTTTAAAGTAATTTCTGTGCCTGAAATTGGTCAAAATTGAAGCTTTAGAGTAAGCAAAAACTCTTTAAAAATGGCAATTTTGATCCCTGTGAGGGTTTAAAAAGTGGTTATTCAACATGAGGCCCGATCCAAATGACATTTTGAATCATTTTTGGTAGAGTCCAAAAAATCAATTTTCTGATGAAAAACGATGACCCCGGACCTGTCGAACGTTCAAAAAAGTGGTCAATATTGATGAAATTTTAACATTTAATCTTTTGACTTTAAATGACGGTTGGATGTGAAATATTACTTTTTCAACTAAAATAAGTGTGTTTAAAGTAATTTCTGTGCCTGAAATTGGTCAAAATTGAAGCTTTAGAGTAAGCAAAAACTCTTTAAAAATGGCAATTTTGATCACTGTGAGGGTTTAAAAAGTGGTTATTCAACGTGAGGCCCGATCCAAATGACATTTTGAATCATTTTTGGTAGAGTCCAAAAAATCAATTTTCTGTTGAAAAACGATGACCCCGGACCTGTTGAACGTTCAAAAAAGTGGTCAATATTGATGAAATTTTAACATTTAATCTTTTGACTTTAAATGACGGTTGGATGTGAATTATTACTTTTTCAACTAAAATAAGTGTGTTTAAAGTCATTTCTGTGCCTAAAATTGGTCAAAATTGAAGCTTTTGAGGAAGCAAAACTCTGAAAAAATTGCAATTTTGGTCACTGTGAGGGTTTAAAAAGTGGTTATTCAACATGAGGCCCGATCCAAATGGCATTTTGAATCATTTTTGGTAGAGTCCAAACAATCAATTTTCTTATGAAAAACGATGACCCCCGACCTGTCAAACGTTCAAAAAAGTGGTCAATATTGATACAATTTTAACATGTAATCTTTTGACTTTAAATGACGGTTGGATGTGAATTATTACTTTTTTAACTAAAATAGGTGTGTTTAAAGTCATTTCTGTGCCTGAAATTGGTCAAAATTGAAGCTTTAGAGTAAGCAAAAACTCTTTAAAAATGGCAATTTTGGTCACTGTGAGGGTTTAAAAAGTGGTTATTCAACTCGAGGCCCGATCCAAATGACATTTTGAATCATTTTTGGTAGAGTCCAAAAAATCAATTTTCTGATGAAAAACGATGACCCCGGACCTGTCGAACGTTCAAAAAAGTGGTCAATATTGATGAAATTTTAACATTTAATCTTTTGACTTTAAATGACGGTTGGATGTGAAATATTACTTTTTCAACTAAAATAAGTGTGTTTAAAGTAATTTCTGTGCCTGAAATTGGTCAAAATTGAAGCTTTAGAGTAAGCAAAAACTCTTTAAAAATGGCAATTTTGGTCACTGTGAGGGTTTAAAAAGTGGTTATTCAACGTGAGGCCCGATCTAAATGGCATTTTGAATCATTTTTGGTAGAGTCCAAACAATCAATTTTCTTATGAAAAACGATGACGCCCGACGTGTCAAACGTTCAAAAAAGTGTTCAATATTGATACAATTTTAACATGTAATCTTTTGACTTTAAATGACGGTTGGATGTGAATTATTACTTTTTTAACTAAAATAGGTGTGTTTAAAGTCATTTCTGTGCCTGAAATTGGTCAAAATTGAAGCTTTAGAGTAAGCAAAAACTCTTTAAAAATGGCAATTTTGGTCACTGTGAGGGTTTAAAAAGTGGTTATTCAACTCGAGGCCCGATCCAAATGACATTTTGAATCATTTTTGGTAGAGTCCAAACAATCAATTTTCTGATGAAAAACGATGACCCCGGACCTGTCGAACGTTCAAAAAAGTGGTCAATATTGATACAACTTTAACATGTAAGCTTTTGACTTTAAATGACGGTTGGATGTGAATTATTACTTTTTTAACTAAAATAGGTGTGTTTAAAGTCATTTCTGTGCCTGAAATTGGTCAAAATTGAAGCTTTAGAGTAAGCAAAAACTCTGTAAAAATGGCAATTTTGGTCACTGTGAGGGTTTAAACAGTGGTTATTCAACATGAGGCCCGATCCAAATGACATTTTGAATCATTTTTGGTAGAGTCCATAAAATCAATTTTCTGATGAAAAATGATGACCCCGGACCTGTCGAACGTTCAAAAAAGTGGTCAATATTGATGAAATTTTAACATTTAATCTTTTGACTTTAAATGACGGTTGGATGTGAAATATTACTTTTTCAACTAAAATAAGTGTGTTTAAAGTAATTTCTGTGCCTGAAATTGGTCAAAATTGAAGCTTTAGAGTAAGCAAAAACTCTTTAAAAATTGCAATTTTGATCACTGTGAGGGTTTAAAAAGTGGTTATTCAACGTGAGGCCCGATCCAAATGACATTTTGAATCATTTTTGGTAGAGTCCAAAAAATCAATTTTCTGATGAAAAACGATGACCCCGGACCTGTTGAACGTTCAAAAAAGTGGTCAATATTGATGAAATGTTAACATTTAATCTTTTGACTTTAAATGACGGTTGGATGTGAATTATTAATTTTTCAACTAAAATAAGTGTGTTTAAAGTCATTTCTGTGCCTGAAATTGGTCAAAATTGAAGCTTTTGAGTAAGCAAAACTCTGAAAAAATTGCAATTTTGGTCACTGTGAGGGTTTAAAAAGTGGTTATTCAACATGAGGCCCGATCCAAATGGCATTTTGAATCATTTTTGGTAGAGTCCAAACAATCAATTTTCTTATGAAAAACGATGACCCCCGACGTGTCAAACGTTCAAAAAAGTGTTCAATATTGATACAATTTTAACATGTAATCTTTTGACTTTAAATGACGGTTGGATGTGAATTATTACTTTTTTAACTAAAATAGGTGTGTTTAAAGTCATTTCTGTGCCTGAAATTGGTCAAAATTGAAGCTTTAGAGTAAGCAAAAACTCTTTAAAAATGGCAATTTTGATCACTGTGAGGGTTTAAAAAGTGGTTATTCAACGTGAGGCCCGATCCAAATGAAATTTTGAATCATTTTTGGTAGAGTCCAAACAATCAATTTTCTTATGAAAAACGATGACCCCGGACCTGTCGAACGTTCAAAAAAGTGTTCAATATTGATACAATTTTAACATGTAATCTTTTGACTTTAAATGACGGTTGGATGTGAATTATTACTTTTTTAACTAAAATAGGTGTGTTTAAAGTCATTTCTGTGCCTGAAATTGGTCAAAATTGAAGCTTTAGAGTAAGCAAAAACTCTTTAAAAATGGCAATTTTGGTCACTGTGAGGGTTTAAAAAGTGGTTATTCAACATGAGGCCCGATCCAAATGACATTTTGAATCATTTTTGGTAGAGTCCAAAAAATCAATTTTCTGATGAAAAATGATGACCGAGGACCTGTCGAACGTTCAAAAAAGTGGTCAATATTGATGAAATTTTAACATGTAATCTTTTGACTTTAAATGACGGTTGGATGTGAAATATTACTTTTTCAACTAAAATAAGTGTGTTTAAAGTAATTTCTGTGCCTGAAATTGGTCAAAATTGAAGCTTTAGAGTAAGCAAAAACTCTTTAAAAATTGCAATTTTGATCACTGTGAGGGTTTAAAAAGTGGTTATTCAACGTGAGGCCCGATCCAAATGACATTTTGAATCATTTTTGGTAGAGTCCAAAAAATCAATTTTCTGATGAAAAACGATGACCCAGGACCTGTCGAACGTTCAAAAAAGTGGTCAATATTGATGAAATTTTAACATTTAATCTTTTGACTTTAAATGACGGTTGGATGTGAAATATTACTTTTTCAACTAAAATAAGTGTGTTTAAAGTAATTTCTGTGCCTGAAATTGGTCAAAATTGAAGCTTTAGAGTAAGCAAAAACTCTTTAAAAATGGCAATTTTGATCACTGTGAGGGTTTAAAAAGTGGTTATTCAACGTGAGGCCCGATCCAAATGAAATTTTGAATCATTTTTGGTAGAGTCCAAAAAATCAATTTTCTGATGAAAAACGATGACCCCGGACCTGTCGAACGTTCAAAAAAGTGGTCAATATTGATGAAATTTTTACATTTAATCTTTTGACTTTAAATGACGGTTGGATGTGAATTATTACTTTTTTAACTAAAATAGGTGTGTTTAAAGTCATTTCTGTGCCTGAAATTGGTCAAAATTGAAGCTTTAGAGTAAGCAAAAACTCTTTAAAAATGGCAATTTTGGTCACTGTGAGGGTTTAAAAAGTGGTTATTCAACATGAGGCCCGATCCAAATGACATTTTGAATCATTTTTGGTAGAGTCCAAAAAATCAATTTTCTGATGAAAAATGATGACCGAGGACCTGTCGAACGTTCAAAAAAGTGGTCAATATTGATGAAATTTTAACATGTAATCTTTTGACTTTAAATGACGGTTGGATGTGAAATATTACTTTTTCAACTAAAATAAGTGTGTTTAAAGTAATTTCTGTGCCTGAAATTGGTCAAAATTGAAGCTTTAGAGTAAGCAAAAACTCTTTAAAAATTGCAATTTTGATCACTGTGAGGGTTTAAAAAGTGGTTATTCAACGTGAGGCCCGATCCAAATGACATTTTGAATAATTTTTGGTAGAGTCCAAAAAATCAATTTTCTGATGAAAAACGATGACCCAGGACCTGTCGAACGTTCAAAAAAGTGGTCAATATTGATGAAATTTTAACATTTAATCTTTTGACTTTAAATGACGGTTGGATGTGAAATATTACTTTTTCAACTAAAATAAGTGTGTTTAAAGTAATTTCTGTGCCTGAAATTGGTCAAAATTGAAGCTTTAGAGTAAGCAAAAACTCTTTAAAAATGGCAATTTTGATCACTGTGAGGGTTTAAAAAGTGGTTATTCAACGTGAGGCCCGATCCAAATGACATTTTGAATCATTTTTGGTAGAGTCCAAAAAATCAATTTTCTGATGAAAAACGATGACCCCGGACCTGTCGAACGTTCAAAAAAGTGGTCAATATTGATGAAATTTTTACATTTAATCTTTTGACTTTAAATGACGGTTGGATGTGAAATATTACTTTTTCAACTAAAATAAGTGTGTTTAAAGTAATTTCTGTGCCTGAAATTGGTCAAAATTGAAGCTTTAGAGTAAGCAAAAACTCTTTAAAAATGGCAATTTTGATCCCTGTGAGGGTTTAAAAAGTGGTTATTCAACATGAGGCCCGATCCAAATGACATTTTGAATCATTTTTGGTAGAGTCCAAAAAATCAATTTTCTGATGAAAAACGATGACCCCGGACCTGTCGAACGTTCAAAAAAGTGGTCAATATTGATGAAATTTTAACATTTAATCTTTTGACTTTAAATGACGGTTGGATGTGAAATATTACTTTTTCAACTAAAATAAGTGTGTTTAAAGTAATTTCTGTGCCTGAAATTGGTCAAAATTGAAGCTTTAGAGTAAGCAAAAACTCTTTAAAAATGGCAATTTTGATCACTGTGAGGGTTTAAAAAGTGGTTATTCAACGTGAGGCCCGATCCAAATGACATTTTGAATCATTTTTGGTAGAGTCCACAAAATCAATTTTCTGTTGAAAAACGATGACCCCGGACCTGTTGAACGTTCAAAAAAGTGGTCAATATTGATGAAATTTTAACATTTAATCTTTTGACTTTAAATGACGGTTGGATGTGAATTATTACTTTTTCAACTAAAATAAGTGTGTTTAAAGTCATTTCTGTGCCTGAAATTGGTCAAAATTGAAGCTTTTGAGGAAGCAAAACTCTGAAAAAATTGCAATTTTGGTCACTGTGAGGGTTTAAAAAGTGGTTATTCAACATGAGGCCCGATCCAAATGGCATTTTGAATCATTTTTGGTAGAGTCCAAACAATCAATTTTCTTATGAAAAACGATGACCCCCGACCTGTCAAACGTTCAAAAAAGTGGTCAATATTGATACAATTTTAACATGTAATCTTTTGACTTTAAATGACGGTTGGATGTGAATTATTACTTTTTTAACTAAAATAGGTGTGTTTAAAGTCATTTCTGTGCCTGAAATTGGTCAAAATTGAAGCTTTAGAGTAAGCAAAAACTCTTTAAAAATGGCAATTTTGGTCACTGTGAGGGTTTAAAAAGTGGTTATTCAACTCGAGGCCCGATCCAAATGACATTTTGAATCATTTTTGGTAGAGTCCAAAAAATCAATTTTCTGATGAAAAACGATGACCCCGGACCTGTCGAACGTTCAAAAAAGTGGTCAATATTGATGAAATTTTAACATTTAATCTTTTGACTTTAAATGACGGTTGGATGTGAAATATTACTTTTTCAACTAAAATAAGTGTGTTTAAAGTAATTTCTGTGCCTGAAATTGGTCAAAATTGAAGCTTTAGAGTAAGCAAAAACTCTTTAAAAATGGCAATTTTGGTCACTGTGAGGGTTTAAAAAGTGGTTATTCAACGTGAGGCCCGATCCAAATGGCATTTTGAATCATTTTTGGTAGAGTCTAAACAATCAATTTTCTTTTGAAAAACGATGACCCCCGACGTGTCAAACGTTCAAAAAAGTGTTCAATATTGATACAATTTTAACATGTAATCTTTTGACTTTAAATGACGGTTGGATGTGAATTATTACTTTTTTAACTAAAATAGGTGTGTTTAAAGTCATTTCTGTGCCTGAAATTAGTCAAAATTGAAGCTTTAGAGTAAGCAAAAACTCTGTAAAAATGGCAATTTTGGTCACTGTGAGGGTTTAAACAGTGGTTATTCAACATGAGGCCCGATCCAAATGACATTTTGAATCATTTTTGGTAGAGTCCATAAAATCAATTTTCTGATGAAAAATGATGACCCCGGACCTGTCGAACGTTCAAAAAAGTGGTCAATATTGATTAAATTTTAACATTTAATCTTTTGACTTTAAATGACGGTTGGATGTGAAATATTACTTTTTCAACTAAAATAAGTGTGTTTAAAGTAATTTCTGTGCCTGAAATTGGTCAAAATTGAAGCTTTAGAGTAAGCAAAAACTCTTTAAAAATGGCAATTTTGATCACTGTGAGGGTTTAAAAAGTGGTTATTCAACGTGAGGCCCGATCCAAATGACATTTTGAATCATTTTTGGTAGAGTCCAAAAAATCAATTTTCTGATGAAAAACGATGACCCCGGACCTGTCGAACGTTCAAAAAAGTGGTCAATATTGATGAAATTTTAACATTTAATCTTTTGACTTTAAATGACGGTTGGATGTGAAATATTACTTTTTCAACTAAAATAAGTGTGTTTAAAGTAATTTCTGTGCCTGAAATTGGTCAAAATTGAAGCTTTAGAGTAAGCAAAAACTCTTTAAAAATGGCAATTTTGATCACTGTGAGGGTTTAAAAAGTGGTTATTCAACGTGAGGCCCGATCCAAATGACATTTTGAATCATTTTTGGTAGAGTCCAAAAAATCAATTTTCTGATGAAAAACGATGACCCCGGACCTGTTGAACGTTCAAAAAAGTGGTCAATATTGATGAAATGTTAACATTTAATCTTTTGACTTTAAATGACGGTTGGATGTGAATTATTAATTTTTCAACTAAAATAAGTGTGTTTAAAGTCATTTCTGTGCCTGAAATTGGTCAAAATTGAAGCTTTTGAGTAAGCAAAACTCTGAAAAAATTGCAATTTTGGTCACTGTGAGGGTTTAAAAAGTGGGTATTCAACATGAGGCCCGATCCAAATGGCATTTTGAATCATTTTTGGTAGAGTCCAAACAATCAATTTTCTTATGAAAAACGATGACCCCCGACGTGTCAAACGTTCAAAAAAGTGTTCAATATTGATACAATTTTAACATGTAATCTTTTGACTTTAAATGACGGTTGGATGTGAATTATTACTTTTTTAACTAAAATAGGTGTGTTTAAAGTCATTTCTGTGCCTGAAATTGGTCAAAATTGAAGCTTTAGAGTAAGCAAAAACTCTTTAAAAATGGCAATTTTGGTCACTGTGAGGGTTTAAAAAGTGGTTATTCAACTCGAGGCCCGATCCAAATGACATTTTGAATCATTTTTGGTAGAGTCCAAACAATCAATTTTCTGATGAAAAACGATGACCCCGGACCTGTCGAACGTTCAAAAAAGTGGTCAATATTGATGAAATTTTAACATTTAATCTTTTGACTTTAAATGACGGTTGGATGTGAATTATTACTTTTTCAACTAAAATAAGTGTGTTTAAAGTCATTTCTGTGCCTGAAATTGGTCAAAATTGAAGCTTTTGAGTAAGCAAAAACTCTGTAAAAATGGCAATTTTGGTCACTGTGAGGGTTTAAAAAGTGGTTATTCAACATGAGGCCCGATCCAAATGACATTTTGAATCATTTTTGGTAGAGTCCAAAAAATCAATTTTCTGATGAAAAACGATGACCCCGGACCTGTCGAACGTTCGAAAAAGTGGTCAATATTGATACAATTTTAACATTTAATCTTTTGACTTTAAATGACGGTTGGATGTGAAATATTACTTTTTCAACTAAAATAAGTGTGTTTAAAGTAATTTCTGTTCCTGAAATTGGTCAAAATTGAAGCTTTTGAGTAAGCAAAACTCTGAAAAAATTGCAATTTTGGTCACTGTGAGGGTTTAAAAAGTGGTTATTCAACATGAGGCGCGATCCAAATGGCATTTTGAATCATTTTTGGTAGAGTCCAAACAATCAATTTTCTGATGAAAAACGATGACCCCGGACCTGTCGAACGTTTTAAAAAGTGGTCAATATTGATACAATTTTAACATGTAAGCTTTTGACTTTAAATGACGGTTGGATGTGAATTATTACTTTTTTAACTAAAATAGGTGTGTTTAAAGTCATTTCTGTGCCTGAAATTGGTCAAAATTGAAGCTTTAGAGTAAGCAAAAACTCTGTAAAAATGGCAATTTTGGTCACTGTGAGGGTTTAAACAGTGGTTATTCAACATGAGGCCTGATCCAAATGACATTTTGAATCATTTTTGGTAGAGTCCAAAAAATCAATTTTCTGATGAAAAATGATGACCCCGGACCTGTCGAACGTTCAAAAAAGTGGTCAATATTGATGAAATTTTAACATTTAATCTTTTGACTTTAAATGACGGTTGGATGTGAAATATTACTTTTTCAACTAAAATAAGTGTGTTTAAAGTAATTTCTGTGCCTGAAATTGGTCAAAATTGAAGCTTTAGAGTAAGCAAAAACTCTTTAAAAATGGCAATTTTGATCACTGTGAGGGTTTAAAAAGTGGTTATTCAACGTGAGGCCCGATCCAAATGACATTTTGAATCATTTTTGTTAGAGTCCAAAAAATCAATTTTCTGATGAAAAATGATGACCCCGGACCTGTCGAACGTTCAAAAAAGTGGTCAATATTGATGAAATTTTAACATTTAATCTTTTGACTTTAAATGACGGTTGGATGTGAATTATTACTTTTTCAACTAAAATAAGTGTGTTTAAAGTCATTTCTGTGCCTGAAATTGGTCAAAATTGAAGCTTTTGAGTAAGCAAAACTCTGAAAAAATTGCAATTTTGGTCACTGTGAGGGTTTAAAAAGTGGTTATTCAACATGAGGCCCGATCCAAATGGCATTTTGAATCATTTTTGGTAGAGTCCAAACAATCAATTTTCTTATGAAAAACGATGACCCCCGACGTGTCAAACGTTCAAAAAAGTGTTCAATATTGATACAATTTTAACATGTAATCTTTTGACTTTAAATGACGGTTGGATGTGAATTATTACTTTTTTAACTAAAATAGGTGTGTTTAAAGTCATTTCTGTGCCTGAAATTGGTCAAAATTGAAGCTTTAGAGTAAGCAAAAACTCTTTAAAAATGGCAATTTTGGTCACTGTGAGGGTTTAAAAAGTGGTTATTCAACTCGAGGCCCGATCCAAATGACATTTTGAATCATTTTTGGTAGAGTCCAAAAAATCAATTTTCTGATGAAAAACGATGACCCCGGACCTGTCGAACGTTCAAAAAAGTGGTCAATATTGATGAAATTTTAACATTTAATCTTTTGACTTTAAATGACGGTTGGATGTGAATTATTACTTTTTCAACTAAAATAAGTGTGTTTAAAGTCATTTCTGTGCTGAAATTGGTCAAAATTGAAGCTTTTGAGTAAGCAAAAACTCTGTAAAAATGGCAATTTTGGTCACTGTGAGGGTTTAAAAAGTGGTTATTCAACACGAGGCCCGATCCAAATGACATTTTGAATCATTTTTGGTAGAGTCCAAAAAATCAATTTTCTGATGAAAAACGATGACCCCGGACCTGTCGAACGTTCAAAAAAGTGGTCAATATTGATGAAATTTTAACATTTAATCTTTTGACTTTAAATGACGGTTGGATGTGAAATATTACTTTTTCAACTAAAATAAGTGTGTTTAAAGTAATTTCTGTGCCTGAAATTGGTCAAAATTGAAGCTTTAGAGTAAGCAAAAACTCTTTAAAAATGGCAATTTTGGTCACTGTGAGGGTTTAAAAAGTGGTTATTCAACATAAGGACCGATCCAAATGACATTTTGAATCATTTTTGGTAGAGTCCAAAAAATCAATTTTCTGATGAAAAACGATGACCCCGGACCTGTCGAACGTTCAAAAAAGTGGTCAATATTGATACAATTTTAACATGTAATCTTTTGACTTTAAATGACGGTTGGATGTGAATTATTACTTTTTCAACTAAAATAGGTGTGTTTAAAGTCATTTCTGTGCCTGAAATTGGTCAAAATTGAAGCTTTAGAGTAAGCAAAAACTCTTTAAAAATGGCAATTTTGGTCACTGTGAGGGTTTAAAAAGTGGTTATTCAACATGAGGCCCGATCCAAATGACATTTTGAATCATTTTTGGTAGAGTCCAAAAAATCAATTTTCTGATGAAAAACGATGACCCCGGACCTGTCGAACGTTCAAAAAAGTGGTCAATATTGATGAAATTTTAACATTTAATCTTTTGACTTTAAATGACGGTTGGATGTAATTATTACTTTTTCAACTAAAATAAGTGTGTTTAAAGTCATTTCTGTGCCTAAAACTGGTCAAAATTGAAGCTTTTGAGTAAGCAAAACTCTGAAAAAATGGCAATTTTGGTCATTGTGAGGGTTTAAAAAGTGGTTATTCAACATGAGGCCCAATCCAAATGACATTTTGAATCATTTTTGGTAGAGTCCAAAAAATCAATTTTCTGATGAAAAACGATGACCCCGGACCTGTCGAACGTTCAAAAAAGTGGTCATTATTGATGAAATTTTAACATTTAATCTTTTGACTTTAAATGACGGTTGGATGTGAATTATTACTTTTTCAACTAAAATAAGTGTGTTTAAAGTCATTTCTGTGCCTGAAATTGGTCAAAATTGAAGCTTTTGAGTAAGCAAAACTCTGAAAAAATTGCAATTTTGGTCACTGTGAGGGTTTAAAAAGTGGTTATTCAACATGAGGCCCGATCCAAATGGCATTTTGAATCATTTTTGGTAGAGTCCAAACAATCAATTTTCTTATGAAAAACGATGACCCCCGACGTGTCAAACGTTCAAAAAAGTGTTCAATATTGATACAATTTTAACATGTAATCTTTTGACTTTAAATGACGGTTGGATGTGAATTATTACTTTTTTAACTAAAATAGGTGTGTTTAAAGTCATTTCTGTGCCTGAAATTGGTCAAAATTGAAGCTTTAGAGTAAGCAAAAACTCTTTAAAAATGGCAATTTTGGTCACTGTGAGGGTTTAAAAAGTGGTTATTCAACTCGAGGCCCGATCCAAATGACATTTTGAATCATTTTTGGTAGAGTCCAAAAAATCAATTTTCTGATGAAAAACGACCGTCGAACGTTCAAAAAAGTGGTCAATATTGATACAATTTTAACATGTAATCTTTTGACTTTAAATGACGGTTGGATGTGAATTATTACTTTTTCAACTAAAATAGGTGTGTTTAAAGTCATTTCTGTGCCTGAAATTGGTCAAAATTGAAGCTTTAGAGTAAGCAAAAACTCTTTAAAAATGGCAATTTTGGTCACTGTGAGGGTTTAAAAAGTGGTTATTCAACATGAGGCCCGATCCAAATGACATTTTGAATCATTTTTGGTAGAGTCCAAAAAATCAATTTTCTGATGAAAAACGATGACCCCGGACCTGTCGAACGTTCAAAAAAGTGGTCAATATTGATACAACTTTAACATGTAAGCTTTTGACTTTAAATGACGGTTGGATGTGAATTATTACTTTTTTAACTAAAATAGGTGTGTTTAAAGTCATTTCTGTGCCTGAAATTGGTCAAAATTGAAGCTTTAGAGTAAGCAAAAACTCTGTAAAAATGGCAATTTTGGTCACTGTGAGGGTTTAAACAGTGGTTATTCAACATGAGGCCCGATCCAAATGACATTTTGAATCATTTTTGGTAGAGTCCATGAAATCAATTTTCTGATGAAAAATGATGACCCCGGACCTGTCGAACGTTCAAAAAAGTGGTCAATATTGATGAAATTTTAACATTTAATCTTTTGACTTTAAATGACGGTTGGATGTGAAATATTACTTTTTCAACTAAAATAAGTGTGTTTAAAGTAATTTCTGTGCCTGAAATTGGTCAAAATTGAAGCTTTAGAGTAAGCAAAAACTCTTTAAAAATTGCAATTTTGATCACTGTGAGGGTTTAAAAAGTGGTTATTCAACGTGAGACCCGATCCAAATGACATTTTGAATCATTTTTGGAAGAGTCCAAAAAATGAATTTTCTGATGAAAAACGATGACCCCGGACGTGTCGAACGTTCAAAAAAGTGGTCAATATTGATGAAATTTTAACATTTAATCTTTTGACTTTAAATGACGGTTGGATGTGAAATATTACTTTTTTAACTAAAATAAGTGTGTTTAAAGTAATTTCTGTGCCTGAAATTGGTCAAAATTGAAGCTTTAGAGTAAGCAAAAACTCTTTAAAAATGGCAATTTTGATCACTGTGAGGGTTTAAAAAGTGGTTATTCAACGTGAGGCCCGATCCAAATGACATTTTGAATCATTTTTGGTAGAGTCCAAAAAATCAATTTTCTGATGAAAAACGATGACCCCGGACCTGTTGAACGTTCAAAAAAGTGGTCAATATTGATGAAATGTTAACATTTAATCTTTTGACTTTAAATGACGGTTGGATGTGAATTATTAATTTTTCAACTAAAATAAGTGTGTTTAAAGTCATTTCTGTGCCTGAAATTGGTCAAAATTGAAGCTTTTGAGTAAGCAAAACTCTGAAAAAATTGCAATTTTGGTCACTGTGAGGGTTTAAAAAGTGGTTATTCAACATGAGGCCCGATCCAAATGGCATTTTGAATCATTTTTGGTAGAGTCCAAACAATCAATTTTCTTATGAAAAACGATGATCCCCGACCTGTCAAACGTTCAAAAAAGTGTTCAATATTGATACAATTTTAACATGTAATCTTTTGACTTTAAATGACGGTTGGATGTGAATTATTACTTTTTTAACTAAAATAGGTGTGTTTAAAGTCATTTCTGTGCCTGAAATTGGTCAAAATTGAAGCTTTAGAGTAAGCAAAAACTCTTTAAAAATGGCAATTTTGGTCACTGTGAGGGTTTAAAAAGTGGTTATTCAACTCGAGGCCCGATCCAAATGACATTTTGAATCATTTTTGGTAGAGTCCAAACAATCAATTTTCTGATGAAAAACGATGATCCCCGACCTGTCGAACGTTCAAAAAAGTAGTCAATATTGATGAAATTTTAACATTTAATCTTTTGACTTTAAATGACGGTTGGATGTGAATTATTACTTTTTCAACTAAAATGAGTGTGTTTAAAGTCATTTCTGTGCCTGAAATTGGTCAAAATTGAAGCTTTTGAGTAAGCAAAAACTCTGTAAAAATGGCAATTTTGGTCACTGTGAGGGTTTAAAAAGTGGTTATTCAACATGAGGCCCGATCCAAATGACATTTTGAATCATTTTTGGTAGAGTCCAAAAAATCAATTTTCTGATGAAAAACGATGACCCCGGACCTGTCGAACGTTCAAAAAAGTGGTCAATATTGATGAAATTTTAACATTTAATCTTTTGACTTTAAATGACGGTTGGATGTGAAATATTACTTTTTCAACTAAAATAAGTGTGTTTAAAGTAATTTCTGTGCCTGAAATTGGTCAAAATTGAAGCTTTAGAGTAAGCAAAAACTCTTTAAAAATGGCAATTTTGGTCACTGTGAGGGTTTAAAAAGTGGTTATTCAACATAAGGACCGATCCAAATGACATTTTGAATCATTTTTGGTAGAGTCCAAAAAATCAATTTTCTGATGAAAAACGATCACCCCGGACCTGTCGAACGTTCAAAAAAGTGGTCAATATTGATACAATTTTATGGTATGTTATGGAGTGGTATGGTAGTGTACCTGAGCCATAGTATGGTAGGGTACATGAGGTAATGTATGTTATGGTAGGGTACCTGAGGTAAGGTAAGGTATGGAAGGGTACCTGAGGTAATGTATGGTAGGGTACCTGAGGTAAGGTATGCTAGGGTACCTGAGGTAAGGTATGGTAGGGTACCTGAGGTAAGGTATAGTAGGGTACCTGAGGTAAGGTATGGTCGGGTACCTGAGGTAAGGTATGGTAGGGTTCCTGAGGTAAGGTAAGCTATGGTATGGTATGGTATGTTATGGTATGGTATGGTAGTGTACCTGAGGCATAGTATGGTAGGGTACATGAGGTAATGTATGTTATGGTAGGGTACCTGAGGTAAGGTAAGGTATGGAAGGGTACCTGAGGTAAGGTATGGTAGGGTACCTGAGGTAAGGTATGGTAGGGTACCTGAGGTAAGGTATGGTAGGGTACCTGAGGTAAGGTATGGTCAGGTACATGAGGCCTGGTATGGTATGGTAGGGAACCTGAGGTAAGGTATGGTATGGTATGGTAGGGTACCTGAGTTAAGGTATGGTATGGTAGGGTACCTGAGTTAAGGTATTGTATGGTAGGGTACCTGAGGTGAGGTATAGTAGGGTACCTGAGGTAAGGTATGGTAGGGTACCTGAGGTAAGGTATGATCGGGTACATGAGGCATGGTAGGGTATGGTAGGGAACCTGAGGTAAGGTATGGTATGGTATGGTAGGGTACCTGAGGTAAGATATGGTATGGTATGGTATGGGCTGGTAGGGTACCTGAGGTATAGTATGGTAGGGTACCTGAGGTATAGTATGGTAGGGTACCTGAGGTAAGGTATGGTATGGTAGGGTACCAGAGGTAAGGGACTGTATGGTAGGGCACCTGAGGTAAGGTATGATATGGTATGGTAGGGTACCTGAGGTAAGGTATGGTATGGTATGGAAAGGTTTCTGAGGTAAGGCGTGGTATGGTATGGTATGGTAGGGTATCTGAGGTATGGAATGGTATGATAGGGTACCTGAAGTATGGTATGGCATGGTATGGTAGTGTATGTGAGGTATGGTATTGTATGGTAGGGTACCTGATGTATGGTATGGTATGGTATTCTAGGGAACCTGAGGTAAGGTATGTTATCGTATGGTAGCATACCTGAGGTAAGGTAAGGTATGTTATGGTACTGTGATGTATTCCTATAGGTTCTGTATCGATCCCCCTATTCCTGACCCTGGTCTGACCCTGGTCTGGTTAATAATTAACTAGCAGCCATCCCACGGTGCAAAAACCGTTATCTGATTAAGCCACACCACGGCACAGGAACGCGTTATCTGATTAGGTCATAACGCTTGCCATCTAATTAGGCAAGCACTATTCCTCCAGCCCCTGATAAGGCATACGGAGTTCTCAAAACAAATCAAACCTATGACAACCTGGGAAAATCCCTACAGCCATTGTTTTGATTTCACCGAGAACTTCAGTAAAGAATGTGCTAACGACCAGTTCGTATGACATCCTTATTGACGTATATATGTTCATCCTTACGTCAATCTCGGCACCGTACAGGTATAAATATTACCGACATTGCCTTAAGCAAACACACGCGGTGGTGACGAGATCGGAGCAGCGAGACTTGCCGAAGAGCCCAGCACAGAGCGAAGCCCGCTGGCGCTTCCCCGCCTTCCTGACGCGCTGAGAAGGAAACGCTGCCTTTCTCCTGCCGAGAAATCCAGCTCCGGCGCTTCCAAGCAGCCCTTGCAGGCAGCTGGAATATCAAGACCAAAGACGAGAGATACCAGCCCTCAACCATTCTAGATCTCAGGTACAGAACTGAATAACCCCTTGCAGAGAATTCTTGAGTCAGTCACTTGGCAAAACAAACTTAACTTAAACTGCTACTTATCTACTCCCGCCCACGTATTAGGCTTAGGTCAGGTACACCGGGGTAGGCGTAGTTAGAAGCACCAGTTGAGTACGATTAGTCAAATGTATATATGTATGTATCTATTTTATCCATTTTAAATATCGTATGGCTTAGAAACCATATCAATGCTTTTACAGTATTATTTTATAATTCTGCTTTTACTGTATGCACTTTACTTAACCATAAGTATTACAATAATATCGATTCATTTCTCTTGTACGAGAAAAGAGACTGATCAATAAATAACATCTTTTATTGAACACGCCCGTCGCTTCCTTTTCTCTACAATCTGGTGAAACTAAGAATGCACTGAACTGACTGAGTAAAATAAGTTGTCTTTTGTTTTCACACGACTCTAGAGATACACTCTTGATTAGGGGAGAGCAAAGTTGTCATGTTCTATGGTTGTCAGAAACTAAATCCCTTCTTGTCTATCCAGGGAGGTTAAACTCCTCCTTGCCTATTCGAGAAAGTTTCTAGTGAACTCTGAGCTAGCTGGCAAACCCAAAACTTTAAGTCTAATATCGTCAGTAGAAGACCTAGTTAACCTCGGCCCTAGGTCTATACTATTGAAGGTATTATTCCAATGCGCAGAGCCTATTGGGATAATAGGAACTACACTACATGGCGCCCAAACGTTTGGATAGGCGATAAAACTAACGCAAGACATTAGAGTAACTCAGTCGTGCTTTTTCACTCAGAACCCTTTTTTCCCATAATACTCCAAAGACGTCTGGAGTGGGTGAAAGGTCATATCCGCCAAACTTCATAGAGAGGAGACTACTATGTATGGTTCTTCGTTTAGTCAACGTTGAAGGATACACTGTTCCAAAATATTGTGCATCTAATCTTTGTTTCCATAAGAAACCTGATCTGCAAACAAACGGAATAACCTTCCTGTCGGTAAAATGGTAGACAGTGATGAAGAAAGAGAGACAGCTAGAATAGCAGCTGAACTCTTAGCAGCTGATACTACTATGCAGGAAAATGACCCGGATATAATAACTTATAAAAAATGGACTGACATCGAGAGGTTTTACAGTCATATTCGTAATTGAGGCACACGAATATCGGCAGACAGAGGTATTCTATTCATGGATAAACTTCCCAGCAGCAAACTGTAACAAAGGACTTCCACTATTACAAAATAGAGGAACCTCCTGATGAGTACACTCCTTTCGAGGAGGTGGAATTACCACTCAAATTCCAAGAGCACCTGCTCTTGTTTAATGGCGCCCTAAAACATAATAATCACATCACCAGGCTCGGTCCACTAGGTAGACCAGGAGCAACGTGGCCAGTCCTAGCCGGATACACACCACATCCAGCCACATCCAGGCATTGAAGAAATGCCTGCAGCAGAGCTTTTAATACAGCTAAAACAATTAATAAAAATACATAGACAATTAGTCCAATATGTAATGCGGACTTCTACTGTCCAACCAGTAACCAAAATTCCACAGCTGACCCCTCAACAGGGGAACACAAATAAAATTACACCACAGAACATACAGTCCTGCCTAGGTAAAGTACCAGCTAAACGGGAACAAATTCCAAACACTAGTGAGTGACAGGGGGATCTCCCCTAGGTCCTGACGAAGAGGCCACGTGCCTCGAAACATGTTGACCCACTTAGGAGAGAGAGCCCATTAACCTGCTCCATCTCTCCGCTTCACTTTTCTTTTAATAATACCAGCCAGTGTTTAATAAAATTCTTTTTTTCCACTAGGCCAGGTATTTTTTAACGACCCACACTTATATCACTCCTGACCCCACTGACATTCACTCCCAACACATAGCACCTCCATCTAAAGGTGCTCCGGCGTATCCGCTTGTCGCAGCACTGCCCTGCCCCGCAGCTGGACGGGAAGACCCCGATGATGAAGCATGACACCAAGGGCCCTTTTGGTGTGTGAGGGGTATTTTAACAAAGATGGTGTATTCCAATGACATCTGGATACACATCCACCCAATGTGAGGTGGCCCTGTTTGATTAACCTGTATCCCTGATAAGAGGAGGACGTGCCCACCTCGGTGCCCACCGGCACCACCTCTTCACTCCCCCTTTTGATTTCCTTAGAAGAAATAATTATGCCTGCCTTCTCAAATCATATTCCAATTCATAAAAAATATACACTTGCAAGGAAGTGGGCAGTAGCTCAAGCTCCTGCTTTATATAAAAATCATGTAGGATGGGATGAGGACTCTCCTCCTCACAAAATCCAGTTAAAATCACAACCTACTGCACAGAGGCAGTACCCAATTAAGCAAGAAGCTAAAAAACAGGTAAAAGAGATCCTAGATCAACTTGAATACCAGGGGGTGATTGAAACTTGCACCTCACAAATGAACAACCCTTTGTTTCCTGTCTCCAAGCCAGACAATTCATATCGTCTTGTTTTGGACTACAGACACCTTAACTCATGTTGCAAAACTTTTGCAGTGCAAAACTCGCATAGTGCTGCGCTAATGAATAACATAGTGCGCAAAAAATACAAAACAACATTAGACATCTCTAATGGATTCTTTTGTCAGAATATAGCACCAGAGAGCAGATATTTGACTGCGTTCTCGGTAAATGGCTCGCAAAAAAGTTTCTGCCGTTTACCCCAGGGGCACAAGAACAGCCCAGGATTATTCTCAGCGAGAGTAACAGAGTTACTACAAACATATGATGACGAGGCATTATCCTATGTCGACGACATTTACCTAACAGATGATGACTTGGATACTCACTTGAAGAGAGTGAACACCATAATACTTGGGTTCGCAGCAGAGGGTTACAAATTCAACTTTAAAAAGTCAAGAATTGCCCATCTAACAGTCCTGTTTTTAGGATATGAATTATCAAGTGAAGGCAAAAGCCTGGCTGACAATTTCCTAGAGAAATGTGCTGTAAGCCAAGCACCTAGAACACTAAAAAACTTGCAATCAATTCTAGGCTTCCTAAATTTCGGAAGAACTTACATTATAAATTACGCAGAAAGGGTCAAACCCCTTTATGATCTAATAAAACCAGATTTTAAAAGAATCAATTGGACTCAAAAACACACAGAAATTTTGAGATCTTTACAAACAGACATGTTAATTAAAACAAAATTAGAAACACGTGATAACACACGCAATCTTGTGATTCGAGTCATCCCAGGAAGATGCGGATTCACATACCTGACCTCTAATGAGGGAGAAAAGGTACCAATTGCATACAAATCACACTTGTACACAGAAGCTGAAAAGAAGTTCAGTATTAAAGAAAACATTGTTCATGCAGTTCAAACGGCTATAGCAAGAGAAAGAGATAAAGCTGACGGTAGACGTATCATAGTCAGAACAGCAGAATCAGCCTTTGGGGCATTAACAACCCCATGTAATTTACCAACAACAGCGTTGAATCCAGAATGGATACAATGGGTGAATTCAATTACAACGGACAGAGTAAAATACTACTTTGATCCAGAATTAAAGGAATTAAAATATCTAGAATATGAAATGACATACCCTCTGCCAATCGACATTCTGCCCTTACGACAGTACGCCTGTGTAATCTATACAGACGGCCATGCTCAACCACTAGGGTGGGGAGAACAAGCGTACAACCCCACATGTGAAATTACAAAAGAAGTGTGGCACGGAGGGAAACTGAGACCTCTGCTAATAAAAACACACTCAGTAGAAACTAATTCAGAAGAACAAACTGAAATAATAGCATTGAAAATGGCGCTAGATAATGCAGATCGCGAATTCCCGACACTTATAGTATCCGATTCATATTACTGCGTCAAATCATATAACAACGATTTGCAGAAATGGATTCAAAACGGTTACAAAGATGACACAGGTGCAACAATAAAGCAAAAAGTGCTTTGGAAACAAATAGTTCTTTTGCAGAAAGAACTACCAAAGACTCAGGTGATACACTCACTGAGTCATCAGCGTGATGGCGTTCACGTTGCAGGGAATTCATTGGCTAAGACAGCCACAACGGTAGCAACTGAATCGGCTTCCGTAGTTAGAAAAAAGCGTGCAGTAAAATACATTGACGGTGAAACAGTGCTGGCGGTGAAAACGTCATCAAAAGGCGACTGCTCAGCGCTACCGATCAACTATCCACTCAATTATACATACATAATCGATGCAAACTCCGTCCCTTTTGCTCGAATCCCTGGAGTGGGGGATAGAGTAATTCCAAACACGGACAGGAGAGGCTTGTTAATAGCAGACGCACATATGGGTGAGGGTCTCAGACACCTCAAACTAAAAGATTCCCTGGAAGAATTACAATCAGTGTACTGGTGGCCAGGCATGAGCCTGCATCATCACATCTTTGTAAAGAACTGCCCAGACTGCAATAGAGATCGCAGTGGCGAGAGAAACGGTATATTACCATGGCGTTTCACTTCAGAATGGATCAACAATAAAAAATAATGCGTCCAATTAACATATAAAGACTAGTTTCCACTTGTAATGTAGACCCCAGCACTCGGCTGACGTCTGGACTGTTATAAAAAGATTTGCGAGTCTATAATGGCATATACGCTAGAAGCATGCTACGTTTGGCTAATGTTTTTTCCTCTTGCCCTAAAGCGTGTGGAAAAACATGGCCAAATGAGCATAGCATAGCGGGACTCTTCTCACTTCCTACCTGAGGGATACGGGATGGTGTAAAGAAAAAACCAAAGGCATAGAGCAATCTATAACAGCGAAGGTATTAGGTTCGGGAGCTGGGTGGGTCAAACATCTAATAAGTGTCCAACGTAGTCTAAACAACCTGCCAAGAAATTCTCTGAGGGGATTCAGTCCGTACGAATTATTGTTTGGGACTAGAATGATGATCTTAGATCTTGACAGTCAGACTTCAGTGGTTAAAGAAAAAAGCTTTGATATCAAAGATCGTTTGGCTATTTTGCAGGACTTAAACGAAACAAGGAAAGACCTGAGCAACATAAAGTTGAAACAACAGCCAACAACCACTGAAGAAAAACCACCTGTCCCAGCAAGACCTGTCTGGATTCCAAAAGTCGGGGATCTAGTCAGAGAAAAGATCGCGGTAAAGAAGGAATTTGGGCCTTCTTACAGAAAAGCAGTTCCTGTCTTGTCTATCAACGGGACAAGATCAGTAGTACTACCGCCTCTTGCTGGTAAAAAGGAGAACAGAGTTGTATCCATCGACCTGATAAAACCACAATCATGTGGCCGATAACAAACAGTAGGCCAAGTGGACTCCCGATAAGTAGTAGAACACCAAGGTTTGCTACAAATACAGAGGTTCAAACTAAGAGGCTAATCACATTCGAAATGCCTACAGAACATCAACAAGGACTATGCAACAAAGCAATTGAACTTAAACCTCTAAAAACCCAAATAAAAACATTAAGTCGAGACACACAAACCTACAATGAAGTAACATATGACTATGCTGATGAAACAAAGGAAACTTCTAGAACAAAAAATAATCCAGAAGCAATTGGAACAATAGACAGAACAGCATCCGGCTACTTCATCAACTTCAATGATTCATCTGAAGATCTGAGTGAATCAAAGAAACAGACATCAACAAAAACTTTTAAAGATAAAGCTAAGGAACTTTTTCAACATCTGAAAGAAACCTATCTAATTTCTCCATGGATTGAATTTTGGGTGGCCTTAGGTGCATTTATCCTCATACTTTGGCTCATCATGGTACTATGCTTGGGACATTTCATTGAAGGAAAATATGCTAAAATGGACACAGCAAGCCAGAAAATCAACTTGGTCCTCAAACCACACACATCTTCACACGTCGAGAAAAGAGAACTTTCTTCAGTCAACTTCACAGCCAATCCTATACCCGGTGGGGTAGCATGGGACAATACTGATTATGAAATCTATGGTCCGGTTGAAATCCTGAAGTATCCACATCAAATTAAGATCTCATTGAGTGACTTTGTAAAACCAAGCTCAGTTGCTGATGATTGGGACTTTGAAAGTATTAATGATATGATGTCTGACCTAGTGATGTCTGCTAAATTTACAAAACATGATTATTTGCAGGGTTCGTCTAATTATGATAAGATGTTCTGCTATAATCACTTTGGTAACCATTATCTGCATAAATCTGCACAACCTAGAAATGTTTTAAATTATAATCAATGGGAACACTGTGCAACCCCTCCAAAAGGTAGCTCAAGAACCTTTTATGACAAATATTCATATTTTTCAGAGTTCAACACAAGTAATGCAGAAACATTTTATTTCAAATTGTCAAACAAGACAGGTACGAAGACCATGCTTACAAACACTAAATTGATATATTCAGACTCATTTTTTGAGCAAATGAACACATTTGGTTTTGATTACTGGGACAAAAATGTTGAAGTAAAAAGTGTTTGGGGTACAAAAGAATGGCAAGTACAAGGTATGGAATCATTGTTTAGAGCCTGCATGATCCCAGAAAAAATTATATTTTTGAATGACACTATTCAACAAACTACGTGTCTTGGGTTAGCCAAAATCAAAGATTTAAACAAACCGTCTATTCCAAAGCCAACAATGAACAGTAATAGCTCTATAGATGAGGAGATAGACGTAAACCATGTATTAAGCCAAAACAGAACACATCCTGATTGGAAACAATGGTTGATCTGGCCCACAGATACTAATAACTGTCAAGACAGATTCCTGAACAAAATACAGGGGTTCACATTGACCAGGCCAGACCCAAGATATTCCCAAAGACAACACCCAGGGATAATTACCACGTACAGTGTGGGCAAGCTCTGCCTTCAATGGCTACAAACATCCACACTGGCAGAAATTAAGCAACACCTAACTTTACTTACTGATGGTGCTGACTTGCGTGATTTCATTATGGGACCACGCAAACAGCGTCAAAAACGCTTCATAGCAGCCTCTATATATGCAGCTTATAAAGAAGCCTGGAAAATAACTCAAATTGAGACAGCAGAGAGAATACGGGAAACTGACCGTATTAATTTGGAAAAATCACTTTCTGTAGTGGACAATGGGTTAATGACTCTGTCCTCCAGAATATATTCTTTGGACAGCATTGTGTCTTCAGCAATCGACATAATATCGCAAGACTTACTGTTGTTACAACACGGTCAGTCCCAATTGCGTTCTATTGTACAGCTTGGCTGGACGTTACAAAATCTGCATTCAGGCTATGTGCCTTGGCGTTTAATCAACATAACGTCACTATTCAATATCTTTAACCTTACTGATAAACAAATCAGTATGGCACAGAAGGGTGCTGATTATACAATCCTGAGCATTGAGAAACTCGAGAGATTACTATTGACAATGTCAGAACGACCTGTCATTGAATGGATAATACATGGGATAATTAATATTCCAATATCTACTTTCAGGTTTCAATACTGCCAAAAATATATACAGGCTGGCATGTACGAAAAATTGGGAAAAGGGTACATTAAGTCAACATGGAACTTGCCCTATTCACATGCATGTGTCAGTAATAAAGGCCAGAAAGTGTTTCTTAGTGGCAATCATTGTGCGATGTCACTAAGCGGTACACTTCTGTGTAATGGTATTAGTTTACATGGAGCCTGTGAAGGGTCCTCAAATAACCTTTCATGTCACCAGCTAGGCACACCTGCAACACAAATAGAACCTTTCTTTAGGAGACTATCGAACAGGAGTTACATTCTAATACTAGACCGCAGATGTTGTAGTTTGCTGCCCGGAATACCTTATCTCATAACTACGACTGCGAAGGTCATGTGCTGTGAACGGGTATTGTTCCCCAGCGCTTCACCAGACAGGGAGGCAAGGTTATGGCCCAAATTGAAAATTACTTCTATTCAAATTGATACTTTAAGCAGAATGAAGACAGTGCTCCTCCAGACGCCGACCAGGCTAACGTCATCAAAAGAAACGTATGATCTCCAAGTTGCAAGGACAACGGCAGAGATTCACTCATTGTTATCAACTAATTCCCCAATACATTTCGCAGAAATACTGAACGAAATCCTAAATATTTCTGATACCACTGGTGTCTCCAGTGTATTTAAAGCAGTGTTTTCAGGAGCTTTAACTCCATTCAAAGCCATTCTGGGTATTTTTCCAGACTTTGTCCACTCCATCTTTGGCGGACTTCCTCTCCTTTTGGGACTAGTGGCAGGAATCCTATTTTTGATCCTGTTATTTCGCTATGGCAAACCTTGTCACAGACAAAACACCTGCGACAAGGGAAGAAACAATCCTAGCCATTGGATACCGGGACCGGATATCTAAAATCCTTGGACTATCCCGGCTTAGAGACCTAAACATGACTTGGTTTCTTTCATTTAGACCGATGTGGCAACGATGTGTTTTACCTGTATTAAGGTGCTTGCTATGCGGAGAAGAATGCGTGTTGGACACCTGTCTGACACTACAATCGGATATGCCAATTGGCGCAGAAACCTTGTTGGGTCCGGTAACGGCTCATGCATTGTGCTGTCCCCAGCGGCTACCAATCCTGATGACGGCATTCGTGGAGACTTCACCACTACGATTGAGGGGTAGTGAAGTACGAGATGAAAGCAGCATCGATCAGGTACGACCTTCTGTCAGCTATGCTGATCAAAACATCAATGAAGGCAATAATGATCATGAATGCATGGTAACCACCTTTTCCGAGTTAGTTGAACTTTCACAGGAAGCTGTTGACAGCTTTTTCGACAGTCTAAATGATATGATGTTCTCACCAGAGCAGAAATAATGACTTTTGAGCAAGCTAGTACACGGCGTTCCCAACACCCTGAATTTGGCCTTCAACTTTGATAATAAAGTATCATGAACAATTTTTCTCCAGTTTACGGACAGCGAAACATAATTTTTTCAGCGGCCCCAAAATTTTTTGCAATTTTTCGGGACACTTATCTTCTGCTTAAAGTAGAAACTATTCTTAGAGAACTAAAATTCTATTTTAGGAACTTTAGAGACATTAGCTGCCCTCTGGCATGTTCATAAATATTTTTTTTTTGTGATGAAATGGACTTGCACCTTTTCTTCTGTATTAAGAGCCATTTCATGTGTTATTTTCATATCTTATTAATAATGATGTATGAATATGCGTAATTGATTTAGCATTACTATACTGCTTGAGTGCATATGGTGCATATAATTATCTTTTTGTATATTTCATGGTTTCAAAATGCATATGGATGTATTTTGGGGTGGTACGGTATACACGTGCTCTACTAGTATATTTACTATGCCTAGATTTGTAATTATGGACATAGTCTGCGTGGAGTGGGTGTGATGTATTCCTATAGGTTCTGTATCGATCCCCCTATTCCTGACCCTGGTCTGGTTAATAATTAACTAGCAGCCATCCCACGGTGCAAAAACCGTTATCTGATTAAGCCACACCACGGCACAGGAACGCGTTATCTGATTAGGTCATAACGCTTGCCATCTAATTAGGCAAGCACTATTCCTCCAGCCCCTGATAAGGCATACGGAGTTCTCAAAACAAATCAAACCTATGACAACCTGGGAAAATCCCTACAGCCATTGTTTTGATTTCACAGAGAACTTCAGTAAAGAATGTGCTAACGACCAGTTCGTATGACATCCTTATTGACGTATATATGTCCAACCTTACGTCAATCTCGGCACCTTACAGGTATAAATATTACCGACATTGCCTTAAGCAAACACACGCGGTGGTGACGAGATCGGAGCAGCGAGACTTGCCGAAGAGCCCAGCACAGAGCGAAGCCCACTGGCGCTGCCCCGCCTTCCTGACGGGCTGAGAAGGAAACGCTGCCTTTCTCCTGCCGAGAAATCCAGCTCCGGCGCTTCCAAGCAGCCCTTGCAGGCAGCTGGAATATCAAGACCAAAGACGAGAGATACGAGCCCTCAACCATTCTAGATCTCAGGTACAGAACTGAATAACCCCTTGCAGAGAATTCTTGAGTCAGTCACTTGGCAAAACAAACTTAACTTAAACTGCTACTTATCTACTCCCGCCCACGTATTAGGCTTAGGTCAGGTACACCGGGGTAGGCGTAGTTAGAAGCACCAGTTGAGTACGATTAGTCAAATGTATATATGTATGTATCTATTTTATCCATTTTAAATAACTTATGGCTTAGAAACCATATCAATGCTTTTACAGTATTATTTTATAATTCTGCTTTTACTGTATGCACTTTACTTAACCATAAGTATTACAATAATATCGATTCATTTCTCTTGTACGAGAAAAGAGACTGATCAATAAATAACATCTTTTATTGAACACGCCCGTCGCTTCCTTTTCTCTACAATCTGGTGAAACTAAGAATGCACTGAACTGACTGAGTAAAATAAGTTGTCTTTTGTTTTCACACGACTCTAGAGATACACTCTTGATTAGGGGAGAGCAAAGTTGTCATGTTCTATGGTTGTCAGAAACTAAATCCCTTCTTGTCTATCCAGGGAGGTTAAACTCCTCCTTGCCTATTCGAGAAAGTTTCTAGTGAACTCTGAGCTAGCTGGCAAACCCAAAACTTTAAGTCTAATATCGCCAGTAGAAGACCTAGTTAACCTCGGCCCTAGGTCTATACTATTGAAGGTATTATTCCAATGCACAGAGCCTATTGGGATAATAGGAACTACACTACATGGCGCCCAAACGTTTGGATAGGCGATAAAACTAACGCAAGACATAAGAGTAACTCAGTCGTGCTTTTTCACTCAGAACCCTTTTTTCCCATAATACTCCAAAGACGTCTGGAGTGGGTGAAAGGTCATATCCGCCAAACTTCATAGAGAGGAGACTACTATGTATGGTTCTTGGTTTAGTCAACGTTGAAGGATACACTGTTCCAAAATATTGTGCATCTAATCTTTGTTTCCATAAGAAACCTGATCTGCAAACAAACGGAATAACCTTCCTGTCGGTAAAATGGTAGACAGTGATGAAGAAAGAGAGACAGCTAGAATAGCAGCTGAACTCTTAGCAGCTGATACTACTATGCAGGAAAATGACCCGGATATAATACTCATCCCGGTCAACATAAGAAAATCTATAACTTTAAAACTTATAAAAAATGGACTGACATCGAGAGGTGGTACAGTCATATTTGTAATTGAGGCACACGAATATCGGCAGACAGAGGTATTCTATTCATGGATAAACTTTCCAGCAGCAAACGCTGTAACAAAGGACTTCCACTATTACAAAATAGAGGAACTTCCTGATGAGTACACTCCTTTCGAGGAGGTGGAAGTACCACTCAAATTCCAAGAGCACCTGCTCTTGTTTAATGGCGCCCTAAAACATAATAATCACATCACCAGGCTCGGTCCACTAGGTAGACCAGGAGCAACGTGGCCGGTCCTAGCCGGATACACACCACATCCAGACATTGAAGAAATGCCTGCAGCAGAGCTTTTAATACAGCTAAAACAATTAATAAAAATACATAGACAATTAGTCCAATATGTAATGCGGACTTCTACTGTCCAACCAGTAACCAAAATTCCACAGCTGACCCCTCAACAGGGGAACACAAATAAAATTACACCACATAACATAAGTCCTGCCTAGGTAAAGTACCAGCTAAACGGGAACAAATTCCATTCTGGTTAGCACAAAAAATCACTCAAATAGAGGCGGTATTTCCAGAAACCACTGCTCTTGAGAAACACAGGATTCTGACTATCTGTCTTCAAATAGGAATCGCACCACATGTGGAGGACTGTGACACTTGGGGTACAGTCTTTGCTTCCATTTACACAAAAACACATGGTGTACCATCCATGTCGGTAATACCAGATGTGCTAAAACAAATTCAAGATGAATACGGTCCAGAACCCGCTTTAACTCTTGGTATGAAATTACTGAAAGACTTCAAGCAGGTCTCGGCAATATTACTAGCCAACATAAAGGGAGAAGCAGCAAATGTGGCGATCCACCAGAGGTTAAAAGAGACAAATATAGCAGACCAACCAGCTGAAATTGCCAGAATTATAGAAAAATCCTATGAAGAACTAGGTAGAGATAGTTTGGGTGGAATACCGGTAAAACCCCAACTAATTGAAAGTCCAGAAAAAATATTTATTAAAAATACTCTATTCACTCAAAAAAAGAACTGGGATGGAAACAAACAATCCAATCCTAAAGAAAAAAGATTCCAGTCCAGAGGAAGGTCTCCTCGGCGGAGAGAAAGATCTCCTGACCAAGGACGCAAGTCTCCCCAAAGGGAGCCCTCTGTGAAAAAATACAACCTTAGAAATAGGGATAATATAAAGAAACCTGATAGATATCAAGATAATGATACACGTCCCTCTCAATCTTTTCAGACTTCCTCGCAGAAATCGGAAAGAAGAGGACGATCAGAACACAGGGAAGAGCAAGTCAAGTCCAAAGACAAGGAACCTGCTCATCCAAATAAAAAGTTACAATTTCCAAAAAAGAAGGTAGCCAGTATTAAAGTAATCAAAGATGCCGAGAATACTGAGGACACAGCTGAAAACGGAGAATGGGCTCAGAGAATGCTAGACAGCGCAGCAGAAGTGAGCATAGCTCGCAAAGTCCTTATGAATCATCTTGAGACAGTGGACACGAATGAATACATTCAGGTGGAAACTGCCGATACCAGAGTTAGCAAACCTCACAAAATATATGAAATAACATTACGTATAGAGGGGGATAAGACTAGAAAAATAAGGGGTCTATTTTGGGATAATCTCTCCGAGGGCTATGACATCCTTCTAGCTGAACGAGACTGGCCACCCGAGTTTGTCAGGGAGTGCCCACATGGCGAAGAAATAATTATGCCTGCCTTCTCAAATCATATTCCAATTCATAAAAAATATACACTTGCAAGGAAGTGGGCAGTAGCTCAAGCTCCTGCTTTATATAAAAATCATGTAGGATGGGATGAGGACTCTCCTCCTCACAAAATCCAGTTAAAATCACAACCTACTGCACAGAGGCAGTACCCAATTAAGCAAGAAGCTAAAAAACAGGTAAAAGAGATCCTAGATCAACTTGAATACCAGGGGGTGATTGAAACTTGCACCTCACAAATGAACAACCCTTTGTTTCCTGTCTCCAAGCCAGACAATTCATATCGTCTTGTTTTGGACTACAGACACCTTAACTCATGTTGCAAAACTTTTGCAGTGCAAAACTCGCATAGTGCTGCGCTAATGAATAACATAGTGCGCAAAAAATACAAAACAACATTAGACATCTCTAATGGATTCTTTTGTCAGAATATAGCACCAGAGAGCAGATATTTGACTGCGTTCTCGGTAAATGGCTCGCAAAAAAGTTTCTGCCGTTTACCCCAGGGGCACAAGAACAGCCCAGGATTATTCTCAGCGAGAGTAACAGAGTTACTACAAACATATGATGACGAGGCATTATCCTATGTCGACAACATTTACCTAACAGATGATGACTTGGATACTCACTTGAAGAGAGTGAACACCATAATACTTGGGTTCGCAGCAGAGGGTTACAAATTCACCTTTAAAAAGTCAAGAATTGCCCATCTAACAGTCCTGTTTTTAGGATATGAATTATCAAGTGAAGGCAAAAGCCTGGCTGACAATTTCCTAGAGAAATGTGCTGTAATCCAAGCACCTAGAACACTAAAAAACTTGCAATCAATTCTAGGCTTCCTAAATTTCGGAAGAACTTACATTATAAATTACGCAGAAAGGGTCAAACCCCTTTATGATCTAATAAAACCAGATTTTAAAAGAATCAATTGGACTCAAAAACACACAGAAATTTTGAGATCTTTACCAACAGACATGTTAATTAAAACAAAATTAGAAACACGTGATAACACACGCAATCTTGTGATTCGAGTCATCCCAGGAAGATGCGGATTCACATACCTGACCTCTAATGAGGGAGAAAAGGTACCAATTGCATACAAATCACACTTGTACACAGAAGCTGAAAAGAAGTTCAGTATTAAAGAAAACATTGTTCATGCAGTTCAAACGGCTATAGCAAGAGAAAAAGATAAAGCTGACGGTAGACGTATCACAGTCAGAACAGCAGAATCAGCCTTTGAGGCATTAACAACCCCATGTAATTTACCAACAACAGCGTTGAATCCAGAACGGATACAATGGGTGAATTCAATTACAACGGACAGAGTAAAATACTACTTTGATCCAGAATTAAAGGAATTAAAATATCTAGAATATGAAATGACATACCCTCTGCCAATCGACATTCTGCCCTTACGACAGTACGCCTGTGTAATCTATACAGACGGCCATGCTCAACCACCAGGGTGGGGAGAACAAGCGTACAACCCCACATGTGAAATTACAAAAGAAGTGTGGCACGGAGGGAAACTGAGACCTCTGCTGATAAAAACACACTCAGTAGAAACTAATTCAGAAGAACAAACTGAAATAATAGCATTGAAAATGGCGCTAGATAATGCAGATCGCGAATTCCCGACACTTATAGTGTCCGATTCATATTACTGAGTCAAATCATATAACAACGATTTGCAGAAATGTATTCAAAACGGTTACAAAGATGACACAGGTGCAACAATAAAGCAAAAAGTGCTTTGGAAACAAATAGTTATTTTGCAGAAAGAACTACCAAAGACTCAGGTGATACACTCACTGAGTCATCAGCGTGATGGCGTTCACGTTGCAGGGAATTCATTGGCTGAGACAGCCACAACGGTAGCAACTGAATCGGCTTCCGTAGTTAGAAAAAAGCGTGCAGTAAAATACATTGACGGTGAAACAGGGCTGGCGGTGAAAACGTCATCAAAAGGCGACTGCTCAGCGCTACCGATCAACTATCCACTCAATTATACATACATAATCGATGCAAACTCCGTCCCTTTTGCTCGAATCCCTGGAGTGGGAGATAGAGTAATTCCAAACACGGACAGGAGAGGCTTGTTAATAGCAGACGCACATATGGGTGAGGGTCTCAGACACCTCAAACTAAAAGATTCCCTGGAAGAATTACAATCAGTGTACTGGTGGCCAGGCATGAGCCTGCATCATCACATCTTTGTAAAGAACTGCCCAGACTGCAATAGAGATCGCAGTGGCGAGAGAAATGGTATATTACCATGGCGTTTCACTCCAGAATGGATCAACAATAAAAAATAATGCGTCCAATTAACATATAAAGACTAGTTTCCACTTGTAATGTAGACCCCAGCACTCGGCTGACGTCTGGACTGTTATAAAAAGATTTGCGATTCTATAATGGCATATACGCTAGAAGCATGCTACGTTTGGCTAATGTTTTTTCCTCTTGCCCTAAAGCGTGTGGAAAAACATGGCCAAATGAGCATAGCATAGCGGGACTCTTCTCACTTCCTACCTGAGGGATACGGGATGGTGTAAAGAAAAAACCAAAGGCATAGAGCAATCTATAACAGCGAAGGTATTAGGTTCGGGAGCTGGGTGGGTCAAACATCTAATAAGTGTCCAACGTAGTCTAAACAACCTGCCAAGAAATTCTCTGAGGGGATTCAGTCCGTACGAATTATTGTTTGGGACTAGAATGATGATCTTAGATCTTGACAGTCAGACTTCAGTGGTTAAAGAAAAAAGCTTTGATATCAAAGATCGTTTGGCTATTTTGCAGGACTTAAACGAAACAAGGAAAGACCTGAGCAACATAAAGTTGAAACAACAGCCAACAACCACTGAAGAAAAACCACCTGTCCCAGCAAGACCTGTCTGGATTCCAAAAGTCGGGGATCTAGTCAGAGAAAAGATCGCGGTAAAGAAGGAATTTGGGCCTTCTTACAGAAAAGCAGTTCCTGTCTTGTCTATCAACGGGACAAGATCAGTAGTACTACCGCCTCTTGCTGGTAAAAAGGAGAACAGAGTTGTATCCATCGACCTGATAAAACCACAATCATGTGGCCGATAACAAACAGTAGGCCAAGTGGACTCCCGATAAGTAGTAGAACACCAAGGTTTGCTACAAATACAGAGGTTCAAACTAAGAGGCTAATCACATTCAAAATGCCTACAGAACATCAACAAGGACTATGCAACAAAGCAATTGAACTTAAGCCTCTAAAAACCCAAATAAAAACATTAAGTCGAGACACACCAACCTACAATGAAGTAACATATGACTATGCTGATGAAACAAAGGAAACTTCTAGAGCAAAAAATTAATCCAGAAGCTATTGGAACAATAGACAGAACAGCATCCGGCTACTTCATCAACTTCAATGATTCATCTGAAGATCTGAGTGAATCAAAGAAACAGACATCAACTAAAACTTTTAAAGATAAAGCTAAGGAACTTTTTCAACATCTGAAAGAAACCTATCTAATTTCTCCATGGATTGAATTTTGGGTGGCCTTAGGTGCATTTATCCTCATACTTTGGCTCATCATGGTACTATGCTTGGGACATTTCATTGAAGGAAAATATGCTAAAATGGACACAGCAAGCCAGAAAATCAACTTGGTCCTCAAACCACACACATCTTCACACGTCGAGAAAAGAGAACTTTCTTCAGTCAACTTCACAGCCAATCCTATACCCGGTGGGGTAGCATGGGACAACACTGATTATGAAATCTATGGTCCGGTTGAAATCCTGAAGTATCCACATCAAATTAAGATCTCATTGAGTGACTTTGTAAAACCAAGCTTTGAAAGTATTAATGATATGATGTCTGACCTAGTGATGTCTGCTAAATTTACAAAACATGATTATTTGCAGGGTTCGTCTAATTATGATAAGATGTTCTGCTATAATCACTTTGGTAACCATTATCTGCATAAATCTGCACAACCTAGAAATGTTTTAAATTATAATCAATGGGAACACTGTGCAACCCCTCCAAAAGGTAGCTCAAGAACCTTTTATGACAAATATTCATATTTTTCAGGGTTCAACACAAGTAATGCAGAAACATTTTATTTCAAATTGTCAAACAAGACAGGTACGAAGACCATGCTTACAAACACTAAATTGATATATTCAGACTCATTTTTTGAGCAAATGAACACATTTGGTTTTGATTACTGGGACAAAAATGTTGAAGTAAAAAGTGTTTGGGGTACAAAAGAATGGCAAGTACAAGGTATGGAATCACTGTTTAGAGCCTGCATGATCCCAGAAAAAATTATATTTTTGAATGACACTATTCAACAAACTACCTGTCTTGGGCTAGCCAAAATCAAAGATTTAAACAAACCGTCTATTCCAAAGCCAACAATGAACAGTAATAGCTCTATAGATGAGGAGATAGACGTAAACCATGTATTAAGCCAAAACAGAACACATCCTGATTGGAAACAATGGTTGATCTGGCCCACAGATACTAATAACTGTCAAGACAGATTCCTGAACAAAATACAGGGGTTCACATTGACCAGGCCAGACCCTAGATATTCCCAAAGACAACACCCAGGGATAATTACCACGTACAGTGTGGGCAGGCTCTGCCTTCAATGGCTACAAACATCCACACTGGCAGAAATTAAGCAACACCTAACTTTACTTACTGATGGTGCTGACTTGCGTGATTTCATTATGGGACCGCGCAAACAGCGTCAAAAACGCTTCATAGCAGCCTCTATATATGCAGCTTATAACGAAGCCTGGAAAATAACTCAAATTGAGACAGCAGAGAGAATACGGGAAACTAACCGTATTAATTTGGAAAAATCACTTTCTGTAGTGGACAATGGGTTAATGACTCTGTCCTCCAGAATATATTCTTTGGATAGCATTGTGTCTTCAGCAATCGACATAATATCGCAAGACTTACTGTTGTTACAACACGGTCAGTCCCAATTGCGTTCTATTGTACAGCTTGGCTGGACGTTACAAAATCTGCATTCAGGCTATGTGCCTTGGCGTTTAATCAACACAACGTCACTATTCAATATCTTTAACCTTACTGATAAACAAATCAGTATGGCACAGAAGGGTGCTGATTATACAATCCTGAGCATTGAGAAACTCGAGAGATTACCATTGACAATGTCAGAACGACCTGTCATTGAATGGATAATACATGGGATAATTAATATTCCAATATCTACTTTCAGGTTTCAATACTGCCAAAAATATATACAGGCTGGCATGTACGAAAAATTGGGAAAAGGGTACATTAAGTCAACATGGAACTTGCCCTAATTACATGCATGTGTCAGTAATAAAGGCCAGAAAGTGTTTCTTAGTGGCAATAATTGTGCGATGTCACTAAGCGGTACACTTCTGTGTAATGGTATTAGTTTACATGGAGCCTGTGAAGGGTCCTCAAATAACCTTTCATGTCACCAGCTAGGCACACCTGCAACACAAATAGAACCATTCTTTAGGAGACTATCGAACGGGAGTTACATTCTAATAGTAGACCGCAGATGTTGTAGTTTGCTGCCCGGAATACCTTATCTCATAACTACGACTGCGAAGGTCATGTGCTGTGAACGGGTATTGTTCCCCAGCGCTTCACCAGACAGGGAGGCAAGGTTATGGCCCAAATTGAAAATTACTTCTATTCGAATTGATACTTTAAGCAGAATGAAGACAGTGCTCCTCCAGACGCCGACCAGGCTAACGTCATCAAAAGAAACGTATGATCACCAAGTTGCAAGGACAACGGCAGAGATTCACTCATTGTTATCAACTAATTCCCCAATACATTTTGCAGAAATACTGAACGAAATCCTAAATATTTCTGATACCACTGGTGTCTCCAGTGTATTTAAAGCAGTGTTTTCAGGAGCTTTAACTCCATTCAAAGCCATTCTGGGTATTTTTCCAGACTTTGTCCACTCCATCTTTGGCGGACTTCCTCTCCTTTTGGGACTAGTGGCAGGAATCCTATTTTTGATCCTGTTATTTCGCTATGGCAAACCTTGTCACAGACAAAACACCTGCGACAAGGGAAAAAACAATCCTAGCCATTGGATACCGGGACCGGATATCTAAAATCCTTGGACTATCCCGGCTTAGAGACCTAAACATGACTTGGTTTCTTTCATTTAGACCGATGTGGCAACGATGTGTTTTACCTGTATTAAGGTGCTTGCTATGGGGAGAAGAATGCGTGTTGGACACCTGTCTGACACTACAATCGGATGTGCCAATGTACGCAGAAACCTTGTTGGGTCCGGTAACGGCGCATGCATTGTGCTGTCCCCAGCGGCTACCAATCCTGATGACGGCATTCGTGGAGACTACACCACTACGATTGAGGGGTAGTGAAGTACGAGATGAAAGCAGCATCGATCAGGTACGACCTTCTGTCAGCTATGCTGATCAAAACATCAATGAAGGCAATCATGATCATGAATGCATGGTAACCACCTTTTCCGAGTTAGTTGAACTTTCACAGGAAGCTTTTGACAGCTTTTTCGACAGTCTAAATGATATGATGTTCTCACCAGAGCAGAAATATTGGCTTTTGAGCAAGCTAGCACACGGCGTTCCCAACACCCTGAATTTGGCCTTCAACTTTGATAATAAAGTATCATGAACAATTTTTCTCCAGTTTACGGACAGCGAAACATAATTTTTTCAGCGGCCCCAAAATATTTTGCAATTTTTCGGGACACTTATCTTCTGCTTAAAGTAGAAACTATTCTTAGAGAACTAAAATTCTATTTTAGGAACTTTAGAGACATTAGCTGCCCTCTGGCATGTTCATAAATATTTTTTTTTTTGTGATGAAATGGACTTGCACCTTTTCTTCTGTATTAAGAGCCATTTCATGTGTTATTTTCATATCCTATTAATAATGATGTATGAATATGCGTAATTGATTTAGCATTACTATACTGCTTGAGTGCATATGGTGCATATAATTATATTTTCGTATATTTCATGGTTTCAAAATGCATATGGATGTATTTTGGGGTGGTACGGTATACACGTGCTCTACTAGTATATTTACTATGCCTAGATTTGTAATTATGGACATAGTCTGCGTGGAGTGGGTGTGATGTATTCCTATAGGTTCTGTATCGATCCCCCTATTCCTGACCCTGGTCTGGTTAATAATTAACTAGCAGCCATCCCACGGTGCAAAAACCGTTATCTGATTAAGCCACACCACGGCACAGGAACGCTTTATCTGATTAGGTCATAACGCTTGCCATCTAATTAGGCAAGCACTATTCCTCCAGCCCCTGATAAGGCATACGGAGTTCTCAAAACAAATCAAACCTATGACAACCTGGGAAAATCCCTACAGCCATTGTTTTGATTTCACCGAGAACTTCAGTAAAGAATGCGCTAACGACCAGTTCGTATGACATCCTTATTGACGTATATATGTCCATCCTTACGTCAATCTCGGCACCTTACAGGTATAAATATTACCGACATTGCCTTAAGCAAACACACGCGGTGGTGACGAGATCGGAGCAGCGAGACTTGCCGAAGAGCCCAGCACAGAGCGAAGCCCACTGGCGCTGCCCCGCCTTCCTGACGCGCTGAGAAGGAAACGCTGCCTTTCTCCTGCCGAGAAATCCAGCTCCGGCGCGTCCAAGCAGCCCTTGAAGGCAGCTGGAATATCAAGACCAAAGACGAGAGATACCAGCCCTCAACCATTCTAGATCTCAGGTACAGAACTAAATAACCCCTTGCAGAGAATTCTTGAGTCAGTCACTTGGCAAAACAAACTTAACTTAAACTGCTACTTATCTACTCCCGCCCACGTATTAGGCTTAGGTCAGGGGTAGGCGTAGTTAGAAGCACCAGTTGAGTACGATTAGTCAAATGTATATATGTATGTATCTATTTTATCCATTTTAAATATCTTATGGCTTAGAAACCATATCAATGCTTTTACAGTATTATTTTATAATTCTGCTTTTACTGTATGCACTTTACTTAACCATAAGTATTACAATAATATCGATTCATTTCTCTTGTACGAGAAAAGAGACTGATCAATAAATAACATCTTTTATTGAACACGCCTGTCTCTTCCTTTTCTCTACAATCTGGTGAAACTAAGAATGCACTGAACTGACTGAGTAAAATAAGTTGTCTTTTGTTTTCACACGACTCTAGAGATACACTCTTGATTAGGGGAGAGCAAAGTTGTCATGTTCTATGGTTGTCAGAAACTAAATCCCTTCTTGTCTATCCAGGGAGGTTAAACTCCTCCTTGCCTATTCGAGAAAGTTTCTAGTGAACTCTGAGCTAGCTGGCAAACCCAAAACTTTAAGTCTAATATCGTCAGTAGAAGACCTAGTTAACCTCGGCCCTAGGTCTATACTATTGAAGGTATTATTCCAATGCGCAGAGCCTATTGGGATAATAGGAACTACACTACAGTACCTCAGGTAAGGTATGGTATGGTATTGTATGGTATGGTAGAGTACCTGAGGTATGGTATGGTATGGTATGGTAGGGTACCTGAGGTACGGAATGGTATGATAGGGTACCTGAAGTATGGTATGGTAGGGTACCTGATGTATGGTATTGTAGGGTATCCGAGGTATGGTATTGTACGGTACCCGAGATATGGTATTGTAGGGTACCCGAGGTATAGTATTTTAGGGTCCCCGAGGTAAGGTATTGTAGGGTACCTGAGGTAAGGTAAGGTATGGTAGGGTACCTGAGGTAAGGTATAGGATGATATGGTATGGTAGGGTACCTGAGGCATGGTATGGTAGGGTACCTGAGGTAAGGTTGGGTATGGTATGGTATGGTAGGGTACCTGAGGCATGGTATGGTAGGGTACCTGAGGTAAGGTTTGGTATGGTATGGTATTGTATGGTATGGTATGGTATGGTATGGTAGGGTAGGGTAGGGTAGGGTATGGTATGGTATGGTACCTGAGGTAAGGTATGGTATGGTGGGGTACTTGAGGTATGGAATGGTATGATAGGATACCTGAAGTATGGTATGGTATTTTATGGTTGGGTACCTGAGGTAAGGTATGGTATGTTAGGGTTGGGTACCTGAGGTATGGTATGTTATGGTTGGGTTCCTGAGGTAAGGAATGGTAGGGTACCTGAGGTATGGTATTGTAGGGTATCCGAGGAATGGTATTGTAAGGTACCCGAGATATGGTATTGTAGGGTACCCAGGGTATGGTATTGTAGGGTACCTTAGGTAAGGTATTGTAGGGTACCTGAGTTAAGGTACGGTATGGTAGAGTACCTGAGGTAAGGTATAGGATGATATGGTATGGTAGGGTACCTGAGGCATGGTATGGTAGGGTACCTGAGGTAAGGTTGGGTATGGTGTGGTGTGGTAGGGTACCTGAGTTATTGTACGGTATGGTAGGGTACCTGAGGTAAGATATGGTATGGTATGGTAGGGTACCTGAGTTGAGGTATTGTATGGTAGGGTACCTGAGGTAAGGTTAGGTAGGGTACCTGATGTATGGTATGGTAAGGTAGGGTACCTGAGGTAAGGTATGGTATGGTATGATATGTTATGTTATGGTATGGTATGGTAGGGTACCTGAGGCATTGTATGGTAGGGTACCTGAGGTATGGTATGGTAGGGTACCTGAGGAAACGTATGGTAGGGTACCTGAGGTAAGGTATAGTAGGGTACCTGATGTAAGGTATAGTAGGGTACCTGAGGTAAGGTAAGGTATGGTAGGGTACCTGGCGTAAGGTATGGTAGGGTACCTGAGGTATGGTATGGTATGTTATGGTTGGGTACCAGAGGTAAGGTATGTTATGGTTGGATTCCTGAGGTAAGGTATGGTAGGGTACCTGAGGTATGGTATTGTAGGGTACCCGAGGTATGGTATGGTCGGGTACCTGAGGTAAGGTTGGGTATGGTATGGTATGGTAGGGTACCTGAGTTATTGTACGGTATGGTAGGGTACCTGAGGTAAGGTATAGGATGATATGGTATGGTAGGGTACATGAGGCATGGTATGGTAGGGTACCTGAGGTAAGGTTGGGTATGGTATGGTATGGTAGGGTACATGAGTTATGGTGCGGTATGGTAGGGTACCTGAGGTAAGGTATGGTATGGTATGGTAGGGTACCTGAGGTGAGGTATTGTATGGTAGGGTACCTGAGGTATGGTATGGTGAGGTAAGGTACCTGAGGTAAGGTATGGTAGGGAACCTAAGGTAAGGTATGGTAGGTTCCTGAGGTAAGGTTAGGTAGGGTACCTGATGTATGGTATGGTATGGTAGGGTACCTGAGGTATGGTATGTTATGGAATGGTAGGGTAGGTTACCTGATGTATGGTACGGTATGGTATGGTATGTTATGGTTGGTATGGTAGGTTACCTCAGACATGGTATGGTAGGGTACCTGAGGTATGGTATGGTATGGTACCTGAGGTAAGGTATGGTATGGTACCTGAGTTGAGGTGAGGTATGGTATGGTATGGTAGGGTACCTGAGGTAAGGTATGGTATGGTACCTGAGGTAAGGTATGGTATGATAGGGTACCTGATGTATGGTATGGTATTTTATTTTTGGGTTCCTGAGGTATGGTATGGTATGTTATGGTTGGGTACCTGAGGTAAGGTATGGCATGGTATGTAATGGTTGGGTACCTGAGGTAAGGTATGGTATGTTATGGTTGGGTACCTGAGGTAAGGTATGGGAGGGTTCCTGAGGTAAGGTGTGGTAGGGTACCTGAGGTATGGTATTTTGGGGTACCCACGGTATGGTATTGTAGGGTACCCGAGGCATGGTATTGTAGGGTACCCAAGGTATGGTATTGTAGGATACCCGTGGTATGGTATTGTAGGGTACCCGAGGTAAGGTATTGTAGGGTACCTGAGGTATGGTATGGTAGGGTACCTGAAGCATGGTATGGTAGGGTACCTGAGGTAAGGTTTGGTATGGTATGGTATGGTACAGTAGGGTAGGGTAGGGTAGGGTATGGTATGGTATGGTATGGTACCTGAGGTAAGGTATGGTATGGTAGGGTACTTGAGGTATGGAATGGTATGATAGTATACCTGAAGTATGGTATGGTATTTTATGGTTGGGTACCTGAGGTATGGTATTGTAGGGTACCCGAGGTATGGTATTGTAAGGTACCCGAGATATGGTATTGTAGGGTATCCGAGGTATGGTATTATAGGGTACCCGAGGTAAGGTATTGTAGGGTACCTGAGGTAAGGTACGGTATGGTAGGGTACCTGAGGTAAGGTATAGGATGATATGGCATGGTAGGGTACCTGAGGCATGGTATGGTAGGGTACCTGAGGTAAGGTTGGGTATGGTAGGGTACCTGAGTTATGGTAGGGTATGGTAGGGTACCTGAGGTAAGGTATGGTATGGTATGGTAGGGTACCTGAGGTGAGATATTGTATGGTAGGGTACCTGAGTTATGGTATGGTAGGGTACCTGAGGTAAGGTATTGTAGGGTACCTGAGTTAAGGTACGGTATGGTAGGGTACCTGAGGTAAGGTTGGGTATGGTGTGGTGTGGTAGGGTACCTGAGTTATTGTACGGTATGGTAGGGTACCTGAGGTAAGGTATGGTATGGTATGGTAGGGTACCTGAGTTGAGGTATTGTATGGTAGGGTACCTGAGGTATGGTATGGTGCGGTAAGGGACCTGAGGTAAGGTATGGTAGGGAACCTGAGGTAAGGTATGGTAGGTTCCTGAGGTAAGGTTAGGTAGGGTACCTGATGTATGGTATGGTAAGGTAGGGTACCTGAGGTAAGGTATGGTATGGTATGATATGTTATGTTATGGAATGGTATGGTAGGGTACCTGAGGCATGGTATGGTCGGGTACCTGAGGTATGGTATGGTAGGGTACCTGAGGAAAGGTATGGTAGGGTACCTGAGGTAAGGTATAGTAGGGTACCTGATGTAAGGTATAGTAGGGTACCTGAGGTAAGGTAAGATATGGTAGGGTACCTGGGGTAAGGTATGGTAGGGTACCTGAGGTATGGTATGGTAGGGTACCTGAGGTAAGGTATGGTATGTTATGGTTGGGTACCTGAGGTAAGGTATGTTATGGTTGGATTCCTGAGGTAAGGTATGGTAGGGTACCTGAGGTATGGTATTGTAGGGTACCCGAGGTATGGTAGGGTAGGGTACCTGAGGTAAGGTTGGGTATGGTATGGTATGGTAGGGTACCTGAGTTATGGTACGGTATGGTAGGGTACCTGAGGTAAGGTATAGGATGATATGGTATGGTAGGGTACCTGAGGCATGGTATGGTAGGGTACCTGAGGTAAGGTTGGGTATGGTATGGTATGGTAGGTTACCTGAGTTATGGTGCGGTATGGTAGGGTACCTGAGGTAAGGTATGGTATGGTATGTTAGGGTACCTGAGGTGAGGTATTGTATGGTAGGGTACCTGAGGTATGGTATGGTGTGGTAAGGTACCTGAGGTAAGGTATGCTAGGGAACCTAAGGTAAGGTATGGTAGGTTCCTGAGGTAAGGTTAGGTAGGGTACCTGATGTATGGTATGGTATGGTAGGGTACCTGAGGTATGGTATGTTATGGAATGGGAGGGTAGGTTACCTGATGTATGGTACGGTATGGTATGGTATGTTATGGTTGGTATGGTAGGTTACCTCAGACATGGTATGGTAGGGTACCTGAGGTATGGTATGGTATGGTACCTGAGGTAAGGTATGGTATGGTACCTGATTTGAGGTGAGGTAAGGTATGGTATGGTAGGGTACCTGAGGTAAGGTATGGTATGGTACCTGAGGTAAGGTATGGTATGATAGGGTACCTGAAGTATGGTATGGTATTTTATTTTTAGGTTCCTGAGGTATGGTATGGTATGTTATGGTTGGGTACCTGAGGTAAGGTGTGGTATGGTACGTAATGGTTGGGTACCTGAGGTAAGGTATGGTATGTTATGGTTGGGTACCTGAGGTAAGGTATGGGAGGGTTCCTGAGGTAAGGTGTGGTAGGGTACCTGAGGTATGGTATTTTGGGGTACCCAAGGAATGGTATTGTAGGGTACCCGAGGCATGGTATTGTAGGGTACCCAAGGTATGGTATTGTAGGGTACCCGTGGTATGGTATTGTATTGTACCCGAGGTAAGGTATTGTAGGGTACCTGAGGTATGGTATGGTAGAGTACCTGAGGCATGGTATTTTATTGTTGGGTACCTGAGGTAAGGAATGGTATGTTATGGTTGGGTACCTGAGGTATGGTATGTTATGGTTGGGTTCCTGAGGTAAGGGATGGTAGGGCACCTGAGGTATGGTATTGTAGGGTACCCAAGGTATGGTATTGTAAGGTACCCGAGATATGGTATTGTAGGGTACCCGAGGTATGGTATTGTAGGGTACCCGAGGTAAGGTATTGTAGGGTACCTGAGGTAAGGTACGGTATGTTAGGGTACCTGAGGTAAGGTATAGGATGATATGGTATGGTAGGGTACCTGAGGCATGGTAAGGTAGGGTACCTGAGGTAAGGTTGGGTATGGTCGGGTATGGTAGGGTACCTGAGTTATGGTACGGTATGGTAGGGTACCTGAGGTAAGGTATGGTATGGTATGGTAGGGTACCTGAGGTGAGGTTTTGTATGGTAGGGTACCTGAGGTATGGTATGGTGCAGTAAGGTACCTGAGGTAAGGTATGGTAGGGAACCTGAGGTAAGGTATGGTAGGTTCCTGAGGTAAGGTTAGGTAGGGTACCTGATGTATGGTATGGTATGGTAGGGTACCTTAGGTAAGGTAAGGTATGGTATGATATGTTATGTTATGGTATGGTACCGTAGGGTACCTGAGGCATTGTATGGTAGGGTACCTGAGGTATGGTAAGGTAGGGTACCTGAGGAAAGGTATGGTAGGGTACCTGAGGTAAGGTATAGTAGGGTACCTGATATAAGGTATAGTAGGGTACCTGAGGTAAGGTAAGGTATGGTAGGGTACCTGGGGTAAGGTACGGTAGGGTACCTGAGGTAAGGTATGGTAGGGTACCTGAGGTAAGGTATGGTAGTGTACCTGAGGTAAGGTATGGTAGTGTACCTGTGGTGAGGTATGGTAGGGTCCCTGATGTATTGTATGGTAGGGTACCTGAGATAAGTTATGGTAGGGTACCTGAGATATGGTATAGTATGGTATGGTAGGGTACCTGAGGTGAGGTGAGGTGAGGTAAGTTATGGTGTGGTAGGGTACCTGAGTTAAGGTATGGTATTGTAGGGTACCTGAGTTAAGGTATGGTATGGTAGAGTACCTGAGGTGAGGTATGGTAGGGTACCTGAGGTATGGTAGGGTACCTGAGGTATGGTATGGTAGGGTACCTGAGGTATGGTATGGTAGGGTACCTGAGGTATGGTATGGTAAGGTACCTGAGATAAGGTATGGTATGGTAAGGTATGGTATGGTATGGTATGGTATGGTATGGTAGCGTACCTGAGGTAAGGTATGGTTTGTAGAGTACTTGAGGTAAGGTATGGTTTTGTAGGGTACCTGGGGTAAGGTACAGTATGGTATGGTAGAGTACCTGAGGTATGGTACGGTATGGTAGGGTCCCTGAGGTAAGGTATGGTTTTGTAGGGTATCTGAGATAAGGTACTGTATGGTATGGTAGGGTACCTGAGGTATGGTACGGTATGATAGGGTACCTGAGGTAAGGTATGGTATGGTAGGGTACCTGAGGTAAGGTAGTGTATGGTAGGGTACCTGAGGTATGGTATGGTACAGTAAGGTACCTGAGGTAAGGTATGGTAGGGTACCTGAGGTAAGGTATGGTAGGGTTCCTGAGGTAAGGTAAGCTATGGTATGGTATGGTATTTTATGGTATGGTATGGTACTGTACCTGAGGCAGATTATGGTAGGGTACATGAGGTAATGTATGTTATGGTAGGGTACCTGAGGTAAGGTATGGAAGGGTACCTGAGGTAAGGTATGGTAGGGTACCTGATGTAAGGAATGCTAGGGTACCTGAGGTAAGGTATGGTGGGGGACCTGATGTAAGGTATGGTAGGGTACCTGAGGTAAGGTATGGTTGTGTACCTGAGGTAAGGTATGGTAGGGTTCCTGAGGTAAGGTAAGCTATGGTATGGTATGGTATGTTATGGTATGGTATGGTAGTGTACCTGAGGTAAGGTATGGTCAGGTACATGAGGCATGGTATGGTATGGTAGGGAACCTGAGGTAAGGTATGGTATGGTATGGTATGGTATGGTATGGTAGGATACCTGAGGTAAAATTTGGTATGGTATGGTGTGGTAGGGTACCTGAGTTAAGGTATGGTATGGTAGGGTACCTGAGGAAAGGTATGGTATGGTAGGGTACCTGAGGTGTGGTACAGTATGGTAGAGTACCTGAGGTGAGATATGGTATGGTAGGGTACCTGAGGTATGGTAGGGTAATGGAGGTATGGTAGGGTACCTGAGGTATGGTATGGTATAGTATGGTAGGGTACCTGAGGTATGGTATGGTAGGGTACCTGAGGTATGGTATGTTATGGTTCCTGAGGTATGGTATGGTATGGTACCTGAGTTGAGGTGAGGTATGGTATGGTATGGTATGGTATGGTAGGGTACCTGAGGTAAGGTATGGTATGGTACCTGAGGTAAGGTATGGTATGATAGGGTACCTGAAGTATGGTATTTTATTTTTGGGTTCCTGAGGTATGGTATGGTATGTTATGGTTGGGTACCTGAGGTAAGCTATGGTAGGGTACCTGAGGTATGGTATGTTATGGAATGGTAGGGTAGGGTACCTGATGTATGGTATTGTATGGTATGGTATGTTATAATATGGTATGGTAGGTTACCTCAGACATGGTATGGTAGGGTACCTGAGGTATGGTATGGTATGGCACCTGAGGTATGGTATGGTATGGTACCTGAGTTGAGGTGAGGTATGTTATGGTATGGTATGGTAGGGTACCTGAGGTAAGGTATGGTATGGTACCTGAGGAAAGGTATGGTATGATAGGGTACCTAAAGTATGGTATGGTATTTTATTTTTGGGTTCCTGAGGTATGGTATGGTATTTTATGGTTGGGTACCTGAGGTAAGGTATGGTATGGTATGTAATGGTTGGGTACCTGAGGTAAGGTATGGTATGTTATGGTTGGGTACCTGAGGTAAGGTATGGTAGGGTTCCTGAGGTAAGGTATGGTAGGGTACCTAAGGTATGGTATTGTGGGGTACCCAAGGTATGGTATTGTAGGGTACCCAAGATATGGTATTGTAGGGTACCCGAGGCATGGAATTGTAGGGTACCCAAGGTATGGTATTGTATTGTACCCGAGGTAAGGTATTGTAGGGTACCTGAGGTATGGATTGGTAGGGTACCTTAGGCATGGTATGGTAGGGTAGGGTACCTGAGGTAAGGTTGGGTATGGTATGGTATGGTAGGGTACCTGAGTTATGGTACGGTATGGTAGGGTACCTGAGGTAAGGTATAGGATGATATGGTATGGTAGGGTACCTGAGGCATGGTATGGTAGGGTACCTGAGGTAAGGTTGGGTATGGTATGGTATGGTAGGTTACCTGAGTTATGGTGCGGTATGGTAGGGTACCTGAGGTAAGGTATGGTATGGTATGTTAGGGTACCTGAGGTGAGGTATTGTATGGTAGGGTACCTGAGGTATGGTATGGTGTGGTAAGGTACCTGAGGTAAGGTATGCTAGGGAACCTAAGGTAAGGTATGGTAGGTTCCTGAGGTAAGGTTAGGTAGGGTACCTGATGTATGGTATGGTATGGTAGGGTACCTGAGGTATGGTATGTTATGGAATGGGAGGGTAGGTTACCTGATGTATGGTACGGTATGGTATGGTATGTTATGGTTGGTATGGTAGGTTACCTCAGACATGGTATGGTAGGGTACCTGAGGTATGGTATGGTATGGTACCTGAGGTAAGGTATGGTATGGTACCTGATTTGAGGTGAGGTAAGGTATGGTATGGTAGGGTACCTGAGGTAAGGTATGGTATGGTACCTGAGGTAAGGTATGGTATGATAGGGTACCTGAAGTATGGTATGGTATTTTATTTTTAGGTTCCTGAGGTATGGTATGGTATGTTATGGTTGGGTACCTGAGGTAAGGTGTGGTATGGTACGTAATGGTTGGGTACCTGAGGTAAGGTATGGTATGTTATGGTTGGGTACCTGAGGTAAGGTATGGGAGGGTTCCTGAGGTAAGGTGTGGTAGGGTACCTGAGGTATGGTATTTTGGGGTACCCAAGGAATGGTATTGTAGGGTACCCGAGGCATGGTATTGTAGGGTACCCAAGGTATGGTATTGTAGGGTACCCGTGGTATGGTATTGTATTGTACCCGAGGTAAGGTATTGTAGGGTACCTGAGGTATGGTATGGTAGAGTACCTGAGGCATGGTATTTTATTGTTGGGTACCTGAGGTAAGGAATGGTATGTTATGGTTGGGTACCTGAGGTATGGTATGTTATGGTTGGGTTCCTGAGGTAAGGGATGGTAGGGCACCTGAGGTATGGTATTGTAGGGTACCCAAGGTATGGTATTGTAAGGTACCTGAGATATGGTATTGTAGGGTACCCGAGGTATGGTATTGTAGGGTACCCGAGGTAAGGTATTGTAGGGTACCTGAGGTAAGGTACGGTATGTTAGGGTACCTGAGGTAAGGTATAGGATGATATGGTATGGTAGGGTACCTGAGGCATGGTATGGTAGGGTACCTGAGGTAAGGTTGGGTATGGTCGGGTATGGTAGGGTACCTGAGTTATGGTACGGTATGGTAGGGTACCTGAGGTAAGGTATGGTATGGTATGGTAGGGTACCTGAGGTGAGGTTTTGTATGGTAGGGTACCTGAGGTATGGTATGGTGCAGTAAGGTACCTGAGGTAAGGTATGGTAGGGAACCTGAGGTAAGGTATGGTAGGTTCCTGAGGTAAGGTTAGGTAGGGTACCTGATGTATGGTATGGTATGGTAGGGTACCTTAGGTAAGGTAAGGTATGGTATGATATGTTATGTTATGGTATGGTACCGTAGGGTACCTGAGGCATTGTATGGTAGGGTACCTGAGGTATGGTAAGGTAGGGTACCTGAGGAAAGGTATGGTAGGGTACCTGAGGTAAGGTATAGTAGGGTACCTGATATAAGGTATAGTAGGGTACCTGAGGTAAGGTAAGGTATGGTAGGGTACCTGGGGTAAGGTACGGTAGGGTACCTGAGGTAAGGTATGGTAGGGTACCTGAGGTAAGGTATGGTAGTGTACCTGAGGTAAGGTATGGTAGTGTACCTGTGGTGAGGTATGGTAGGGTCCCTGATGTATTGTATGGTAGGGTACCTGAGATAAGTTATGGTAGGGTACCTGAGATATGGTATAGTATGGTATGGTAGGGTACCTGAGGTGAGGTGAGGTGAGGTAAGTTATGGTGTGGTAGGGTACCTGAGTTAAGGTATGGTATTGTAGGGTACCTGAGTTAAGGTATGGTATGGTAGAGTACCTGAGGTGAGGTATGGTAGGGTACCTGAGGTATGGTAGGGTACCTGAGGTATGGTATGGTAGGGTACCTGAGGTATGGTATGGTAGGGTACCTGAGGTATGGTATGGTAAGGTACCTGAGATAAGGTATGGTATGGTAAGGTATGGTATGGTATGGTATGGTATGGTATGGTAGCGTACCTGAGGTAAGGTATGGTTTGTAGAGTACTTGAGGTAAGGTATGGTTTTGTAGGGTACCTGGGGTAAGGTACAGTATGGTATGGTAGAGTACCTGAGGTATGGTACGGTATGGTAGGGTCCCTGAGGTAAGGTATGGTTTTGTAGGGTATCTGAGATAAGGTACTGTATGGTATGGTAGGGTACCTGAGGTATGGTACGGTATGATAGGGTACCTGAGGTAAGGTATGGTATGGTAGGGTACCTGAGGTAAGGTAGTGTATGGTAGGGTACCTGAGGTATGGTATGGTACAGTAAGGTACCTGAGGTAAGGTATGGTAGGGTACCTGAGGTAAGGTATGGTAGGGTTCCTGAGGTAAGGTAAGCTATGGTATGGTATGGTATTTTATGGTATGGTATGGTACTGTACCTGAGGCAGATTATGGTAGGGTACATGAGGTAATGTATGTTATGGTAGGGTACCTGAGGTAAGGTATGGAAGGGTACCTGAGGTAAGGTATGGTAGGGTACCTGATGTAAGGAATGCTAGGGTACCTGAGGTAAGGTATGGTGGGGGACCTGATGTAAGGTATGGTAGGGTACCTGAGGTAAGGTATGGTTGTGTACCTGAGGTAAGGTATGGTAGGGTTCCTGAGGTAAGGTAAGCTATGGTATGGTATGGTATGTTATGGTATGGTATGGTAGTGTACCTGAGGTAAGGTATGGTCAGGTACATGAGGCATGGTATGGTATGGTAGGGAACCTGAGGTAAGGTATGGTATGGTATGGTATGGTATGGTATGGTAGGATACCTGAGGTAAAATTTGGTATGGTATGGTGTGGTAGGGTACCTGAGTTAAGGTATGGTATGGTAGGGTACCTGAGGAAAGGTATGGTATGGTAGGGTACCTGAGGTGTGGTACAGTATGGTAGAGTACCTGAGGTGAGATATGGTATGGTAGGGTACCTGAGGTATGGTAGGGTAATGGAGGTATGGTAGGGTACCTGAGGTATGGTATGGTATAGTATGGTAGGGTACCTGAGGTATGGTATGGTAGGGTACCTGAGGTATGGTATGTTATGGTTCCTGAGGTATGGTATGGTATGGTACCTGAGTTGAGGTGAGGTATGGTATGGTATGGTATGGTATGGTAGGGTACCTGAGGTAAGGTATGGTATGGTACCTGAGGTAAGGTATGGTATGATAGGGTACCTGAAGTATGGTATTTTATTTTTGGGTTCCTGAGGTATGGTATGGTATGTTATGGTTGGGTACCTGAGGTAAGCTATGGTAGGGTACCTGAGGTATGGTATGTTATGGAATGGTAGGGTAGGGTACCTGATGTATGGTATTGTATGGTATGGTATGTTATAATATGGTATGGTAGGTTACCTCAGACATGGTATGGTAGGGTACCTGAGGTATGGTATGGTATGGCACCTGAGGTATGGTATGGTATGGTACCTGAGTTGAGGTGAGGTATGTTATGGTATGGTATGGTAGGGTACCTGAGGTAAGGTATGGTATGGTACCTGAGGAAAGGTATGGTATGATAGGGTACCTAAAGTATGGTATGGTATTTTATTTTTGGGTTCCTGAGGTATGGTATGGTATTTTATGGTTGGGTACCTGAGGTAAGGTATGGTATGGTATGTAATGGTTGGGTACCTGAGGTAAGGTATGGTATGTTATGGTTGGGTACCTGAGGTAAGGTATGGTAGGGTTCCTGAGGTAAGGTATGGTAGGGTACCTAAGGTATGGTATTGTGGGGTACCCAAGGTATGGTATTGTAGGGTACCCAAGATATGGTATTGTAGGGTACCCGAGGCATGGAATTGTAGGGTACCCAAGGTATGGTATTGTATTGTACCCGAGGTAAGGTATTGTAGGGTACCTGAGGTATGGATTGGTAGGGTACCTTAGGCATGGTATGGTAGGGTAGGGTACCTGAGGTAAGGTTGGGTATGGTATGGTATGGTAGGGTACCTGAGTTATGGTACGGTATGGTAGGGTACCTGAGGTAAGGTATAGGATGATATGGTATGGTAGGGTACCTGAGGCATGGTATGGTAGGGTACCTGAGGTAAGGTTGGGTATGGTATGGTATGGTAGGTTACCTGAGTTATGGTGCGGTATGGTAGGGTACCTGAGGTAAGGTATGGTATGGTATGTTAGGGTACCTGAGGTGAGGTATTGTATGGTAGGGTACCTGAGGTATGGTATGGTGTGGTAAGGTACCTGAGGTAAGGTATGCTAGGGAACCTAAGGTAAGGTATGGTAGGTTCCTGAGGTAAGGTTAGGTAGGGTACCTGATGTATGGTATGGTATGGTAGGGTACCTGAGGTATGGTATGTTATGGAATGGGAGGGTAGGTTACCTGATGTATGGTACGGTATGGTATGGTATGTTATGGTTGGTATGGTAGGTTACCTCAGACATGGTATGGTAGGGTACCTGAGGTATGGTATGGTATGGTACCTGAGGTAAGGTATGGTATGGTACCTGATTTGAGGTGAGGTAAGGTATGGTATGGTAGGGTACCTGAGGTAAGGTATGGTATGGTACCTGAGGTAAGGTATGGTATGATAGGGTACCTGAAGTATGGTATGGTATTTTATTTTTAGGTTCCTGAGGTATGGTATGGTATGTTATGGTTGGGTACCTGAGGTAAGGTGTGGTATGGTACGTAATGGTTGGGTACCTGAGGTAAGGTATGGTATGTTATGGTTGGGTACCTGAGGTAAGGTATGGGAGGGTTCCTGAGGTAAGGTGTGGTAGGGTACCTGAGGTATGGTATTTTGGGGTACCCAAGGAATGGTATTGTAGGGTACCCGAGGCATGGTATTGTAGGGTACCCAAGGTATGGTATTGTAGGGTACCCGTGGTATGGTATTGTATTGTACCCGAGGTAAGGTATTGTAGGGTACCTGAGGTATGGTATGGTAGAGTACCTGAGGCATGGTATTTTATTGTTGGGTACCTGAGGTAAGGAATGGTATGTTATGGTTGGGTACCTGAGGTATGGTATGTTATGGTTGGGTTCCTGAGGTAAGGGATGGTAGGGCACCTGAGGTATGGTATTGTAGGGTACCCAAGGTATGGTATTGTAAGGTACCTGAGATATGGTATTGTAGGGTACCCGAGGTATGGTATTGTAGGGTACCCGAGGTAAGGTATTGTAGGGTACCTGAGGTAAGGTACGGTATGTTAGGGTACCTGAGGTAAGGTATAGGATGATATGGTATGGTAGGGTACCTGAGGCATGGTATGGTAGGGTACCTGAGGTAAGGTTGGGTATGGTCGGGTATGGTAGGGTACCTGAGTTATGGTACGGTATGGTAGGGTACCTGAGGTAAGGTATGGTATGGTATGGTAGGGTACCTGAGGTGAGGTTTTGTATGGTAGGGTACCTGAGGTATGGTATGGTTCAGTAAGGTACCTGAGGTAAGGTATGGTAGGGAACCTGAGGTAAGGTATGGTAGGTTCCTGAGGTAAGGTTAGGTAGGGTACCTGATGTATGGTATGGTATGGTAGGGTACCTTAGGTAAGGTAAGGTATGGTATGATATGTTATGTTATGGTATGGTACCGTAGGGTACCTGAGGCATTGTATGGTAGGGTACCTGAGGTATGGTAAGGTAGGGTACCTGAGGAAAGGTATGGTAGGGTACCTGAGGTAAGGTATAGTAGGGTACCTGATATAAGGTATAGTAGGGTACCTGAGGTAAGGTAAGGTATGGTAGGGTACCTGGGGTAAGGTACGGTAGGGTACCTGAGGTAAGGTATGGTAGGGTACCTGAGGTAAGGTATGGTAGTGTACCTGAGGTAAGGTATGGTAGTGTACCTGTGGTGAGGTATGGTAGGGTCCCTGATGTATTGTATGGTAGGGTACCTGAGATAAGTTATGGTAGGGTACCTGAGATATGGTATAGTATGGTATGGTAGGGTACCTGAGGTGAGGTGAGGTGAGGTAAGTTATGGTGTGGTAGGGTACCTGAGTTAAGGTATGGTATTGTAGGGTACCTGAGTTAAGGTATGGTATGGTAGAGTACCTGAGGTGAGGTATGGTAGGGTACCTGAGGTATGGTAGGGTACCTGAGGTATGGTATGGTAGGGTACCTGAGGTATGGTATGGTAGGGTACCTGAGGTATGGTATGGTAAGGTACCTGAGATAAGGTATGGTATGGTAAGGTATGGTATGGTATGGTATGGTATGGTAGCGTACCTGAGGTAAGGTATGGTTTGTAGAGTACTTGAGGTAAGGTATGGTTTTGTAGGGTACCTGGGGTAAGGTACAGTATGGTATGGTAGAGTACCTGAGGTATGGTACGGTATGGTAGGGTCCCTGAGGTAAGGTATGGTTTTGTAGGGTATCTGAGATAAGGTACTGTATGGTATGGTAGGGTACCTGAGGTATGGTACGGTATGATAGGGTACCTGAGGTAAGGTATGGTATGGTAGGGTACCTGAGGTAAGGTAGTGTATGGTAGGGTACCTGAGGTATGGTATGGTACAGTAAGGTACCTGAGGTAAGGTATGGTAGGGTACCTGAGGTAAGGTATGGTAGGGTTCCAGAGGTAAGGTAAGCTATGGTATGGTATGGTATTTTATGGTATGGTATGGTACTGTACCTGAGGCAGATTATGGTAGGGTACATGAGGTAATGTATGTTATGGTAGGGTACCTGAGGTAAGGTATGGAAGGGTACCTGAGGTAAGGTATGGTAGGGTACCTGATGTAAGGAATGCTAGGGTACCTGAGGTAAGGTATGGTGGGGGACCTGATGTAAGGTATGGTAGGGTACCTGAGGTAAGGTATGGTTGTGTACCTGAGGTAAGGTATGGTAGGGTTCCTGAGGTAAGGTAAGCTATGGTATGGTATGGTATGTTATGGTATGGTATGGTAGTGTACCTGAGGTAAGGTATGGTCAGGTACATGAGGCATGGTATGGTATGGTAGGGAACCTGAGGTAAGGTATGGTATGGTATGGTATGGTATGGTATGGTATGGTATGGTAGGATACCTGAGGTAAAATTTGGTATGGTATGGTGTGGTAGGGTACCTGAGTTAAGGTATGGTATGGTAGGGTACCTGAGGAAAGGTATGGTATGGTAGGGTACCTGAGGTGTGGTACAGTATGGTAGAGTACCTGAGGTGAGATATGGTATGGTAGGGTACCTGAGGTATGGTAGGGTAATGGAGGTATGGTAGGGTACCTGAGGTATGGTATGGTATAGTATGGTAGGGTACCTGAGGTATGGTATGGTAGGGTACCTGAGGTATGGTATGTTATGGTTCCTGAGGTATGGTATGGTATGGTACCTGAGTTGAGGTGAGGTATGGTATGGTATGGTATGGTATGGTAGGGTACCTGAGGTAAGGTATGGTATGGTACCTGAGGTAAGGTATGGTATGATAGGGTACCTGAAGTATGGTATTTTATTTTTGGGTTCCTGAGGTATGGTATGGTATGTTATGGTTGGGTACCTGAGGTAAGCTATGGTAGGGTACCTGAGGTATGGTATGTTATGGAATGGTAGGGTAGGGTACCTGATGTATGGTATTGTATGGTATGGTATGTTATAATATGGTATGGTAGGTTACCTCAGACATGGTATGGTAGGGTACCTGAGGTATGGTATGGTATGGCACCTGAGGTATGGTATGGTATGGTACCTGAGTTGAGGTGAGGTATGTTATGGTATGGTATGGTAGGGTACCTGAGGTAAGGTATGGTATGGTACCTGAGGAAAGGTATGGTATGATAGGGTACCTAAAGTATGGTATGGTATTTTATTTTTGGGTTCCTGAGGTATGGTATGGTATTTTATGGTTGGGTACCTGAGGTAAGGTATGGTATGGTATGTAATGGTTGGGTACCTGAGGTAAGGTATGGTATGTTATGGTTGGGTACCTGAGGTAAGGTATGGTAGGGTTCCTGAGGTAAGGTATGGTAGGGTACCTAAGGTATGGTATTGTGGGGTACCCAAGGTATGGTATTGTAGGGTACCCGAGGCATGGAATTGTAGGGTACCCAAGGTATGGTATTCTAGGGTACCCGTGGTATGGTATTGTATTGTACCCGAGGTAAGGTATTGTAGGGTACCTTAGGCATGGTATGGTAGGGTACCTGAGGTAAGGTTGGGTATGGTATGGTATGGTACGGTAGGGTAGGGTAGGGTAGGGTATGGTGTGGTATGGTACCTGAGGTAAGGTATAGTATGGTAGGGTACTTGAGGTATGGAATGGTACGATAGGATACCTGAAGTATGGTAAGGTATTTTATGGTTAGGTACCTGAGGTAAGGAATGGTATGTTATGGTTGGGTACCTGAGGTATGGTATGTTATGGTTGGGTTCCTGAGATAAGGTATGGTAGGGCACCTGAGGTATGGTATTGTAGGGTACCCGAGGTATGGTATTGTAAGGCACCCGAGATATGGTATTGTAGGGTACCCGAGGTATGGTATTGTAGGGTACCCGAGGTAAGGTATTGTAGGGTACCTGAGGTACGGTACGGTATGGTAGGGTACCTGAGGTAAGGTATAGGATGATATATCATGGTAGGGTACCTGAGGCATGGTATGGTAGGGTACCTGAGGTATGGTTGGGTATGGTATGGTATGGTAGGGTACCTGAGTTATGGTACGGTATGGTAGGGTACCTGAGGTAAGGTATGGTATGGTATGGTAGGGTACCCGAGGTGAGGTATTGTATGGTAGGGTACCTTAGGTATGGTATGGTGCGGTAAAGTACCTGAGGTAAGGTATGGTAGGGAACCTGAGGTAAGGTATGGTAGGTTCCTGAGGTAAGATTAGGTAGGGTACCTGATGTATGGTATGGTATGGTAGGGTACCTGAGGTAAGGTAAGGTATGGTATGATATGTTATGTTATGGTATGGTATGGTAGGGTAGGGTACCTGAGGCATGGTATGGTAGGGAACCTGAGGTATGGTATGGTAGGGTACCTGAGTAAAGGTATGGTAGGGTACCTGAGGTAAGGTATAGTAGGGTACCTGATGTAAGGTATAGTAGGGTACCTGAGGTAAGGTAAGGTATGGTAGGGTAATTCGGTTAAGGTATGGTAGGGTACCTGAGGTAAGGTATGGTAGGGTACCTGAGGTAAGGTATGGTAGTGTACCTGAGGTAAGGTATGGTAGGGTACCTGAGGTGAGGTATGGTAGGGTACCTGATGTATGGTATGGTAGGGTACCTGAGATAAGGTATGGTAGGGTACCTGAGGTAAGGTATGGTATGGTATGGTAGGGTACCATAGGTGAGGTGAGGTAAGGTATGGTATGGTAGGGTACCTGAGTTAAGGTATGGTATGGTAGGGTACCCGAGTTAAGGTATGGTATGGTAGGGTACCTGAGGTATGGTATGGTATGGTACCTGAGGTAAGGTATGATATGGTACCTGAGGGTTTGTATGGTATGGTATGGTACCTGAGATGAGGTATGGTAGGGCACCTGAGGAATGGTAGGGTACCTGAGGTATGGTATGGTAGGGTACCTGAGGTGAGGTATTGTATGGTAGGGTACCTGAGGTATGGTAGGGTACCTGAGGTATGATATGGTAGGGTACCTGAGGTAAGGTATGGTATGGTAGGGTACCTGAGGTGAGGTATAGTATGGTAGAGTACCTGAGGTGAGGTATGGTATGGTAGGGTACCTGAGGTATGGTAGGGTAATGGAGGTATGGTAGGGTAGGGTACCTGAGGTATGGTGTGGTAAAGTATTGTAGGGTACCTGAGGTATGGCATGGTAGGGTACCTGAGGTATGGTATGTTATGGAATGGTAGGGTAGGGTACCTGATGTATTGTATTGTATGGTATGGTATGTTATGGTATGGTATGGTAGGTTACCTCAGACATGGTAGGGTACCTGAGGTATGGTATGGTATGGTACCTTAGGTAAGGTATGGTATGGTACCTGAGTTGAGGTGAGGTATGGTATGGTATGGTATGGTATGGTAGGGTACCTGAGGTAAGGTATGGTATGGTACCTGAGGTAAGGTATGGTATGATAGGGTACCTGAAGTATGGTATGGTATTTTATTTTTGGGTTCCTGAGGTATGGTATGGTATGTTATGGTTGGGTACCTGAGGTAAGGTATGGTATGGTATGCAATGGTCGGGTACTTGAGGTAAGGTATGATATGGTACCTGAGGGTTTGTATGGTATGGTATGGTACCTGAGATGAGGTATGGTAGGGTACCTGAGGTATGGTAGGGTAGGGTACATGAGGTGAGGTATTGTATGGTAGGGTACCTGAGGTATGGTAGGGTACCTGAGGTATGATATGGTAGGGTACCTGAGGTAAGGTATGGTATTGTAGGGTACCTGAGGTGAGGTATAGTATGGTAGAGTACCTGAGGTGAGGTATGGTATGGTAGGGTACCTGAGGTATGGTAGGGTAATGGAGGTATGGTAGGGTAGGGTACCTGAGGTATGGTGTGGTAAAGTATTGTAGGGTACCTGAGGTATGGCATGGTAGGGTACCTGAGGTATGGTATGTTATGGAATGGTAGGGTAGGGTACCTGATGTATTGTATTGTATGGTATGGTATGTTATGGTATGGTATGGTAGGTTACCTCAGACATGGTAGGGTACCTGAGGTATGGTATGGTATGGTACCTGAGGTAAGGTATGGTACCTGAGTTGAGGTGAGGTATGGTATGGTATGGTATGGTATGGTAGGGTACCTGAGGTAAGGTATGGTATGGTACCTGAGGTAAGGTATGGTATGATAGGGTACCTGAAGTATGGTATGGTATTTTATTTTTGGGTTCCTGAGGTATGGTATGGTATGTTATGGTTGGGTACCTGAGGTAAGGTATGGTATGGTATGCAATGGTCGGGTACTTGAGGTAAGGTATGGTATGTTATGGTTGGGTACCTGCGGTAAGGTATGGTAGAGTTCCTGAGGTAAGGTATGGTAGGGCTCCTAAGTTGGGGAGAGGGGTTGGCCTAACGGCTAAGGCGCTTGACCTCAGACCTGGGGAACTTGGTTCGAGTCTCGGTAACGACGCCAAAAACCCCCTGTGATTCTGGACAAATCACTTAATCTCCCCGCGCCTAAAATGAAAGTGTGTCCTCATGTTACGTAACTGGTGCTATGTAAAGCGCTCTGATAACTGATTCGGTTCGGTTCAAGTTCGCGCTATATAAAACTGCAAAAAAAGAAAAAGTATGGTATTGTGGGGTATCCAAGGTATGGTATTGTAGGGTACCCGAGGCATGGTATTGTAGGGTACCCAAGGTATGGTATTGTAGGGTACCCGTGGTATGGTATTGTATTGTACCAGAGGTAAGGTACTGTAGGGTACCTGAGGTATGGTATGGTAGGGTACCTGAGGCATGGTATGGTAGGGTACCTGAGGTAAGGTTTGGTATGGTATGGTATGGTACGGTAGGGTAGGGTAGGGTAGGGTATGGTATGGTATGGTACCTGAGGTAAGGTATGGTATGGTAGGGTCCTTAATGTATGGAATGGTATGATAGGATACCTGAAGTATGGTATGGTATTTTATGGTTGGGTACCTGAGGTAAGGAATGGTATGTTATGGTTGGGTACCTGAGGTATGGTATGTTATGGTTGGCTTCCTGAGGTAAGGTATGGTAGGGCACCTGAGGTATGGTATTGTAGGGTACCCGAGGTATGGTATTGAAAGGTACCCAAGATATGGTATTGTAGGGTACCTGAGGTCTGGTATTGTAGGGTACCCAAGGTAAGGTATTGTAGGGTACCTGAGGTAAGGTACGGTTTGGTAGGGTACCTGAGGTAAGGTATAGGATGATATGGATTGGTAGGGTACCTGAGGCATGGTATGGTAGGGTACCTGAGGTAAGGTTGGGTGTGGTATGGTATGGTAGGGTACCTGAGTTATGGTACGGTATGGTAGGGTACCTGAGGTAAGGTATGGTATGGTATGGTAGGGTACCTGAGGTAAGGTATTGTATGGTAGGGTACCTGAGGTATGGTATGGTGCGGTAAGGTACCTGAGGTAAGGTATGGTAGGGTACCTGAGGTAAGGTATGGTAGGTTCCTGAGGTAAGGTTGGGTAGGGTACCTGATGTATGGTATGGTATGGTATGGTAGGGTACCTGAGGTAAGGTAAGGTATGGTATGATATGTTATGTTATGGTATGGTATGGTAGGGTACCTGAGGCATGATATGGTAGGGTACTTGAGGAAAGGTATTCACGAAAGAGGTCGCACACTGCTCGTCCTATCAGCGTGTTACCCCGGAGCATGATGGTCGATGAAGTCAGTATCGGCGGGTGCGCTTCTACCAGAGTCTTGAATCTTGAGTGTAATCACTGTTGTGCTGGCCATCCCTGGACACGTGTTTCGAGGTTGTTACCTCTCATCAGCAGGGAATAGGCGTGTGTGAGGGGTTGCTGCGTAGGCTGCCAAAAATGTTCTGAGGTCCAGATACCTCTCGTGGCGCGCAGGTGCGTAACCTCGAGGTCGTCACCTCCACCGGCTCGAGGGAGCCTGTATAAATAGTTTTCAGGAAAGAGGTCGCACACTGCTAGTCCTATCAGCGTGTTACCCCGGAGCATGATGGTCGATGAAGTCAGTATCGGCGGGTGCGCTTCTACCAGAGTCTTGAATCTTGACTGTAATCACTGTTGTGTTGGCCATCCCTGGACACGTGTTTCGAGGTTGTTACCTCTCATCAGCAGGGAATAGGCGTGTGTGAGAGGTTGCTGCGTAGGCTGCCAAAAATGTTCTTAGGTCCAGATACCTCTCGTGTCGCGCAGGTTCGTAACCTCGAGGTCGTCACCTCCACCGGCTCGAGGGAGCCTGTATAAATAGTATTCACGAAAGAGGTCGCACACTGCTCGTCCTATCAGCGTGTTACCCCGGAGCGTGATGGTCGATGAAGTCAGTATCGGCGGGTGCGCTTCTACCAGATTCTTCAATCTTGAGTGTAATTACTGTTGTACTGGCCATCCCTGGACACGTGTTTCGAGGTTGTTACCTCTCATCAGCAGGGAATAGGCGTGTGTGAGGGGTTGCTGCGTAGGCTGCCAAAAATGTTCTTAGGTCCAGATACCTCTCGTGGCGCGCAGGTGAGTAACCTCGAGGTCGTCACCTCCACCGGCTCGAGGGAGCCTGTATAAATAGTATTCACGAAAGAGGTCGCACACTGCTCGTCCTATCAGCGTGTTACCCGGGAGCATGATGGTCGATGAAGTCAGTATTGGCGGGTGCGCTTCTACCAGAGTCTTGAATCTTGAGTGTAATCACTGTTGTGCTGGCCATCCCTGGACACGTGTTTCGAGGTTGTTACCTCTCATCAGCAGGGAATAGGCGTGTGGGAGGGGTTGCTGCGTAGGCTGCCAAAAATGTTCTTAGGTCCAGATACCTCTCGTGGCGCGCAGGTGCGTAACCTTGAGGTCGTCACCTCCACCGGCTCGAGGGAGCCTGTATAAATAGTATTCACGAAAGAGGTCGCACACTGCTCGTCCTATCAGCGTGTTACCCCGGAGCATGATGGTCGATGAAGTCAGTATCGGCGGGCGCGCTTCTACCAGAGTCTTGAATCTTGAGTGTAATCACTGTTGTGCTGGCCATCCCTGGACACTGTTTCGAGGTTGTTACCGCTCATCAGCAGGGAATAGGCGTGTGTGAGGGGTTGCTGCGTAGGCTGCCAAAAATGTTCTTAGGTCCAGATACCTCTCGTGGCGCGCAGGTGGGTAACCTCGAGGTCGTCACATCCACCGGCTCGAGGGAGCCTGTATATAAATAGTATTCACGAAAGAGGTCGCACACTGCTCGTCCTATCAGCGTGTTACCCCGGAGCGTGATGGTCGATGAAGTCAGTATCGGCGGGTGCGCTTCTACCAGATTCTTCAATCTTGAGTGTAATTACTGTTGTACTGGCCATCCCTGGACACGTGTTTCGAGGTTGTTACCTCTCATCAGCAGGGAATAGGCGTGTGTGAGGGGTTGCTGCGTAGGCTGCCAAAAATGTTCTTAGGTCCAGATACCTCTCGTGGCGCGCAGGTGAGTAACCTCGAGGTCGTCACCTCCACCGGCTCGAGGGAGCCTGTATAAATAGTATTCACGAAAGAGGTCGCACACTGCTCGTCCTATCAGCGTGTTACCCGGGAGCATGATGGTCGATGAAGTCAGTATTGGCGGGTGCGCTTCTACCAGAGTCTTGAATCTTGAGTGTAATCACTGTTGTGCTGGCCATCCCTGGACACGTGTTTCGAGGTTGTTACCTCTCATCAGCAGGGAATAGGGGTGTGTGAGGGGTTGCTGCGTAGGCTGCCAAAAATGTTCTTAGGTCCAGATACCTCTCGTGGCGCGCAGGTGCGTAACCTTGAGGTCGTCACCTCCACCGGCTCGAGGGAGCCTGTATAAATAGTATTCACGAAAGAGGTCGCACACTGCTCGTCCTATCAGCGTGTTACCCCGGAGCATGATGGTCGATGAAGTCAGTATCGGCGGGCGCGCTTCTACCAGAGTCTTGAATCTTGAGTGTAATCACTGTTGTGCTGGCCATCCCTGGACACTGTTTCGAGGTTGTTACCGCTCATCAGCAGGGAATAGGCGTGTGTGAGGGGTTGCTGCGTAGGCTGCCAAAAATGTTCTTAGGTCCAGATACCTCTCGTGGCGCGCAGGTGGGTAACCTCGAGGTCGTCACATCCACCGGCTCGAGGGAGCCTGTATATAAATAGTATTCACGAAAGAGGTCGCACACTGCTCGTCCTATCAGCGTGTTACCCAGGAGCATGATGGTCGATGAAGTCAGTATCGGCGGGTGCGCTTCTACCAGAGTCTTGAATCTTGAGTGTAATCACTGTTGTGCTGGCCATCCCTGGACACGTGTTTCGAGGTTGTTACCTCTCATCAGCAGGGAATAGGCGTGTGTGATGGGTTGCTGCGTAGGCTGCCAAAAATGTTCTTAGGTCCAGATACCTCTCGTGGCGCGCAGGTGTGTAACCTCGAGGTCGTCACCTCCACCGGCTGGAGGGAGCCTGTATAAATAGTATTCACGAAAGAGGTCGCACACTGCTCGTCCTATCAGCGTGTTACCCCGGAGCATGATGGTCGATGAAGTCAGTATCGGCGGGTGCGCTTCGACCAGAGTCTTGAATCTTGAGTGTAATCACTGTTGTGCTGGCCATCCCTGGACACGTGTTTTGAGGTTGTTACCTCTCATCAGCAGGGAATAGGCGTGTGTGAGGGGTTGCTGCGTAGGCTGCCAAAAATGTTCTTAGGTCCAGATACCTCTCGTGGCGCGCAGGTGCGTAACCTCGAGGTCGTCACCTCCACCGGCTCGAGGGAGCCTGTATAAATAGTATTCACGAAAGAGGTCGCACACTGCTCGTCCTATCAGCGTGTTACCCCGGAGCATGATGGTCGATGAAGTCAGTATCGGCGGGTGCGCTTCTACCAGAGTCTTGAATCTTGAGTGTAATCACTGTTGTGCTGGCCATCCCTGGACACGTGTTTCGAGGTTGTTACCTCTCATCAGCAGGGATTAGTCGTGTGTGAGGGGTTGCTGCGTAGGCTGCCAAAAATGTTCTCAGTTCCAGATACCTCTCGTGGCCCGCAGGTGCGTAACCTCGAGGTCGTCACCTCCACCGGCTCGAGGGAGCCTGTATAAATAGTATTCACGAAAGAGGTCGCACACTGCTCGTCCTATCAGCGTGTTACCCCGGAGCATGATGGTCGATGAAGTCAGTATCGGCGGGTGCGCTTCTACCAGAGTCTTGAATCTTGAGTGTAATCACTGTTGTGCTGGCCATCCCTGGACACCTGTTTCGAGGTTGTTACCTCTCATCAGCAGGGAATAGGCGTGTGTGAGGGGTTGCTGCGTAGGCTTCCAAAAATGTTCTTAGGTCCAGATACCTCTCGTGGCGCGCAGGTGTGTAACCTCGAGGTCGTCACCTCCACCGGCTCGTGGGAGCCTGTATAAATAGTATTCACGAAAGAGGTCGCACACTGCTCGTCCTATCAGCGTGTTACCCCGGAGCATGATGGTCGATGAAGTCAGTATCGGCCGGTGCGCTTCTACCAGAGTCTTGAATCTTGAGTGTAATCACTGTTGTGCTGGCCATCCCTGGACAAGTGTTTCGAGGTTGTTACCTCTCATCAGCAGGGAATAGGCGTGTGTGAGGGGTTGCTGCGAAGGCTGCCAAAAATGTTCTTAGGTCCAGATACCTCTCGTGGCGCGCAGGTGCGTAACCTCGAGGTCGTCACCTCCACCGGCTCGAGGGAGCCTGTATAAATAGTATTCACGAAAGAGGTCGCACACTGCTCGTCCTATCAGCGTGTTACCCCGGAGCATGATGGTCGATGAAGTCAGTATCGGCGGGTGCGCTTCTACCAGAGTCTTGAATCTTGAGTGTAATCACTGTTGTGCTGGCCATCCCTGGACACGTGTTTCGAGGTTGTTACCTCTCATCAGCAGGGAATAGGCGTGTGTGAGAGGTTGCTGCGTAGGCTGCCGAAAATGTTCTTAGGTCCATATACCTCTCGTGGCGCGCAGGTGCGTAACCTCGAGGTCGTCACCTCCACCGGCTCGAGGGAGCCTGTATAAATAGTATTCACGAAAGAGGTCGCACACTGCTCATCCTATCAGCGTGTTACCCGGGAGCATGATGGTCGATGAAGTCAGTATCGGCGGGTGCGCTTCTACCAGAGTCTTGAATCTTGAGTGTAATCACTGTTGTGCTGGCCATCCCTGGACACGTGTTTCGAGGTTGTTACCTCTCATCAGCAGGGAATAGGCGTGTGTGAGGGGTTGCTGCGTAGGCTGCCAAAAATGTTCTTAGGTACAGATACCTCTTGTGGCGCGCAGGTGCGTAACCTCGAGGTCGTCACCTCCACCGACTCGAGGGAGCCTGTATAAATAGTATTCACGAAAGAGGTCGCACACTGCTCGTCCTATCAGCGTGTTACCCCGGAGCATGATGGTCGATGAAGTCAGTATCGGCGGGTGCGCTTCTACCAGAGTCTTGAATCTTGAGTGTAATCACTGTTGTGCTGGCCATCCCTGGACACGTGTTTCGAGGTTGTTACCTCTCATCAGCAGGGAATAGGCGTGTGTGAGGGGTTGCTGCGTAGGCTGCCAAAAATGTTCTTAGGTCCAGATACCTCTCGTGGCGCGCAGGCGCGTAACCTCGAGGTCGTCACCTCCACCGGCACGAGGGAGCCTGTATAAATAGTATTCACGAAAGAGGTCGCACACTGCTCGTCCTATCAGCGTGTTACCCCGGAGCATGATGGTCGATGAAGTCAGTATCGGCGGGTGCGCTTCTACCAGAGTCTTGAATCTTGAGTGTAATCACTGTTGTGCTGGCCATCCCTGGACACGTGTTTCGAGGTTGTTACCTCTCATCAGCAAGGAATAGGCGTGTGTGAGGGGTTGCTGCGTAGGCTGCCGCCGGTGTGTGAGTAGTGTGCGACCCCACCCCCATTTGTAACTTTAAAGCTCCCTTGAGCAGCGGGCTGACGAGCCTGGGATCCCGCACCTACGCGCCTGAGTGGTACTATACCTGGCAGATATTGGCAGCCATCGGCAACCCCAGTACACGGCCTATCCCTGCTGATGAGGGGTAATACCCCGAAACACGTTTACAGGGATGGCGAAGACAGCGAAGATAGCAGAAGATCGAAAGATGATGCATCGCAAACACTTTACTACATTGACCAGAGTCCTTAGGGGCGACACTGCCGGTGTGTGAGTAGTGTGCGACCCCACCCCCATTTGTACCTTTAAAGCTCCCTTGAGCAGCGGGCTGATGAGCCTGGGATCCCGCACCTACGCGCCTGAGTGGTACTATACCTGGCAGATATTGGCAGCCATCGGCAACCCCAGTACACGGCCTATCCCTGCTGATGAGGGGTAATACCCCGAAACACGTGTCCAGGGATGGCGAAGACAGCGAAGATAGCAGAAGATCGAAAGATGATGTATCGCGAACACTTTACTACATTGACCAGAGTCCTTAGGGGCGACACCGCCGGTGTGTGAGTAGTGTGCGACCCCACCCCCATTTGTAACTTCAAAGCTCCCTTGAGCAGCGGGCTGACGAGCCTGGGGTACCGCACCTACGCGCCTGAGTGGTCCTATACCTGGCAGATATTGGCAGCCATCGGCAACCCCAGTACACGGCCTATCCCTGCTGATGAGGGGTAATACCCCGAAACACGTGTCCAGGGATGGCGAAGACAGCGAAGATAGCAGAAGATCGAAAGATGATGCATCGCAAACACTTTACTACATTGACCAGAGTCCTTAGGGGCGACACCGCCGGTGTGTGAGTAGTGTGCGACCCCACCCCCATTTGTAACTTTAAAGCTCCCTTGAGCAGCGGGCAGACGAGCCTGGGATCCCGCACCTACGCGCCTGAGTGGTACTATACCTGGCAGATATTGGCAGCCATCGGCAACCCCAGTACACGGCCTATCCCTGCTGATGAGGGGTAATACCCCGAAACACGTGTCCAGGGATGGCGAAGATAGCAGAAGATCGAAAGATGATGCATCGCGAACACTTTACTACATTGACCAGAGTCCTTATGGGCGACACCGCCGGTGTATGAGTAGTGTGCGACCCCACCCCCATTTGTAACTTTAAATCTCCCTTGAGCAGCGGGCTGACGAGCCTGGGGTCCCGCACCTACGCGCCTGAGTGGTACTATACCTGGCAGATATTGGCAGCCATCGGCAACCCCAGTACACGGCCTATCCCTGCTGATGAGGGGTAATACCCCGAAACACGTGTCCAGGGATGGCGAAGACAGCGAAGATAGCAGAAGATCGAAAGATGATGCATCGCGAACACTTTACTACATTGACCAGAGTCCTTAGGGGCGACACCGCCGGTGTGTGAGTAGTGTGCGACCCCACCCCCATTTGTAACTTTAAAGCTCCCTTGAGCATCGGGCTGACGAGCCTGGGATCCCGCACCTACGCGCCTGAGTGGTACTATACCTGGCAGATATTGGCAGCCATCGGCAACCCCAGTACACGGCCTATCCCTGCTGATGAGGGGTAATACCCCGAAACACGTGTCCAGGGATGGCGAAGACAGCGAAGATAGCAGAAGATCGAAAGATGATGCATCGTGAATACTTTACTACATTGACCAGAGTCCTTAGGGGCGACACCGCCGGTGTGTGAGTAGTGTGCGACCCCACCCCCATTTGTAACTTTAAAGCTCCCTTGAGCAGCGGGCTGACGAGCCTGGGATCCCGCACCTACGCCCCTGAGTGGTACTATACCTGGCAGATATTGGCAGCCATCGGCAACCCCAGTACACGGCCTATCCCTGCTGATGAGGGGTAATACCCCGAAACACGTGTCCAGGGATGGCGAAGACAGCGAAGATAGCAGAAGATCGAAAGATGATGCATCGCAAACACTTTACTACATTGACCAGAGTCCTTAGGGACGACACCGCCGGTGTGTGAGTAGTGTGCGACCCCACCCCCATTTGTAACTTTAAAGCTCCCTTGAGCAGCGGGCTGACGAGCCTGGGATCCCGCACCTACGCGCCTGAGTGGTACTATACCTGGCAGATATTGGCAGCCATCGGCAACCCCAGTACACGGCCTATCTCTGCTGATGAGGGGTAATACCCCGAAACACGTGTCCAGGGATGGCGAAGACAGCGAAGATAGCAGAAGATCGGAAGATGATGCATCGCGAACACTTTACTACATTGACCAGAGTCCTTAGGGGCGACACCACCGGTGTGTGAGTAGTGTGCGACCCCACCCCCATTTGTAACTTTAAAGCTCCCTTGAGCAGCGGGCTGACGAGCCTGGGATCCCGCACCTACGCGCCTGAGTGGTACTATACCTGGCAGAGATTGGCAGCCATCGGCAACCCCAGTACACGGCCTATCCCTGCTGATGAGGGGTAATACCCTGAAACACGTGTCCAGGGATGGCGAAGACAGCGAAGATAGCAGAAGATCGAAAGGTGATGCATCGCAAACACTTTACTACATTGACCAGAGTCCTTAGGGGCGACACCGCCGGTGTGTGAGTAGTGTGCGACCCCACCCCCATTTGTAACTTTAAAGCTCCCTTGAGCAGCGGGCTGACAAGCCTGGGATCCCGCACCTACGCGCCTGAGTGGTACTATACCTGGCAGATATTGGCAGCCATCGGCAACCCCAGTACACGCCTATCCCTGCTGATGAGGGGTAATACCCCGAAACACGTGTCCAGGGATGGCGAAGACAGCGAAGATAGCAGAAGATCGAAAGATGATGCATCGCGAACACTTTACTACATTGACCAGAGTCCTTAGGGGCGACACCGCCGGTGTGTGAGTAGTGTGCGACCCCACCCCCATTTGTACCTGAGGAAAGGTATGGTAGGGTACCTGAGGTAAGGTATAGTAGGGTACCTGATGTAAGGTATAGTAGGGTACCTGAGGTAAGTTAAGGTATGGTAGGGTACCTGGGGTAAGGTATGGTAGGGTACCTGAGCTAAGGTATGGTAGGGTACCTGAAGTAAGGTATGGTAGTGCACCTGAGGTAAGGTATGGTATGGTATGGTAGGGTACCTGAGGTGAGGTGAGGTAAGTTATGGTGTGGTAGGGTACCTGAGTTAAGGTATGGTATTGTAGTGTACCTGAGTTAAGGTATGGTATGGTAGAGTATCTGAGGTGAGGTATGGTAGGGTACCTGAGGTATGGTAGGGTACCTGAGGTATGGTATGGTAGGGTACCTGAGGTGAGGTATTGTATGGTAGGGTACCTGAGGTGTGGTAGGGTACCTGAGGTATGGTATGGTAGGGTACCTGAGGTAAGGTATGGTATGGTATGGTATGTTATGGTAGGATATCTGAGGTATGGTATGGTATGGTACCCGAGGTAAGCTATGGTATGGTGTGGAAGGGTACCTGAGGTAAGGTATGGGATGGTATGGTACCGGAGGCATGGTATGGTCTTGTGAGGTATGGTCTTGTGAGATATGGTATAGTAGGGTACCTGAGGTATGATATGGTGTCTGAGTTATGGTATGGTACCTGAGGTATGGTATGGTATGGTACCTGAGGTATGGTATGGTATGGTATGGTATGTTATGGTATAATAGGGTACCTGAGGCATGGTATGGTAGGGTAACTGAGGTATGGTATGGTAGGGTACATGAGGTAAGGTATGGTAGAGTATGGTACCGTACCTGAGGTAAGGTAAGGTTTGGTAGGGTACCTGAGGTAAGGTATGGTAGGGTATCTGAGGTATGGAATGGTATGATAGGGTACCTGAAGTATGTTATGGTATGGTAGTGTACGTGAGGTATAATATTTTGTTGTAGGATACCTGATGTATGGTACGATATTTTATGGTAGGGTACCTGAGGTATGGTATGGTATGGTATGGTAGTGTACTTGAGGTATGGTATGGTAGGGTACCTGAGGTATGGTATGGTAGGGTACCTGAGGTATGGTATGGTAAGGTACATGAGGTAAGGTATGGTATGGTATGGTATGGTATGGTATGGTAGTGTACCTGAGGTAAGGTATGGTTTTGTAGGGTGCTTGAGGTAAGGTATGGTTTTGTAGGGTACCTGAGGTAAGGTACGGTATGGTATGGTAGAGTACCTGAGATATGGTACGGTATGGTAGGGTATTGAGGTAAGGTATGGTTTTGTAGGGAACCTGAGGTAAGGTACGGTATGGTATGGTAGGGTACCTGAGGTATGGTACGGTATGATAGGGTACCTGAGGTAGAGTATGGTATGGTAGGGTACCTGAGGTAAGGTTGTGTATGGTAGGCTACCTGAGGTATGGTATGGTACGGTAAGGTACCGGAGGTAAGGTATGGTAGGGTACCTGAGGTAAGGTATGGTAGGGTTCCTGAGGTAAGGTAAGCTATGGTATGGTATGGTATGGTATGGTAGTGTACCTGAGGCATAGTATGGTAGGGTACATGAGGTAATGTATGTTATGGTAGGGTACCTGAGGTAAGGTAAGGTATGGAAGGGTACCTGAGGTAAGGTATGGTAGGGTACCCAAGGTAAGGTATGCTAGGGTACCTGAGGTAAGGTATGGTAGGGTACCTGAGGTACGGTATGGTAGGGTACCTGAAGTAAGGTATGGTCGGGTACATGAGGCATGGTATTGTATGGTAGGGAACCTGAGGTAAGGTATGGTATGGTATGGTAGGGTACCTGAGGTAAGAGATGGTATGGTATGGTATGGTAGGGTACCTGCGTTAAGGTATGGTATGGTAGGGTACCTGAGTTAAGGTATGGTATGGTAGGATACCTGAGGTGAGGTATAGTATGGTAGAGTACCTGAGGTGAGGTATGGTATGGTAGAGTACCAGAGGTATGGTAGGGTAATGGAGGTATGGTAGGGTAGGGTACCTGAGGCATGGTATGGTATAGTATGGTAGGGTAACTGAGGTATGGTATGGTATGGTATAATATGGTGTGGTATGGTAGTGTACCTGAGGCATAGTATGGTAGGGTACATGAGGTAATGTATGTTATGGTAGGGTACCTGAGGTAAGGTAAGGTATGGAAGGGTACCTGAGATAAGGTATGGTAGGGTACCTGAGGTAAGGTATTGTAGGGTACCTGAGGTAAGGTATGGTAGGGTACCTGAGGTAAGGTATGGTCGGGTACATTAGGCATGGTATGGTATGATAGGGAACCTGAGGTAAGGTATGGTATGGTATGGTAGGGTACCTGAGGTAAGATATGGTATGGTATGGTAGTGTACCTGAGTTAAGGTATGGTATGGTAGGGTACCTGAGTTAAGGTATGGTATGGTAGGGTACCTGAGGTGAGGTATAGTATGGTAGAGTACCTGAGGTGATGTATGGTATGGTAGGGTACCTGAGGTATGGTAGTATAATGGAGGTATGGTAGGGTAGGGTACCTGAGGCATGGTATGGTATGGCATTGTATGTTATAGTATAGTATGGTAGGTTACCTCAGACATGGTATGGTAGGGTACCTGAGGTATGGTATGGTATGGTACCTGAGTAAGGTATGGTATGGTACCTGAGGTAAGGTATGTTAGGGTTCCTGAGGTAAGGTAAGCTATGGTATGGTATGGTATGTTATGGTATGGTATGATAGTGTACCTGAGGCATAGTATGGTAGGATACATGAGGTAATGTATGGTATAGTAGGGTACCTGAGGTAAGCTAAGGTATGGAAGGGTACCTGAGGTAAGGTATGGTAGGGTACTTGAGGTAAGGTATGCTAGGGTACCTGAGATAAGGTATGGTAGGGTACCTGAGGTACGGTAAGATAGAGTATCTGAGGTAAGGTATGGTAGGGTACCTGATGTAAGGTATGGTCGGGTACCTAGGGTAAGGTATGGTAGGGTTCCTGAGGTAAGGTAAGCTATGGTATGGTATGGTATGGTATGTTATGGTGTGGTATGGTAGTGTACCTGAGGCATAGTATGGTAGGGTACATGAGGTAATGTATGTTATGGTAGGGTACCTGAGGTAAGGTAAGGTATGGAAGGGTACCTGAGGTAAGGTATGGTAGGGTACCTGAGGCAAGGTATTCTAGGGCACCTGAGGTAAGGTATGGTAGGGTACCTGAGGTAAGGTATGGTAGGGTACCTGAGGTAAGGTATGGTAGGGTACCTGAGGTAAGGTATGGTCGGGTACATGAGGCATGGTATGGTATGGTAGGGTACCTGAGGTAAGGTATGGTATGGTATGGTAAGGTACCTGAGGTAAGATATGGTATGGTAGGGTACCTGAGTTAAGGTATGGTATGGTAGGGTACCTGAGGTGAGGTATTGTATGGTAGAGTACCTGAGGTGAGGTATGGTATGGTAGGGTACCTGAGGTATGGTATTTTGTGGTAGGATACCTGATGTATGGTACGATATTTTATGGTTGGGTACCTAAGGTATGGTATGGTATGGTAGTGTACTTGAGGTATGGTATGGTAGGGTACCTGAGGTATGGTATGATAGGGTACCTGAGGTATGGTATGGTAAGGTACCTGAGGTAAGGTATTGTATGGTATGGTATGGTATGGTAGTGTACCTAAGGTAAGGTATGGTTTTGTAGAGTGCTTGAGGTAAGGTATGGTTTTGTAGGGTACCTGAGGTAAGGTACGGTATGGTATGGTAGGGTACCTGAGGTATGGTACGGTATGATATGGTACCTGAGGTAAGGAATGGTATGGTAGGGTACCTCAGGTACGGTTGTGTATGGTAGGCTACCTGAGGTATGGTATGGTACGGTAAGGTACCTGAGGTAAGGTATGGTAGGGTACCTGAGGTAAGGTATGGTAGGGTTCATGAGGTAATGTATGTTATGGTAGGGTACCTGAGGTAAGGTAAGGTATGGAAGGGTACCTGAGGTAAGGTATGGTAGGGTACCTGAGGTAAGGTATGCTAGGGTACCTGAGGTAAGGTATGGTAGGGTACCCGATGTAAGGTATGGTAGGGTACCTGAGGTAAGGTATGGTCGGGTACATGAGGCATGGTATGGTATGGTAGGGAACCTGAGGTAAGGTATGGTATGGTATGGTAGGGTACCTCAGGTAAGATATGGTATGGTATGGTATGGTATGGTAGGGTACCTGCGTTTAGGTATGGTATGGTAGGGTACCTGAGTTAAGGTATGGTATGGTAGGGTACCTGACGTGAGGTATAGTATGGTAGAGTACCTGAGGTGAGGTATGGTATGGTAGAGTACCTGAGGTATGGTAGGGTAATGGAGGTATGGTAGGGTAGGGTACCTGAGGCATGGTATGGTATAGTATGGTAGGCTACCTGAGGTATGGTATAGTAGGGTACCCGAGTAAGGTATGGTATGGTACCTGAGGTAAGGTATGGTAGGGTTCCTGAGGTAAGGTAAGCTATGGTATGTTATGGTATGGTATGGTAGTGTACCTGAGGCATAGTATGGTAGGGTACATGATGTAATATATGTTATGGTAGGGTACCTGAGGTAAGCGAAAGGTATGGAAGGGTACCTGAGGTAAGGTATGCTAGGGTACTTGAGGTAAGGTATGCTAGGGTACCTGAGGTAAGGTATGGTAGGGTACCTGAGGTAAGGTATGATAGGGTACCTGAGGTAAGGTATGGTAGGGTTCCTGATGTAAGGTAAGCTATGGTATGGTATGGTATGTTATGGTGTGGTATGGTAGTGTACCTGAGGCATAGTATGGTAGGGTACATGAGGTAATGTATGTTATGGTAGGGTACCTGAGGTAAGGTAAGGTATGGAAGGGTACCTGAGATAAGGTATGGTAGGGTACCTGAGGTACGGTATGGTAGGGTACCTGAGGTAAGGTATGGTAGGGTACCTGAGGTAAGGTATGGTATGGTATGGTATGGTAGGGTACCTGAGGTAAGATATGGTATGGTGTGGTATGGTAGGGTACCTGAGTTAAGGTATGGTGTGGTAGGGTACCAGAGTTATGGTATGGTATGGTAGGGTACCTGAGGTGAGGTATATTATGGTAGAGTACCTGAGGTGAGGTATGGTATGGTAGGGTACCTGAGGTATGACAGGGTAATGGAGGTATGGTAGGGTAGGGTACCTGAGGCATGGTATGGTATAGTATGGTAGGGTACCTGAGGTATGGTATGGTAGGGTACGTGAGGTATGGTAGGGTACCTGATGTATGGTATGGTATGGCATTGTATGTTATAGTATGGTATGGTAGGTTACCTCAGACATGATATGATAGCTGTACCTGAGGTATGGTATGGTATGGTACCTGAGTAAGGTATGGTATCGTACCTGAGGTAAGGTATGGTAGGGTTCCTGAGGTAAGGTAAGCTATGGTATGGTATGGTATGTTATGGTATGTTATAATAGTGTACCTGAGGCATAGTATGGTAGGGTACATGAGGTAATGTATGTTATAGTAGGGTACCTGAGGTAAGCTAAGGTATGGAAGGGTACCTGCGGTAAGGTATGGTAGGGTACTTGAGGTAAGGTATGCTAGAGTACCTGAGGTAAGGTATGGTAGGGTACCTGAGGTAAGGTATGATAGGGTACCTGAGGTAAGGTATGGTAGGGTACCTGATGTAAGGTATGGTCGGGTACCTGAGGTAAGGTATGGTAGGGTTCCTGAGGTAAGGTAAGCTATGGTATGGTATGGTATGTTATGGTGTGGTATGGTAGTGTACCTGAGGCATAGTATGGTAGGGTACATGAGGTAATGTATGTTATGGTAGGGTACCTGAGGTAAGGTAAGGTATGGAAGGGTACCTGAGGTAAGGTATGGTATGGTACCTGAGGCAAGGTATTCTAGGGCACCTGAGGTAAGGTATGGTAGGGTCCCTGAGGTAAGGTATGGTAGGGTACCTGAGGTAAGGTATGGTAGGGTACCTGAGGTAAGGTATGGTAGGGTACCTGAGGTAAGGTATGGTCGGGTACATGAGGCATGATATGGTATCGTAGGGTACCTGAGGTAAGGTGTGGTATGGTAAGGTAGGGTACCTGAGGTAAGATATGGTATGGTAGGGTACCTGAGTTAAGGTATGGTATGATAGGGTACCTGAGGTGAGGTATAGTATGGTAGAGTACCTGAGGTGAGGTATGGTATGGTAGGGTACCTGAGGTATGGTAGGGTAATGGAGGTATGGTAGGGTAGGGTACCTGAGGTATGGTATAGTATGGTAGGGTACCTGAGGTATGGTATGGTAGGGTACCTGAGGTATGGTATGTTATGGAATGGTAGGGTAGGGTACCTGATGTATGGTATGGTATGGTATGGTATGTTATTTTATGGTATGGTAGGTTACCTCAGACATGGTATGGTAGGGTACCTGAGGTATGGTATGGCATGGTACCTGAGGTAAGGTATGGTATGGTACCTGAGTTGAGGTGAGGTATGGTATGGTATGGTAGGGTACCTGAGGTATGGTATGGTATGGTACCTGAGGTAAGGTATGGTATGATAGGGTACCTGAAGTATGGTATGTTATTTTATTTGTGGGTTCCTGAGGTATGGTATGGTATGTTATGGTTGGGTCAATAGTTAGTGGTGGGAGATGCACACGTCAATTTACAATTTTGTGAAACACTTTTTTGAAACTTAAACACAAGCGTGCTGCAGTGGATAACGCAATGTCCAAATTGCGATGAGAAACGTATATAACAAATGACAACAAGCGAACCTGCTGACCCTCTGCGCATGTTGCTGTCCAGAGTGGATCTCTAAATCTTATACATCCAGAATAAGACAAAACAATGAAAAAAACTCTTAAACCACAAGAGATTGCGTTGCATATATATTTTATATATGTTTAGTTTAACTGATTTAGTCTCAGTGTGATATTAGGTCAATACATACAAATTATTGAATTCATTCGTTCATCTGAACACAAAAAGAACTCATGATTTTAGAACTCATGATTTTAGAACAATATCATAAATATTACATTCCTCTAGTTTCCTGTATCGAAATTGCCCTGCCCAATGCATTTCGGGCCCCATGGCCCTTCATCAGGGGCGGTACCTGCAAGAATAAAAGATGTATGGTAGTCCTTTGCGTAAGAGAACTCAAGTTGTCTCCAAGATACAAGGTACATATGCGTGCCACAGTTTAAAGAAACTCATAACACAAAAGTGGAAATGCAGAAAAACAAGTGTGACAGACTAACAATATTGCAAACATTATTTCACACTCACTTTAGTAACTTTGAACGTGATAATTCGATTAGTACACGGTGGGCCAGTCTAAATGTGTAATAAGTGAGATCGCGTAGTGAAGTGGTCTGTGAACAAACGGAAAATGAACAAGGGTTTGTGTTTGGAAACAACACGTGTGAAAAAAACTGGAAACAAGGGATAAATAAATGCGCTTACGGTCCAAGAGGAGAACTGACAATTGTGAGCCTGGTTTTCTTTCAGAATAAGTTTTTCAAAATAGCGGAGGGTTCCGGAGCACTGCGACCACACGTAATCAACAGGGTGCCAATCTATGACAAAAATCAAACTCGTTTGATAAGAATACAAGGTACTAGAATAAGTTGACTGTGTAAAGCCAAACGGTTTTAACCATGGGCATAAACAAAGTGAAGGACACCACCTAAATCCTAATGTTTGCAATATTGTTAGTCTGTCACACTTGTTTTTCTGCATTTCCACTTTTGTGTTATGAGTTTCTTTAAACTGTGGCACGCATATGTACCTTGTATCTTGGAGATAACTTGAGTTCTCTTACGCAAAGGACTACCATACATCTTTTATTCCTGCAGGTACCGCCCCTGATGAAGGGCCATGGGGCCCGAAATGCATTGGGCAGGGCAATTTCGATACAGGAAACTAGAGGAATGTAATATTTATGATATTGTTCTAAAATCAGGAGTTCTAAAATCATGAGTTCTTTTTGTGTTCAGATGAACGAATGAATTCAATAATTTGTATGTATTGACCTAATATCACACTGAGACTAAATCAGTTAAACTAAACATATATAAAATATATATGCAACGCAATCTCTTGTGGTTTAAGAGTTTTTTTCATTGTTTTGTCTTATTCTGGATGTATAAGATTTAGAGATCCACTCTGGACAGCAACAGTGCGCAGAGGGTCAGCAGGTTCGCTTGTTGTCATTTGTTATATATGTTAATGTTGGGTACCTGAGGTAAGGGATGGTATGGTATGTAATGGTCGGGGACCCGAGGTAAGGTATGGTATGTTATGGTTGGGTACCTGAGGTAAGGAATGATAGGGTTCCTGAGGTAAGGTAAGGTAGGGTACCTGAGGTATGGTATTGTGGGGTACCCAAGGCATGGTATTGTAGGGTACCCGAGGCATGATATTGTAGGGTACCCAAGGTATGGTATTGTAGGGTACCCATGGTATGGTATTGTAGGGTACCCGAGGTAAGGTATTGTAGGGTACCTGAGGTATACTATGGTAGGGTACCTGAGGCATGGTATGGTAGGGTACCTGAGGTAAGGTTTGGTATGGTACGGTAGGGTAGGGTATGGTATGGTATGGTACCTGAGGTAAGGTATGGTATGGTAGGGTACTTGAGGTATGGAATGGTATGATAGGATACCTGAAGTATGGTATGGTATTTTATGGTTGGGTACCTGAGGTAAGGTATGGTATCTTATGGTTGGGTACCTGAGGTATGGTATGTTATGGTTGGGTTCCTGAGGTAAGGTATGGTGTGTTATTGGGTTTCGTCAGATCTACATACTCTGCAAAAAACTCTCGAACACCATAGAATAGAAGTTGGCACGGAAACTGGAAATGCAAAAGACAAGTTTATTAAGACCCCATGGGGTGGTGGTACATTCCTACAGCACCCTTCGGTAATGCAAGAAGTATCACACCGAACATCGGTGTGTGACCTCTTTTATACAGTCTTTACAGCAATAAAAAGGTAGGCGGTATACTTTTGCACAGTTTGAGTACATATAAGGGCATTTTTGGAACACAGCCAACATGTGGGAGGAGTTTTAGTACCACTGGTCAGTTTGGAGAACATTCCTAAGAGGTGACCGCTCATTAATCTAAATGTTCGAGTACGCATGCGTGAGCTTGACCAGTGCTAAAAATAGCCAGTTGCTGGGCAAGTTAGATGGTCAGTGGTACAGAGAAAGGACAAAAGGGCATGCTGACCACGAGGCAGCATGTTCATTGAATGGAAGCCAGTAATACAAAATGGCGTCCGCGAACATGGTCAAACTAACAGGGAAAAGTTTGTGTAGCTGAAGCAAATGCTAACCTGATCGTTTTCCAAATTACGACAGACGGCCCTTTTAGCATTTAGCTGAAGCTACCTCATAATGAACATAATCAGGATACTCATCATCAGTATCAATCGACATGATTTTCATTATTTCTTCACTAACCATTTGCTCATGTTTGGCAATAGCTCGCTTAGACGGAATGCAGGCAGTAATACATACAGAGCATAAGGTGGGGCCACATTGAATACATAAGCAAAGAAAGAAAAGTATTCCAATGATCATACACAGGATAGTCAATAATTTTCAACCCCACGTACTAAGCAAAGTCCAAAACCAATTAGAGAATGTCCATGTACCATTTTCAGGATGAATTTCAGCAGCAATTTTGTGCAATTTAGAAATTGCATCATATACAGAAGGTGAATTATCTGGGACGTACACACAACAACTAGTACCGATAATGCGGCATGCACCCCCACGATCAGCTAATACTACGTACAGAACCATTCGGTTCTGAAGCGTTACAATTCTAGAAATTTGGAGTTCCTCAGTCAAATTCCCTAAGGCAGAGGCAGTTTCATTAGCAACAGCTTCCACAACACGTGTTAGCCGTCTTATTTTTCTGCTATTTAAGGCAGCACCAACAAAGGAAAAGAGGTCTAAATTAAAATCTACATATTGCTGCAAAGAAGTGTCAGTTTGATCAATGTCATCAATTTCTAATGTTCTGTTTACTCTATTTAATATAAAATCATGATATAATACAAAATCATTATGATACATTGGCGGGGCAATGAATACAGGGGGTAACACAAAAGATATATAACATGTTCCTAACCACCCAATGGGAAGACGGTGATATCCTTTACTTCCACAAATAAAGTAAGTATTTGGTGAAGCTACAAAGGCAATACCATTTGGTGTGTCAAATGTGAGAGTTGTGTTACATTCACTTCTCCCTACCGGTATAGTACCTTTATTTCGTACACATAAATCAGCTTTGGTATCAATAACTGTAATCACATGTAAACTGGACATATTTACAATTCTTTGATTAGTGAAAATACGAGGTGTAGATACATTGTCCGGTCGATATTCTTCCCATTCAAACTTAGGGGCATATTATCAAGGGGGTTTATCTCTGCTTTTTTGGCTTTAAAAGCCAAGAAAGCAAAGATAAAATTATCTCCCTATTACCTAGCTGGCGCTAACACCAGTTAGCGACAGCTAGTAGGAGATAGCGACCATCTTGGGCCCCACTTTGAATGTCAGTGATATTTATCACTAATGACATGCAAAGTGGGCGTGCCAAGATGTTAGCGACTGGAAACAGTCGCTAACATCGCTATCTCCTATTACCAACTTTTGGAGATATTCGCGCTAAGCGCGAATATCTCCAAAAGCTAACACCTGCCCTGAGCAGTTCTTAGCCATGTTATCCAATGGGAGGTGGATAACATGGCTAAGAGCATTTGCGGCCATTTTTTAACGCATTTGCGATAAACCTTGGTAATACCAAGGTTTATTTGCTATAAAAATCGCCGCAGGTCAGCGGTAATTTTTTGTCTCTAACCAAGATAATTATCGCTATTGCTTGGTAATATGCCCCTTAGTTCCTTCTGCCTGTGGGTAGCCATCTCTGTCATTATAGCAAACTTTGTTAAGTCGGAAAAGTAGTTCACCTTTTGTTGGCCATCTCAAGGTAAAAAGAAGAGTGTACCAAGCATTACAAGAACCATTATGAGAGAACGGCAGAGGAATAAGTGGAGTTCCTCCTTTCTTCTGATGTCCAGGCAACATTCCACATACCCAGCAGTACGAAGTGTTCGTCATATTATGGGTATGATGTAGAATTTGAATGAAGCTGGTATTTAAATAAGTCTGTCTATGTCTCTCTTCATGATAAGGCAGAGTGAAATTAAAATGTTCAGATGGGATTGGAGTGGTAGGCAGTAAATATTCTCTTGCCGGAACCAATCGTTCTACGATCCAGGCTATTACTGCTATTACCACTATAGTCGTAACAAAGAGCACTGCACCAAGAATTCTTCTATTTCTTGTCCTAGTAGGTGCCATAGTTCAAAGAACAAAAGTTTCAAAACAAAGCTAAAAAATAAAAATGAGTGCTGATCTCCGAGGTAGCCGCTGGTTTCTTCTCAGAGATTCAAGACGGGTGTCGCTACACTGGACAGAACTGATCCCCCCCCTTGATATTCTCGGCTTCCGTTTCCACTAACCTCAGAACGGTAACTCAACCAGTCTCGCACAAAACAACTGCTTTTCTTGGCCGTAGGTTGTATTTTACTGCACCAGAAATAGTGTGGTCCGGGAAGGCTCCCTCCGATTCACTAGACGTAGTGGCTGGGCTCTTCTCTGCATCCAGGATGTCTCGATAATCAGACAGCACAGCGGGGTTCGCCAGATCCGGAGAGACAAAATGAGTAGAATGCACCCACCGCTTCTTATTCGTGACTCGCACAGCCGTTCGAGTTGCCAACAACACTTGCTCAGTGCCACGCCACCTCGGCTCCAAGCTGGTGGATCTCTCAAACGACCTGATCATGACATGATCCCCAGGACGAAGATTGTGAGCCTCTCCAATGGAATTATCGGGGAGCGCTTCTCGAACCTGTTGATGAATAGAGAGTAAATCATTTGTTAATCGTGCCAAATAATCGTTCATCATTATACAAGGCACATCATGTACTAAGCGAGGCTTAGGGACTCCCCATATATTCATAGGCCTTCCAAACACCACTTCATAAGGTGTGAGGCCAGATCGGAAATGTGGCACTGATCTAATGAACAATAATGCCAGGGGCAAAGCATCCGGCCATTTCAAAAACATAGATGCCACGATCTTTGCTAGCTTTAATTTCAGAGTAGCATTATACCTCTCTACCAATCCTGCTGATTGCGGGTGGAATACAGCGTGAAATTTTTGCTTAATCCCTAATCCTTTCAGGACATACTCCACTATTTTCCCAACAAAATAAGGACCATTGTCATTCCACAAAAATTTACAAACACCAAAGTGCGGGAAGTACTCTTTGAGTAACACCTTAGCTGTTGTCAATGCTGTATTATCCTTCGTGGGGTAGGCCTCGATCCATTTACTGAAGGCACACACCATCACTAGGACATACTTTAAATTATTAAAACGCTCAAGCTGGATGTAATCCATTTGCAGTACTTCGAATGGTGCAGTAGGTGGAACGAACCCTCCTTTAGGAGTATAAGTCCCTTTAGCAGGATTGTACTGTAGGCATATCAGACAGGTCTGCACTACTCTCTTAGCCATGCTGGCAATCTCAGGATGCTCCCAAACTCGTGTAAGCATTTTAGTAATTGCAAGAGCTCCAACATGTGCCAGCCCATGTGTCATTTGAACCATTGCTTGTAAATAGGCGGCAGGCAATTTCCATCTCTCCATATCTTTACTACGCCAACAACCCTCATCATCCAACACTCCCTCTGTTGCCCAGGTTGCAAGTTCTGCTTCAGACGCTGATTTCTGAATATCTAATATCTCCTCTCTGGCATCATGCCATCGCTCAGCCTGTGATTTCACCACATACATGGGAGAGATATTTTGTAACATGGCAGTCTCTTTCGCTATGCGATCTGCAAAAGCGTTTCCTTGTCCTACTTTGTCTGTCACCTTCTTATGTGCACTACATTTGACTAGCGCCACTTTCTTTGGACATAATAGCGCATTCAGGAGATCATGTACCAATTCTCCATGCATGATGTGTACTCCATGCGAGGTCGGAAACCCTTGTTCCTTCCAGAGTAGGCCGAAATCGTGCACTACTCCAAAAGCGTAACGACTATCAGTGTAGATATTCACACATAATCCAGCACTTAACTCACATGCTTTCGTTAAAGCTATCAATTCAGCTGCTTGGGCCGATTTTTGCGGTATTCGTGCTGTTTCTACCACTGTCTTAAGTGTCGTGATCGCATAGGCTGCGGAAGTCGTACCATCTGGCAACTTTACACACGATCCATCAACCCACAGTTCCCCATCTACATCTGGAAGTGGCGTATCCTGTAAATCGATATGACCCTTTGTTTGTTCTTCAGTCAGAAAAACACAATCATGATGGTCTTCCTTCTGGGTCTCAGCAACAGGATATTGCAATAAAGTAGCAGGGTTCAAAGTGGCGCACCTCTTCAGTGTAATATGTGGCGCCAATAGCGTTAGCTCGTATCCTGTTAAACGAGCACTAGTTAGATGCTGCGTTTTTGTTTGGTTCAATAAAGCATCTACCACATGGGGAACTAACACCAACAATTTGTGTGACAAAACTATTCCCTCACTCTGTCGTATAGCCACAGCTGTTGCTGCAACTGCTCGAAAACACCCAGGCAATCCTCGAGCCACAGGATCAAGTACTGCTGAGAAGTACGCACAAGGTCTCTGTTTATCTCCGTGTGTCTGCACTAAGACTGACAATGCACACCCATCCTTCTCGTGTACATATAATGTAAAAATCTTTGTATAATCCGGTGTACCTAACACTGGTGCAGAACAAAGGGCTTGTCTCAATTGTTCGAAAGCATTCTGACATTCTTCTGTCCATTCAAGGGGAATTGGTGTCGTTTTGGACAATAATGCTAACAACGGTTTTATAATGTGTGAAAATCCTAGTATCGACTGTCTACAAAAGGACGTCAAACCTATGAAAGCACGAACATCTTTCTGAGTGCAAGGGACTGGTATATCTAAAAGTGCTTGAATTCGGTCTGATGTCAATGCACGTCCCTCCTTAGACAAAAGATGACCGAGGTAGGTCACCTTAGGTCTACAGTATTGTAACTTCTTCCTCGAAACCTTGTGATTATTCTTGGTAAGGAAAGAAAGCAGGGAAAGAGTACTCTCCTCACATTGTTCCTGCGTGTCTGCTGCAAGTAAAATGTCATCGACATATTGAATAAGAGCCACCCCAGACTGTAAGTCGAAAGAATCAAGCTGTCTTTTTAAAGCCCGGCTATAAATGATAGGGCTTTCTGTATAGCCTTGAGGAACTCGACAAAATCTAAATGATTTGTTATTTAATGTGAAGCCGAACAAATATCGGCTATCGGGATGAATGGTAATCGAGAAGAAAGCATTATTCAAGTCAATGACAGTGAATGTAGTGGCTGTCGGTGGAATCAAAGTAAGTAAGGTGGTAATGTCAGATACCACCGGATACTGGGGTACTACTATCCTATTAATTTCCCTCAAATCAATAATAAAACGATAGATCTTAGTGTCTGTGTCTTTCTTTAAGATCGGAAGAATTGGACTGTTACAAACATTATAGGGGACTTCCTCCATCACCCCTGCCATAATCAAGTCATTTACGATATGCGTCAAGGCCACTTCACCTTCTCTGGAAATTTTGTACTGTGGTATGCGAGGCAAAGACACTCCTTCCTTTACAGTAATACGTACTGGAGGGATGATCATTTGTCCCACATCAGTATCAGAAGTAGCCCATAAAGAGCTTGGAAGAGAGGCTAACGCATCGGCCTCCTGCATGAGGCACGATCTCTCAACATCTGGATAATTCTCATTCAAAATAACCCGTACCCCTTCAGGGGCACATCGTATAGTTGCCCGAAAATGTTTAAGCATATCAAGTCCCACAATATTATCTGGTGTGTTTGGTGATAACAAAAACGGGCATGGGGCAGTACACTTATCAATGTGAAATGTAAGGGGTTGAGACAGTGGGCTAAGAGAAGGTGTTCCATCGAACCCTATTGATGTAATCGTTTCGCCAGACAGGGGAGCCCTTGGAATCAAGTGTTTGGACAGAGCACTACGAGTAGCTCCTGTATCGACCAGAAACTGATCAGTAGAACCCAAAACATGTGCTGATATATATGGACCCCTTTGATCGATTCCACACCCCATCCTACGCAATCCTATGCATATATATTATCCTGTGACTCAATAGACTCTCCCTCAGCTATCTGATACTGATTCCGTCGATCAAAAGTATTATGATCAGCCTGACCACGACCCCTTGCTTCAAACCTACCACGATCATTCGCTCCACCCCTCAAACCTGAATAACTATTCCGCAACCTTCCACTTCCTCGACCACGCTGATTACGCTGTTCTCGAAGCACCGGACAATCCGAAGCCCAATGTCCAAACTGTTTACAGTATGCACACTGATCCCCGGAAATATCTGTACGAGTAGAAGTCACACCATTCGATCCTCGTCTACCCCTATCATTCCCTCTCGACTGCATAACGTAAACCTGAGCCAACATTACCTTCGTCTTTAGATCCTTCGCTTTCTTATCACTACTTTCTTTAGCCTCCAATTCCTGCCGTTCATAATACTGAGCCATAGTCAATAAAGAAGCAGGGGTTGCCGTGGTCCATGAACTTTCGCTAGCCTTTAACCGTTTTGCAATCTCCGGTAGTGATTAGCCACATACTTGTCAACGAACAAATGCCTGCCCGTGTCCTCTGTTAATAATTGCCCACTGTAATCATGGAATGCTTCCTCGAAACGTGAAAAAAAGTCAGAGACCGATTCATCCGGCTTCTGTTTACAAGAAGCCAGCATCGTCCAATCAATTTTCTTAGGGGGAACAAGCGTTTTTAATTTATTCAAAATAGCCGCCGGGAGATCTAAAATTAATTGGCATGGCTTACATGCGGGTTCCCTATCCAAATCAGCCCGAGCTAAGTCTTTCCAATCTGCACGTAAGATCGCTCGATCATTACGAATCGCTCTCCACATATCAGGAGGCAATATTAACCCAAAGAAAAGATCAATATCGACTAGTGTCATAACACACGAAGAAATAGCACCTTCCACTCCTTCATAGAAAGCTGCTGGGTATTCTTTCGGGGGTCAGGCAAAGCATTCTTAAGTGCCATAACATCTGTTCTGTTCCAAGGCGTATAAACCCAATTATATATAAAATACCCCTTCGCATTTACAGACATCTTATCATCATCTGTGCCTTGCCCTTTAGGAGGAACATACAAAGGCGCAGCTTCTCGCATAGGCATAACATGAACTGCGACGCTCTTATCTGTTCCAAAGATAGGGCACTCTTTGGATACTTCCGTCGATCCAGACGCAGGCGAAACCGATGTCTTTTTCGCCGCCCGCAGTCGTAACGTCTCATCCCGTAGCTGAACCAAACACTGGAAGAACTCATCCATATCTGTAATAACAAAAGTACCTCTACGTAAGTTATCACTACCAACTGATATATCCTTAGACTCCAACTCAGATGAGTATTTTCTAAACCGTTCAACAACTTCTTCTCCAAAATGATTCAGAAAATACAATCGTTCTCTTTCGGACCACTTCCGCATAAGGCCATCAATCTCTGAAATAGTAATAAAATTAAGGTTAAGTTTACGAGCCAACCCGCGTAATTCCGCGGAGCGTTCAACACTAATCCTAGTACGAGTATCCCTCTGGTTATCTTCGTCTGAGTCCACATCCGGGGCCGTAGGCGAAACATACGGAGGCGGGCAACGATCTAGCAATGAAAAATCATCAGATTCATTAGTAAGGACAGGATAAAGAGGACGTCGAATAGGAAACTGACCATTAACCTGCAAATTACGTTCTGGAGTCTCCCTCTCTTTCTGTTCCTGCTATTCCTTTTCCTGCAACTGTAAAGCTTTATCACGAGCAGCCTTTCGCTGCTCCTTGTCCGCCAAGGCTTGTTCACGCTTCATTCGTTCACGCACCGCTTTCTCCCACATACGCACACAATCAAACATATCCTGTCTAGACCTGTGCTGAAACAAACACTGCTCCACATATTGAACCTTTCGCAAATCAAACGACCCATGTAGTGGCCATTGTAATTCACGATCAGTTTTCGTGTATTTGTGCCATAATGTACTATACATAATGGGGGAAGGCCGAATTTTATGTACATTTCACGATTAGGTGTCCCCTCTGGGGGAGCCGGCTGAGATTTATTTAATCGATAACTGGTACCATTTCCAAAACAGCACGTTCCTCGAAGTGTGCTTAAAACAGGCATGTCAAAATATCACGAAAACGCGATATTACAAAAAATGGCACTTAATATGTTTTTCACACGGTGTGCCGTTCAAACAAATACAAAGTCAGAGAAATATCTCTACATACCTATCTATGTGAGGTGCACTCCACATATAACTCAAATCATAGATCCAAATGTTAGCTAACTCAAACAAATCCAAAAAGCCACAGTAAGTGTCAGTAGACTACCTTACCAATCAAAAGCTTACCAAATATTCTCAAATGTCCAGGTTCCAGCTGCCAAGTTCTTTAATCGAATCAGCCAAACAGGCACTGCACGACAACCCAACCGATCAGGATCTCAGTCGAGGACCGGCCCCACCTGGAATGTCAGGTCAGAAGGAAAGGAAGAAACACCGTGGATGCCAAGACTCGGGTCACTCAATGGCAGCGTACGTGTCCATGGCGAGTTTCCAATCCTTCGTCGCGACCACTCCTTCGGGCATCCGAGTCGCCGATGAGTCCCTTCGTGGTCGCCAATTTGTGGTATTGGGTTTCGTCAGATCTACATACTCTGCAAAAAACTCTCGAACACCATAGAATAGAAGTTGGCACGGAAACTGGAAATGCAAAAGACAACTTTATTAAGACCCCATGGGGTGTTGGTACATTCCTACAGCACCCTTCTGTAATGCAAGAAGTATCACACCGAACATCGGTGTGTGACCTCTTTTATACAGTCTTTACAGCAATAAAAAGGTAGGCGGTATACTTTTGCACAGTTTGAGTACATATAAGGGCATTTTTGGAACACAGCCAACATGTGGGAGGAGTTTTAGTACCACTGGTCAGTTTGGAGAACATTCCTAAGAGGTGACCGCTCATTAATCTAAATGTTCGAGTACGCATGCGTGAGCTTGACCAGTGCTAAAAATAGCCAGTTGCTGGGCAACTTAGATGGTCAGTGGGACAGAGAAAGGACAAAAGGGCATGCTGACCACGAGGCAGCATGTTCATTGAATGGAAGCCAGTAATACAAAATGGCATCCGCGAACATGGTCAAGCTAAGTCTGTGTAGCTGAAGCAAATGCTAACCTGATCGTTTGCCAAATTACGACAATGGTAGGGTACCTGAGGTATGGTATTGTAGGGTACCCGAGGTATGGTATTGTACGGTACCCGAGATATGGTATTGTAGGGTACCCGAGGTATGGTATTGTAGGGTACCCAAGGTAAGGTATTGTAGGGTACCTGAGGTAAGGTACGGTATGGTAGGGTACCTGAGGTAAGGTATAGGATGATATGGTATGATAGGGTACCTGAGGCATGGTATGGTTGGGTGCCTGAGGTAAGGATGGGTATGGTATGGTATGGTAGGGTACCTGAGTTATGGTACGGTATGGTAGGGTACCTGAGGTATGGTATGGTATGGTATGGTAGGGTACCTGAGGTGAGGCATTGTATGGTAGGGTACCTGAGGTATGGTATGGTGCGGTAAGGTACCTGAGGTAAGGTATGGGAGGGAACCTGAGGTAAAGCATGTTAGGTTCCTGAGGTAAGGTTAGGTAGGGTACCTGATGTATGGTATGGTATGGTAGGGTACCTGAGGTAAGGTAAGGTATGGTATGATATGTTATGTTATGGTATGGTATGGTAGGGTACCTGAGGCATGGTATGGTAGGGTACCTGAGGTATGGTATGGTAGGGTACCTGAGGAAAGGTATGGTAGGGTACCTGAGGTAAGGTATAGTAGGGTACCTGATGTAAGGTATAGTAGGGTACCTGAGGTAAGGTAAGGTATGGTAGGGTACCTGGGGTAAGGTATGGTAGGGTACCTGAGGTAAGGTATGGTAGGGAACCTGAGGTAAGGTATGGTAGTGTACCTGAGGTAAGGTATGGTAGGGTACCTGAGGTGAGGTATGGTAGGGTACCTGATGTATGGTATGGTATGGTAGGGTACCTGAGGTAAGGTATGGTATGGTACCTGAGGTAAGGTATGGTATGGTAGGGTACCTGATGTGGGGTGAGGTGAGGTATGGTATGGTATGGTATGGTAGGGTACGTGTGTTAAGGTATGGTATGGTAGGTTACCTGAGTTAAGGTATGGTATGGTAGGGTACCTGAGGTATGGTATGGTATGGTACCTGAGGTAAGGTATAGTATGGTACCTGAGATAAGGTATGGTATGGTAGGGTACCTGAGGTATGGTATGGTAGGGTATCTGAGGTGAGGTATTGTATGTTAGGGTACCTGAGGTATGGTAGGGTACCTGAGATATGATATGGTAGGGTACCTGAGGTAAGGTATGGTGTGGTATGGTATGTTATGGTAGGATATCTGAGGTATGGTATGGTAGGGTACCTGAGGTATAGTATTGTAGGGTACCTGAGTTATGGCATGGTAGGGTACCTGAGGTAAGCTATGGTATGGTGTGGAAGGGTACCTGAGGTAAGGTATGGGATGGTATGGTATTGTATGGTATGGTAGGGTACCTGAGGCATGGTATGGTACCTGAGCTATGGTATGGTACCTGAGGTATGGTATGGTATGGTACCTGAGGCATGGTATGGTAGGGTAACTGATGTATGGTATGGTAGGGTACATGAGGTAAGGTATGGTAGGGTACCTGGGGTAAGGGATGGGATAATATGGTATGGTACCTGAGGCATGGTATGGTAGGGTAACTGAGGTAAGGTATGGTAGGGTACCGGATGTAAGGTATGGTATGGTACCTGGGGTAAGGTATGGTAGGGTACCTGAGGTGAGGTATGGTAGGGTACCTGATGTATGGTATGGTAGGGTACCTGAGGTATCGTATGGTATGGTAGGGTACCTGAGGTAAGGTATGGTATGGTATGGTTGGGTACCTGAGGTATGGTATGTTATGGTAGGATACCTGAGTTAAGGTATGGTATGGTAGGGTACCTGAGGTGAGGTATGATATGGTATGGTATGGTAGGGTACCTGAGGTGAGTTATGTCATGGTAGGGTACCTGAGGTATGGTAGGGTACCTGAGGTATGGTATGGTAGGGTACCTGAGGTATGGTAGGGTATCTGAGGTATGGTATGGCACCTGAGGTAAGGTATGGTATGGTATGGTATGTTATGGTAGGATACCTAATGTATGATATGGTAGGGTACCTGAGGTATGGTATTGTAGGGTACCTGAGGTATGGTATGGTAGGGTACCTGAGGTAAGCTATGGTATGGTATGGTGTGGAAGGGTACCTGAGGTACGGTATGGTAGGGTACCTGATGTATGGTATGGTATGGTAGGGTACCTGAGGCATGGTATGGTAGGGTACCTGAGGCATGGTATGGTCTTGTGAGATATGGTATAGCAGGGTACCTGAGGTATGGTATGGTACCTGAGTTATGGTATGGTACCTGAGGTATGGTATGGTATGGTATGGTACCTGAGGTATGGTATGGTATGTTATGGTAGGATACCTGATATATGGTATGGTAGGGGACCTGAGGTATGGTATTGTAGGGTACCTGACGTATGGTATGGTATGGTATAGTAGGGAACTTGAGGTATGGTCTGCTGTGCTATGGTAGGGTACCTGAGGTATGCTATGGAATGGCTTGGTAGGTTAGGGTACCTGAGGTATGGTATGGTATGGTTCCTGAGGTACGGTATGGTAGGGTACCTGAGGTAAGGTATGGTAGGGTACCTGATGTAAGGTATAGTAGGGTACCTGAGGTAAGGTATAGTAGGGTACCTGAGGTAAGGTATGGTAGGGTACCTGAGATAAGGTATGGTAGGGTACCTGATGTATGGTATGGTATGGTAGGGTACCTGAGGTATGGTATTGTAGGGTACCCGAGGTAAGGTATTGTAGGGTACCTGAAGTAAAGTATGGTATGGTAGGGTACCTGAGGTAAGTTATGGGATGATATGGTATGGTAGGGTACCTGAGGCATGGTATGGTATGGTACCTGAGGTGAGGTAAGGTTTGGTATGGTATGGTATGGTATGGTAGGGTAGCCTACCATACCATACCATACCTTCCCTCAGGTACCCTACCATAGCATACCTTAACTCAGGTACCTACCATACCATACCTTACCTCAGGTACCCTACTATACCTTACCTGTGGTACCCTACAATACCATATCTTATATCATGTACCCTACCATACCATACCATACCTCAGGTACCCTACCATACCTTACCTTACCTCAGGTACCCTACTATACCTTACCTCAGGTACCCTACCATACCATACCTTATCTCAGGTACCCTACCATACCTTTACTTACCTCAGGTACCCTATCATACCATACCTTAACTCAGGTACCCTACCCTACCATACCATTCCTCACCTCAGGTGCCCTACCATACCTTACCTCAGGTACCCTACCATACCATACCTTAACTCAGGTGTATGGTTTATGGTATGGTAGGGTACCTGAGGTGAGGTATGGTATGGTAGGGTACCCGAGGTATGGTATGGGAGGGTACCTATGGTATGGTATGGTATGGTAGGGTACCTGAGGTAGGGTAGGGTATGTAATGATTGGGTACCTGAGGTACGGTATGGTAGGGTACCTGAAGTATGGTATTGTACGGTACCCGAGGTATGGTATTGTAGGGTACCCTAGGTTTGGTATTGTAGGGTACCCTAGGTTTGGTATTGTAGGGTACCCGAGGTATCGTATTGTAGGGTACCCGAGGTAAAGTATTGTAGGGTACCTGAGGTAAGGTACGGTATGGTACGGTAAGGTACCTGAGGTAAGGTATGGGATAATATGGTATGGTAGGGTACCTGAGGCATGGTATGGTAGGATACCTGAGGTAAGGTTTTGTATGGTATGGTGCCTGAGGTATGGTATGGTATGGTAGGGTACCTGAGGTAAGGTATGGTAAGGTACCTGAGGTAAGGTATGGTACATTAAGGTACACCCACCAGGATTAAGTCACTGATGGGAGGGGGCCCCCCTCCTGGAGCCTGTGATTGCCAAGCGTACCGCCAGCCCCAGGGCTGGCTCCTGCAGTGTCCTGTGGTGCCCAAACCCGGGACACTGCTATTTGCTATGCCAGGGTGGGAACCTAACGGCTCCCGCCCTGCCATAGCAAACTGCTTTGGTTTTTGTAAGAGAGAGCAGGAAACCTGCTCTCGCTTCAAAAAACCGAAGCCGATTGCTTTTCCACATGGGGAGCTGCATCTTAGCAGCTCCACTTGTGGAAAAGCAATGCTGGCTCCTGCAGGATGCGGGGAGCTGTCGGACCGTGGGGGGATTGGGGACCCCCCACGGTCCCCAACTGATAGGGCCAACCCCAGGGGATGGGGTCCCCGGAGCCATAAATGGCATGAGGAGGGGGACAATGCAGCCCCCTCCAAATACATTTTTAAATAAAAAGTGGATATGCCCCGGGGGATGGTAACCCCGAGGCAAATTTGTCTTCGGGAGGAGGGCCATGCGGCCCTTTCAAATTAAAAAAAATAATAATAAACTAGGGATCAAGCCCTGGGGGATGAGGTGCCCAGGGACAATAAAATAGGAAAAGAAGGGGGCCACACAGCCCCCCTTCTTAAACATAAAAAGCAAAGACTGGCATCGTGCCGGAGGCCCCACCCCCTGTTGTATGATGGGGAACTAATTCCCCTTGAATACTAGGGGTCCCTGGGGGCCAACTAGCACAACTAGTCCAGTATGCACCAGGGAGCTGTTTTGCAGAGAGGTGTTCAGAGGCCACGCCCCTTTTTACACCTCTCTGCAACGGAGCTCTGTGGCGCTTACTGGAGGTACCTGGTGGGCCAGTTGCCCCCCCAGGGACGCTCAGGATTCAAGGGGACTTAATCCCCCAACTTAAAACTCACCACGGGGCGCGTTTGCACAGTGATGAAGGGAGGGGGTGGGGCCTGAGGTGACGTGTGCAAACACACCCTGTGGCGCGTTTTAAGTTGGGGAATTAATTCTTCTTCAATCCTGAGATCCCCTGGGGGCCAACTAGCCCACCATGTACATCCAAAAGGCGTCACAGAGCTGCGTTGCAGAGTGTTGTAAAAAGGGGTGTGGCCTCTGAACACCTCTCTGCAACGCAGCACCTTGGCGCATACTGGAGGTACCTTGTGGGCTACTTGGCACCCAGGGACCCTCAAGATTGAAGAGGAATTAATTCTACAACTTACAATGCGCCACAGGGCGTGTTTGAACATATCTCACCTCAGGCCCCTCCCCCTTCCTTAACCACTGTGCAAACGCGCCCCCTGGTGAGTTGTAAGTTGGAGAACTAATTCCCCTTCAATACTGAGGGTCCCTGAGGGCCAACTAGCCCACCAGGTAACGGCCACAGGGCATGTTTACACAGTGGTGAAGGGAGGAGACGGGGCCTGAGGTGACGTGTGCAAACACGCACTGTGGCGCGTTTTAAATTGGGGAAATACTTCCCCTTCAATCCTGAGGGCCCCTGAGGGCCAACTACCCGACCAGGTGCTTCCAGTAAGCGCCACTGCGCTGCATTGCAGAGAGGTGGTCCAAGCCATGCCCCTTTTTACACCTCTCTGCAACGCAGCCCTGTGATGCTTACTGGAGGTACCTAGTGGGCTAGTTTGACCCTAGGGACCCTCAGGATTCAAGGGGACGTAATCTCCCAACTTAAAACGGCCACAGGGCATGTTTACACAGTGGTAAAGAGAGGGGGTGGGGCCTGAGGTGACGTGTGCAAACACCCCCTGTGGCGCGTTTTAAGTTGGGGAAATAATTCCCCTTCACTCCTGAGGGCCAACTAGCCCACCAGGTGCTTCCAGTAAGCGCCACTGCGCTGCATTGCAGAGAGGTGGTCCAAGCCGTGCCCCTTTTTACACCTCTCTGCAACGCAGCCCTGTGATGCTTACTGGAGGTACCTAGTGGGCTAGTTTGACCCTAGGGACCCTCAGGATTCAAGGGGACTTACAGCCTGATTCATGTAGCCATTAGCGCTCGCAAAAGGGCCAGATTCTGAGAATCTGGCCCTTTGCGAGTGCGATTTTTGCATTTGGTATTCATGATACCAAATGCAAAAATCGCTATGTAAGAATTCGCATATTTGCGTGGAATGGCATTTAAGGAATCTCTAATAGAGATTCCTCAAATGCTATTCATGACACAAAACAAAATAGCGATTTTGGACTTTTGGGGCCGCTATTTACCGAGAGGTCAGACCTGTCGGTAAATAGCAAAAACTCAGAAAAATGCTTTTTAAAGCATTTTTCTAAGTTGCATGTTGCACACACACATGTCCTTTGGACATGTGTGTGCGCAACACCTGTTCAAATGTGCATTTTAGGGGTGCTACAGGGTGTCCTTTGGACACCCCTGGCACCCTTAAAATCGCTATCTTATTTGCGAGTATCAAATTGCTACTCGCAAATAAGGGATACTCCCCATTCATTCCTATGGGCCTCTTGGCCCATAGGAATGAATGGGGAGTATTTGCGAGTAGCAAATTGCTACTCGCAAATAAAGAACATGTAGGAATCGCTATTTCATTAGCAATTCCTACATGAATGCCGTTTTGCGTGTCCTCAATAGCGAGTCGCTATGATTCGCTATTAGGGACACGCAAAACGGCATGTACATGAATCAGGCTGAAAGTCCCCTAAAATTCTGAGGGTCCCTGGGGGCCAACTAACCTACCAGCTATGTCCAGTAAGTGCCACAGAGTTGCATTGCAGAGAGGTGTAAAATGGGGCATGGCCTTTGACCACCTCTCTGCAGCACAGCTCTGTGGTGCTTACTGGAGGAACATGGTGGGCTAGTTGGACCCAGGGACTCTCAGGATTAATGGGGACTTACAGCCTGATTCATGTAGCCATTAGCGCTCGCAAAAGGGCCAGATTCTGAGAATCTGGCCCTTTGCGAGTGCGATTTTTGCATTTGGTATTCATGATACCAAATGCAAAAATCGCTATGTAAGAATTCGCATATTTGCGTGGAATGGCATTTAAGGAATCTCTAATAGAGATTCCTCAAATGCTATTCATGACACAAAACAAAATAGCGATTTTGGACTTTTGGGGCCGCTATTTACCGAGAGGTCAGACCTGTCGGTAAATAGCAAAAACTCAGAAAAATGCTTTTTAAAGCATTTTTCTAAGTTGCATGTTGCACACACACATGTCCTTTGGACATGTGTGTGCGCAACACCTGTTCAAATGTGCATTTTAGGGGTGCTACAGGGTGTCCTTTGGACACCCCTGGCACCCTTAAAATCGCTATCTTATTTGCGAGTATCAAATTGCTACTCGCAAATAAGGGATACTCCCCATTCATTCCTATGGGCCTCTTGGCCCATAGGAATGAATGGGGAGTATTTGCGAGTAGCAAATTGCTACTCGCAAATAAAGAACATGTAGGAATCGCTATTTCATTAGCAATTCCTACATGAATGCCGTTTTGCGTGTCCTCAATAGCGAGTCGCTGTGATTCGCTATTAGGGACACGCAAAACGGCATGTACATGAATCAGGCTGTTAATTCCCCAACTTAAAATGTGCCATGGGGTGTGTTTGCACACGTCACCTCAGGCCCCGTCCCCTCCCTTCACCACTGTGTAAACACGCCCTGTGGCCTTTTTAAGCTGGGAGATTAAGTCCCCTTGAATCCCGAGGGTCCAACTAGCCCACTAGGTACCTCCAGTAAGCGCCACAGAGCTGCGTTGCACAAAGGTGTAAAAAGGGGCACAGCCTGCACCACCTCTATGAAATGCAGCACAGTGGTGCTTACTGGAATCACCTGGTGGGCTAGTTGGCCCTCAGGAGTGAAGGGGAATTATTTCTCCAACTTAAAATGTGCCACAGGGGGGGTTTGCACACGTCACCTCAGGCCCCGCCCCCTCTCTTTACCACTGTGTAAACATGCCCTGTGGCCGTTTTAAGTTGGGAGATTAACAGCCTGATTCATGTACATGCCGTTTTGCGTGTCCCTAATAGCGAATCATAGCGACTCGCTATTGAGGACACGCAAAACGGCATTCATGTAGGAATTGCTAATGAAATAGCGATTCCTACATGTTCTTTATTTGCGAGTAGCAATTTGCTACTCGCAAATACTCCCCATTCATTACTATGGGCCAAGAGGCCCATAGGAATGAATGGGGAGTATCCCTTATTTGCGAGTAGCAATTTGATACTCGCAAATAAGATAGCGATTTTAAGGGTGCCAGGGGTGTCCAAAGGACACCCTGTAGCACCCCTAAAATGCACATTTGAACAGGTGTTGCGCACACACATGTCCAAAGGACATGTGTGTGTGCAACATGCAACTTAGAAAAATGCTTTAAAAAGCATTTTTCTGAGTTTTTGCTATTTACCGACAGGTCTGACCTCTCGGTAAATAGCGGCCCCAAAAGTCCAAAATCGCTATTTTGTTTTGTGTCATGAATAGCATTTGAGGAATCTCTATTAGAGATTCCTTAAATGCCATTCCACGCAAATATGCGAATTCTTACATAGCGATTTTTGCATTTGGTATCATGAATACCAAATGCAAAAATCGCACTCGCAAAGGGCCAGATTCTCAGAATCTGGCCCTTTTGCGAGCGCTAATGGCTACATGAATCAGGCTGTAAATCCCCCAACTTAAAAAACACACAGGGCGTGTTTGCACACATGTCACCTCAGGACCCCCCCCACCTTCACCAGTGTGCAAAACCCATCCCGTGGCGCGTTTTAAGAGGTAGTTTTACCCCCTTGCCCTATTATGTACTAGGGGCTTACAGAGGAGGTCATGCTAATCACTGGGTTACCCCAACGCATTGTGTTCCCTAGTGTATGTAGGTATTTTCACTGTATTCTAAGTGTCTTTAAGCATACCACTGGCTCTAGGCCTGGTTAGTCAGAGTCAGTTAACACCAGTACGCGTCTGAAAAAGTTGTGGGAACAGGATGATTTTGTAACACGGCCTCTTTTTGCTCCTCTGTTGGTTCTTTCTGCACATATCTTGCTTCTTCCTGCACTTTTCTTTGTCTTTGAGGACTTCTGTTGCTTCTTTCTGCAATTCTTTTGTTTCTTTCTGTGTGTTTTTTCTTCTTTCTTCACATGTCCTTTGTAGGTATAGTTAGAAACTAGCATTTAAAAAACCTTAGAAATTCACTTAAAAAAACATAGGTTTTAGGCACGTTTCTAGTTAGAAATTAGCATTTAAAAAACCTTTGAAATTCACTGAAAAAACCATAGGTTTCAGGCATGTTATAGTTAGAAATTAGCATTTAAAAAACCTTAAAAATTCACCAAAAAAAACATAGGTTTCAGGGGCGTTATAGTTAGTTGGACATATCACTGGTACAAAACCATAGCAATTCCCTCGTTATAGTTAGTTCAGTTAACTATGACTCGCGCTCCCGCAATGCACTGGGGATGACGTCACATATTACATCACTCATGACATAACTGATGACATCATCCTTGTGATAGAGTGTCAGACCTCCTCTCACTCGGATATAACCTTTAACACACACACTCAAAAATAGACACTAACATTTTCAAAATAATAGACATACCGATATCAGTTACAACACACCTATTCAGTAATTCCAAGATCTACACACACATCCGCTCATTCAGGAACAGTCCTATACAGTCACTCATACATGTACTCACTCGTACACCTATACATCCTGTTACACACAGCCACTCATCCATAGAGTTACTCACACACATAATCACACATGCAAATAAAATATCAAACATCAATTTACTTACATATACAGTTATACACACACCACCACACTTACTTCTACAAAAACCTACACATACTTACTCTCTTAAACAATCACTTATAGAAAGACATACTTATTTATACAGAAACTCTTCCAATCTCTCACTCACTTATATACACCAATACTCACATATACTAGTTTAAAACATATGTAGTTACTCATAAAGACACTATTGAGACAGTCATTCACTCACTAACCCACCCATACACACACTCATCCACCCATACAGTTCTGCACACATGCGGTCTTCAACACATACAAACAGTTAAAGTCACTCATTCATGCATCTATGCGCTAAGTAATACCCCCTCCGAAGCATACAGACACTCATACTGATACTCAAAAAAACAACTAATAACCGATATAGACACTCATGTAGCTACTCACCAACCCATGCAGCCACTTATACAGAAAGTGAGAGACTGATACAGATATGTACATATTTAAATATTACTTGCTAACCCATGTATTCACTAAGATACACTTAATCAGTCAGTTATACAATCAATTTTGCAAAAAAACATCCATTTAGGCACCTATATACCCATTTATTTTTCCATCGACCTTGAGATATACATATATAAAACATATTTAATTTTTAAAAAAAACATTCACTGGATGATATAATCAGTGATGTCATTTGAGATGTCATCAGTGATGTCTCTGACCATGTCATGAGTGATGTAATATGTGACGTCTTCAGCAGTGCATTGCGGTTGCGCGAGTTATAGTTAGCTGAACTAACTATAACAGGGGCATTTCTATGGTTTTGTACGAGTGAAATGTCCAAACTAACTACAACGCCCCTGAAACCTATGTTTTTTTCAGTGAATATATATATATATACATATATATATATATATATACACACACGCACACCAAGGTGTATTGAAGAATGAATGGGTGTATGAGTGTCTGTATGGATGATTCAGTGGAAGCATGACTGACTGTGTGAGTGATTATATGGGTCTCAGTGAATATATGGGTGAGCGACTAATTTGTATGACTGTCTGTATGAGCCTGCCAGTTGATGTGTAAGTGGCTGCATGAGTTGGTGAGATACAACATGAGTATCTATAAGGGTTATTGATTGGTTGTCTGAGTACCTGTATGGGTGCCTGAGTGTCTGTGGGTGGATTAGGGTGTGTGTGACTCCCAGAATAGATGTGTGAGTGGGTGAATCACTGGGTATATGGGTTCATGAGTGAATGTACAAGGGGCTGTATGGGTGAGTGAGTGTACATATGGCTGTGGTGGTGAGTGCATAGATGTCGCACTGGTATATGGGTGAGTAACTGCATATGTGAGTGTTGGACTATATAGATGGCTGTATGGGTGAGTGTGTGCTTGTGTCAGTGACTGTATAGGAGTAAGTATGTGTTAACATCTGAATGAATAAGTGAGGTGGTGTGTTTATAACTGTATAGGTGAGCAAGTGGTAGTGTGATTGACAATGTGGGGGAGTGAATAGGTGTGTGAGTAACTATGGTTGACTGACGGTGTGTGAGTGTCTGTGTGAGTGGATATATCAGTGGCTGTATTGGTGAGTGACTGGGTGTATGAGTGGTTGTATGGGTGAGTGAGTGGATGTGTGTGTGTGTGTGTGTAGACCAATTAATCAGTGAGTGGGTATGGTATTGGTGTGTCAATAGTTTCAAGATTGGTAGTCTGAAATTTGGAGGTGGGTGTATGAAAGGTTATATTGGGGTATGAGTAGGTGCATCAAAGATTATGTGGATGATGTCATTTGAGATGTCATCAGTGATGTCACTGACCATGTCATGAGCAATGTAATATGTGACATCATCAGCAGTGCATTGCGGGGGCGAGAGTTATAATTAGCTTAGCTAATTTTAACAGCTACATTTCACAGGTTTTATACAAGTGAAATGTCAGCCTAACTATAACATTCCTGTAACCTGTGATTTTATTAGTGGAAAATAAAAATTTATATATATAGATACTGGTGATTTTAGGGGCGGGTAGGGTAAATGAAAGTAAGGGGGATTTTAGGGTTAAGAGGTGGGTAAAGGTAAAGGGAGGTAAGGGTGACCAGGATTTTGGGCCAGGTAGAGGTAAAGGGAGGTAAGGGAAAATATTTGTCTAGAACATTACATAAAACAAGCGTTTGCAATGTAATTGGACTTGCTTTTACGTGAGTTTGAGCCATTGGAATTGTAAATGACAATGCCTTTTATTTATGTTTAAGTAAATAAAAGGCATTACGATTTACAATGCAAATAGCTTAAATTCACGTAAATGAGAGACCTTTTGCATTGCAAATGCTTGTTATTAATAGAGCACGTTATTTATCTGAGCTTACAGCGCCGATGTTGTGAGGGGAGCTGAGACAGACTGCCTCAACTGGAAGTGCCATATTCAGTGCCCTGCAGCGTCCCACAAGCCCACAAATGATGGGAAACTATTCCTATCTCTCTGAAAAGACCCCACACTTGGTAAAGTTAATTGAGAGGTGGAATCCTACCTCCAGATCTCTCACATAAAGCATCACATTACAGCGCTGCATGTTAAACAAACAAAAGTACAACACTTGCAGAGTACACCAACATGAGTGAGAGGAAGGAAATCACAACCACCTTACTTCCCATGTCTCACTTGCACCCCCCACCCCACCAATAAAATACCACCAAAACGGAGCAATGCTTTCTCATTTCCTCTGAGCCTGATCCATCTGCACACACTCCGGTGCAGCAACACATTAGTCTTCTCTTTTGGCCACATCACAACTTGGCTTCCGCTTCCATGTCAACCAGGGATGGCTGCGACATGGTAGCCTGAATCCTACCAAAACTAGCCCAAAGGTAGCCCGTAGTGCTACTCCGAGGCAGGAGGGGCTGGGATAATTAAAGCAGCCAGGAACTTCCACCTGACCCCCGAAATTGTACAGCCTTCGTCCACATCAGAATCAGTGTGCAAAGGCTCAGGACAAGTATGTTAACATTTTTAAAAAACGACTCAATCAGTTCATATAAAATATTTGTAATGCTATAGGTCTCACATTTAAATGCGAGACCAATGGCATTGCAAACAAACGGCCGCCATTGTCCCGTCTGCTTCGAAATTGCAAGCGGGCATGGCCCACTGAATGTAAGCAAAGCACGTCCTTGTGTCTAACGTAGGAAAACTGAATAAATAAAATAGTACACGTACCATGTACCAACCAAGTAAAGGGGCCGGTAGCCATGGGAGGTTAAAAATAAAGACATGGTCGTACTAAGGAGGGACTAACAAGCCAATTTAGGAATCAGAAGACAGTATTTACGAAGGACAAAGACACAAGCCAATGAAAAATATGGGCGGGGCTTCTCTCCATACTGTACTACAACAGATCATCGCTAGAGCAGCGCTTGCGCACTGGCTCATGCTCAACCTAAAAATAGGTGCTGAGTTGGGGGATCTAACTCCCTAAAAATAACTAAATTAACCATTATAATAATGGGGTTTGGGGGGTTACTCCCTCCAAGAAAACAAAAAGGGGGGATATTAATAATATATATATTATATATTAATAATATAATAATATCCCCACCCCCCCTTCTTAATTTTTTTAATTACTTTTGTTTCCTTGGGGGAATAAACCCCCAAGCCTCTTTCTTAAAATGGTTATTTTAGTTATTTTTACGGAGTTAGACCCCCACAACCAGACACCTACTATTTTATGTAATGTTCTAGACCAGTATTTTTCACTTACCTCCCTGTACCTCTACGTGGCCCAAAATCCTGGTCACCCTTACCTCCCTTTACTTTTACCCACCTATTAACACTAAAATCACACTTACTTTAATTTACCCTACCCGCCTATAAAATCACAAATACCTCCATTCCTCTATTCGCCCCTAGACCCTAAAATTACTCTTAAGCCCAATTTACCCCTACCCACATGCTAACCCTTTTTTTAAAAATAACATTACATGTTTTTTCTTTTTTACCTGTGGAATAAAATGCATCATGGAAAATGATGTGTACTAAATGTAAACCCATAGAAATCACCTCCGTGGTACTTACATGTGTGGTTAAAAACTGTGTGGTAAATGTCATGTGTGGTAAGACCAGCGTGGTTAATGTTAACATAACCCTGGAGCTTGACCTACCTTGGGAGAGCTTTTCAGGCTTTATTCTGACTGGCGGCATATCTACCTTAAATCCATCATGATCCTTTAACATCAACCATGGCAGAAAACTTTAAAAGCTGAAAAGAAACTTTAACAGTCATCCACATGTGAACTGGATAAGTATGTAGGGAGGTGAAATACACAGTACTCACAACAGCACACAGTGTAAGTAATATTTATTGTGTGATTAATTAAAACCATTACAATTGCTTTTAAAAAGGGGCAATTGTGAGCATTAGACTGGTAAAATCCATTATACATACAACCAGTAATTACACAATTTGTTAGAGATTAACAATACATTGCCAAAGCTCCTTAGGGGGTTTAAGTAGTAAACCTAAGGTAGGGGAACAGTAGAAATAGCTTTGGATCATAAAACAAAAGGAGGTGGGAGTGCAACTCAGCATTAAAGTGCGTTATCACCGACGGGTGTGAACTAAAGTGATTGATGCTTTCCGAACAGTACTAGTATTAAAAGTTCCTTTCGCTGGGGACTGACTGGATGGCCCGAGGGAGATTAAAGGCCACTGGCATGGGCAGTTCTGTTGCCGACCCCACAGATTATTTTGCAAACCACCTGAGCAGACATTGAATTCTGGGTGGTTACAGGGCAGCTGGAAGCTGTGCTGCACTAGCCTGCTGTGATCAGTCCATTCCCGGACAATGTGACCCCCCTTGAGCGCCCCTTTCAATGCACTGCAGCGTGAGGCAGATATATTTGCCAAATCTCAGCTCAGTCAAGGTGAACACCAGGCTTGTGACCTTGAACCATGGTTTTACTTCAGGAGTCAGAAAAAGTGGCATAAGAAGTAGCTAAAAGATTCATACTTTTAGGCTCAAAGTCTGCAGTTGGAGGTTCTAGTGAGTGACTGTCACTTGGGGTTTACTTCTCTGAACTGTAAACCCTTGCAAACATTATTTATTTCAAGCATGCTTTCTGAATGGCACAGCTGAGGTAGAGTTGGGGTTTGAGGCAGGCTGATTAAACATTATCTTACGATTACCCCACTGCTTGTAATAGCGTGGATTTAATGAGGTTATCCATGCAATTAGCCTTCGACAATTTTTTGTTTTGTTTTTACAACATTGCTTTGATGATGGCACACGAAAGCTGAAACCTGTCCAGTACCAACTTGTCGATTTGAAGGATGGCAATAGATCTTTGAATGTATAGCGATCATGGGTTCCCTTCTTGAAAGAAGATGAACTGGAGAATGGTATTCATGATGTTGGGTGGGGCCTTTTGGATCTTACAGTAATAATGTACAAAGGACCCCATTCTTGGCCATGTTTGGCCCACCAAGCCGAATTCCAGCCTTATTAAGCATCCAGAGGTTATGTAGGCAGTCGAAAGACTATTTTGTATGCCTTGAACTGATACTTATCCATGATGTTGACTAGTTGGCTGGGATAAGCTTCATGGCCATACCTGATAGTTGGTAAGAGGGTTGCAGCAATTAATCATCCTATTTGGATTGGGTAAGGATTTCCCAGGGCATTATTTAATTTGCATGTTCTGACTATAATTGATTCTGCCTATGTTACTGTGTGTGAGGTGCTTTTTGGCTCCTTTGGTTGATATCCCAACACCTAGGTAGTTGTAGCTGGTCGCTGTTACGATTTTGAATTGACCCAGGCTCCAGATGCGGTTCGATGTTTTGGTTAAGTTACCAAAATCTAGTACATTGGTCTTGGTACCATTTGCCAACCTCTTGTACTCCTGATTGTACTTGTACAGGGAATTTAGGGCCATCTGTAGGCCAACTCTAGAGTGGTCCAGGAGGATGATGTTGTCAGCATATTGTACCAGTGGAACCTAAGTAGTGCCAATTTTGAGTGGGGTTAGGTTTGTGTGTTTCAAGCTGCACCAGTCCTAGCAGTGTAGAGGTTGAAGAGCAGGGGCGGTAGCACGTAGCTTTGCTTAAGGCCATTGTCTTTTTGGATTTTCCTGTTAACCACTGCTGGTGTTAGCTTGGCCCGTACCCAAGTCGATATGTAAAGCAAAATGATGGCCTGGACCAAGTTGTTGGTTATGCCCCAGTCATGAAGCTTTCTCCATAAGTTGTTCATGTGAAACAGGTCAAAGACTGAGGAGTAGTCCCCAAAACAGACAAAGAGCGGGAGTTATTTCCTACATATTGCATGGTGGATTAGGTAGGATAAGCCACTATGTTGTCTACAGTAGTGGCTCTGAATCCTGTTTGACTAAATGGTATTATTTTGCTTGATTCTGCCCAGTCTTGCAGTAGGACTGAGGCATAGTGAGGAGACAACAGTTAGATGGATTGCTTTTGTCACTCTTCTTGCTTATGGGGTTCAGGATGGAGCCCCTCCAGTTTTCGGAGACTTGCTTGGTCACTTGGCAGGATTGGTAGCAAGGTTAAGATGGCAGACCACAGGTCGAGATCACCCTCAAAGACCTTGGTGGGTATCCCATTTGGGGCTGGCGCTTGGCAGTGTTTACTGAACAAATCTACGCCTACTAATGTAGAAGTGAGATTTCCTGAAGTGCCTTGTCAATGTGTTACCTGGATTCTGCACAACCCATAATTCTGCAGTCTAATGAGTTGTGTTTACACCAGCCATCTACATTGGACATGAGTGCATTCTGACTGAAGACATGCCATTTGTTTCTTCATTAGGGTGGCTCAACGTTCATGTCTGCGTTTTGTAGCCAACTCAAAGGTCAAAAGGAGTATAAAAACTGGACCTAAACCATCAGATTTTTAGAACACTTCTGGATCACGAGGAAACTCTGCCAATGAGAAGAGCTGAAGAGCTGCAAAGGGACGTACTGCTCCTTTGCTGTGTGTTGCTTTGCTGTGGTGGCCTGCAGTTGCTGCTTCTGCTTTGGAGAGGAAAAGGACTGAACTTTTGCTGTGTATACAGTGTGTGAAGTTTCTCAAAGGGCTTGTGTGCTTGCCTCCTTTTAAGTCGACTCAGGGCCATCAAGGACTTCACCTGCAGTATCCCTGAACTGCAGTGCTTGGAGTTCTGACCTGCTAAGTGGTGTCAATGCCAGTTTTGAGCCCTCTGGAGGATGGTCCTTCAGCAAAAATATACAAATGTCTTTAAGAAAAAAAAATTACCCTTCGCCCTTCCAGTGCCTGTTTTTCTGACAAAGCACCGCCATGCACAAAATGTTTCCACACACCACTGCCATGCGGCTGAAGAAAGACGCAGTGCCTGCCTCCAAATAAAGAAACTGCTGCAGCCCGAACTCAGCATGACATGTCTCAGAAGTATGAGACCCCCACACTAACTCTGACCGCGGCTGAAGAAATAGATGCAGCGCCTGTTTGCCGTATCGACCTCCAGCGCAACCCGATTTCCATGCATCGCACATGTGTGCTACGTTTTCCACTGCATCACCCACAGATCAGAACCATCTTAGATTTCGAAGCATCGCTTCCGTTTGCAGTCCGAATTCAACGCACCACTTCTCCTGTGTGCAGCAGAACGAATGCATTGCCTCCCTAAGGACTCTGGAATCGACCCATCTCTGTGTATTCTGACACTCCCCTCCTCTGCAGCTGTTTTTCTTTGTGGATTTTAATGCATCTGATGTACTTTGAGTAAAATCACCGCATCCATAGAGTTCTATGGATTTCATTGCTTGAAACCTTGGTGTGGTGTCCATCTGTAGTGTTTTCACAGTGCTGCTGTGTGTGTTATGTACAAATACTTTACACATTGCCTCTGAGATAGGCCTGACTGCTCATGCCAAGCCACCAAGGGGTGAGCAGGAGTTGTCTTGGGTGTGTACCCTCCTTACCCTGACTAGAAGGAAGGGTTCCTACCTGCACAAGGTGCATACCACAGCCCACTAGAGATCCCCATTTCTAACAAGGTTCACTCTTCGCTTTGACCATATAGAAAGAGGAGCATCCAATGAGAAAGGCAGATGCCAAGGCAAGTAAGCAATTAGGAACATGGCAGACACAAGCACTGACAAAATTAATCAATCACATAGCCAGCAAATGTTGCCAAGATGTGTATAATGGTGAACATCATGCAAAGTGTAAGGCCTTTTTTGAGCTAAAAACTGAAAATCTGGCCCTTTCAAAGGAAGCTGCTTGGTACCATGAAAATGACCTAGTCTTACAAGACACAAAGGTAATGAGGAGGCCAAAATATAGAGGCGGAATAGCAGTCTACCCCGAACGAGGGGCAGTATGTGGTATGGTATTTTTATGCGTTTGGCTCAATCCAACAGTAACCAACATCTGCAGTCATCCCATGATGAAGCTTCTTTTTGATCTGGAAAAAGCTAATTTAAGGGAGAAAAATTACCCTGAAAATAAAAGGGGTATATTAACCATCAATTAATGCGTTTATTTTAGTTGTATTTATATAGGAAAGGACAGCCAGTAGATCTTGGTCTGATTCTCCGCCACAGGGACTGGTATAAGGATGAACTGAAAAGATAGCTGGAAAAGCGAGGAGTGCCTTTTTTTTTGTAAAACTGATTAAAGACATAACATGCTTCTTGTTGGGCCCCAATTTCCAAATGTAACCTGGCACGTTGCTATGTTCATGTTAAAGACCAACAGGTGTAGTGTGGTATCAATTTGTCAACCAAGCCAGTTAGTGCAGAAGTAAGATACACAAGCAGCCACCAATACTTTTTAATACCGTTGTTCTTCCAAATAAGGTTTGAACATTTACAGTAGGTTTAGTGAAATAAAAACATTTATAATGAACATTGTAGGTTTTGTAATGAACACATTTTAATAGAATCATCAACGTTAGAACTGAACAAATTATTATCCGGTTCATTCAACAAATATTATTTTATTTGTTTTGTATTAAGGTGCTTCATTTTCTTTTAACAAGTAAGAAGCCTCGGCGCGGTCATGAGACAAAAAAAGTATTGATAAATCAGCAGGAGACAGCAGAGCAGTGTTGTCTTATTGTCTGACAGCAAGATGCAGGAACAGCAGATAGACATTTGGCTCTGTATTCCCAGGGATCCACCCCTCCCCCGTAGAAGCGTCTCAGGCACGCAAACCTCGCCTCCATTCACAAGATTGTTTTCCGATAACCTCTTTAAGATAAGAGAACTAAGCACTAAGCAGTCTTTTTTCTTGCACCTTTCGGAAGCTTGTGCTGCTGTGGCTTATGTCCTGCACATTTGGTACCAAAAAGTAAGCTGAAGATTAGAAGCGTGAAGTGGAACAATCTCAGAGAAATCATTTGAAATTGTGATAGCCAAGAACTCCAGTTTATAAATATTCATGTGTTGGATGGAGCACTTTATAAATGGTTGGAGATTTACTGCACATCAGTTGGACTTCTGTGCTCCACTTGTTTCTGTGGACCGTTGTCGTAGCCATGAACGAACAAGCAGCTGCTCACTAGGCATTTAATCAGTTTATTAGTTCTTTTAACCAGAACAACTGCCAACTAATAACCAGGAAGTCAGGCATTCTTGCCCGTGACATGGCCTGTGACGCGGCCTGAAGAGGCCAGTGTGGCTCGCTGATGCGGGGCTCCCATGAGGAAGGGAGAGCCCTGCTGTAGGGGTCGAAGTACCGGGTCCCAGGAGGGGGCCCGGGTGAAGTGGAGAGGAGGGGTGTGTTTCTGCAGGGCTCCCGTATGCTAACGAAGCCCCCTGCAGGGCGTCGCATGGGAACCACGTGCAGGCTGCGGAGAAGAGAGGAACGGAGTCTATGCACAGCAGCCCGGTGAGTGGGGCTGCTGGCAGCGTGATAATGTAAGCGTGAAGCGCTGTCCGCCTCACTTTTGTCAGGGACCGTGTGTTGTTGGTTCCGGGAGTTGTCAGGGCCTGTCTGAGTGCCCCGGTCGCAGCCGGGGGGCCCTGTGTTTGAGTATAGTACAGCGGCGTGTGTGATAGTGAAAGCCTGAGGCACTGTCCGCCTCGCCGTTGTCACGGACCGTGTGCATGCTGGCAGTAGCGAGAAGGGAGACAGGAGATGTGCATAGCGTGTGACTGTAGGTGGTGAATGCGCACGTTCACATTTCCAGTTCGGCCTGCAGCCTGCGCGTGCCCATCTCCTGTCTCCCTTGAGACCCAGCGGTTCGTGCTGCGTCGCCAGGTGCGAGACCTAAAAAAAAGCCTTCCCTACTTGTCTCCTTATGTACACCCATTGGCAAGAGAAAGCTGCAAGTACTCATTTACCATCAGCTCGAGGAAGATGGTAAATGTTAGCAGATTTGGGAGTAAGGGAAGTCACCCTTGTCTCTCAATTCGTAATTCCTACTGCAAGGGATCCCAACCGGATTCAGTCAGGATCGGAGAAGAGAATTATGCTATTTTTACTTCTCTTTTATACTCTGCAGCCATGATAGCTCACTGACCACACACATTGTATTTCCCAGAAGCTTAGAAGAACACCACATGATCAAAACCAGCACATTCTGTTGCATACATTCCAAACAATCCTTGTAATGTGAGTCTCAGTTTGCTTCAGAGCAATCTGAGACAAGTGGCTTTTCCTATAATCATTCGCATGGTAGATTGTGCAATTTAAATAATTTCGGAGTAGGTTAACCCGGTAAGTGATTTGTTTTTTTTTGGTACAGCTGTTCTGTGATCTTAGCTCTGTGAACTGTTAAATAGGTGTTTGTTTTTCATGCCAGCCCTCGTGGCGTGTGGATTCACAGCCCAAGAAAGCACTGAGGGTAGTATGCTTCTGCTCTGAAAGACGTGGCGGGAGAGAGGCGGTAGATGGGTTAGTCGAGGTCATTTTGCAGTTGCTTGGTACCATGATGTCCTCCTAAACTCAGAAGGGCCTTCCATACACAGAGCCGTTTTATGAGCAGCAGTGAACAGCAGATCCAATGGGAGCTCAGTCTGACTGGCGGCAATCCTGTTTCTGTTCTAGTCAGCACAAAGCTTCACAATGTTAAGGAGAGAGGTCAGACAGTTACAATGGAGAAATGGAGCAGTGCTACAATGTCCGGATCTGCTGAAGTCTTTCCTTTATTGAACAAAGTCGTTTTTCGGGAATCGGTTGAGGACCTGTGCTCAAAGATACAGTTTTTCACATACAGTACGGGGGAGACTTTTTAAGGGTACTTAAACTGCTACGTTGTTTAGGTCGAGCCTGGGTAGCGCCTGCGCTGCTCTGCGAGGCATGCTGTATTCGAGTATGGGCTTGCCGCCCCGCAAACTCTCTACCCATATTTGTCATTGGCTTGCGTCATTGTCCTTCGTAAATGTTGGCTCCTGATACCTGATATGCTTGATAGCCCCTCCTTACTACTGCTTTTTCTTCATTTGTAACCTTCCAGAGGACTGGCCCTTTCACTTCTGTAGTTACACGTCTGTGTTATTTAGTCTGTAAGCACTATTTTCTTTACTAAGTTTCTCCTACTGTAGGCACAACATGTTTTCCTGAAACATTCAGCGCGGCATGCATGCTTTCACTTTCCGAGCAGCCCGGGACAATGGCGGCCGCTTCTTTGAACAGGTCTCGCATTTACAGGAGTTTGAGTTATTCGCATTGTAAATGATAATGCCTTTTATTTATGTGTTAATTATCAAAACAGATCAATAAAAGGCAGTGTCATTTGCAATGCCAATATCTTAAACTCTCGCAAATGCGAGACCTACTGCATTGCAAATGCTTCTTTGATTAACTAGTGTCTGCATTCCAGCTTGGAGGTTATCCAGACAGTCCTAAAAGTGTTATGCATGACTGAGAGGAGTTTCAAAGTGACATTACTGAGGCTTACCACAAAAGGTTTTAGCTCATGGAAAGTAAAATCTGCATGAGACAAGGGGAGGTTGTGGAGGGGGAGTGCTCACTAAAGGTTCATAATGAAGGCTTCTTTGAGGAAATTGATCAATCTGTGCAAAGAGTGGTGACTGCTGTCATGAAGCCTGTGAGCAAGAGCCAACAAAAGATTTCTCAAACCATATGTGTAGGAGGCTGGGTTTCTGTTTCAGTAACACCCCCTACACTTTTTGCCAGACTACTGATGCAATTTGACTCAATGTGCCCTAGGTTCCTGCCCATCTGGTTCCCAGGGCCTGTGTTCTTTCCCAAAACTGTACCTTGTACCCCCACTTGTCACCTCTCCGGCCACATGTCAGTCCCCTGTAAAAGGGTCCATTGGGTACCAAGGGAACTGTGGCCAGGGAAGGCCTCTATGGGCTACAGCACTTATTGTGCCACCCTTAGAGTGTGTGTGTATAAAGGTACTGTCATTCCAGGCTGCTTGTTTTAGTGCCGAACAAAGCATAGAGTCGACATGGCACACATCCCTGTGTGCCATGTCTACAACCCACTGCCCTGGCATAGGCCTGTCACCTCTCAAGCTGGGTGCACGATACCAGTGGTGAGGGTACAGGCGCATGGGCCCTGTACCCCTACAGTGTCTAAGCCAATTCTTAGACATTGTAAGTGCAGTAATGCCATTAAGAGTATATGGTGCTGGGTGTTTGTCATTACAGACTCCACAGCACCATAACGGCTTTACTGAAAACTGTGACGGTTGGTATCAAACTTTTCAGCGCATTAAACCCACACTAATGCCAGTGTGGAATTTAATGAAAAATACACTCAGAGGGCATCTTAGAGATGCCCCCTGAAAAAACGATCAGCCTCTGGTGGGTTCCCTGACTGGTACACACCAGCCTGCCACCACAAGACATGTTTCTGGACCCTTGGGGTGGGAGCCTTTGCTCCCAGAGCCCAGAAACAAAGCAAAACCAAAGGTGGTGATGGACGTAGCGTTCACAATACAAGCACTCACCCCCAGTCAACTGATCTGGGTTTAATCCATTGGTTTTTCTTTGTTCGCCCTAAGTTGGCAGGGTATGCTCAGACGTGAGTCCCTTGCTCACTTTGCCACTGGAGTCAAGCAAGCCCGGCTGAAGATGGCTGTAATGCCAGAAACCGGTCCTGGAAAGCTTGATTCCGGTCCAGGGAAGACATGGCTTGGCAGTTCGGGCTGGACTGTTCCCTTGAGGCACAGGGTCAGACTGATTTGCATATGACCATGTCTGAACTGGGATGGCGGAGTGAGCTAAAGATCGGTGATGGATTAAACCCAGATCAGTTGACTGGGAGTGAGTGTTTGTATTGTCAACGCTCCGTCCATCAACACCTTTGTTTTTTCTTTGTTCGCCCTAAGTTGGCAGGGTATGCTCAGACGTGAGTCCCTTGCTCACTTTGCCACTGGAGTCAAGCAAGCCCGGCTGAAGACGGCTGTAATGCCAGAAACCGGTCCTGGGAAGCTTGATTCCGGTCCAGGGAAGACATGGCTTGGCAGATCGGGCTGGACTGTTCCCATGAGGCACAGGGTCAGACTGATTTGCACATGGCCACGTCTGAACTGGGGTGGCGGAGTGAGCTAAAGAACGGTGATGGATTAAACCCAGATCAGTTGACTGGGGGTGAGTGTTTGTATTGTCAACGCTCCGTCCATCACCACCATTGGTTTTTCTTTGTTCGCCCTAAGTTGGCAGGGTATGCTCAGACGTGAGTCCCTTGCTCACTTTGCCACTGGAGTCAAGCAAGCCCGGCTGAAGACGGCTCTAATGCCAGAAACCGGTCCTGGGAAGCTTGATTCCGGTCCAGGGAAGACATGGCTTGGCAGTTCGGGCTGGACTGTTCTCATGAGGCACAGGGTCAGACTGATTTGCACATGGCCATGTCTGAACTGGGGTGGTGGAGTGAGCTAAAGAACGGTGCTGGATTAAACCCAGATCAGTTGACTGGGGGGTGAGTGTTTGTATTGTCAATGCTCCGTCCATCACCACCTTTGGTTTTTCTTTGTTCGCCCAGAAACAAAGTCATTCCTGGGCGGAGGTGTTCACACCTCCCCCAGGCCAGGAAGAGCCGTCTGTGGCAGGGGAGATTCCAAGGGCTTGCAGCTTTGTAATGCGATCCCCAGCCGCTCCTACTATCAGGAGCAGGCCCCCTTCCTCTCTCCCCTCCTGTTCAGCGGGAATTCAGGCAGGAAAAATTAGCAAGCCTAGAAGGTGTGCCCACCTCTACTAACCCCACCCCGAAGGTGGGGCAGGCAAAGTGAAGCTCACTCTTCATGCCCTCCATCTTGCAGATGGCAGGCTCTTCCCAATCAGGATTAGGGATTGTGCTCACTCCCCCATGTGGGTTGAGCACACCGAGGGTGTAGTCACCCTAAGGTCAGTAGCCCATTGGCTACTGACCTTGAGACCCTTAAAACGCCCCTAAATACAATAATTAGGGGTAAGCACTAAATGAAGAAGACAGATTCCCGCAACCTAAGAAGGACGAAAGAAGACGCCCAGTAGAGGAGACTACAGAGAAGAACTGACTTGGCCCCAGCTCTACAGGCCCGTCTGCCGTTTCCAGAGATCCTGCACCAAAAGTCGCCTTGTCCTGCAGCCAGCGACCTCCAGAACCCTGGGAGGACTGACTGCCTTCAATAAAGACCGGATCTTCTGTGAACAGCAGCTCTGTTCAAAAGAAACTCCCAAGACAGACTCTGAGCCTGCTGAGGACAAAGAAACTTGACACCTGGAACCACCACTGCACCAGACGCCTGTAGCCCGAGTTCGCGTGGCCCACCAGTCCCATCAAGGTACCCCAGCACTCCAGAGTTCGAGTCTACCGTGGGTTGACCCCACCAGGACTCCTCTATATCTCCTGCAGCCTCTGCATGGAGACCCACCCCCAAACCCTGAGTGGCCAAGTAAGGTGAAATTCGACCTCAAAAGACACCCTTGCATCCAGCCACCCTGCATCCTGGAGGCAAGAACCTGAGGTGCACCTATGTCCCTGAGCCCTCCAACTTACCTGCCCAGCTGTTGGTTCATCCAGGAAGTCTTCCTGGACCAAGCCTGCAGCTAGAAACCAAAACCGAAAATCCCCCTTAAAAACAACAGGCACCCGATGCCAAAACAGCACCCTGAACCCAGCCGCCCCCGTGCCACTGCGGGTGCACTTTGTGTGCTAAAACGGATCCCCCTTTGCCCTGAGCCTAACACCAGGAGCTTTGCTCCCACAACCTTGTGGCCTGCTTGTGAGCAGCTACCAACAGGAGGCCCTCTATTCCCCATTGGATAACATTGGGCCTCAGCACTCTGTACCCAGCCGCCCTAGTGCTGCTGAGTGTGTTTGAGAGTGCATCCTTAACCCTGGGGAACCGTTGTTCTAACCCCAGAAACTCAACCCAAAGACAGAGTACTTACCTGTTAACCGATAACTTCATTTCTCTCCATAGGAATAAATTGACTGTTTTCCCTTAAAAAATGTTTTAAGTGTGGAGTTGATTTGTATGAAAACCTGAAAAACTACAACTGTACAAAACTTATTTTGCTTACCTTTTCTCTAGGAAATGTCACAGTGTGTTATCTAGGCATATCACACAGAGTAGAAAAAGTAACGTAAAAAGTAATCTGAAAAGTAATTTCAACATTTTAACTTACCTGTATTTCAATCAATTGTATTTGAACCTGCATTCAATTGTAAAACATTGCATAATATTTTGCAAATCATTTAATTCACTTACCTGTGCCAGGCTTGGTTTGGTTCTAGAAGTAAAATAACTAAACAGTATTTTTATACAAAACAAATTGGTCTGAGTTCAGTCTTTGAGTGTGTGACATCATTTGCTGATTGAGTGAGTACAACAAATGCTCAACACTACCCTCTGATAACGCCTTACTGCTCGCCCACACTAATACAAATAGAGAGTAAGATGATATCTACTGTTACCTCTGCCTAAATGTGGGGTTCCACTGGACTTTGTGCACACTATACCTTATTTTGGTATAGTATATGCAGAGCCAGCTTCCTACAATATGTCCCACCCTTCATTTTCAGGGAGGGACCAATGTGGTGCAGTGGTGAGATCCAGACATTTATGTGCTCTCCACAAGAGTGAGCGTTAATAAAAATATTGATGAAGGATTTGAAACGCACAGGCACACAATGTCACTCCAACATGCATCATTATGGCTTCTCAAGTGGTAGTTCAGAATATCAAAAAGGAGAACAGAAGAAAGAAGACAAGTAATAAACTTCCAAGAACTGAATATGTGGTTGGCATTCAACACTTCTATATGGAGGACACCCATGTTCCATGCAATCTTCTGAGTGAAGGTCTCTGAATGATGAGGCTGGACTTAAAGGACACCTACCTCACGCAACCACTGTATGGACCACCCCGAAGATTTCACCAGTTTGAATGCAAGATCAGGTCTTCAAACTCCTCTGCCTTTTGTTTTATTGTCTGCCTTGTGGTACTTCATCAATTTGATGAAGATGGTTGCAGAGTTTATGTAAAGCAGTAGTCTCTGGCTTATTATCTACTCAGGAGGCCCTAACATTTGGGATCACATGAGGGTGGCAGTGGAGAACACAATGTCTGGGCTACCAGTCAACAACAAAAAGCCAGATCTACTTTTAAAGAGGATAACAGAGACTCTAGAATCAATGGTGGGCTTGGTGCAGTCCTGCAACTACCAAATTGCAGCACAGCCAGCATCACCATGCAGTTTAGGTAGACACAATGTTCCTGACATTATGGTAAGGACATCAGGCCTTCTGTCTTCTTCAAACCAATCAAATTTCTTGGCCTTCTATGTTACATGGCTCACAATAAGTTGAAGATCCTCCTTTTAAAAAACAATGTTTCTTTATACAACAGCTAGAACCCCACTGTTGATAGCAAGTGATGGCTACAACGCATGAAAGCCTGAAATGAAAAATCCAATGTGTACTGAGTGTGGACGTTGTGACAGACTCGGATACCAGCAGGCCAGACTTGTGCTCCAACTAGAACAAGTATTCCTGAACCTTAACATCTTCACAACAACAACAATTGGGATTACCATTTCACAAATTGCAATACAAAAAATTTAATTTACATGATCACCTGTCCATGCCAACTACACTACATCCTATGAACAAAAGGGGATAGGTCCATAAAGAAGTGGTGGGAGCTAGACCCTTTATAGAATATGTAACACAAATTGCCCGAACCACAAAATCTCCACAAGCTTCTTGAGAGGGAACGATCAATTTATTGTGATCACCCTCGACACTTTACTTAGTGTCAATGTTTTTTAAAAATCTTTTTCAAGTTATAACAAGCTACATGACAGAAAACGAACAATACATTAAATATTTACACAGCTATAAATACTTTGTACATACATGAAAAACAAATTCTTTGCACATTACAAAAACAAAATTCCTTGCATCAAACATTACAAAAAAACTAAGAATACATCGCAAACAACATTAGAACAAACATTACAATCAAAAATTGAGAAAAATATAGAGAAAACCAATCCAAGGGAGAATTATAAGCAAATGAATGGCTCTTAAACAAATCAATACTGGACCAGCCGGTCCTAGTATCGTGAAGATGACTTTTTATTCCACCCTATGAAAGTGCTGACGCGTTTCGAGATCATGCACAATGTCGCTGATCTCTCATCAGGGCTGTTTTATTCTTTGTATCTGCAAGATGCAAACAAAATATTTTACTCATCACTCCTCAAAACCAAACTTCTTTTAAGGCAATGGGCTGAGAAAGAAAATTGCTACATATTTATTTTATTTTCTTATAAAGCGCTAACAATCATCCGAGTAGGATATCACGGCGCTGTAATTACTAAAGTGCGTGGACAGTTGGCATGGGTCGAGTTGGATTACACTGGATGGGGGAAGAGGAAAGTTTTCAGATGTTTCCTAAATGCCAGGTGGCATTCTGTGAGTCGGAGGGCCACAGGCAGTTCGTTCCACTTGGAAGCAGCAATGTGGGAGAAGGCTCGCTCACCCATCCTGGCTCTCTTTACCCGAGGGGTTCTGGCACGTGCCGAGAATTGAGAGCGGAGGTTCCTGGTGGGAGCGTAGAACTGAATCCTGTTTCTAAGAATAAGTGGGCCTGTCTTATGCAGTGCTCTGTGTGTTATACACATCATTTTAAAAGTTGCTCTTTGCTTCATCCGCAACCAATGGAGATCACGCAAACAGCTCTTGGCTGAGTCAAATTTTCTTTTCATGCAAATAGCTTTGGCCGCTGCGTTCTGCACCATTTGGAGCTTGGTGTAGAGATAATCTGCCATGCCTAAGAACAGGGAGTTTCCATAGTCCAGCCTACTCATCAGGAGAGACTGGACTAGGATCTTTCTACACTCAGTGGGAATCCAGGGAAATACTCTTTTAAGCATTTTTAATATTGCAAAGCCTTTGCCGCATATGGCAGCTACGTGGGTTTTCATGGATAGGGAGGTGTCAATTGTTATTCCGAGATTCCTTGCTTTTGGTGTCGGAGCCGGTGGAGTCCCCAGGGCTTCTGGCCACCAGCTGTTGTTCCACAGTTGAGTGTGACCTCCAAACAGCAGAATCTCCGATTTGTCTGCGTTTAGTTTAAGGCAGTGCTTGTGCATCCATTCAGCCAGTTCAGAAAGACAGTTGAGTAACCTGTCTTTGGGGTTGTTCCTCTCATCCAAGATTACAGTTAGTTGGGTGTCGTCGGCATAAGAACAGATTTCGATGCCCTACTTTCTGCCTATTCCAGCAAGGGAAGACACAAAAACGTTGAACAATGTTGGGCTTAGCGAGGCCCCCTGTGGGACCCCGTATTTGATGTTCCGGCGTGGGGATGAGAACTTGCCCATGTTCACTGATTGCGTTCTATCCGATAGGAAGGACCGCAGCCATCCCAGTGCACTGTCCGTTTGTGAGATGTCCAGCAGGTTGTTTGTTTCGAGAAAACTGGCCAGTTGCCTGTTGACCAGTTTCTCTAGGACTTTCGACAGATAGGGAAGTTGGGATATGGGTCTGTAGTTGGCCGGGTCGTTGGTATCTAAACCTGCTTTTTTTAGAAGGGGGGTGACTGTGGCGTTCTTCCAGCTGGTTGGGAATTCTGCCGCTTCTAACGAGTGATTCAGTACTTGAGTCACTGCAGGACAGATTAGTGGAATCAGTTGCCGAAAAATATGGTGGGGGCATGGGTCCAGGGGGGAGCCAGATTTGATTTCAAGCATAGCTTTGCCCACTTCCTCTTCAGAGAATGGGCCAAAGCTAGAACAGCAAGCTTGGGGGGTGGATGGCTCGTGGTCCACCGGGCTGCCCGATTTGGGGTTGGGAAATGATGAGTAGATCTTGTCGATTTTTTCGCAGAAAAAGTTATTCATTTTGTCGCATCCTACTTGTGAGGGAGTCAGATTAGATGAGAGACTGGTAGGACTGCATAGCTCTTTTACTATTTTAAAAAGCTCTTTGGAGGAGTCTTTGTTTTCTATAATTCTGCGAGAAAAATAGTCCTTTTTTGCCTTCCTAATGGCTTTGGTGTATTGTGAAAGTTCTCTCTTGTAAACCATCCTAGTCTCTTGAGTTCTTGTTAACCTCCATTTGTGTTCGAGCATTGTGCATTTCCTTTTTAGCGTCTTTAGTTCTTGCCCGTACCAGTTTTCTGACATAGTGCGCCTGGGTTTGGCATCGCGGTGACGCTGTGAGCAATGCTCAAGAGCCATCGCGATGTGGTTCTGAAGTCTGTCTGTTGCTTCGTCAACACTTATTTTTCCTGTAGAGGAATGGACAAAGTGTTGCTGAAAAGTTTCAACCTTAAAGTTAGTAAAACGTCTCCTGTGGGTTGCTGCTTGATAGGCGGGCCTAGAGTTTTTAGCAGGTAGGTGAATATTGAACTCGACCATAAAGTGGTCCGTCCACAGTAATGGTTTTATCCCTATAATGGAGATGGGATTAATATTGGAGAACATCAAGTCGAGGGGGTGCCCGGCCCTATGAGTTGGTTGATTAATTCTCTGGGACAACTGCAGGATCTCCATATTCTCAGTTAGCTGTTTGGTGTGGGGGTTATTGCTATTGTCGTAATGAATATTGAAGTCCCCTAGGAGCAGTATATTTTTGCTATGAAGGCAGATTGGCATAACTTGTGCCAGAAGTTGAGCTTTAAAATCAGAGGTGCAACCAGGTGGGTTATAAATTATAGCACCACTGAATAAGATGGTGGTATTGGTGGATACTGAAAATGCCATGGCTTCATGGCTGCTGGCCTGGGTAATCGCCTCCTGTCTGCAAGTGAGGGAGTCTTTAAATAACAGTGCTACCCCACCTCCCTTTTTTTTCTCCCTATTCAAATTGAGAATTTTATAGTTGTCTGGGAGGGCCGTAGCGATGTCCGGGTACTATGATTGTCAAGCCACGTCTCCGTGATAAAGGCTAGGTCTGGTTGATCATTTTCCAAAATGTCCCAGATTTCAATTGCATGTTTAGGGAGGGACCTTGCGTTTAGATGGATACATCTTAAGACCATGTCCGAGGTAGTGGAGTGAGTGGGGCAGTGCCAGGGGTCACTCAGCCAGTGGCAGTTCCGACAGTTAACTGGCCCCATAGTATTCAAGGGTCCCAGTAGTGCACATGACGATTGGTGCAATGCGCATGGGGTGTTGAACTTTCTTAGTTCGCTGCCTGAGTATGTAATAACGCCTGTGCTCACTGGGCGTGGGTGGCTGGTAGGTAGGACAGGGGTTGTGGCCCCTGGTCCCGGACTGTCGCGGACGGGTGCAGACGGGCTTGCCTTTGGCGCGCCTTCGGCTGCTCCCGTCCGCTGCGCTTCCGGGGTGATGGCTCCATTTTGTATTGGCGAGGGCGGGAGGGTGGGAGGGGCCGAGCACTCGTCTGCTCGCCCTGCTCCTGCCCTCACCCAAGATGGCGGGGGCCCCAGCAGCGCCTACTCGGCTGCAGAGGGGGTGATCAGGAGAGCGTCAAGCCACAGCACACCAAGAATAGTAAATGGCGGCGGTGAGTAAAACACAGTATTTGTAGAAACACAGAATTTGATAACTCTTAAAAGATAACTCTACAGATTAAGGCCAGGGATGTCTGACAGATGCCAGTTCGCTATACTGTGTGTCTGTGCCAATTATATGTGGGCTATCTCGGACAAGCTATTAAGGCCTGTTTGAGTGCTATTGTATTTCAAAATGAGATAAGAGGCTTATCTTATTGTCAGACATCCCTGGCCTTAATCTGTAGCCTTACGTCCTCTTTGGGTGTAACTTTCGAGGACACTACAAGTCCCATCATGCCCTCTTTTGGAGGTGGGCTTTAAATACAGGAAGTGCCTGCGCGGCCATTTCTTAGGAGAAAACTTTGATCACACCAGTGGCGTGCTGTTATTTCAGAGCAGGTAAATGCCAGGACATGTGTTTGGTCCATTTAACGCTCAGAATCTGTTTGAATGCTCAGACTTTTAGCTACAAGCACTCACACTCATTTTTAGGTTTCGCCTGGCGTCCGCTGCGCAGCAGCGTTCGCGCAGGCGAAATCTGATGATCTACACTATGTGGCAATGTCCCTCCTTAGTCTACCATTGACTAGCTCCATAAATGGAGGCTAGCCATTGGCAGACATTGTTGTCCGTCACTTTTTGCCCGTCCGGACGCGAATCGGGGGCGTTCCCGTGCCTTTTTTTAAGTCCCGCCCCCTTCTTTCATCACCCGCCCCTTTCGTCACGGCATTGGCCGTGTTGCCCATCTTCCCGCCCCCTTTCCTGTTGTCCGCGTCCCCGTTCCGTTTGTCCCCGCCCTCCTCCCGCTGTCCGTTGTCTTGCTGTTTGTGGTTATCAAAACAGTGGCTCTTTTCGTCTTTTAGGTCTGTGTGCTCTGAAGACAGCCATTCATTCACTCGTCTGACAGGTCCATTGAATTATAGATTATCGAAGCATTTTAACACATTGAAAAAAGAATTACATGTCTATTAAAAAAATTGGATCTATTAAGAAAACTGCAGTTTCTATTCAAAATGCTACTCCACGATTATTTGGTCTTCGATAGGAGCACTGGATAACCACTCTAGTAACACTGCCCTTTCCACATTCAAATTGATTGTGTAACACTTATGCAACCATGCGCTTACCAGAAAGCCCGCCTTCTTACTATAATAAAAGGTGTGGCACACTTAATGTTGCCATCCCGCTACCGCTCTACAACTCGTGTTCCGAATATGCAAAGCAGGCAGGCCGTGATGATTTACGGCACGAGGGTGCAACATTCACGCTTGCGCAAGACCGCCATGGCCAGACAAGCAGATGCTTTCATGCAACCTTTACAATCCTTTCCCATCCATCAGTCGTGGAGTGACGTGCCCGTGAACTGAAGACCCGGAAGCGATGGCGGGTGGACGCAGCCAATCCCTCCTTGTGGGGGAGCGGTTTCGTGTGTGTGCACTGCTCTGCCCTCAGCGTGTCCTGGCTTTTGCTCTCTTGCACAGGCCTGGATTGCACATGGACTCGAGTCTGGACGTGTCTAGGGGCTGGGTGGTTTGGGTTGACGCAAGCTCTGTGCAGGCCAATGGCGATTCCCAGGGCAGGCTGCAAGTTCTTATTTATTTATTTATTTATTTATTCAAAGTTTTATATAGCGCGAACAGGATCCTTACAGATATCAGAGCGCTTCACAAAGACAGGGTAGGGGCAGTAGGAGTCAACAGAGATAATGGGAACTGTATAATAGTCAATAACATGGTAATAACATGGATAATAAAAACATACATAAAACCAATCCATATACAATCAGGTAAGGAAGTAATATAGGACAGCACAAGTCATTGATCCCACTACAGAGGTGTTCAGGTGGATCAGTAAACCAACGTGTATCATATCTTGGTCGGTAGTAAGAGAGTAGCGTAGTAGTGCCCCCAACAAGTAGAGTATAGTGCCAAGGGATAGGACTTGAACTTTGACCCTTCCTAACGACTTATCAAGACATGTTGTATCAACCTAGGCTCCTCCTTCCTGTCGGGGAAAGGGGGTTATAGGGAAGTCCAAAATGCATCAGCATATTCAGTGTTCCGTAAAAACATCAGTTTAAAGATTATGCAAAACAGACCTCGAAAGTCATAGGCCATCGCTGCATAATGCCCAGTCGGCGGTGCTGAGGTAGTTGCTGGGAGACAGCATTTTCCACTCCAAGAACGCATTTGGATGGCTTCGAACTTCGACTCGGGCTGATGAATTTACATGACTCTTTCCCCCAGGAAGCGTAGCTGCATGCCGAGTGAAAGTGTGCACCGATTGGTCAGGAGGACGAATGTTCTGGAAATGGCGTGGGGTATTCCAGAAACGTCATTCCCCACTCAAAATCTAGGGTGTCCCTACTAGCCTAAGCCTAATATATTTAAAGGGGCGTTATGTTAACATCTAATACCAGTTGTGACTCAGCAAGTGGACCCCCGCTCATATCATCACGGACGACGCATCACATGACCTCACAATGCAGGCCGTGCTCGGTACGTGGCACGCCATCCGAGCCCCCCTGCCTGCCCCAGAAGGACCCCTCGCCTTTTGCGGACAGGACGTGTGTATGTCATCTAAGCTGTTATGTCATTTTAGTAGAAACAATTTAATGGTGATACGGCGAGCTCAAGGTAAGTGTTTTTAAAATTTAAATATTGCCTATCCCGTCGTCTGTTGAATTCCAACACCCCGACTTCACCCCACCCGTCTCACTGCCCTGATGCTCTTACCTCTGCAGACTGCCACTTTGCCTGTGTGTGTGTGCGCCTGTGTGTATGAGTCTGTACGTACGCTTGTGTATGCCTGTGTTTTTGTATGTGCTTGTATGTGTATCCGTGTGTGCTTGTGTGTGTCCCTGTGTCTGCTTGTGTGTGTGCTCCTCTGTGTTTGTGTATGTGCTTGTATGTGTATCCGTGTGTGCTTGTGTGTGTCCCTGTGTCTGCTTGTGTGTGTGCTCCTCTGTGTTTGTGTATGTGCTTGTATGTGTATCCGTGTGTGCTTGTGTGTGTCCCTGTGTCTGGTTGTGTGTGTGCTCCTCTGTGTATGTGTGGGTGTGCTTGTGTTTGTGCCTGTGTGTGTCTGTTCCACATCATTGACTCCATCCAAGAGTTCTATGCCATACCACTCTACACAGTCACGTGTGTGTGTCTGGCTGTGTGTGTGTCTGGCTCTGTGTGTGTGTGTCTGGCTCTGTGTGTGTGTGTGTCTGGCTCTGTGTGTGTGTGTGTCTGGCTCTGTGTGTGTGTGTCTGGCTCTGTGTGTGTGTGTCTGGCTCTGTGTGTGTGTGTCTGGGTCTGTGTGTGTGTGTCTGGCTGTGTGTGTGTGTCTGGTTCTGTGTGTGTGTCTGGCTGTGTGTGATCTCTGAGCCGGTTGTGTGATAGGGCTGCCGAGGTGTGCTTTGCTGAGGCACACTTTCGTTTTTGGTGTGTGTTTATTTATTAGTTTTGGGATCAGTTTCTATTTTGTGCACGATTAATTGGTGTGAAGAGAATTTTGCCTCTGATTAGCATTCTACGTTCTTTATGAATGCAAGCACGTATAGCTCAACTTCCTGTTATCACAGTTACAGCTTATATGAACAGATCTTTCATGGCCAAATCTGTTGGAAATGTAGGTGCAAAAAATGTTGTGAAGTAAACAAATGGTCCTTTAATGGCGCCATTGAAGATGAAATGTAAAAAATAATTTCCCCTTTCTGAGGGTCTATGTTTTGAAGTTGATATGTGATAATGACCATATACAACTGAACATGGTTAAAAAGCATATCAACTTGTGCACAGTTTTGCGTGTTCTACTGAGAAATTAAATGTTTTGTATTGAATATTAAAAAGGGGTTTGTAGGTTTTTTATAGTAGTTAGCTGAACAGTATTAAGTTGACTAACTGTGCCCTCAGCTCTTACCCCTGTGCCCTCCGCTCTTACCCCTGTGCCCTTCGCTCTTACCCCTGTGCCCTCCGCTTTTACTCCTGTGCCCTCCGCTCTTACCCCTGTGCCCTCCGCTCTTACCCCTGTGCCCTCCGCTCTTACCCCTGTGCCCTCCGCTCTTACCCCTGTGCCCTCCGCTCTTGGCCCTCTGCCCTCAGCTCTTTGCCCTCTGCCCTCAGCTCTTTGCCCTCTGCCCTCAGCTCTTTGCCCTCTGCCCTCAGCTCTTTTCCCTCTGCCCTCAGCTCTTAGCCCCTCTGCCCTCTGCCCTGACACCTGTGCTCTGTGACCCTCGCCGGTGACCATGGCCAGCACGGCGGGGAAGATCGTGGCCTTCCTGCTGGCCCTGTTGGGCTGGGTGCTGGTCTGCTCCACGCTGCCCACCGACTACTGGAAGGTGTCAAGTATTGACGGCACGGCCACCTTCTGGTCCAACTTGTGGAAGACCTGCATCACCGACTCCACCGCCATCTCCAACTGCAAGGACTTCCCGTCCATGCTGGCCCTGGAGGGTGCGTCCCGACGGGGGGAGGGGGGTGCTGTGTGTGTGTCTGTGGCTCTGTGTATGTGTGTGTGGCTCTGCGTGTGGCTCTGTAGGTATGTATGTGTGTGGGTCTGTGTGTTTGTGTGTTGCATTTGCGAGAGATTAAGCTATTGGCATTGTAAATTACAGCCATTTATTTATCTGTTTTCAAAACCAACACCTAAATAAAAATGTTGTCATTTACAATGCCAATAGCTCTAACTTTTTCAAAGGCGAGACCGTTGCATTGTAAATGCTTGTTTCGTTTTTTTGCCAACACAGGACGGCCAATTGAGAGCATTTTATCAAAAAATTTCAGAAATTTAAAAGGGAACAGAAATACACCATTAAGGTAGGCGAAATCACTCCTGCCCATTCTGGTATATTTTTTAGGTTTCGACCTGGCCGTAGCGCTGCGAAGCAGGGCTACGCCCAGGCGAAAGCTATTGTTTACATTATGGGGACTTGAATCCGCCCCTTCTTCCATTGGCTAGCTCCATAAATGGAGGCTAGCCATTGGAAGACAGCGTTGTCAATCAGTCTTTCCCAGTGAGAACGCGATTCGGGGGCGTTTCTGGGTCTTTTTTTAAGCCCCGCCCCTCCTCTTCCCATTGGCTGGAATGTTACCTTCCAGCCAATGGGAAGGGGAGAGCACGAAAAACACGCCCCCGAATCCCTACACGCACTCCCATCCCACCCCCGTCCATTCATTCCCATGTCCTCGCCCTCCCTCTCTCCCTTGGCCTTGTTTTTTTAGCCGTCTCTCTCCCGCCCGCCCACTGTCCGTGCCTCCTCCCTCCCGCCCACCCACTGTCCGTGTTTGATGCCTTCGGGTAAAGTCCGCTATATAAATATGCATAAATAAAATAAATAAATAAAATACCCCTCCCTCCCGTTGTCCTGCCTTCTCCCTCCCGCCCGCCCACTGTCCGTGCCTCCTCCCTCCCGCCCGCCCACTGTCTGTGATGCTGTGAGGAGAGGGGAAGGTGTGTGGGAGGGGCAGGCGCGAGACGGCGTGTGCCGTGCCTGGAAAGAGGAGCGTGGTGCGCGAGACCGGGTGACATGCACTTCTCCATCCCAGAGACCGAGACCCGCAGCGGGGAGGGCGGGTCCTCCTACATGGTGAGTGATTGGGTCCCTGAGGGCGCCCCGTGCCTCTCACCCCTCTGCTTTACTCTGCCCTTCTCACCCCACCTACCTCTGGCTGTCCCGCTGTCTGTCTGCGGGTGTTGTCACCCTCTCCTCCTGTGTCCAGCTGGCGGTGCTCCTTTTGATTATCCTGCATCTCTCGTGCCTGTCACCCCTCTTCTTACCCCGCCCCCCATCATGCCGGTACATGAGCATCCTCCTGTCTGTACCCCCACCACCCCTCTGCAGGGCCAGTCTCCCCTTCTGCCTACAATGGACTAGAGTCGACTCTGCACTGGTTTGCTGCACATTATCCACGATGCTGAGCAGCGTGACTAAAGAAAAGAAAACATGTTTCTGGGTGCAAACACCATGCATGTACTCGCCTACAAAATGACACAATCACTTTCTATTTCTTTAGTTCCGGATCCAAGTTGGGTCGCTCACTAAAAAAAACAAAAACGCATAAAATCAAGATTTGAGTTTGGGAGGCTGAAGCAGTGAAGGTGACGGCAACACTGGGGACAGGAGGAGAGGCAATAACACAGGGGGCAAGCCTCATGGGGCGGTGGGGGTGCAGGGAGGCAAAACGGAGGGCGCAGTGTGAATAAGCAAAGCGGAGGGCGCGGGCGGGGAGGACAGCACAAGATACGTTAAGAGCAAAGTGGAGCATCTGAGAGTAAACCGGGGAAAGAACAGCATTGAGCGGGTATGAGAGAAGCACACGGGCAAGACCGCAAAGGGGGGGAGGTACAGCAGGCTTGTACATCATGGAGTGGGCGGCGTTAAGCACATGGGTGACAGAGAGCAACACCAAGTGCAAGAAGAGAGAAGCACATGAGTGAGACAGCTGGGAAATACACGCATTCTCATGGAGTGTGAAACTCAAATCAAACAAGCATTTGTAATGCAAAAGGTATCGCATTTACGCGAGTTTAAGCTATTGGCATTGTAAATGGCAATGCCTTTTATTTAGGTTTTAAAACAAAAATGAAAGGCATTATTTGCAATGTCAATAGCGCAAACTCGCGTAAATACGAAACCTATTGCATTGCAGATGCTTGTTTAATAATGCATGCACTATGCGAACAATGTAATTATCAGGCCCACTACTAAAACAATTTTCACTATTGTTTTAGGAGCTTATCCGCATGGTGGTAGACTACATACAAGTACGCCGGTTGGCGGCAGTCGACAATAGTAAGGTATGCTTTATGTAGTACTGGGTTACGCTTTAGTAATGAAACCACGAGCTGGTTTGAATTACTAATATAAAAACTTCTCAAAATTTCTTATAGGTTGTCCTGCCTGGCCACATAATTGGTTTCAAACCCCTTTACGCCTTAATGCCCTGCTCTACTTACAAACAAGTTTGGTATGTAGCAATTTTCTTTCTCAGCCCATTGCCTTAAAAGAAGTTTGGTTTTGCGGAGTGATGAGTAAAATATTTTCTTTGCATCTTGCAGATACAAAGAATAAAACAGCCCTGAGGAGAGATCAGCGACATTGTGCCTGATCTTGAAACGCGTCGGCACTTTCACAGGGTGGAATAAAAAGTCATCTTCACGATACTAGGACCGGCTGGTCCAGTATTGATTTGTTTAAGAGCCATTTATTTGCTTATAATTCCCCCTTAGATTGGTTTTCTCTATATTTTTCTCATTTTTTGATTGTAATGTTTGTTCTAATGTTGTTTGCGATGTATTCTTAGTTTTTTTGTAATGTTTGATGCAAGGAATTTTCTTTTTTGTAATGGGCAAAGAATTTGTTTTTCATGTATGTACAAAGTATTTATAGCTGTGTAAATATTTAATGTATTGTTCGTTTTCTGTCATGTAGCTTGTTATAACTTGAAAAAGATTTCAAAAAAACATTGACACTAAGTAAAGTGTCGAGGGTGATCACAATAAATTGATTGTTCCCTCTCAAGAAGCTTGTGGAGATTTTGTGGTTCGGGCAATTTGTGCTACATAAACTACACTACATCGGCATGACAAAACGCATGGTCAGAACACAAATCAGTTGTAATTTGTGATGTGATAGGGCAGCAACCAAAATGTCTGCACATTTCATTGATAAGAAACACACGGTAGGAGACCTACAGTGGACCATTATTGAACAAATCCCTAAAAATCCCAATTATTTAAAAAAGAACTACGCTGGGTTTTCCGTTTGGGAACTCATACCAATGGACTGAATGATGGCATAGCAAGGAGCTTCTTTGTCTGAACCAATGACAGTCAGAAATCTACAGGGACCTATACTGTTTCTCTTTGAACATATTCTAAGGTCCACAAAAAGCCAACATCATCCTAAAAGAAACATCACTAGCACATATAGCGCCAAAAAGAAGCCTCATTCAATACTATTTGTCCAAAACCAGTAATACACAGTGGTGACATCACCACTTCTGCTTTTGTTTAAAAACCTTAACAGTGATGACCACAGAGCAGTCGGTACCCTTCTTGCTCTATAATTTTCCTCATCATCACTGTCATTGCCGTAATTACTAGTTCATTCATTTGATCCTGTACTGCTAGGAAGTCCAAACTACACTCCCCCTTTTTTGGTAAAACATCTGAGGCACGATCTACCAGGCCTTTTTTTTTTTAACTACATTTTTCACCTTTTTTTCTTACACAAAAATGACTCAATTTGAAGCCAGACTTTTTTTTATGATGGGAGCCTTTTCATAACAATGTTTATCAGGATCCTTTATTAACGAAATAATTTATCTTGTTTGTATTAAAATTGCAGAAAGAACTGCAGATTCAGGTTTGACATTTACCGCCAGTTGGAGGCTCAAACTGGCGTAGTGAGCGAGTACAAATTACCCAGAACACCAACGGTTGCCATTTTGTAGAGTCTAGGCAATGCTGACACGAGGACGCAAGCACGAGCGGGCCCGACATTTAACAGGACGGTCTCAGAGCGCACTTTCACCTTCGGAGCCACGGCAGGCATAGAATTGCTGGGTGAGGGAGCAGCTTTGATGAAGTGAGTACGGCATAACCGATCCCCTTGACAACAAGCATTTCTCCACTTGATTGATATACCTATATCTATCATCAGTGTCTTGACAAAAATCTTTTAGCTTTCAGTGTGTGACTACAAGCGCCCCTCCCCTCCCCTCCTGTGCAGAGCTCATGGGGCCAAACTTAGGGATAAATAAAGTATACAAACAGACACATAACGTATTTTCTTACACACTATGTATGTCAACCAGACAATCATTTTCACTACCACGATGATAAACGCATTATTTTTGCAAATAGACAAATCGAATCACTACTAGCCAGGTGTACAATGGACATATACAAAGGGGCTACTACCCCAAATTCTCAACCAGTATATAGATGATCCCTTCATAGAGTGTGTGATTTATGTTTCATGTCCTGCATTGTCTTGTATGTTTTTCCATAAGGGCAGCACAACACTAATAATTTAATGACATAACCTAGCCGTGCATAAGTGAAAATTATATCACTGTGGTTCCACAAGTTGGTGAACTGTTTAGTCAATATAACTTTGACAGGTTAATCGTTTTTGTTATATCGCATCTTTCCAGGTCATATTGAAGAAGCATACCTATTAGGTATTGCATTTTTCATGATAATTTCTTTATATCACCTGAACATTAATTAACCCCTTCAGTGCTAATGACAAGGGTAACTCGTCATGGAGTTTCCATTGATTTCAATGGAAAGTCAATGGGAAGAGGTGGATGTACCTTAGCATCCAAGTGGTTAAGAAGACCATCAGTTTTCTTTAGGAGTGGTACAAGGGATCATTTAGTCCGGTCCTGATGAAAAACCGCAGGGGTAAGGCTTGAAAGATGTAGACCGGGAGACACGCATTCATCACAGTGTGTTTCTCTCAAATTCCCCGTCTTAACAATACTAGCTACATGATTCAATAAAGTTAAAGTTTCACGTGGCCAGGTATTTTCTTCAACTACAAAAGTTCCACTGGCCCTTCCACTCTCACATAACTGTATAGCCCACACCTTCCAAAGTGCTCTGACGTCTCCGTCGGTCGCAGCACGTCCCGCAGCGGGGAGCGAAGAACCCAATGATGAATCATTCCACCAAGGGACTTTTTGGTGGGTAAGGGTTATTTTAAGAAAACATAGTATTCCTCTATATTACTAAGAATACTTGAAGGATAGTTTGTTGAAATATGAGTGGAATTTTCTTTGGTTATTTATACGACGCATGAAAGCCTGGAATGAAAAAGCCAAATTGGACTTAGTGTGGACATGGTGACAGACTCAGATACCAGTAGGTCAGACTTGTGCTCCACAAGCAGGGATATATCAAAACGTGGCAAATCATACAGAAAATAGATTAATTTCCTTTGGATACAACCCACCAGACAGTTGACATGGAAATGTAATTTGTTTTCAGACTGAAGAACCGGGATAACCCACTTACTGGGTCTCGGCGGTGGGGGAACCGCCCAAATCTTCCATACTTAGTAAAAGGAGAAACAGGAGAGTTCGTCTAAAGGAGGAACCCAGATTTATTTCAAGAGCCCGGGTTATGGAACAGAGTCCCAAGCTAGTCAGAGACAAAACCCAGGAGGCTGCTACTTCACTCTGTAGCTTACAAGCCTTTTATACATTTTTCATCCCAGTCTTTTGGCTGTCAGGGCAGTGTTTACAGTTGATAACCAGATCCAGACGATGTTTGTAGTTAGTGACCTGGTTAAGGCTTGGTACACAGATCATTGTTCACTCAGCTTTGATCAAGGCTCAGTTTTTCAGGTCTTTGTTCAATTGCCTTGATCAAAGCCCGGTCCTTCAAGTCACTGTTTAATCACCCTGATCAGGGCCCAACAGTCAGACCAGTGTCTAGATAACCTGATCATGGTGTCAAGGATGTTTACCAGGCTGGGAGCAGGAGATAGAAAACAAGCTTGTTTACACAGGGCGTGGGTGTCTCATGTCTTTCTGTTGAACTGCAAAGAACAGGGGGTTGGGTGTGCGAACGTTCCTGGGCAGAAATGTAGGCTGTAAGATGGTTTTTGTCGTGTCAGTTTAGATTTTATTCAGGCATCAGCAGAAATGACCAGGTAGGTTGTGTGGAAGTGTTTGACACAAGATGGCAATGAAAAAGCAATGGAGTCCCGGTACCGATGATGCTAATCAGAAAAACAATTTTCCTCAGTCCCTCCTTTTGCCATTGAGTGGCAAATACTTTTAAGAAATGTCAATGTTCATAAGACCATCTGTTTCTTGTTGGAGCATCATCATCATCATATTGGTGTTGTGAATGTGGAGGCTTGATGGTCTGGACACACAATGTACAGAGCACTGGCAGGCACTGAAAGCACAAACAGCTGGAGACCAGGACAGCTACTCCCAAGGCAAGGAAGATGAGGACCCTCCAACCCCACTGGGAAAGGAGGCCCCAGATCCAGCCGGTGAGGGACCAGCTGCCTTCATCCAAATGAATTTCGGAAGAAAGGTGATGCAGACGTCGGATGGCATCGTACACTGTAGGTGTGTTGTCTGAGATGTACACGCAGCAGCGAGAGCCGTTCAATTTACATACACCACCACGATCAGCAAGGATGACGTCGAGGACCATGCGGTTTTGGAGCGTTATAAGGCAGTCTGCCTGTAGCTCTGCAGTGATATTGGAGAGGGCACCAGCTGTTATTGTGATGGTGGCCTCAAGGACCCTGGTCAGTCCACGTACAGCCCGACTGTTTGCCATGAGGCCCCAGAATGGAAGGAAACCTTTAAAGAAGTGCCCGGCTTCCTGGCCCGCTGTATCCTCGGCTGATATGACGCCCCTACGTGAGCGGGGCAGGGCGTCCTTCATTGACTGGTGGTAACCTCCATGGGTAGAGTATGTTGGTGGAAGGAGGAACGCCAGATAGCAGGTACCAGACTGTTCGTCGAGTGGTTGAGTTGAATACTACCATTTCACGGAGTTCATCTGATGGTAATAGCAATGTGGACGAGCTGGTCAGGCAAAAAGGAGCATTGGCATTGCCAGATCTGTTCCACCAGAAGTCATCCCGAAATGTCCCAAGGATAGAATTGGCAGTACCATTTACAGTGTAGGCCTCCTGCATCAGCATCCACCATGCAAGACAAGACCCAGTGATGGAGAAGGGGGAAGGAAAGAATGGAACAGGGTGTATAATGGAATGCGGCATCAGTCCACAAACCCAGCAGTTGTAAGTGTTCATGATCAGCTGATGATGATGCAACGTTTGGATGAAGGTGTTGTTGAAGAATTCTGCACGGCGGGGTAATTTGAGGGCTGGTAGCGTGTAATACTGGTGTTCTGCAGGAGTCGGGGTAGGAGTTGGTGAGGTAACAGGATGGTAGATTAGTAACTGCCAACCAAGGATAGACAGGATGAGGGAGACAAACAGCGTCACCACGGTGGCTATGAAGCATTTACTATGTCGGAGACTGACATCTTGTTTCTGGATTCAGGCGTTTTGGACGGCTGCCATTGTGCTAAGCCAGGGACCTCTAGTGGCTGTCTGTGATTGGTGGTTGCTTCATTGGGCGCAGGTGCCAAGGAGCCCTATGGCATACCTTAGTCTGACACACCAGCACTACTCTCATCTGGGAAGATCACAGCCCTACAGCCTATCGGCACTTCGCGAAGTCAAGGGCAAGCCTTCCCTCGGGGGCGCAAGGTGTATCGGTCGGAAGAAGGAACAGTATGGTCGGGAAACAATTGTTCTTGGTGTTGAGGTGAGTTAGGGAAAGGTTCCGCGCTTCCTTTCAGTATGTTGTCACTCTCTGCTTCCGTAGATGTAGAATGCAGTCTGGCATCGATGAATGGGACAAACGTCGGAACTGTTTCTGTTTCTGAGACTCCTTGTCTTTCCCTCACCCACTGATCATATGTGAGGGGCAGAGGCACACGCCGGCAGTGAGACGAATGAACCCAATTCTTCCGACCTTCTACTTTCACAGCGGTGCGGGTGGCCAGTAACACCTGACGGGGCTGTGTCCAGCGGGGCTCGAGGCTCTTAGTCCGTTGAAAGTTCCGGAACAGGACATATTCTCCAGGTTGGATAATGTGTCCTGGGCCCTCGCTTTTGTCAGGTATGGCCTCGTGCACCTGGTGATAAAGAGTACAAAAGGTATTAGTTAGACTGTACAGATAATCAGTTAATACAGGGTATTCAACATCAGACAGTTTCTTAGGCCGTGGGACAACCCAGACATTGGCAGGCCTCCCGAACACGATCTCGTGGGGGATAGCCCTATCCCGGTGTGTGCCGTTGTTCTTGTAGACAGTAGGGCTTGGGAAAGAGCATCAACCCAAGTGACACCTGTCTCGGCTACTATTTTGGTCATTTTAGTTTTTAGGATGCCATTGTACACCTCTACTAGACCTGCTGACTGGGTGTGGTTAGCTGCATGAAATTTATGGTTTATACCCAATGTTGTACAGACATATTCCATAATTTGGGCAGTAAAGTGGGTCCCGTTGTCACTCCAGATCAAGCAGGGCAAACCGAATCGTGGGAGGTATTCTTTTAATAGCACTTTGGCGGTAGTGATAGCGGTGCAGTCTTTGACGGAGTAGGCCTCCACCCATCGGCTGAAGGTACAGACCACCACCTGGACATATTTTAGATTGTTACATCTGTCCATCTGGATGTAATCCATTTGGAGGACTTCAAAAGGGAAGGTAGGAGAAGAGAATCCTCCTTTAGGAGCAACTGTGCCTTTTCCTGGGTTATACTTTAGGCAAATCATGCATGTTTTAACCAGCTTTTCAGCATTTGCTGGTATCTTAGAGTTGTACCACGTAGGTTCCAATAGCTTGCATATCCCTTTTGCACTAATGTGAGCAGGTCCATGGGCCATCGTAACTACTTGTGGCACGTGACTGTCCAGTAACATCCATTGTCTTTCCATAGTCGTACGTACCCAGCAACCATCAATTCCCTCCTTTGCTAATTGCTCCTTCCACACCCTTAGTTCCTCAGGAGTAGCATGGGACTGAATATCAATCACGCTTTGTACTGTGTTTTCAACCATGCCCTCATCTGTCACCCACCTAACATTGGGCCTCAGCACTCTGTACCCGGCCGCCCTAGTGCTGCTGAGTGTGTTTGAGAGTGCATCCTTAACCCTGGGGAACCGTTGTTCGAACCCCAGAAACTCAACCCAAAGACAGAGTACTTACCTGTTAACCGATAACTTCATTTCTCTCCATAGGAATACATTGACTGTTTTCCCTTAAAAAATGTTTTAAGTGTGGAGTTGATTTGTATGAAAACCTGAAAAACTCCAACTGTACAAAATTTATTTTGCTTACCTTTTCTCTAGGAAATGTCAAAGTGTGTTATCTAGGCATATCACACAGAGTAGAAAAAGTAACGTAAAAAGTAATCTGAAAAGTAATTTCAACATTTTAACTTACCTGTATTTCAATCAATTGTATTTGAACCTGCATTCAATTGTAAAACATTGCATAATATTTTGCAAATCATTTAATTCACTTACCTGTGCCAGGCTTGGTTTGGTTCTAGAAGTAAAATAACTAAACAGTATTTTTATACAAAACAAATTGGTCTGAGTTCAGTCTTTGAGTGTGTGACATCATTTGCTGATTGAGTGAGTACAACAAATGCTCAACACTACCCTCTGATAACGCCTTACTGCTCGCCCACACTAATACAAATAGAGAGTAAGATGATATCTACTGTTACCTCTGCCTACATGTGGGGTTCCACTGGACTTTGTGCACACTATACCTTATTTTGGTATAGTATATGCAGAGCCAGCTTCCTACAATATGTCCCACCCTTCATTTTCAGGGAGAGACCAATGTGGTGCAGTGGTGAGATCCAGACATTTATGTGCTCTCCACAAGAGTGAGCGTTAATAAAAATATAGATGAAGGATTTGAAACGCACAGGCACACAATGTCACTCCAACCTGCATCATTATGGCTTCTCAAGTGGTAGTTCAGAATATCAAAAAGGAAAACAGAAGAAAGAAGACAAGTAATAAACTTCCAAGAACTGAACATGTGGTTGGCATTCAACACTTCTATATGGAGGACACCCATGTTCCATGCAATCTTCTGAGTGAAGGTCTCTGAATGATGAGGCTGGACTTAAAGGACACCTACCTCACGCAACCACTGTATGGACCACCCTGAAAATTTCACCAGTTTTAATGCAAAATCAGGTCTTCAAACTCCTCTGCCTTTTGTTTTATTGTCTGCCTTGTGGTACTTCATCAATTTGATGAAGATGGTTGCAGAGTTTATGCAAAGCAGTGGTCTCTGGCTTATTATCTACTCAGGAGGCCCTAACATTTGGGATCACATGAGGGTGGCAGTGGAGAACACAATGTCTGGGCTACCAGTCAACAACAAAAAGCCAGATCTACTTTTAAAGAGGATAACAGAGACTCTAGAATCAATGGTAGGCTTGGTGCAGTCCTGCAACTACCAAATTGCAGCACAGCCAGCATCACCATGCAGTATAGGTAGACACAATGTTCCTGACATTATGGTAAGGACATCAGGCCTTCTGTCTTCTTCAAACCAATCAATATTTCTTGGCCTTCTATGTTACATGGCTCACAATAAGTTGAAGATCCTCCTTTTAAAAAACAATGTTTCTTTATACAACAGCTAGACACCCACTGTTGATAGCAAGTGATGGCTACAACGCATTAAAATAATTTCAAAAAGGGGGTGGTGATGGACATAGTATCTGAGTTAATCAGAACACTCCTACCCAGTCAACAGATCAGGGCTTGATCCATCACCGTTTTTTAGCTCACGGCATCATCCCAATTCAGAACCTGGCTATATGCAAATTAGTCTGTCCCTGGCCCAGTGCATCATGGGAACAGGGCAGACCAAATTACCATGCCAATTCTTCACTGGAAAGGAAACAAGCTTCCGGGGACCGGTTTCTGCCATTACAGCCGTCTTCGGCCCGGCTTGCTCTGTCCATCACCACCCCCTTTTTGAAATTATTTTGGCCACCACAAGTTTAGAAGGGTATGCTCAGATGTGAGTCCCTTGCTCACTGCACCATCAGGATTCAAGCAAGCCGGGCCGAAGACGGCTGTAATGCCAGAAACCCGTCCCCGGGAGCTTGTTTCCTTTCCAGTAAAGAATTGGCTTGGTAGTTTGGTCTGCCCTGTTCCCATGATGCACTGGGCCAGGGGCAGACTAATTTGCATGTAGCCAGGTTCTGAACTGGGATGGTGCAGTGAGCTAAAAACCGGTGATGGATCAAGCCCTGATCTGTTGACTGGGTAGGAGTGTTCTGATTAACTCAGATACTCTGTCCATCACCACCCCCTTTTTTAAATTATTTTGGCCACCACAAGTGTGGAAGGGTATGCTCAGATGTGAGTCCCTTGCTCACTGCACCATCAGGATTCAAGCAAGCCGGGCCGAAGACGGCTGTAATGCCTGAAACCGGTCCCCGGAAGCTTGTTTCCTTTCCAGTAAAGAATTGGCTTGGTAGTTTGGTCTGCCCTGTTCCCATGATGCACTGGGCCAGGGACAGACTAATTTGCATTTAGCCAGGATCTGAACTGGGATGGTGCAGAGAGCTAAAAAACGGTGATGGATCAAGCCCTGATCTGTTGACTTGGTAGGAGTGTTCTGATTAACTCAGATACTCTGTCAATCACCACCCCCTTTTTGAAATTATTTTGGCCACCACAAGTGTGGAAGGGTATGCTCAGATGTGAGTCCCTTGCTCACTGCACCATCAGGATTCAAGCAAGCCGGGCCGAAGACGGCTGTAATGCCTGAAACCGGTCCCTGGAAGCTTGTTTCCTTTCCAGTAAAGAATTGGCTTGGTAGTTTGGTCTGCCCTGTTCCCATGATGCACTGGGCCAGGGACAGACTAATTTGCATTTAGCCAGGATCTGAACTGGGATGGTGCAGAGAGCTAAAAAACGTGATGGATCAAGCCCTGATCTGTTGACTTGGTTGGAGTGTTCTGATTAACTCAGATACTCTGTCCATCACCACCCCCTTTTTGAAATTATTTTGGCCACCACAAGTGTGGAAGGGTATGCTCAGATGTGAGTCCCTTGCTCACTGCACCATCAGGATTCAAGCAAGCCGGGCCGAAGACGGCTGTAATGTCAGAAACCGGTCCCCGGAAGCTTGTTTCCTTTCCAGTAAAGAATTGGCTTGGTAGTTTGGTCTGCCCTGTTCCCATGATGCACTGGGCCAGGGACAGACTAATTTGCATGTAGCCAGGTTCTGAACTGGGATGGTGCAGTGAGCTAAAAAACGGTGATGGATCAAGCCCTGATCTGTTGACTGGGTAGGAGTGTTCTGATTAACTCAGATACTCTGTCCATCACCACCCCCTTTTTGAAATTATTTTGGCCACCAAAAGTGTGGAAGGGTATGCTCAGATGTGAGTCCCTTGCTCACTGCACCATCAGGATTCAAGCAAGCCGGGCCGAAGACGGCTGTAATGCCAGAAACCGGTCCCCGGAAGCTTGTTTCCTTTCCAGTAAAGAATTGGCTTGGTAGTTTGGTCTGCCCTGTTCCCATGATGCACTGGGCCAGGGACAGACTAATTTGCATGTAGCCAGGTTCTGAACTGGGATGGTGCAGTGAGCTAAAAAACGGTGATGGATCAAGCCCTGATCTGTTGACTGGGTAGGAGTGTTCTGATTAACTCAGATACTCTGTCCATCACCACCCCCTTTTTGAAATTATTTTGGCCACCACAAGTGTGGAAGGGTATGCTCAGATGTGAGTCCCTTGCTCACTGCACCATCAGGATTCAAGCAAGCCAGGCCGAAGACGGCTGTAATACCAGAAACCGGTCCCCGGAAGCTTGTTTCCTTTCCAGTAAAGAATTGGCTTGGTAGTTTGGTCTGCCCTGTTCCCATGATGCACTGGGCCAGGGACAGACTAATTTGCATGTAGCCAGGTTCTGAACTGGGATGGTACAGTGAGCTAAAAAACGGTGATGGATCAAGCCCTGATCTGTAGACTGGGTAGGAGTGTTCTGATTAACTCAGATACTCTGTCCATCACCACCCCCTTTTTGAAATTATTTTGGCCACCACAAGTGTGGAAGGGTATGCTCAGATGTTAGTCCCTTGCTCACTGCACCATCAGGATTTAAGCAAGCCGGGCCGAAGACGGCTGTAATGCCAGAAACCGGTCCCCGGAAGCTTGTTTCCTTTCAAGTAAAGAATTGGCTTGGTAGTTTGGTCTGCCCTGTTCCCATGATGCACTGGGCCTGGGCCAGACTAATTTGCATGTAGCCAGGTTCTGAACTGGGATGGTGCAGTGAGCTAAAAAACGGTGATGGATCAAGCCCTGATCTGTTGACTGGGTAGGAGTGTTCTGATTAACTCAGATACTCTGCCCATCACCACCCCCTTTTTGAAATTATGTTGGCCACCACAAGTGTGGAAGGGTATGCTCAGATGTGAGTCCCTTGCTCACTGCACCATCAGGATTCAAGCAAGCAGGGCCGAAGACGGCTGTAATGCCAGAAACCGGTCCCCGGAAGCTTGTTTCCTTTCAAGTAAAGAATTGGCTTGGTAGTTTGGTCTGCCCTGTTCCCATGATGCACTGGGCCAGAGACAGACTAATTTGCATGTAGCCAGGATCTGAACTGGGATGGTGCAGTGAGCTAAAAAACGGTGATGGATCAAGCCCTGATCTGTTGACTGGGTAGGAGTGTTCTGATTAACTCAGATACTCTGTCCATCACCACCCCCTTTTTGAAATTATTTTGGCCACCACAAGTGTGGAAGGGTATGCTCAGATGTGAGTCCCTTGCTCACTGCACCATCAGGATTCAAGCAAGCCGGGCAGAAGACGGCTGTAATGCCAGAAACCGGTCCCCGGAAGCTTGTTTCCTTTCCAGTAAAGAATTGGCTTGGTAGTTTGGTCTGCCCTGTTCCCATGATGCACTGGGCCAGGGACAGACTAATTTGCATGTAGCCAGGTTCTGAACTGGGATGGTGCAGTGAGCTAAAAAACGGTGATGGATCAAGCCCTGATCTGTTGACTGGGTAGGAGTGTTCTGATTAACTCAGATACTCTGTCCATCACCACCCCCTTTTTGAAATTATTTTGGCCACCACAAGTGTGGAAGGGTATGCTCAGATGTGAGTCCCTTGCTCACTGCACCATCAGGATTCAAGCAAGCCAGGCCGAAGACGGCGGTAAGACCAGAAACCGGTCCCCGGAAGCTTGTTTCCTTTCCAGTAAAGAATTGGCTTGGTAGTTTGGTCTGCCCTGTTCCCATGATGCACTGGGCCAGGGACAGACTAATTTGCATGTAGCCAGGTTCTGAACTGGGATGGTGCAGTGAGCTAAAAAACGGTGATGGATCAAGCCCTGATCTGTTGACTGGGTAGGAGTGTTCTGATTAACTCAGATACTCTGTCCATCACCACCCCCTTTTTGAAATTATTTTGGCCACCACAAGTGTGGAAGGGTATGCTCAGATGTTAGTCCCTTGCTCACTGCACCATCAGGATTCAAGCAAGCCGGGCCGAAGACGGCTGTAATGCCAGAAACCGGTCCCCGGAAGCTTGTTTCCTTTCCAGTAAAGAATTGGCTTGGTAGTTTTGTCTGCCCTGTTCCCATGATGCACTGGGCCAGGGACAGACTAATTTGCATGTAGCCAGGTTCTGAACTGGGATGGTGCAGTGAGCTAAAGAACGGTGATGGATCAAGCCCTGATCTGTTGACTGGGTAGGAGTGTTCTGATTAACTCAGATACTCTGTCCATCACCACCCCCTTTTTGAAAATATTTTGGCCACCACAAGTGTGGAAGGGTATGCTCAGGTGTGAGTCCCTTGCTCACTGCACCATCAGGATTCAAGCAAGCCGGGCCGAAGACGGCTGTAATGCCAGAAACCGGTCCCCGGAAGCTTGTTTCCTTTCCAGTAAAGAATTGGCTTGGTAGTTTGGTCTGCCCTGTTCCCATGATGCACTGGGCCAGGGACAGACTCAATCAATCAATCAATCAAAGCATTTATATAGCGCACTACTCACCCGGAGGGTCTCAAGGTGCTGGGGGGAGGGGGTCCGCTACTGCTCGAACAGCCAGGTCTTGAGCTGCTTCCTGAAGGCAAGGTGGTCCAGGGTCAGGCGGAGGTGGGTCGGAAGGGAGTTCCAAGTCTTGGCAGCCAGGTAGGAGAAGGACCTTCCTCCTGTGGTGGCTCTTCGGATGCGGGGGACGGCGACGAGGGCGTGGCTGGTCGATCGAAGCTGGCGTTTGGGAGCGTAGAAGTTGAGGCGGCTGTTGAGGTATCCTGGGCCTTGGTTGTGAAGGGCTTTGTGTGCGTGGGTGAGGAGCCGGAAGGTGATTCTCTTGTTGACCGGGAGCCAGTGTAGGTCTCTCAGGTGTCCGGAGATGTGGCTGCGGCGGGGGATGTCCAGGATGAGTCGCGCTGAGGTGTTCTGGATCCGCTGGAGTCTCTTCTGGAGTTTGGCGGTGGTTCCGGCGTAGAGGGAGTTGCCGTAGTCCAGACGGCTGGTGACGAGGGCCTGGGTGACCGTCTTCCTGGTCTCGGTGGGGATCCATCGGAAGATCTTACGTAGCATGCGCAGGATGTTGAAGCACGACGAGGAGACGGCGTTGACTTGTCTGGTCATGGAGAGGGAGGAATCCAGGATGAAGCCCAGGTTATGTGCGTGGTCTGTGGGTTTGGGTGCGCTGCCCAGGGCGGGGGGCCACCAGGAGTCGTCCCAGGCGGAGGGTGATGATCCCAGGATGAGGACTTCCGTCTTGTCCGAGTTCAGTTTCAGGCGGCTGTTTGACATCCATTTGGCTACTTCTGTCATCCCTTCGTGCAGGTTGGCTCTGGCGGTGGCGGGGTCGTTGGTGAGGGAGAGGATCAGCTGGGTGTCGTCGGCGTAGGAGATGATGTTGAGGTTGTGCTGGTGTGCGATGGCTGCGAGGGGGCTCATGTAGACGTTGAAGAGTGTTGGGCTGAGCGAGGAGCCTTGAGGAACGCCGCAGATGACTTTGGTGGCCTCCGATCTGAAAGGGGGGAGGCGGACTCTCTGTGTCCTTCCGGCGAGGAAGGAGATGATCCACTCCAGTGCCTTCTCCTGGATTCCGACGTTGCTGAGGCGCTGCACTAGGGTACGGTGGCAGACAGTGTCGAAGGCCGCGGAGAGGTCCATGAGGATGAGGGCCGCTGTTTCTCCGTTGTCGAGCAGGGCTCGGATGTCATCGGTAGCTGCGATCAGGGCAGTCTCGGTGCTGTGGTTGGCCCGGAAGCCAGACTGCGAGAGGTCGAGGGAGCCGTTCGTCTCGAGGAAGGCGGCCAGTTGCTTGTTGACGGTCTTCTCGATGACTTTTGCCGGAAACGGGAGCAGCGAGATGGGGCGGTAGTTCTTGAGGTCGGTGGGGTCGGCTGATGGTTTCTTAAGTAGAGCGTTGAGTTCGGCGTGCTTTCAGCTCTCCGGGAAAGTGGCGGTGTCGAAGGAGGTTTTGATGATGTCCCGCAGGTGGGGTGCGATGACCGCGTCGGCCTTGTTGAAGACGTGGTGAGGGCAGGGGTCGGTCGGAGATCCAGAGTGGATGGAGTTCATCGTGCGGATGGTGTCTTCGGTGCTGATCGGGGTCCAGGCGCGGAGGGTGGTGGTGGGGGGCGGTGGTTCGGTCGTGGCGTGCGTCGGACTAATTTGCATGTAGCAAGGTTCTGAACTGGGATGGTGCAGTGAGCTAAAAAACGGTGATGGATCAAGCCCTGATCTGTTGACTGGGTAGGAGTGTTCTGATTAACACAGATACTCTGTCCATCACCACCCCCTTTTTGAAATTATTTTGGCCACCACAAGTGTGGAAGGGTATGCTCAGATGTGAGTCCCTTGCTCACTGCACCATCAGGATTCAAGCAAGCCGGGCCGAAGACGGCTGTAATGCCAGAAACCGGTCCCCGGAAGCTTGTTTCCTTTCCAGTAAAGAATTGGCTTGGTAGTTTGGTCTGCCCTGTTCCCATGATGCACTGGGCCAGGGACAGACTAATTTGCATGTAGCCAGGTTCTGAACTGGGATGGTGCAGTGAGCTAAAAAACGGTGATGGATCAAGCCCTGGTCTGTTGACTGGGTAGGAGTGTTCTGATTAACTCAGATACTCTGTCCATCACCACCCCCTTTTTGAAATTATTTTGGCCACCACAAGTGTGGAAGGGTATGCTCAGATGTGAGTCCCTTGCTCACTGCACCATCAGGATTCAAGCAAGCCGGGCCGAAGACGGCTGTAATGCCAGAAACCGGTCCCTGGAAGCTTGTTTCCTTTCCAGTAAAGAATTGGCTTGGTAGTTTGGTCTGCCCTGTTCCCATGATGCACTGGGCCAGGGACAGACTAATTTGCATGTAGCCAGGTTCTGGACTGGGATGGTGCAGTGAGCTAAAAAAACGGTGATGGATCAAGCCCTGATCTGTTGACTGGGTAGGAGTGTTCTGATTAACTCAAATACTCTGTCCATCACCACCCCCTTTTTGAAATTATTTTGGCCACCACAAGTGTGGAAGGGTATGCTCAGATGTGAGTCCCTTGCTCACTGCACCATCAGGATTCAAGCAAGCCGGGCCGAAGACGGCTGTCATGCCAGAAACCGGTCCCCGGAAGCTTGTTTCCTTTCCAGTAAAGAATTGGCTTGGTTGTTTGGTCTGCCCTGTTCCCATGATGCACTGGGCCAGGGACAGACTAATTTACATGTAGCCAGGTTCTGAACTAGGATGGTGCAGTGAGCTAAAAAACGGTGATGGATCAAGCCCTGATCTGTTGACTCGGTAGGAGTGTTCTGATTAACTCAGATACTCTGTCCATCACCACCCCCTTTTTGAAATTATTTTGGCCACCACAAGTGTGGAAGGGTATGCTCAGATGTGAGTCCCTTGCTCACTGCACCATCAGGATTCAAGCAAGCCGGGCCGAAGACGGCTGTAATGCCAGAAACCGGTCCCCGGAAGCTTGTTTCCTTTCCAGTAAAGAATTGGCTTGGTAGTTTGGTCTGCCCTGTTCCCATGATGCACTGGACCAGAGCCAGACTAATTTGCATGTAGCCAGGTTCTGAACTGGGATGGTGCAGTGAGCTAAAAAACGGTGATGGATCAAGCCCTGATCTGTTGACTGGGTAGGAGTGTTCTGATTAACTCAGATACTCAGTCCATCACCACCCCCTTTTTGAAATTACAACGCATGAAAGCCTGAAATGAAAAAGCCAATGTGTACTGAGTGTGGATGTTGTGACAGACTCGGATACCAGCAGGCCAGACTTGTGCTCCAACTAGAACAAGTATTCCTGAACCTTAACATCTTCTATCAAGGGTGTGCACTAAAAACTATCACACACATCAAACCAACCGCAAATAATTGCCTCCTGGTTTATGCTAGTTTCTACCCAAGACACCTGAGGAACAATCTCCTGTTTGGCCAATTCCTGTGGCTAAGAGGAACTGCTCTGACCTTAAAGATTTCAAACAGCAAGTGGAGGATCTACAGCACAAATTGGTGGAAAGGCATTATCGCAGTCGAGTCATTGACAAAGCACTGAAGGGAGCTAAAAACAACAGGGAGGATCTCCTAGAATTGAGGCCATTGAAGCCCAAAGAAGAAAGACCAATCTGCATAACCACATACAACACAGCCTCTAACTAAGTGAACAAGATAATCAATAGACAGTGGCATATGTTGAACTGCGGAACATTGTATTTCCCAAAGCCAATGTTCTCTCACAAACGGGACAGGAGTCTAAAGGACATGATAACAAACACCAGGCCACGCAACAATAAAGATGTGGAAACACCACAGTTTTTCCTCTCCCCTCTAACCGGCTACCACCCATGTGGCAACTGCAGCGTCTGCCATCTAACCACCAGAAGTAAGAGTATAACATTTAACAACAACAACAATTGGGATTACCATTTCACAAATTGCAATACAAAAAATGTAATTTACATAATCACCTGTCCATGCCAACTACACTACATCCTATGAACAAAAGGGGATAGGTCCATAAAGAAGTGGTGGGGGCTAGACCCTTTATAGAATATGTAACACAAATTGCCCGAACCACAAAATCTCCACAAGCTTCTTGAGAGGGAACGATCAATTTATTGTGATCACCCTCGACACTTTACTTAGTGTCAATGTTTTTTAAAAATCTTTTTCAAGTTATAACAAGCTACATGACAGAAAACGAACAATACATTAAATATTTACACAGCTATAAATACTTTGTACATACATGAAAAACAAATTCTTTGCACATTACGAAAAAAAAAGTTCCTTGCATCAAACATTACAAAAAAACTAAGAATACATTGCAAACAACATTAGAACAAACATTACAATCAAAAAATGAGAAAAATATAGAGAAAACCAATCCAAGGGAGAATTATAAGCAAATGAATGGCTCTTAAACAAATCAATACTGGACCAGCCGGTCCTAGTATCGTGAAGATGACTTTTTATTCCACCCTATGAAAGTGCCGACGCGTTTCGAGATCAGGCACAATGTCGCTGATCTCTCATCAGCTGTATTATTCTTTGCATCTGCAAGATGCAAAGAAAATATTTTACTCATCACTCCTCAAAACCAAACTTCTTTTAAGGCAATGGGCTGAGAAAGAAAATTGCTACATACCAAACTTGTTTGTAAGTAGAGCAGGGCATTAAGGTGTAAAGGGGTTTCAAACCAATTATTTTAAGCGTGGCCAGGCAAGACAACCTATAAGAAATTTTGAGAAGTTTTTATATTAGTAATTCAAACCAGCTCGTGGTTTCATTACTAAAGCGTAACCCAGTACTACATAAAGCATACCTTACTATTGTCGACTGCCGCCAACCGGCGTACTTGTATGTAGTCTACCACCATGCGGATAAGCTCCTAAAACAATAGTGAAAATTGTTTTAGTAGTGGGCCTGATAATTACATTGTTCGCATAGTGCATGCATTATTAAAAAAATATACCAGAATGGGCAGGAGTGATTTCGCCTACCTTAATGGTGTATTTCTGTTCCCTTTTAAATTTCTGAAATTTCTTGAAAAAATGCTCTCAATTGGCCGTCCTGTGTTAGCAAAAAAACGAAAAAATGAGTGTGAGTGCTTGTAGCTAAAAGTCTGATCATTCAAACAGATTCTGACCGTTAAATGGACCAAACACATGTCCTGGCATTTACCTGCTCTGAAATAACAGCACGCCACTGGTGTGATCAAAGTTTTCTCCCAAGAGTTGGCCGCGCAGGCACTTCCTGTATTTAAAGCCCACCTCCAAAAGAGGGCATGATGGGACTAGTAGTGTCCTCGAAAGCTACACCCAAAGAGGACGTTAGGCTACAGATTAAGGCCAGGGATGTCTGACAATAAGATAAGCCTCTTATCTCTTTTTGAAATACAATAGCACTCAAACAGGCCTTAATAGCTTGTCCGAGATAGCCCACATATAATTGGCACAGACACACAGAATAGCGGACTGGCATCTGTCAGACATCCCTGGCCCTAATCTGTAGCCTTACGTCCTCTTTTCATTAAATACACCTCGCGTAAAAAAATAAGCGTGGCCACTGCCTGGCAGGTAGATATATGCAATCTTAAGAATGGGTGTAGCGGCACCTACAGACTTTCCACATGCTCTGTTATTAAAGTTTGTTTAGAGTGCATACAACACAATAATGACCCTTAATGTGCTCGCGGTACTTGTGACATATATGCGATTTAAATCAGCGTTCAAATGAACTGGCCCGTTGTAATATTAGTGTTCAGATACGAGTTGCTAATAAAGTTTTGAGGTTTTTATCTCAAACTCAGCGTGCAATTAAAAGAGTCACAAAATAGGTTTTCTGCATCTATTCATTGAAAATGACACTACGCAATAGGCGCGCCCTTACTATAATTTTTTTGGAGGTGGGCTTTAAATACAGGAAGTGCCTGCGCGGCCATTTCTTGGGAGAAAACTTTGATCACACCAGTGGCGTGCTGTTATTTCAGAGCAGGTAAATGCCAGGACATGTGTTTGGTCCATTTAACGCTCAGAATCTGTTTGAATGCTCAGACTTTTAGCTACAAGCACTCACACTCATTTTTTCGTTTATTTCGGGTTTTTTTGCCAACACAGGACGGCCAATTGAGAGCATTTTATCAAAAAATGTCAGAAATTTAAAAGGGAACAGAAATACACCATTAAGGTAGGCGAAATCACTCCTGCCCATTCTGGTATATTTTTTTAATAATGCATGCACTATGCGAACAATGTAATTATCAGGCCCACTACTAAAACAATTTTCACTATTGTTTTAGGAGCTTATCCGCATGGTGGTAGACTACATATAAGTACGCCGGTTGGCGGCAGTCGACAATAGTAAGGTATGCTTTATGTAGTACTGGGTTACGCTTTAGAAATGAAACCACAAGCTGGTTTGAATTACTAATATAAAAACTTCTAAAAATTTCTTATAGGTTGGCCTGCCTGGCCACGCTTAAAATAATTGGTTTGAAACCCCTTTACGCCTTAATGCCCTGCTCTACTTACAAACAAGTTTGGTATGTAGCAATTTTCTTTCTCAGCCCATTGCCTTAAAAGAAGTTTGGTTTTGAGGAGTGATGAGTAAAATATTTTCTTTGCATCTTGCAGATACAAAGAATAAAACAGCCCTGATGAGAGATCAGCGACATTGTGCCTGATCTCGAAACGCGTCGGCACTTTCACAGGGTGGAATCAAAAGTCATCTTCACGATTCTAGGACCGGCTGGTCCAGTATTGATTTGTTTAAGAGCCATTTATTTGCTTATAGTTACCCCTTAGATTGGTTTTCTCTATATTTTTCTCATTTTTTGATTGTAATGTTTGTTCTAATGTTGTTTGCGATGTATTCTTAGTTTTTTTGTAATGTTTGATGCAAGGAATTTTCTTTTTTGTAATGTGCAAAGAATTTGTTTTTCATGTATGTACAAAGTATTTATAGCTGTGTAAATATTTAATGTATTGTTCGATTTCTGTCATGTAGCTTGTTATAACTTGAAAAAGATTTTTAAAAAAACATTGACACTAAGTAAAGTGTCGAGGGTGATCACAATAAATTGATTGTTCCCTCTCAAGAAGCTTGTGGAGATTTTGTGGTTCGGGCAATTTGTGCTACATAAACTACACTACATCGGCATGACAAAACGCATGGTCAGAACACAAATCAGTTGTAATTTGTGATGTGATAGGGCAGCAACCAAAATGTCTGCACATTTCATTGATAAGAAACACACGGTAGGAGACCTACAGTGGACCATTATTGAACAAATCCCTAAAAATCCCAATTATTTAAAAAAGAACTACGCTGGGTTTTCCGTTTGGGAACTCATACCAATGGACTGAATGATGGCATAGCAAGGAGCTTCTTTGTCTGAACCAATGACAGTCAGCAATCTACAGGGACCTATACTGTTTCTCTTTGAACATATTCTAAGGTCCACAAAAAGCCAACATCATCCTAAAAGAAACATCACTAGCACATATAGCGCCAAAAAGAAGCCTCATTCAATACTATTTGTCCAAAACCAGTAATACACAGTGGTGACATCACCACTTCTGCTTTAGTTTAAAAACCTTAACAGTGATGACCACAGAGCAGTCGGTACCCTTCTTGCTCTATAATTTTCCTCATCATCACTGTCATTGCCGTAATTACTAGTTCATTCAGTGCATCCTGTACTGCTAGGAAGTCCAAACCACACTCCCCCTTTTTTGGTAAAACATCTGAGGCACGATCTACCAGGCCTTTTTTTTTTTTTAACTACATTTTTCACCTTTTTTTCTTACACAAAAATGACTCAATTTGAAGCCAGACTTTTTTTATGATGGGAGCCTTTTCATAACAATGTTTATCAGGATCCTTTATTAACGAAATAATTTATCTTGTTTGTATTAAAATTGCAGAAAGAACTGCAGATTCAGGTTTGACATTTACCGCCGGTTGGAGGCTCAAACTGGCGTAGTGAGCGAGTACAAATTACCCAGAACACCAACGGTTGCCATTTTGTAGAGTCTAGGCAATGCTGACACGAGGACGCACGCACGAGCGGGCCCGACATTTAACAGGACGGTCTCAGAGTGCACTTTCACCTTCGGAGCCACGGCAGGCATAGAATTGCTGGGTGAGGGAGCAGCTTTGATGAAGTGAGTACGGCATAACCGATCCCCTTGACAACAAGCATTTCTCCACTTGATTGATATACCTATATCTATCATCAGTGTCTTGACAAAAATCTTTTAGCTTTCAGTGTGTGACTACAAGCGCCCCTTCCCTCCCCTCCTGTGCAGAGCTCATGGGGCCAAATTTAGGCATAAATAAAGTATGCAAACAGACACATAACGTATTTTCTTACACACTATGGGGCCGATTACGATGGCGGATTTCCCGCATCCACCGGGCCGGCGGAAGTCACCGCCGGCCCGGAGGATGCGGGAAATCCGCCGGGGAGCCTTGAAAGACCCACCGCCATATTAGGATGGCTGGTGGGTCTTACTATCTGTCCGCCGCTTTTCCGCCGCGGGCAGATTCCGCCCGCGGCGGAAAAGCATTAACATGGCTGGCGGTGTCTATCAGACACCGCCAGCCATATTAGGATGTCTGCGGAAAGATGCCTTTACACGGCGGCATTTCCGCCGTGTAAAGGCATACGGATTTGTGTTTGGGGGCCCGTTGCGGGCCCCCAGGGGTGAAGGGTGGGGTGGGTGGTGCACATGGGGGGTACCTATGGTACCCCCCTGCATTTGACTGCACAAAGCGGCAGGCACCGCGAGGTGCCTGCCGCTTTGTGCATGCAAATGCACAACTTACTTTTTTATCATTGCGGCGGGTGCTGCTTCAGGCAGCACCTGCCGCAATGATAAAAATACAGGATGTGACCGCCAGGGTGGCGGTCACATCCTAATTTGCACGGAGGGACCGCCGCTGCCCCTGCGGATGGTCCCTCCTTCTCTATGGTGGCGGACGGACTCAGGTCCGTCCGCCATCATAATCGGCCCTTTAGTATGTCAACCAGACAATCATTTTCACTACCACGATGATAAACGCATTATTTTTGCAAATAGACAAATCGAATCACTACTAGCCAGGTGTACAATGGACATATACAAAGGGGCTACTACCCCAAATTCTCAACCAGTATATAGATGATCCCTTCATAGAGTGTGGGATTTATGTTTCATGTCCTGCATTGTCTTGTATGTTTTTCCATAAGGGCAGCAGAACACTAATAATTTAATGACATAACCTAGCCGTGCATAAGTGAAAATTATATCACTGTGGTTCCACAAGTTGGTGAACTGTTTAGTCAATATAACTTTGACAGGTTAATCGTTTTTGTTATATCGCATCTTTCCAGGTCATATTGAAGAAGCATACCTATTAGGTATTGCATTTTGCATGATAATTTCTTTATATCACCTGAACATTAATTAAGAAGACCATCAGTTTTCTTTAGGAGTGGTACAAGGGATCATTTAGTCCGGTCCCGATGAAAAACCGCAGGGGTAAGGCTTGAAAGATGTAGACCGGGAGACACGCATTCATCACAGTGTGTTTCTCTCAAATTCCCCGTCTTAACAATACTAGCTACATGATTCAATAAAGTTAAAGTTTCACGTGGCCATGTATTTTCTTCAACTACAAAAGTTCCACTGGCCCTTCCACTCTCACATAACTGTATAGCCCACACCTTCCAAAGTGCTCCGACGTCTCCGTCGGTCGCAGCACGTCCCGCAGCGGGGAGCGAAGAACCCAATGATGAATCATTCCACCAAGGGACCTTTTGGTGGGTAAGGGTTATTTTAAGAAAACATATTATTCCTCTATATTACTAAGAATACTTGAAGGATAGTTTGTTGAAATATGAGTGGAATTTTCTTTGGTTATTTATACGACGCATGAAAGCCTGGAATGAAAAAGCCAAATTGGACTTAGTGTGGACATGGTGACAGACTCAAATACCAGTAGGTCAGACTTGTGCTCCACATGCAGGGATATATCAAAAGGTGGCAAATCATACAGAAAATAGATTAATTTCCTTTGGATACAACCCACCAGACAGTTGACATGGAAATGTAATTTGTTTTCAGACTGAAGAACCGGGATAACCCACTTACTGGGTCTCGGCGGTGGGGGAACCCCCAAATCTTCCATACTTAGTAAAAGGAGAAACAGGAGAGTTCGTCTAAAGGAGGAACCCAGATTTATTTCAATAGCCCGGGCTATGGAACAGAGTCCCAAGCTAGTCAGAGACAAAACCCAGGAGGCTGCTACTTCACTCTGTAGCTTACAAGCCTTTTATACATTTTTCATCCCAGTCTTTTGGCTGTCAGGGCAGTGTTTACAGTTGATAACCAGATCCAGACGATGTTTGTAGTTAGTGACCTGGTCAAGGCTTGGTACACAGATCATTGTTCACTCAGCTTTGATCAAGGCTCAGTTTTTCAGGTCTTTGATCAATTGCCTTGATCAAAGCCCGGTCCTTCAAGTCATTGTTTAATCACCCTGATCAGGGCCCAACAGTCAGACCATTGTCTAGATAACCTGATCATGGTGTCAAGGATGTTTACCAGGCTGGGAGCAGGAGATGGAAAACAAGCTTGTTTACACAGGGCGTGGGTGTCTCATGGCTTTCTGTTGAACTGCAAAGAACAGCGGGTTGGGTGGGCGAAAGTTCCTGGGCAGAAATGCAGGCTGCAAGATGGTTTTTGTTGTGTCAGTTTAGAGTTTTTTCAGGCATCAGCAGAAATGACCAGGTGGGTCGTGTGGAAGTGTTTGACACAAGATGGCAATGAAAAAACAATGGAGTCCCGGTACAGATGATGATAATCAGAAAAACACTTTTTCTCAAGACCACTTTCAGAGATATCGTAGGCTCTGATGCACAAGAGCCTTGTCACAAAGAACTTTCCTTTCTGGCTGAACATTCAACTACTATAGTTTTACATCTGGAAGATGAAGATGCGGTTGCAGTGGACATCTTCCTGCAGGATTGGAGACAGAAAGCCCAGATGCCTTTCCTTCTTTGACAATTGTACATACAGTGGCATCCCCAGTGAGAAGGAAGAGAACAGATTTGCTGGTGGTAACACTGGTATGGAGATCATTTGATTTCCAGTTCTACAGGAATTTATTTCTTGGGATTTTCCAATTCCTTTTTCCTAGTATCAGACTATTATGAAGGATCCTCAGGTCTTGTTAACATTGAATGGTACTAGGAGGTGTTTGCCACTGAGGATATGAAGGATTTTAGGTGATGCTAGTATGCTCAAGGAATTTCAAGACAAACTTCCTTGCTTAATAAGATGGCTACAGCATGCAGAACCAAGAAGACTCATGCTTGCTTACAGCATATGACTGTTGGTGACTGGAACAAGAAGTTGATTACTTGGACATTCAAGTAAGCGTAGCCCGGGAAGGGCTGGATTATAGGACAGTAATTTTTGCAGTGGATGGGTCGCAGGTCAGTGTAGTTCCTTTGATTTGAAAGCATCAGAAGGAAATTAGATTGTCCTTTCATCTGGTACAGAGGTACCAACAGCTATGGGATGTCTACACGTTCAACCCTTCTTCCATAGTTGGGCAACAAATTAATATTTGTCCAGGAAGGAAATGACACCAAAACAGACATTGCTTTTTTGTTTCACTTTTGCAAGTATGAGCATTGGGCATATATAGTAGGGCATTTACCCGTGATGGGTAATGTTTACCATAGACAGAAGGATGAAATCCAACACTTAAGTTATGTCTTTTCCAAGTGTCCCTGATAATCCTAAACTCTGCACATTAAGGTGTCTAATGGTTTATGAGGATGTGATTAGAGAGATTAGAACCGGGAACATTTGGCCATTTTTAATCCCAATTAGAACCACTTTTTCTACTGTATTGTTGCATAGGTTAGCATGATGGGTAAAAGACACACAAGTGATGGACTGAATGTGGAACAAATCAAACATTCACTGACGGTCAAGAGATTTGGGTTAAATTCATTGTTCTTTTGCTCACCATGCCACTCCAGTTTAGACCCAGCTGTGTACCAGTCAGTCTTGGCACTACTCCTTGTAGGAACATGCCAAACTAGGTCCTCCCTAAACCGGAAAATATATATATATATGTGACCAAGAACAACCAGGGTTGTTTGAAACGCGTTATCCTCGATCGCTTGCTGTGCCACAATAAATACCGAAACAAAGGACTACAGACTCGTTTGAATTCTTCTTCACTCACTGAATTCTGTTGCTGTATATATATATATATATATATATATATATATATGCACCAAACAATTCCCACCACTTCCGGCTCCCCGGCGAAGAAGGAACTCAGACCGCAACAGCAGCTCAGGCAAGAAATGCATTTATTGCGTTTTTCCGCACAGCCTGCGACATATATATATAAAAATATTCACTGAAAAAAATCTAGGTTTCAGGGAAATTATAGTTAGAAATTAGCATTTAAAAAACCTTAGAAAGTTATTTAAAGACCACATGTTTCAGGGACGTTCTAGTTGGATATTTCACTCATACAAAACCAGAGAAATTCGGCCATTATAGTTAGTTGAGCTAACTATAACTTGCGCACACGCAATGCCCTGCAGATGATGTCACATATTACATCACTCATGACATGGTCAGTGACATCACGGATGGCATCTCAAATGACATCACGGATGACATCATCCAGAGACTGGGTGATTTTTAAAAGTTTAGAAATATTATATATAGATAAGCAAAGGTGAATTGAAGAATGAGTGGGTGTATGTACGAGTATCTGAATGGATGATTTAGTGGGAGCATGACTGACTATATAAGTGAGTGATTGAACGTGTCTTAGTAAATACATGGGTGAAGGACTAAATCTGTGTGAATGTCGGCCAGTTGGTGTGCAAGTGGCTGCATGGGTTGGGGAGTAGCTACACAAGAGCCTATATGGGTTAATGATTGGTTGTCTGAGTACCTGTATGGGTGCCTGAGTGTCGGTGTGGGTGGGTGTAACTCCCTGCATGAATGTGTTAGTGGGTGTATGGGTTCATGAGTGCATCTGCGAGGGGGCTGTATGGGTATGTGAGTGTGCGTATGGCTGTGTTGGTGAGTGAATGGATGTCTCAGTGGTATATGTGTGAGTAACTACATGTGTAAAAGGCGGTATATGTGAGTGTTGGAGTATATAACTGACTATATGTGAGATGAGTGATTGTGAGAGTGCCTGTATGGATGAGTGTGAGCTTGTGTCAGTGATTGTATAAGAGAGTAAGTATGTGTTAGTATCTGTATGAAGACGTGAAGTGGTGTGTGTATAACTACTAGTGAGTAAATGGCAGTGTGATTGAGGCTTTTATTAGGTGTGTGAGTATCTCTGTGGATGAGTGGCAGTGTGTGAGTGTCTGTATGGTCTATGAGTGCATATATCAGAGGCTGTATTGATGAGTGTCTGTGTACATGAGTGACTGTATTGGCGAGTGAGTAGATGTGTGTAGACCTATGAATCAGTCAGTGGATATGTGCTAACTAGTATTGGTGTGTCTATGGTTTTGAGAATGTTAGTCTGTATTTTAGTGTGGGTGTATGAAAGGTTATATCAGAGTTTGAGGGGGTGCATCAGAAGTAGATGATCAGAGCCTCCAACCGACGGTCAGAAGCTTCCGAGCCGCATCATAATAGGTTCCTCAGTTTACTTTCTGACCGCCTAATTAAGATATAGGCTGTCAGAAAGTAAACAGGCTGGTCAACGGGCTCGGACAGTCCGTCAGCCAGTCGGATTCGTGCCTTTCCGCCCTTGAGATTACAATGCACGGTTTCTAACATGGATTTCATGTCAGCTTGTCCGACATGGAAACATGTCAGAAAACGTTTATGGGGGCCCCCAGCAAGGCCCCCTTTGGTGCGCGGCCTCTGGTTGGAGGCCGAGGGGGCACCTATGATGCACCCCTTTTGATTCCTGCACCTCGTGTTCAGGAGAGATAAATGTGGCACGCGGTCTGTAAGTAATGCATGGCTGCTACCAAATTGCAAAGAACTTTTTTGATCACTTTGTTCTTTCACCAGAGGTGATCTCACACAAAAAATAATAAATCACTCAATATCAAAAGAATTAAATAACTATACAGTCATAGGCTCGTACAACGAACTCTCCTTTTCTATTCGTAAAGATTACAATGAATACCTAATAGGTGGTAACTGTATATATTTTCATATTTTCTGCATGTAAACCGTGTGCATCCAGTGTGAATTGACAGGAGTGGTACCAGGGAACTAGCTTCCCGAGATCCTGAAAAGAGCCAATTAGTGGCACAGCTCAAAACATGACGACCTTTTAGGAGAATAGATCCATTACAAATCTCTTTCCATAAAACTCGCCCCATCTTTTAATCATACAGACTAGAGATTAAAATAAATTAAGCAACACCTACCAGCCAGGTATTTTTAACTACACACCATAATCCCCACTTCCCTTCCTTTTGAGAACAACTTCTTTATCATGGAGAAGTGGAGAAGTGTGGCTCAATGGTTAGAGCGGCAGACCCTGATGCAGAGGTCTGGCCCGGGACCAGGGTTCAATTCCCGCCTTGGTGGGTCTTGGGCTCAATTTCCTCGGACCTGATAATTCTCGCCTCGGTGCCTATTCTAATCATGGGTCCCACTCTGCAACTCTGGGCAATAGCTTGCTTAATCTCCACAACGGCCCCAACAGCGCTGGGATGCCTGGCTTCACCTTGAGGGTGCCAAGGAGTGGGCATTTCACAGGGAAAAGCCAGGATGGGTTCCACAGCGGTATGCGTACAGTGCCAAGACGCCTCAGGGTATAAGTGCACTATACAAGTACGAATTCATTTAATTTAATTTCATCATTGTATATAACAGAAAGTGCTCCCACGTAGGTCATAGCACGCCCCGATCCGCAGCGGAATGGGATGGATCCGATGATGAAGCATGCCACCACGGAGTAACCCTGGTGGGTGAAGGTTTTACAAGAAATATCTTTGTTTTTCTTCAGTGGAGAGTTACTATAACTGAACTGGGTTTTCTGTTTGGAATTATCGAACAACATTGTACATTTCTTTTTTTTATATTTATTTTTATTGAAACTTTTAACAACATACACAAGAATAAATAATCAAGGCAGTACAATCAATCGAATGGCGAAGCGTCCTGCGGGGAGGAAAGCACAAGATCATAATACAATCATTGACATTGCAGGATGGGAGGATTGAGGGATGCAGCAAGACCGGAGACAGTCCGAGCAACATAATAGCAGGAATGTCGGGTCAAGGGGAGGGAGGATCCGCCACCAAGTGTGTGAAGGGAGGTGTACATATTTCTCCCCGGTAGGAGTTCCATTGACCCCAAATCTTACACCACTTGCGAGGCCTGCCACGTGCCACATACATCGTCTTCTCCCTGAACATGCACCAGTCCATATTCTCCTTCCATGCCAGAACTGTGGGTGGCCTCTGAGAGCCCCACAACTGGGTGATATCCCTCTTAGCGATCATGTTGCCAAGGGTCACCCACTGAGTCTGTGCCAAATCATAATCATTTGGTTCCCAAACATTCAACAAGCTTCGTCTAGCTTCAGGCAACAACGCAACACTCGTGACCTCTTCCATTACTGCATGCACTCGATTCCAGAAACGAACAACCACCGGGCACTCCCAGAGTATATGAAGAAAGGTGCCCGGGAGGTCACAACCACGCCTGCACAGCCCATCTGAAGCATAACCCATACTGACCAAGCGTGGACCGGTAACATAGATCCTGTGGAGAATCTTAAGCTGTACAAACCGGAGGCGGGCCGGAATTGCAACCTCTTTCGGCGAAGATATGGCCGACTGCCAGTTTTCGTCATCTAACTCCAAACCATCGCTAGTCCAAGCTTCCCTAAGTCGTTGTAGAAGATCGGTCCTATCGTTTATCAACTTTTTATAAATAAGCGAAATCATACTGTCGGGAACGTGCCCATCCAGCACCCGATCTTCAAGCGGCGACGCCTCCGGAACAGTAGTACCCGGAGGGAAAACCGCCATCAGCGCGTGTCGGATCTGAGCATATCTAAAAAACTCTTTGTCACTTAGGTCATACTCCAGTCTCAACTCCTCGAAGGTTTTGAACCTATCCTTAGTCCATATACCAATCACGTCCCACCTATCAAAGCCTTTCGTCTTTCATAGGGAGCCCAGCCTCTCGGAAGCATAGAGAGGAGTAGCGCGTGTAAGTCTATTCTTCCATCCCATGGCATCATTCGCACGATGCCATACTTGCACCGCTATCTTGGTAGGGCCAGTGAGCATCCTCCCTGCGGATTTCGTATAAAGCGCCCTGTTGTAGTCACCACCAGGCAGCAACCATCTGTCCATTTCGAACGCGGGGTTAGACGTGGGATCGTACGTGCCGTGGTTAATCGCCCCCAGTTGGGAGGCCCAGTAGTAGCGCTTAATATCCGGGAGAGCGATTCCACCGTCATACCAAGGAAGTGTTAACTTGGCAAGGGCTATGCGGGGCCGCCCACCCCACATCAGTTGTCTCTGCAAGCTTTCAATCTCCCGAAAGTAGCTGGCCGGGATGGTATTGCAAGTATTCTGTGGGGCATACAAAAATCGGGGCAGTGACATCATCTTGAAGAGAGCCACTCGTCCGAGCGGGGACAACGGAAGTCTACGCCATGCCACAACATCAGACCGCAAGCGCTGAAGCGGGGGCAGCAGGTTACGTTCATAGCGAACCACAGGATCTAAGGTGATAAACACCCCCAAGTATTTGAAACCCACGTGTACCACCTGTATTGGGCACCCACGCGGCAAGAGAGGAGAGTCCCCTGAGAGAACGTACACGCAGGACTTGGACCAATTGATCACAAGGCCAGAATTTTTAACGAAGGAGGTCAATACATCGAATAGCACTACTAGCGACTTCCGAGGTGACGTGAGGTACAGCAGGATGTCGTCAGCGTAAAGCGATACTCGGTCCTCAAAATCACGGGTCCAGCGTATACCCTTCATTGACGGCTCCCACCTCAGCCAAGCCGCCAAGGGTTCCAAAGCGAGGGCAAAAAGAAGCGGAGACAACGGGCACCCCTGGCGAGTACCCCTTCCGAGAGAAAATGAGCCAGAAACACGACCATTAACAACCACCTGAGCCAAGGGGTCGTGATATAGTAGTTTCACCCAACTGATGAAAACAGGGCCAAAACCAAACTTGGCGAGGGCAGCCCAGAGGTATGGCCATTCCAGCGTATCAAACGCCATTGTGGCGTCCAAAGAAGCCAAAATGGCCGATTCACGCAACAAGGACGCTCTCGCAAGGGTGCCATGTAGACGCCGAAGGTTCAGTGCCGTGTTTCGGTGCAGAATAAATCCGGACTGATCCGGATGGATCAGGTCGCAGACAACAGTGATTAAACGATTCGCGAGCACTTTCGCGAGGATCTTAGGCTCGGCGTTTAAGAGCGAGATGGGCCTGTACGACGCGCAGCAATCCCGCGGCTTCCCTTCCTTGTGAATCACGACGATAGACACAAGTCTTTGATCGAATGGGAGGGTACCCGCATCTAACGATTCTAAAAACATCGAGCGAAGATGTGGTGCTATTTTATCTGGGCGTAGCTTATAAAGTTCGATGGGAAGTCCATTCGGACCCGTGGCCTTTCCCGATCTCACAGAGCGGACTGCGGTCGTGACCTCCTCAACAGAGAGTGTCGCGTCCATCAGTTCCCTATCCAGATCCGACAAGCAGGGCAAAGCAATGTCTCTCAGAAGCGGATGCGAATCCTGTTCCGGTCTGTCCGATACTGGGGAGTACACGGTTTGGAAATACTCAGAAAAACACTCCACAATCTCAACCGGGTCAGTCACTCTCACTCTATCCGCTCTCTCAATCGAAGGAACCACACAACTAGCCCTCTCCTTCTTGTCCAACCAGGCTATCAACTTTCCGGCCTTATCACCCACGTCATACAAACGGCTTTGCTGCTCTCTATTCATCACCTTGGCGGCATCAGTGACCAACGCTCTATAGTCAGTTTGTTTGAGGCTGAGAAGGTGCAACTTGTCCTGGGTAACATCAGATTCCAGCTCTCTTTCTATGTCTGATATCTCAGTTTCAAGTCGGACCACTGCCTCGCACTTCCGTTTCTTAGCGTTATTAATTAACGATAGGGCGTGGCCGCGGATGACCGTCTTATAGGCTTCCCATAGCGAGACAGACGATGACACAGACCCCACATTCTCCACAAAATAATGGTCGAGTGATTTGATCAATTCCATGCGGATCTTAGGGTCACTGAGATACCAAGGGTTGATCGGGGCTACCCGGCCCTCAGTTCCCGGTCCCGTTTCCATTACGAGCCATAAGGGGGAGTAATCTGAAATACCCCTAGCCAAATGTGTAATCTCCTTAACAAGTGGGGCCTGTGTTGCGGGCATCAGGATATAGTCAAGTCTCGAGAGACTACCGCGTGCACCAGAATGAAAGGTGTATTGTAATTGTCCAGGGTGTAGCAGCCTCCAGCAATCTATCAGTCCCAGAGTGTCAAGTAAGCCGCCCAGCCAGGACTGGGACCTCCCAAGATCCCTAGGTGGGTAGCGATCGATATTTCCGGAGACCACAGAGTTAAAATCGCCGCCCACCACAAGGATGGCTTCTGGGAGCCCCAGTATCACCCTCCCCAAGTCAGCAAAGGTCGTGGTCTGAAGGCCAGGCGGAACATAAATGGAGAGCAAAGTGATGACCTTCCCCTCCCATCGTCCAGTAATGGCGGCATATCGCCCCCTGTCGTCAAGAATGACAGCATCGATCTCTAGAGGGAGGGAGACTCTGACCAAGATACCCACCCCCCTAGAGCCAGTGGTGAAGCCGGAGTGTGCCAGGAGACGGTAGCCCCTTTGATTCATGGCCTGGCATGTATTGCCTATCAGATGTGTTTCTTGCAACAGCGCAACATCAGGGGAGAGACGTCTCAAGAGTTGTAACACCACACCACGTTTTATCCTGTCCCTCAACCCGTTAACATTCCAACACAGCAATTTGAGCCCCCTACCCCCATCCCGAACGTAGTCGCAGCATCCACCCCACATTAGTCGCGACAGCCAAGTCCAAAAGTCCATCAATATAGTGCCTTGAAGTGAACCAAGCAATAACAACTTCCCCCCAACCTACCCTCAAAACAAGACCCCCCCCCCCTGCACCCCTGCATTAGACTCAAAGGCCCCCCCATCTTGCAGTGTGCCTGTCGCCCTAGCGAATAACTAATCTACGAAAAGAAACCCCAGAGGAGGAAGAGACTCACTCCCTCCGCCACCCCTGGAGAACCCCCTCAATTAAAGCAAGTTAAAGGATCCACAAACCATGTCGAAAGATCTATATGTAGTCCAGCGAACCAAGTCACAGTACTATTCCTGTTCCATCAGTCCACCCCCGGCTCCACCGGAATGTTCAGGGTGTTCCTGCCGCCTGGGCAGTGTGTCGAGCCAATCACTTGCAGCCTCAGGGTGATCAAAGAAGAACGTCCGATCTCCATGTTCCACACGTAGCCGAGCTGGAAATAGCATTGCGTATTTCATGTCCCTGTCTCTCAAACGTCTCTTCACTCCCTGAAACCCCATCCTTTGCTTCTGCACCAACAGAACATTGTACATTTCTGTTCTATTTACATCATTCACTTAGTGTCCCACTGAAACAAGGGGAGAGATGGCTTTACGGCGGGATACTGATTGGGGGGGGAATGAGCAGGAGCAGGTTGAACAGAATATCAGACAATATATCCATATTAGAAATAATAGCGCCTTGCAAGAAAATGTGAAATAACAATTTGTCTAATTATCTACCACTCTAAGGGACCTAAGTAACTCTTTTCACATACATCATTAGTTCATAGGTCACGACTCTTTAAATTATAATGAACACTAATTATGAGAAATAATTTTCACACAAAATGTTCACATTGTCCATATTTTCAAAAACGCAATATCACCGGTCATGATGCAGCTATCACCTGAACAGAAAGTGCTCCCACGTAGGTATTAGGAAGCCCCAATCCGCAGCGGGACGGGATGGACCAGATGATGAAGCATGCCACCAAGGGTAACCCTGGTGGTTAAGAGTTTTTCAAGAAAAAACTTTGTTTTACTTCAGTGGAGTGTTACATGAACATAACTGAACTGAGTTTTCTCTTTAGAAGTAGTAACCAGTATATAATCTTTCTCCACCCTTCTCTCTTGGTAAAGTGTTGTTAGATAGCCTGTTTTGTACATATAGCTTCCACCATGTGACAAAAGTATAATTTTCAAGGACGTCCACTAGAAGTTTTGGTGTGGAAGTGCAGACTCAATGAGCCATTGTTAGAGGGATGTTTAATTTCGTGTTGATCATCCTCAGAGGGTTGTTGCTGAGGGAGAAGATGGAAGATTTCTTTTACCTTAAGAAGTAGTTTAGTGCTAATGCTTTTCAAAATATATGGATGTTTCCGATTTGCTAATGCGACCCTAACCAAGATCATACTAAGCTAACATTGCTGAATCAATTTTTCGAAAGTGTTATTTGTATACAAATGTTCTTGGACTTTAGTTTTTCAAGTTTAGCTTGGCCTTCGTCTTTGGTTTAGGTTTGGGGTTATGTTGGATTTTACAGCTTCCATATAGACTGCTGTTACTGGAGACTTTATTTTTCTATGTCCATTTGACCTAGAATCTCTATTGGATGTACTTATACTCTACGAGTTTGACACTTTGAATGCTTACCTGAATTCTGTTAAATATAATTAATGTATTGTATCATTGTGCATTTATTTTTAAATTCCTTATTTTGAGCGTTTAGGACATTTTATACATATATTCGCTGTACAGCATTTAACTCTTTCTGTATTACAAATCCACTTTTTGCCTTTTTTTGTCCTAGACCTCAAGAGGGCTTGTGCTCTCCTGCCCTCAAAGTGAGATTCCAAACTAGAAGTTTATAGACACAACTTCCTTCAATGGGGCAAGTGTAACCCAAAAAATAAATAAAGAAGAACAGAAAGAAAAGTGAAGGGGAGGCCTTATGGAGATCTTGGCCCTGACTTTATTTGCCTGAGTAACTCAAAAAGCCAACATTGAGCTTTCTGTCAGGCACTGGTATTGTAATATAAGAATTCCATACATTTCTATCTATGTAGATGTCTTCATTCTTTCCGGTGGTCCTTTGTTTATCTTTTGCAGCTTTCCATATAATGGGACGTGGCAGATCCATTAACATTGTAAACATTTTGCTCTCCTACTGATGCTCTGCCTTCAGGGCTTGTTCCTGTTTATTTGCTCTATCAGATCCTTTCTGGTTTGGATGATTTCCTACGTTTCAAGTTCATAATGTAGACTGTTAAGTTGTGAGGGGGATGCAGATCTTCTTCAGCCAGTATGTAAAGTATATATGCAGTTTATTGACATGTGTCTACTATGTTTCTACTTGCATTCTTGTCCAAAAGCACATATGCTTAAAGCTACTGTGTTTCTGAAAACTTTCACAAGGATGGTAAGTCACCCAAAGGGTCCTGTATGAAAATATTGTGCTTTCAGGACAATTGTAAATGCAGACCACTGCCGGATTTGGAAAAAGACAAAAGTCAGAGTTGTTTGGGTCTGTTTTTCTGCCAACTAGGAATGAGTATATTTCTGTACAACCCGGGTTGTCAAAAAAGACATTGCTATGTGGGAGCAGTTTTCCAATAAACTTTTGTCTCCCAGGCAGGTCTTGAAAAACAAGTTACATACCTTTGATAATGCATTATCTGCTAGAGACTCTGTATAGCTGCAGATTCCCTACTGTATAATATTCCCAGGCATCAGAATTGATGTGGATTTTTCTTGAGCAATCCCTCTTGTGCACCATTAGGTGGCGTCGTCCAACTCCGGGTAGCATTGGAGGCATTGTCCGCGCCGGAAGTGAAGTCTGTGGTGTCTATATAGGTCCTACCTCAGTACGTTGACCTAATTTTTAGACACTTTTTTCTGTACAAGAAGCACAGAGCCAAGCTGAAGAACAGTGACCAGTGTGCCAAAACTATGGCCCAAAAGGATCTCTTAGTTTACTGAAGGCAGTCCGCGGTACGGGGAGGATTGGTAAGGAATTTGCAGCTAGATAGAGTCTCTACCAGGTAAAGCATTACAAAAGGTAAGTAACTTTTTCATCTGTTAGGTACTTCTAGCTGCACATTCATTACCTGAGAAAAGAAACCAAAGCAATATCACTCCCTGGAGGTGGGTCTGTGAATTGTTTCAGACTAAGAAGTCCTGGAGAATCGAACAAGAAAAGTGCCGATCTCACTGGACTGGACTGTTGAGGCGGAAGTGTTTGGGGAACGTGTGCAGCAATGCCCACATAGCTACCTGACAGATGTCCAAGATTGGGACTCCACTAGCTAGCAGTGGTTGCAGCTGTAGCTCTGGGTAGAGTAAGCTCTTAAACTCTCAGGGAGTTGTTCCTTAGCCATTCTGTAGCAGATCTTAATACAGATGATGATCCATCGAGAGATGGTTCTTTAATTGCCTTCCCTTTCTTTGCAATGCAATCCAACAAAGAGCTGACCGTCCACCCAGAAATCCTTGGTACAAACAATATAGAATGAGAACGCTCTTTTTGGATCTGGGTGTTAGAATCTCTCCCCTTCTTTAGAATGAGGAGATGGAGTGGGAAGGTATGAAGGATGATGTTTGTCCAACGTGAAAAGGTGTTTCCTTCTTTGGTAAAAAGGATGCCAGAGTTCTTATGGGAAAAATGAAGTTTAAGAAGGACAGATTGCTTGCAATTTGCTAACACTCCTGGCAGAAGTTATCTCCACGAGGTAGACCGTTTTTAGAGTTAAGAGCACAGAAGGCAGCTATGCATTTGCTCAAAAAGGGAAGAAAATAACTAAATTCAAGTCTAACTGGGGCTTATTGAAGGGTGTAGGAGGAAACAGATGCTGTAAAGGGTTAAGGAATCTAGTCACAACACATGACTTGAACAGGTAAGACTGGTCCTACAACCGTTGAAACGCAGAAATGGCTGACTTATCCTTTGTCTGTGCCCAAAACAAAGTCTTGCTGGGCCAGGGAGAGAGCAAACGAGAACTTCAGACAAAGGTGCAGACAGAGGATCAACCGATTTAGATTTAGACCCAGCCACAAATTGTCCCATCACCAGGGGCAAATAATTTTTATGAAAGAACACCTGGTTACCAGAATGACATCACACACTTCAGGAGGGAGATCAAACACCCTCAACTATCTCCGTTCATTCTCTATGCATGAAGGTGGCGAGTGGATAGGTTTGGGTGTAGCACCCTGACTTGTTGCTGCAATAGAATAGCCTCCCATGGGGGCAGCCTGACTGAAGGAGAGATGCTCATGCTCAGGAGTTTGGGATACCCCAAACTCTCCCTGCCCAGTCAGCAGCTATTAGGATGACTTAGACCCGGTCGTTCTTGATATTCTTGAGAACTTGAGCCTGGTTGTTCTTGATCTTCCTGAGAGTTCTGGACAGAAGTGGTTCTGGCGGAAACCAGTACAGGAGTCCTGAGCTCCATTTGAGATTAAATGTGTTCATGATTATCTAACTCGCATCAATCGTGAACTTTGCTGCATCTCGCCAATCAGCGAGAGCTTGCAAGAGTATGGCCCGAGCTTCATCCGAGACATAGGCAGAACTTGTGCTACCATAGCCCACACAGTTTGGGTATAACACCCAAATAAGTGTGCAGTGTTCACAGACTGCAGTGCAGCACTAGCGGAAGCAAACATCCTATTTCAGAAGGTATCCAGCCTCTTTTGTTGCCCATTTGGTGGTGAGGTGGGGAAAGTGCAGGGATGGATACTGAAGTCAAGTCCTGGACTACCAGGCTCTTGGGCTAGGGTAATGGGAGAGGAAGCCTGGGTCCCTGAGAGTGGAAAGGTGGCAGCAAGCAATGGTCCTGTCCACAGGAATGCCTGAGTAGGGCTTAGTCCATGCCCGGTGCAGGACATCGGTGAGGGCTTTGTTGAAGGTTAGTCAGGGCTCTAATAGGAATACCTCCAGTGGAAGCACCTCCATCATAACGTTTGTTTTGACGCTGTAGGTCCAGATCATCAGCCCCCCTCCGGACCTCCATCGTGATGGAAGCCCCTTCCTAAATAGCGACTGTGAGAGGAGGCCAATGTCTGGTGAGGTATCAAGACCACTGGTTTCAGCCAGGTCATCATACCAGTTGTCATTGGCCTTGGACTCTGCTAGGGGGTCAGTGTAGGAATAGGGATCCTCACGCCCCTCTATTAGAGTTCCTTCAGTGTAATAGGGCTCTGTCTCTAATTCAAGCCATGCAGACCTTGTCAGAGCCGAAGACACTTTGTGCAACGCCAGTTCACTATGTATTGGATTCAGGAATCATGATTGGTTCAGCGCAGCCAATGGGCATCAGTGAAGATGGGAAAAGCACCACTGGAATAGTCCCGGGAGGAGATCGAAAAGTTGCCTCGGGCCAAATCAAGATCCACCAACATGTCCTAAGGGGTCACTTGTCACTGAGAGCAAGCTTTAAGGCGGAGCACCAGTCGAAGACCCTTCCGAACTCGTGGAACCCGAAGATGCTCCAGATGGGTTTGACCGCCAACAAAGGAGGCTCATGGCATTCTAAAACTATCCGTGTGGGGCAAGGGTGCTCAGGCTAATTCAGGGAAGCGTGGAGCTGAACCAGTTCTGATATCTGCTGCACAGGGACCACTTCCGACTGGAGTTAGGATTTATCGCGTTGTTCCCTTACATCATCCGAAAAATGGGAGCGACACAGAGAAGTTGAAGATTGCTATATCATCTTGTGGGTCTTGCCAGAGGAAGTCTTGGAACAGGACAAGGACCGACACGAGCAACTCCGGAAGCAGTCCCGAGACCTACCACATGAACAGGACACCTTGAGCAGCGTGGAGTCATTTGACGAACAGCCAAAGCTTCATGGCCAACTCACGGATGACCTTCGGGTACATTGTCTTGCACCACGCACACAACGCCGAACTGTGTTCTTTTTTAAGACACCATAGACAGTTCAAGTAGAGGTCTGTCACCGACATTTGTCTATGACAGGCTCCACAAAGTTTTAACCCAGTGGGCTTCTTCAGAGACACTGTGACAAAAAGTAGCAAAAAGGCACACCAGTCATCAACAAAAAGGTTGAAGTCAGTCAAAAAGTGAATAGGGGAAGCTCGATCTGGATCTGCGCTGATAAGGAGGAACTGAGGTCAGCACACTTGGGTGGTGCCTATTTAGGAACCACACACTTACGGTGTGGAGAACGCCTCCGCCACTTGGAGCCAAATGACTCCACCTAACTGCGACAAAGGGGATTGCTAAAAAAAAAAATCCAGAGCCAGTGGGATGCTGCAGAGGCACGGAATCTTCGGCTGGAAGTTGCTATCAGATACATTTTTATCTTCTACTAAAAAACAAAAAAAAGGGGCTTGTGTCCAATTATTTTATGACCACATTACACCATAAGAAATGTTACATTCTTAAATGTTCAATTCAGGCCACAGTAGTGAAAGCCCGGAGTGCACAAGCACCATTTTTTGTCTATACCCCATCAATGAAAATAAAAGATTCAACACAGAAGTTTGATAGAAAGAGGTTCTATGTATATATGGAGATCAGGATTTCGCTCCTAATTTTAATAAGAATATAGCATTCATCCCAAACAAGGAGAATTTATTTAGCCTAGCTTAATCGATGTCTTCACTAGGTGGCTTATGACGTACAACCTTTTATGGTGAAGTGTTCCACAGCTGTGTTGTCTGTGGTGCTTTGAATGAGAGCAGTCTTAAGGCATCAATGGATGATTCTTCAGTGATGTGTTAATTATTTTCTTGGAGCGCTACAAAACGCCGGACACACACACTGGTTACACTGAGCATTAACGTATTGCCAGTAGAGCAAGTTGTTTGAATCGTGTTTTAACATCTATCGCCATTTTGCTCACTTGTTCGTTTATTTATTTAGGACGAAAGTGCTTAACAAATTTTGATTTTGAAAGTCATAGCGTACGTTTCTTTATCTATGATCAGTGCCTTGACCTCTACAGTCATGAGATAGGCGTACACAGAAAATACTTTGATATCTTAGGTTCTGGCTTCTGATACTCAGTGGAAAAATGTCTCGAACTTTTCATATTTTTTCCTTGGGGTACTAGTATCCTATAATAAGTAGCGGTTGAAAAGCCTATCGCGATCGGTTTTAAAATTCATCGCCCCAGATGTGCACAGGAGCAAAAAATCTATCGTCAGATTGTTTTATTTCTAACACAGAATGTTTGGACACATACTGTGGTTCAGTGGGGGACATATGGTATAAAAATAAGACTATGAAAGGAAAAAAAATGCAACCCTGATCTTCCTTCTGAGGATCTGGGTCTCCGAATAGGTGTTTGTGTTTTAGCATCCAGACCCAGTTTAGAATTTTCCTTACACAAAGTGAGCAGATATGGTTTCTCGTTTTGTTTCAGCTCAAGTAAAGTTCTGGTTTTACATAGTCGGAATACTATTAAGAGCTAAATTAATATGTATTTCTATGTCTTTCAGAGTAAACCTTCTCAGTAGAGACATGTATATCACTCTATACTTGAAGAGAGATTGTTTTTTGACAGGGACTCGTTTCTCTTGTAAGTGAAAGTCTTTTTCAGCTATGAAGATGTTTTTGATTGATGGTCACGTTCCTCCTGTCAATTCAATTCAATATTTATTACAGATTTGGAACGCGAATAAGGTCCACATAAAAAGATACATAAAAATTATTACCTAAAATAAACATGTGGAAGCACATTAATGGCAGCAACTACATGTATAGATTTTTCCAACACATAGCAGCTCCGGCAAATAAAGTTTGGGATTAGCAGCAAAATGATTAGAGTAACAAAACATATCCCGAATTGTGTGAAAAGCCTTTGAGTAGCAGCCAATTCATGTGCAAACTACAGTTAAAAATCCAGCTTCAGCAAAAAGTTATTTTAAAATTAGCAACAAGAGAATAGGGATAACAAAGCACAGCCTAACGTGCTAAAAAAAGCAATTGGATTACATCAGATTCATGTGCAAAATACAATCCATAATCCAACTTCAATAGAGAATGGGGTTTTAAAATTAGCAACAAAAAAGTGGGTGAAAAACAAAACATACCCCAATTGTGTAAAAAACAGTTAAATAGTAGCCAAAACATGTGCAAAATACTATCTGAAAAAGGAGAGAATATTAAGACTCCATAATAGGGCAACAAATGTAAGGTAACAGCCCAATTAAGAGAATATATATAAAATATTAAAATATATACATAAACTCCTTTAAAAAGTTGAATAATTTTATACAGACTACTTCATCTTTGGGCAAAAAAGAAAATCACGGGCTGAAGCTACATCTTTAACACCATTTTGTAAAGCCAGCGACGACGACTCAAAACCAATGCTTGACAGACAAACAAAACATGATCCAGATTCTGAATACTCAGTTCACAAAGATTATACATTTTCAATTTTTCATGTTCTGGGACCAGTTTACTGTTTTATCGTTTAAAGGTCCTGCTGTCATTTACTGCAGGTACACTGTTTGTTTGCTCGTTTTTTGTTGTATCCAATTAGAAGGAATTGTTACTCTGCCATCAAAATATAACAATAGCAGTGATATCAGATGCACGTATTCTCAGAATCCTCATTACGTTATTTGTTATTTGTTATTGCGGGTTTATATCGCGCCAAATCACCTACAGGTCTCAGGGCGCTTTTACCTCATGACATAATAACCAAAGTACTGAGAGGGGTAGAGGAAGGAACAGGATTACACTAGGTTGTGTGCTGTTCTAAAAAGGTTAGTTTTCAGGACTTTCCTTGAAACGGAGTAAGTTGCCCTCCTTTCGGAGTGCCTCAGGCAGGGCGTTCCACAGGTTCGGTAGCACAACCGAAAAGGATCTCCCTCCCATTGTAGCCAGTTTGAAGCGTGGGCAAACAAGGAGTTGGGCATCTGAAGACCTAAGATTTCTTGCCGGTCTATATACCTCAATCCGTTCCTTGATGTAGGCCGGGGCCTGCCCATAGATGGCTTTATGGGCTATACAGAGGCTTTTAAAGGTGGACCTCTGCCCGATTGGCAGCCAGTGTAGACTCTTTAATAGTGGGGAGGCATGCGCTCTCCTCGGGAGATTAAAAATGAGCCTGGCGGCATCATTTAGGACTACTTGGAGTCTGTTAATTAGCGTCTTTGGCAGACCCAAGTAGAGCGCATTTCCATAGTCGAGTCTTGACACTATGGTGGCAGAAACCACTGTGCGAAGCATCGACTCGGAGAGGAGAGGAACTAGTTTGCGCAGCTGTCTTAAAAGACCAGTGCAGGTACCGACTACAGTGGAAACCTGGTTGGTCATTGAAAGAGCACTGTCCAACTTAATGCCAAGACTTTTGATTGTGGTGACTGGCTGTGGAGTTGGGCCCAACTCCTGAGGCCAGAACATGTCACTCCAGGACGAGCACTTGGATGGTACTATCAGCACCTCTGTTTTTTCCGGGTTAATTTTTAGCTGGTTAGTAGCCATCCAGTGAACTGTGTATCTAAGTATGTCCTGGGCGTGTGACTGGGCTTGTACGGTGTCATCTATGCCCAACAGTAACTGTGTGTCGTCGGCATAGTTGAACACCCGACAGCCCATCTCCGCTAGTGTGTTAATCAGAGGCTGCAGGTATAGGTTAAACAGGAGTGGGGATAGCGCTGAGCCCTGGGGGACACCACAGGTCAGACCTCCCACTCCTGATATGCTATCTCCCATCTGGATTCTCTGGGTTCTCCCAGATAAGAAAGATTCCAGCCACCTAAGAGCTGAGCCCTGAATCCCAACCCCAGCCAGCCTGTCCAGTAGAAGCGTATGGCTGACAGTATCGAACGCCGCTGATAGGTCTAACAAAATCAGGGCGCTCGGTCTCTTACTGTCAGCCATCCTTCTGAGCTCGTCCAGCATCGAGAGCATGACAAGCTCGGTGCTGTGATGTGCGCGAAAGCCTGCCTGCCTCTCATGGAGTAGATGGTTAAACTCCAGGAAGCTAGACAGAGATTTAAGCACATGTTGCTCAAGGACTTTGGACAGGAAAGGCAGCTGGGATATGGGCCTATAATTTTTTAAGGCGTTGGGATCTGCCCCCACTTTCTTTAGCAACGGTCTTACACGAGCTTCTTTGAAGCTAGTGGGGAGCCTGCCGGTGCTCAAGGATTTGTTCAGTGTGGCCAGGATATGGTCCTCTAACATAGGTCGTGCCAAGCAGAAAATGCTAGGAGGACAGGGGTCTGCTGGGGAACCTGATTTTGTCTTCCTCATCAGCGATTCAAGGGTTAGTGAGTCCATAAGGGGAAATGATGCTAGGCAACTGGCAGCAGGGTATGAGATAGCCTGTTGCTCGACGGGGCCATGCCCCATATTTTTTATTTCGAGCATAATGGCGTCTACTTTATCCAGAAAATATTTCTGGAAAGTATCACAATTTATGCTGCTGTTTATATCCTGAGCTTTTTTAGTTAATTCCTTCAGGATTTTGAACGTTTCCTTTTGAACATTGGTCGCCCTATTTATACGAATCTCATAGAATGAGGCTTTAGTTTCCTGGGTGGATTTTTTATAGCTGCGAAGCGCCTTCTTATATTGTTCACAGGAGTCTATATCCTTATTTTTCCTCCAGTTTCTCTCCATATTACGCAGAGCCTTCCTTTGATCGCTCAAGGCGGGTGTAAACCATGGGGCTCCCTTTATTCCACTACTTTTTGTTTGGAGTTTCTCGGGTGCTAACTGATCGATGGCTGTTACTAAGTAGTCCATCATGTCCTTACATTCTTGGTCTACATCTTTATTAGATGATGTCGGCTGGATAATTCCCCTGAGTGCCGTGGTTAGTGTATGTTGGTCCACATTTTTCCACTGGCGAGTCAGTCTGGGTTTAGGTGTTGGACGGGAGGGTAAGGTATCCAGAGGGATGTCACAGTAGATCAGATAATGGTCGGACCAGATACAGGGGAGGATTCCAGCTAAAGCCACCCCGGAGTCTGTGGTCCATATCAGATCTAAGGTGTGGCCTTTTATATGTGTAGGGGCATTTACGAGCTGCCTAAAGCCCAGGGAGGACATAGTTGTCTCTAGGGAACTAGCAGCTGGCTGTTTCTGTTCTTTGTCCCAGTGAAAATTAAAGTCTCCTGTGACTATGATGTTTCTATATCTGGAACACATGTCGGAGACAGAGGACATGAAGGAGTCGTTAAAGCCAGGAGTGGCATTAGGGGGGCGGTAGACTGTGAGAACTGTAACACACATGTTATCAAGCATGATTTTTATTGCCAGTAGATCGGCCAGATCCACTGACTCAGCCAGTATTTTAGTTACTGCTAGATGTCTCTTGAATATTATTGCCACTCCTCCCCCTCGAGTATTCCCTGGACGATTCTGCCAGTGGATGTCGTAGTTTACAGGGACGGTGGCTATAATGTCTGGTATGGAGTTATCCCCCATCCAGGTCTCAGTCAAGGTCAGGATGTCGATGTCTTCGTCTTGCAATAAGGTGAAAATTTCAAGACTATGACAACACAATGACCTAGTGTTTAGGCTAACCAACTTTAGGGTGGGGGGGGGGGGGGGGGTGGGGACCTACCTATCTGCGGTGCCTGGATGGCCAGTTCCTCTATGCGAGTGAGTATATTTAGGTCTAAAGTAGTTGTACCCCCATTCAGTTGACGAATTTCCTCCCCAGAATAGACCTTCCGTTTGGAAAGGGTCCCTGCCCCTGTGCCCGGCCGTGCGCAGACGGGCTGGACTCTGGCTTGACTCCGGCGTGAGTACGGCGTGCCCGCTGAGCGCGTCCGCTGCGCGGAGTCATAGCCGTCTGTTTTTATACTGTCTAGCCCTACCCAAAATGGCCGCCACCGTTTCCCTTCCGTGTCCCAGGCAAGCCCACCCTGAACTGGCCGGTTGCTCTGGGGGGAAGCTGACGTGCTGTCCGTGCAGCGCGGAAGACGGGGGGTGCAGAGGTAAATTTTAAAAAATAATTAAGAACAGTGCCTCCACCCTCAATTCGGTGGAGACACGCGCTGCGATAAATCCGCGCGCTGTGCAAAGGGGAGGGGGGTAGGACACAGAGGTAAATTCACACAAAGCTATTTAAAATAGAGTAAAAAGCGTCTGCCCGGCTCAAGCCTCAGGCATCAAATGACAAAAAGGTATCTCGAGGGCAGAGTCCTTCTACTGTTTTTATACTGTCTAGCCCTACCCAAAATGGCCGCCACCGTTTCCCTTCCGTGTCCCAGGCAAGCCCACCCTGAACTGGCCGGTTGCTCTGGGGGGAAGCTGACGTGCTGTCCGTGCAGCGCGGAAGACGGGGGGTGCAGAGGTAAATTTTAAAAAATAATTAAGAACAGTGCCTCCACCCTCAATTCGGTGGAGACACGCGCTGCGATAAATCCGCGCGCTGTGCAAAGGGGAGGGGGGTAGGACACAGAGGTAAATTCACACAAAGCTATTTAAAATAGAGTAAAAAGCGTCTGCCCGGCTCAAGCCTCAGGCATCAAATGACAAAAAGGTATCTCGAGGGCAGAGTCCTTCTACTGTTTTTATACTGTCTAGCCCTACCCAAAATGGCCGCCACCGTTTCCCTTCCGTGTCCCAGGCAAGCCCACCCTGAACTGGCCGGTTGCTCTGGGGGGAAGCTGAGGTGCTGTCCGTGCAGCGCGGAAGACGGGGGGTGCAGAGGTAAATTTTAAAAAATAATTAAGAACAGTGTCTCCACCCTCAATTCGGTGGAGACACGTGCTGCGATAAATCCGCGCGCTGTGCAAAGGGGAGGGGGGTAGGACACAGAGGTAAATTCACACAAAGCTATTTAAAATAGAGTAAAAAGCGTCTGCCCGGCTCAAGCCTCAGGCATCAAATGACAAAAAGGTATCTCGAGGGCAGAGTCCTTCTACTGTTTTTATGCTGTCTAGCCCTACCCAAAATGGCCGCCACCGTTTCCCTTCCGTGTCCCAGGCAAGCCCACCCTGAACTGGCCGGTTGCTCTGGGGGGAAGCTGAGGTGCTGTCCGTGCAGCGCGGAAGACGGGGGGTGCAGAGGTAAATTTTAAAAAATAATTAAGAACAGTGCCTCCACCCTCAATTCGGTGGAGACACGCGCTGCGATAAATCCGCGCGCTGTGCAAAGGGGAGGGGGGTAGGACACAGAGGTAAATTCACACAAAGCTATTTAAAATAGAGTAAAAAGCGTCTGCCCGGCTCAAGCCTCAGGCATCAAATGACAAAAAGGTATTACGTATGCTGGTTATTCTGAATGATAGGCATAGTTCCATATCCATCCACCATTCTTAACTGATTTTTCAAAATATTGTTATTCACTGTGAATATATTAGCTTGAGAAACAAAGCTACTATTTCACTGCTGTGACATAACAATGCGACATCCTAGGAATCAAATTGGACATCTTCAGTCCATGTTTAGTTTCATGCTTACATACAACAATTCGAAAATCTCTGTCACAATGGTAAATTGGTTTAGAATACTTTCACAACATAAAACATAAAATTGTGCCCAATATAGGAATACCTAATTTGAGTACGGCCAGGAACATTAGCTATTCTAGCTGAGTTGCTGGAATTAGGGTTTATGTATCGAAACAAATGGTAATCTTCTATCAAAAGCCAAACGTAACTCGTCGAGTAAGTTGGAAGACTCGTCCTATTGGAAGACACCTCTGGGATGGTATTTACTAAACTTTTAGGACAACAAAAAAGTACTTGTTGCAATCACTGGGCCCAGACTCGACTATTGCAACCCCCTTTTTTAAGTTTAACCAATAAACAACTAAATAGACTACAGATTGATCAGAACTGGGAGACCAGGTTTATTACTTCAGCTTCCCTTTATCTTCATACATCTCTCTTGTAGGAAAGTGCCCTTTTTGTATGGTCACAACCCATGTTTTGCTCCGTATGCTGATAGTTATGACTGATGGTGCACTGGAATCTGCTGTCCAGAAATCAGAGCCTTTGCTATCTCGCAAAACTCTTATGTTCAACTTGGTAATCCCCAACTGGCAAATACTTTACCCCTTATAAGCCCCTGGTATATGGTACATGGGGTACACCAAATAATACTTCACTTTCACACACAGTATCTTTCTTAAAATAAACTGGTTTCCTATACACGAAAGAGTTAGATTTAAAGAAGATGCCTTGTTCATAAATGTGTTTTTGGATCAACCCCTGATTTTCTGGACGCCAGTTGAAGTAATTACAGTTCTCTGCGGCTCTACATTTAGCCTCTGCTGACCTTTTGACTTTTCCTTCGCTTCCAGAAGTCCTACGAAGGTGAAAAATCATTCTCAACTTTATATCTCTTCTTCTCATAACATACTTTCAGTGGCATCTTAGTGTCAAGAGACCCTCATGTGTATGACTGCCCTTCATACATATCCCACATAGCATTTAGTGATCTCCAAATGTTATTTAAACAATTATGATCTAGGTTTTAAATGCCAAGGCTTTCCAATGGCGATCTGCTCTGGTATATCCACATTTCATCACATCACGGTGAATTTTCGGAGGTGCAGCTGTGAAATCGATTATAATGTTATGGATCTGTTGAGAACCCCTTGCGGGATATTAGATAATAACTAGGCACTTGTAACAGCGGTATTTCAACGAGAGCATTCTCTTCAGATTCATGAATGTTTTACTGGTCAAAAACCTCACTGGAAGTTGAAAAAACTAATTAATGTAAAACGGCGCATTTCATTCTGAGTACTCAGATTCTATGTGGCCTCAATTGACCCTAAGAACGCATTTTAAGGACAGTCGACTTTTCCTTTGGATGATGGAGTTTTAAACCATGTTCTTTATTTGCAGGCAGGTTTGGTTAGATTGACGCAGGAATCAAGTGGAAAGAACATTCTAAAATTCAAAATGTGTTTTCAAGGTCTGGCCTGGCACGCAAGTCATTGTATAAGGTTAGCATTCTGAATAATTACAAGATACAGGCAAGAACCTTTTCATTATGGTTGCTTAGGTATACAATGTCAACTTCATCCTACAAACAAGCATTTACCTGTGTCAAATGAGAATTCTTTTAATCAATAGTTTGTGCCAAACCAGCTGTTGACTTTTGCAGTGCTCACATAAATGACAAGATTTATTATACAATATTCCGCACTTTCGGTCATCCACACAAGTTCCATGTGGACCTTTCCCTCCTTGTCACTGTAGTTGAGGACAAAATGTTGTCCCAAAAAGTCATAAAGGCAGTCCGGCATTGCAGAGGTATGTATGTTGACTGGAGCACTCACGCACCAGAAGGGCTTCTCAATTTCATCCAAAAGAGTGATATCAATCATGAAGCAGTTCTAAAAATAAAGACAAAAAAAGCGTTATATAAAATTCCAAACATACATTTAAATATGTATATAATGCTAACAGCCACTACAAATTATTGCACACTTTTTGCAAAAAAAGGCCATAAAGGAAGGCATATAGATTATTAAGGTAAAAAAAAAAAAAACACCGGAATTGACATACTGAACCAAAGTGAACCATTTATTGTTGGTATTTGACAGAGCGTGTGCCTAGTATCAGAGAAAAGAGACAGAAGGAGTGAACGTTTTTACTGTAAGAGAAACATTGAGTTGAGGTGAATATCAAGTTGGATTATGGCTCCATCTAGTGTCCCTTATTTATTTTTCTCTAGCAATGACTAACCCTAGTAGGCGTCATGCACTCATATGGGAGGAGATTCAAAGGTAGTCCTGGATGAATAATGTGGATCATGGATCATTTTGAAGACTCTGGCTGGAGTCATTGGTCCTAAACGGGTGATTTTAAGACCAAGCAACTTCTGAAGGTTAAAGACAGAAGGTCAGATTTACTAAAGGATTGCGCTACCCTTGCGTCACATAAGGTGATGCAAGAGCAATGCAATCCAAGCCACACAAAGCCATCTTGTGTGGCACTGCGTGGCTTGGTAAATCCATAGTAATGCAAGGCAGCACAAGTCGCTGCTTTGTGTTACTCTGTGACGGGAAGGAGTTACAAGGGAGGAGAGTAGGTGTTCCCAAGCGTTAGTTGCCACATTTTCAGATTTATCAAGACTAGTAAACCTGGGAATGAGTCAAATTGTATTCCTTCAGTGATCGAGTTGCAACAAGGAGAAATCCCTTTGAATGCAGCACACCTAGAGGAAAAATCCTCTAAGGATTGTTTTTGAACAGGAAGGTGAACAAAAAAATCCTGCCTCTTGCACCATGGTACAAGGGTGCCTGTGATGGAGCAGATTTCATTTGCAGTCAGGCATTGCTTTATTTTGTGCTTCAGACAGACTGCATTTAAATTGATACGTACATTTTGGTGCAAGTTAAAACACATGGCACATGAGACATGAAATGAGGCCTAGTCAGTCTGAAATGCTTTTGCTGAATTGACATGTGTTTTGCAGTGTAGAGAAAACTTGAGATTTAAGCGGCCTTTTTAGTTGTGAAGAATAACCATAGAATGTGTTCTCTTTTCCCAGCTCTTTTCCTTGTAATCTACACCCCTGTCCCGGTCTTAAAAGACTTTGGTTTTATTGCATATTTAGATATATATTTCAGTTTAAAACACCTCTTTTTATTATGTGTGTCAATTAATAATGCACCAAACACTACACATGGGGCTAAACACTTTTTTGAATGAAAAGCTAGCCAAAACATTATTAACTGTGTGCACTTTTAAAATTTACACTAATGCATAATAAAGCTATGTTGCACATTTTTATTTTTGCATGTTGTGCACAAATAATAGAAAAAGCTGCTTTAAACTAATAGCTTTGCTGTGAAATCTTTTACAAAGGATATTAATATAGAGTTGGGAAACATAATGGGCTGATTTACATAAAGTTAATACTCTCTTGTGTTTGTTTTGCTTTTTGGGCCTAAGAAAACATGGCTACCTGTAAATCCAGCAAGGCTGTGACTTGCATTAAAAGAAGAGAGCATGTGCAGATTGTACCAGCTTGCCTCAAGACACGAAAGAGTCATAGCCACTGTGAACTGTACATTCTTGTGATTGTGCCAATGTACCAGTGTTAGTTAAAGTATCCTTCCTGCCTACGATATGACAGGAAGGAAAATCAGACTGAAACATTTTTCCCCTAGTAAATGTTGCAAACACATATAAAATGTATTAAATTATTAACGCTTCTTTTGTTAAAACTGGTATGGTTAGGATTTTTGTAATGAGTCAGGATGATGAAACCTCTTGCCATTGTGGCTAGCCAATCAGGGGTACAAGCTTGTCTGAAAATGCAACATTTTGTGTAGTCTGCCAAGAATTAGAGTATAAATAATGACCTCTTTGGAGGCCTGGTTGGCTTTTAGGCTCATTTGGCTTTGGCTTAGGCTTAGGCTCTTTAGGCTGTGCTTCATTCATATGGGTTAGGTACGAAAACGTCGAGGGAGGAGATTGGTGCAGCCTTGGGAGGAAATTTGCATCCGAGGAGAAGGGAGGTTTCTTGCTCATATTATTTTTTTAGAGAAGTCCTTGCACGTCATATTTTTGGCATGGAAGGCCACATTCCTTAGAGGACTAGTGAAGGAGGGGCTGCTAGCTCCTAAGACACAGACAGGCAGAGCGTGCAGCTGATTAGGATAGAATTAGATGCTAAACTTTAAGTTTATGCTTTGACTAATTAATCAGGTCTTAAAAGATGTATTTGTCTTATGCATGTATTTCTCTTTGTGGGAGATTTTTGCAAACTATTTAATTATTGATTAGCCTTGCAAGACTGTTTTACTTAGAAACTCTTTAAGAGTTTTGACTGACATTTTGCGCCACATTTTCTTTTCTACATGTGATGCTTTTATGCAGACTGTAATATGTTCTGTATTATTGCTATTTTTCGTGTTTTCCAAATTCTGTAACCTGATTGATATTTTACTAATGAATAAAGGGTCAGAGAAAAATTCACTTTTGACTAGAAAATAAAACCTTTTAAAATACTCAACAACTCTCTTCACTGGCTTAAATAATAATTGCATTTTTGACTGTTCATGTTTATGTAAAGTCTCCTGAAGGTAATACATGGTGTCAAGGGCCCAACACCTTTTCAGCAGTAAATAGAGGTAGCATGAGGGTTTTGCATTGAGAAATTACCGCTGCATCACCTGCGTTAGTTCTAGACAGCACAGTGCGCCAGCGCTATGAAAGAGCGATTATGCACCATATCTTTGTACATATGGTGTATTCCTGCCCTCTCCATCTGTCGTAGCACAGCTGTGTTGTGCTGCGTCAAATGTTAGTAAAGCTGGCCCTAAGTTGCCATAGTTACTATCTTAAAAAAGTGACAGCAAGTTTATTCATATCAGTGTTTGCATTATAATAATTGAGACACCTTCGCTTATTTCAGTTTCATGTGGAAGATCCACGTCAGAAATTCAGACAATTCAAGTTTGGCCACGTTATTATTCTGTAGATTCTGGATGCTGAAAAGCAATTCCTAAATTGTTGAGGTTTTGAAGACTCTGTAAAAAGTGGTACACACTTTCTTTAAATGCACAATATTGTGTGAAATTAGAAAGCCACCATTGCACTATAAATTGTGCAAATTTCTGATCTAACTGTTGTTAAGTACTTTAGTATTTTAATGATCCTAGACCAGCTCCCATGTCGACATAACCTCATCCCGAAAACAGCTTTCAGCAAGTCACAGAACCCATCATTTGTAAAGACACAACACACTACAGGGACCATTATTAGAGGACATGCAACCCGTCCCCATATTGACAGAACCAGTTTGCCACTTTGAGGCTAGAGCACAATGTGCATGATCTTTAATCATGTGTAGTGGTGGCAAATCGAATATAGCATGCTACTACGCATGCTATTACATCGCGTTCTATTACAATGCGGTCGTTACAACAACCGCGATGTTAGAATGCGATACCTTTACATCGCAAGTCATTAGATCAACTTGCTATAGGGGTTGTGCTGGACTTAGGAATAGTATAATTTACTATTCCATCTCCAGCGTGCGCAACATTAGGGAAGGTGCTGGAATAGTAAGTTATACTGTTCCTTAGGTTAGAGCGCCCCCTACAGCAAGTCGATCAAAATGACTTGCGATGTAAATGTACTGCGTTCTAACAATGCGGTTGTTGTAACTTACGCGTTGTAAAAGGAACGCAATGTAATGGCAGCATTGTAAACACTGTTTCCCGGCAAGACACATCGCTTGCTTTCAGTCCAGTATATACAGATGGTTCACTGTAGTTTTTTTTTAAAGTATATGGATCTGTATTCTCTAATCAATTGATGATCCGAATCTGCAAACCAAAAATGTGGCATGAACTATTCCCTCAGCAAAGACAGCAGTGAAGTAAAACTTTAGGGTCAGTATTTGCCTGTCTAAGAGTTATACAGTAAGGAGTTACTCCTCTCAACCCCCATGTATGCCCTGACGTTTACCAAGAGTGCATATTCAGTACTTCACATTCAGTAAAGCTCCCTGGTACCAAAATGTTCATTTGCAACTTAGGACTCAGTCTTTAGACCCTCCAAAGATCTATGAATAATCAATGGACCAAGGCAAAATAAATTTCCATTGCTCATTCAATTCCGTATCAAATCTGTGTCCTCGAATACGGAATTTCAAATTGGTTGAAGATCCAAGCCCACAAACTAAAAAGGGGACCCACGAATTCTGGGACAAAAAAGGTCATTTAAATTACATTTTGGAGGCAATAGCTGAGATTCTGTGACAGCATCTTCATCCTCGCTTCGTTAAGTGGCGTCTCCCGCGTACCCCCATTAGGTGTGCCCTGTTTTCAGGGCAGAGACTTCAGTGCCTCACATTTACTCAATAGTCCCTGCGACAAAATGTTCAACTGAGACCAGTCACATTTCTTGCATCTCCTCAGGATCCAGGAATTCTCACAGAATCAATATAATTCAATCAGATTTATGCCTTTTTTTGAAAACTTGATTAGAAATCGATTTCAGAAATCCAGGATGGTTCTCGAATTGTTAAGATCTCGATATTTTTTCAATCTCATTTAGCCTTCAAATTTTTTCACGATATTGTGCAGATAAAAGAAAATTTGGCAAGTCACTCAAGAAAAATCCAAAGGCCTAAACCAAATAGCATACAGCTGAATTTGGTGAAAACCCCTTCTCCCTGAGGATATTTATGACATTTCGAAATATACCCTAGAAATGTGTTCGTAAGACAATATGTTCTACTACCAATGCTCGTATGTACCGTATTATACTTAATGAATGCAAGCATTTGCCATTGGAGCATAATGTTACTGTACCTGAACATTGCCATCAAATGCATCCGTCTTCCATAAGAGCCCAATTTTTCCAGCAAGAGGTGCATGCTGTTTATTGTTCTTTACACTTATTACTGTCAATTTCAAGAAGCCGTTGACAATGTCATCTGTAAGAACAAATTAGTACGTACTTTAGCTGTGTTTTGAATTATTTTCAAAAGAAACTTTTGCGATTAGAAATTATAAACATTAATGGATGCATGCTTTGTTGAACTGAGATAAGTTACTTAATTAACCTGTGACTCTGAAATTGTTCTCATCTCAAGTTCAGCTAATGTGTTCCTCTGCTGTCCTATAACCTCTTGCACTACGAAAGATTATATCTTCCATCATGGGCAAATCTAAAGTCCTTAGTTTTATAGTGCATGAGAGGTTGCTTTAAACAACATGACTAACACTGCAAAACATCTTAAGTATCCCTATGAGAGACACAGGGCTCGAGTCGGGGTACCACGCGGGTGGACGGCGTCCCCCCACTTATTTTCCAGCGGGGACACCATCCCCCCTGCTAAACAGCTGGACTTCACTCTATGGCCTCTCTGGGACGAGATCGGAGCACACAGCATGCTGCTCACCTTCGCTTTTGAGGGCTGTGGGAGGAATCCCACATCTGGAGTAAGGAGAAGGGAGGAGCCGCCCCCTCACCTCCCCTCCTCCCCCAATCCCAAGCGAGGGGGGAGGCATTGGGGGCTCTCTGAGCTGCTACTACTACCTTCCAGATTTCTTTTTCATCTACTCGGCGGGGGTGAGAGGGGCGGGTGAGGGGCAGATTCTTGAAGTGGCAGAATAAAGGGCCCCCCGCCACCTTTACAAATGAGAGGGCGCTTCCATCGCTAATTATCATTTCATCCCTCCACATCATATGATTGATTCGCGGAAGACCCGAGGAATCCGGGCCCCCTCTTCAGGGCTGAGATTCACAGCTGCATCGTGAGGGCGTCCAATGGTTGGCTAAAGTGCGCCCCCAGCCCCATACACACACGCGCACATACACACCTCTTCTCTGTCCCTCCACACTCCTGAAAATCAGACCAGGTGCCATTAATCATATTCCCATGGCCAAATAACCTGGCAGTTGAAGAAGAATAAACATATTGAAAAACTGCCCCCCCTGCACCCCTATCGCCAATCACCCCCCGGCTCCCGCCCCTTGCATGACGTCATTTCCGTTGTGATGTCGCTTCCGGTGACAGCGTCCCCCCACTTCTTTTTTTAGGACTTGTCCCCTGGAGAGACATCAATGTGTGGTACAAACCTTGTATAGTCTGGATCATTGGCATGCCCTCTCCACTGGTCTACGAAAGATCTCTCTAGCTCCTATGAAAGGGACAGTCCACAATACATCACGATTGGTCTCAGACTCTGTCAGGAGTCTTCAAACTGGGGGGGCGCAAGGCTCTGACCAAAAGAAGCATTATGCTGATAGCAGTGCCTTGTTTTAAGCAGGAAATAAAAGAGCGGCAGTAATCGCTCTGTAATGGACCATCATTACCATCTTTTGTCATTAATATCCTAACTGAGAGCATGCTTCAAAAAGGAAAGGGCTACAAACATTCTTCAAAAACCCCATCCCCATTTCTAATAGTCACACTGTGGTACTTTTACACGTTAGTAAGGCCTGCCTGGCCAGAATAATATGTTTGGCAATCATGTATTTGGTTGCATTTTTAAAACTGTAACAGAATTTACCAGCAATGTCTAAATATGTTTTGTGTGTAAATAAGTTGATATATTTCAACATTGCCAATTTACTAGAATAATTATGAAAAATTCTGAGAGGGGGGGCTGATGAATTTTATTTTTTCACTGGGGTTGCGACATTAAAAAGTCTGAAGACCACTGTTCTGTGTCTCTGCAGTGCTTAATTTGAGTCGGTCGTTTCCGCAATTAATTGTCAATACCGGCGCTTGTGACAGTCAGCTAAAAGGTGCAGCTGTATGGCTAATTTAGAGATAACCACAAAAACAGTCAAATATTAATTGAATATACATTAAAAATTACTATTATCTACGCCCAAGCTATTCTTATAGCTTTGGTGACTTGAAATAGATGGTTAATAATTGTGTTGTTGCTATCCTTGGCAGTATAGCAGGGGAAAATATGGTGAAAGCTGCAGTGTCCTCCTGACGAGAGCTCTGGCACTTATTTGTTTACCCAAATTAAGCACTGTCCCACTGTATTCCAGTGGGTTGAATGTGTGTTTCACTGTCTGAGCCAGTCTGAAGTCTTTGAAAGGATTCGGATAACGCTCAGAAGGAGCATCTAGTCATGCTGGAGCCTAACACTGGATCTAAAGAAGATGGTTAGACCAGTCTATTTAACTCGTACTGTTTAACAATTGATCTCAAAGACTGAGGGAACTCTTGTGAAAGACTAAATTCTTTCCGAGGATTGGGGATTGCTTAGCACTGCTATTTCCCCTCCACTGTTTTATTACTCTCACTGCAAGACATATTCCTTTATTAAGCCTATCAGACTTCTACTCTTTTCTGACAGTTTTCTCTTCATCCGCTACATTTTTAAGCATTTTGCTCTTTTCAACATGGAGTGCGACATAGGCACGACAGGCATCGAAGGGGTTTGAATCAGAGACAGACATTCATAGTGCCAGTGCCAACGTTACATCCCACAATCTGGACAATGAAGACTCTAGTGTCAATGCACTAGTGTCTAAGGCTGTGGTATTAGAGCAGACCTCATGGGAGTCATTATACCAAGACTGATGTTGATGGGGAGGGTAAAGTTGGTGTTGCACCAGCAGGTGAAGTGAGAAGTCACCCAAAGTAAGGAGTGATTGGGAGGGGGCGTCATAGAAGCTCCCATCATACCCACTTGTGGAAACAGCTGCCGCATCAGCATGAATGGCGTCCGGACAAGCTTGAGGAGGCAGTCAAAGCAGCGTAAAGGAATTTGAAGGAAAGGGATCGTGAACCTATGGTGTTGAAGGTGCTAGCAGCAGGCAATGAAAAGGCACCTGAGAGCCAAGGAGGTGAGAAGCCTGCAGCTCAGTAAACAAGCGAGCAAAGTTGATAACCGAGGGTGCAACCTAAGATGTGGTAACTCAGGAGGGGTGCGTAAGGTATCCTCAGGAGCGCGGTCAGTGTCTGGGCAAACGCAAAAGCGGCCTGCTTAGGTGCGGGTGCGGCTCATCATCGCTTCCATGATGGCTGCGAAATAAACTGCCCTGGGATTCCCTGGAATTTTTAATTGGACCACAGTATCTCACGCTATCTAAAGGGGAAACAAAATGTATACCTGTAATCCGGCCCGAAAAGATACAATTCATACAGTGGATGTTGTGGTCTGCAGAAAGTGCAACTTGAAATGGATTCTAGGGGAAAGTGGAGCTTGTGAAATACAGTGTGAGGAAGAGTAAATTGAACACACAATCCCCCCTCAAGAGACTGAGCAATTGATTAAGCCCTCACTTGGGTGTATTTGGGCTAATGAAGCGGCGTACACTGCGGGAGACAGCAGGGAGAGGGAGTACCCCAGTCAAATCAAAGTTGGGCAAAACTGCTAAAACTCACCACTTATCAATGAGGAGAAGCTCCAAGGCTACAGACCCAGAGAACAGCCAGAATGGGTCAAAGCGCCAATCAGGCCAAAATACCAGAGCCATCAGCTCTACTGGAATATACTCTAACTCCTATGTCTTCAAAATGTCAAAGAGGGGCCATTGTTCAACCAGTAAAAGCGTTTCTGAGCAGCTTCTATTGACCACAGACAAAGTGTGATAGGAGGAAACGATTTTCCCTGGAGGAGAGAGATCAGGACAAAAAGATGCCACTTATATTTGACCTTTTACCCTAGCCCCAGATAGGTAAATATAGGCGAAACACCTCTATACCCTTTGCTGGGACCAAAACACTGGGAGAGGGTAAAGTTATGTCTTAGGCAAAGGAACTAGAGGATAAAACCCAACAAGCATTGCATCCAGACTTAATACCGTACAAGATAAATGCTCTAAAAGTAATGTAAAGCTAGATAGAAAACGCTAGACACCTCTTGTTTCCGTAAACCAGCACTGGGGTTCCTCAGACAAACTAATTTTCAATGACATCATGGGTATCAACACCTAATACCCAGTTGGAAGGAAGGCTCCAGCAGATCCTGGATGAGTTCAAAGAGATGAATTAATTGATGTAATTTATAAAGTGTAAACTCCTTCCTGTGGGTGCCTTGGCGATATAGAAAACGGACAAGGCTTCAGAAATGTCTGGAGTAAATCAAGCAGGATGGTCAAGTACCTTCTATTCCTGTGAGAAACTACAGGTCTTTTAGGCCTTTTTGAAGGTGAGTAGGGAGGGAGCGGCTTTTAGGGTCAATGGGAGCCTATTACAAAGCATAGCTGCAGTCCTGAAAGAGCTCTTCATGACCCAGGTGGCCCTCCTAAATGAAGGGACAGTCGGGTTTATGGCAGAGCCTGAACAAAGCGCCCTACCTTACGTACCATTTGAGTTTCTCCTTGAAATGGGCTGGCCCCTGTCTGTGCAATGATTTATAAGCTAGACAAAGAGCCTTAAATCTACAGCGTTGTCTGACTGGCAGCCAGTGAAGGTTCCTGATGGCTCCTCTTGCCAATTCATATTTAGGAATTTTAAAAAGATAAAGTGGGCAGCAGCATTTTGGAAAGTCTGTACCCTCTTCATGAGACCTGATGCAAGATTAAGATAGACACTATTGCAGTATTCGATCCTTGCAATTACCAATGCAATGATTACAGTTTTAAGAAGTTTGGGTGGTAAAAGTGTTTCAACCTTTTTTATGAGCCTTAAGGAGCAGCATGAAACAGATGTAATTTTATTTACTTGGCCCTTGAGCTTCAACTTTTCATCTAACACGAAGCCTAAGCATTTAACTTTGTTTGAGGGTTCAGGAAGTGAGTCCAACTCAGGCGGCCACCATTCCGGCGTCCAAACAGGGTTTGTTGCCAAAGATGATTACTCAGTTTTAGAGCCATTTAATTTAAGGCAATTGAGGTCCATCCAATTGCTCACATTGCTCATGCATGTTCTGAATGCCATGCCAGAGTTATTTTCGGGTTTTGCTAGGGACACCACAATGTGGGCGTCGTCAGCATAAGACGCTAAAGAAAAAACAGAAGTTTTAATGTTAGCCGCCAGTGGCGTAACAGAGATTAAACAGTGTTGAGCTCAATGCTGAGCCCTGGGGGACTACATAAGGCAAGGAGAAGGGCCTGGATGTAAACTTGCCCATCGTAACATTTTGTTGTCTATTAGCCAAGAAAGATTGGAGGAGATCCAATGCTGTATCCTCTATCGCCAGCGCACGCATACGGTCAGCCAAAATCTTGTGGCTGACCATATCAAACGCTGCAGAGAGATCCAGCAAGATCAGGGACGCCTTCCCTCCCCAGTCAAGTAGTTCCTGTATATCCTCTGTAGTTTTTTCTGAACACGTGTTGTGTATCTCCAATAATGAGTTTTCTTCTGGATACTCTGAGAGTTATTGATTAATTACTTTCTCCGCCAACTTGGTGGCGGAGGGGAGTATTGATATAGGGCGATAGTCGTTCAGGTCCAGAGCATTCAGATTGTCCTTTTTTAGCAGGGGCAGAACAGAGCACAGTTTCCGTGAATAGGGAAAGTACCTCCTGCAAACATATTGTTAAGAATTTGCGCCAGATATTGTACTACCTTTTGCCGGGATCATGTGCATTATTTTTGGAGGACAGGGGTCTTGTGGCTCGCCATTTGATTAATGGGATTAACTTGGTGAGTTGTTCTTCTGAAGGAGCCCTAAAGGCAGAGAATCTGGTTTTGCCTAATGTGGAAGTTAGGGAGTGCCCATCCTGTTGATCGGCTGCCCTCTTAGTAGTAAGTTTATTGAAAATATTAGCAATCTTTTCTTGAAAGAAGTTTGCTAGAGCATCACAAAAGTTTTGATTTTTTAATGCATGGCTAGGGCTAGCTGGTACTACCAGTTTTTTATAGCTACGAACAGAGTTTTGTTTGCATCACTGGCTGCTTTTATATGCTCAGAGTAATATGAGTTGTGCTGCCAAGATACATTTTTTATGTCCGGCAAGTTATTTTTGTAGATATTTTTCACCTCCACCTCATAATTGTTTTTCCATTTTTGCCCTCGTCTACGGCAGTCCTGCCTTGATATCCTAAGGTTATCGTTGTACCAAGGCTGGGATACTTTCTTAGCTGTGAATTTAATGAATTGGTGCTACAATTGCCAAAGCAGAGTTTAGCCAAAGCGAAAAAATGTCAACGCTCTGCTCCAGGCTCTCAGCAGGTTGCCAGGATCCAGGGGTTATGGCATCTCTCAATTAAGCCGGCCGTATTTTGTGCCAGGCTCTACTTGGAGTATGTTGGATAGTATTTCTGTGCATAATGCTTTTAGCAGTCTTTACCTGCCAATTAATTGCCCAGTGAATGGACCAGGTGAGAGGGAGGGATGGAGTAGAATGATAGCAGTAGAATTGGAAAAGATCTCATCTAACATGTGTCCAGCCCTTTGCGTCGGACCTCTAGTGATTAAGTATAGTCCAAATGCATTCATCACATAAATCAACTTTAGAGAATCTGGGGAAGTTTCACTTTCCAGCTAAAAGTTGAAATCGCCTAATACCAGGAAATTAGCATTGATGATAGAGGATGCCAGTATCATGCTACGTTTGTCTGCAAAGCCACACCACAGGCCAGGTGGGCGATAAACTAGCAGAAGAATAGTATATACCAAAGCGCAATCTGAAGTCCAGACTCAGCTAAGTGGGACAAACGCTAATTTTCTTCAGATCAATTCCAGGATCACACTCACAGAACAGTGTATCTCTGATCTAAAAAACTCTCAAAGAATTTCTGAGCTTCAAACAGCAAAAGCTAAATTTGAAATTCAGGAAATTCAGACATAACCAGAAGAGATAGAAAACAGATCCCAACGCTCAAGTTTATGCTCCGTGGGGATTCCAGAAAAATAAGAAACTGGCCAGGATCCTATTAAATTAATCTCTGATTTGGTTGAGAAGTAGGTCTTTCCCAGAGAATCAAGGAAAAATTGAAGATTTTTCAATCATGCGGGCCCATCAAGTCCCCTTCTCTCACCCATCAAATTCCAGGTATCCCTGTGCATTTTTGGTAATTGTTTGCTTTTTTCAGATAAAAGAACAAATTGTATCTTAAGTCATAAAAGCAAAAGGATTTAAGATGGGGGATGAAACCCACTTTAACATCTGTTCGGACATGTCGGCAGCTGTAGTCCCTTGCAGGCGTGATTTTAAATCCATGATCCAACTCTTAAGGAAAAAAGGCATACAAGTGGTTCTGGTACAACAGTCCAAACTAAAAGTACTATGTGAGGGTCAATTTCATATAGAGGGCTCAGTGGATCAAGCTAACAAACTTTTACAGCAGTAGTACAGAAAGGAGCAAGCTAAATTAACCAAAATAAAAAGAGGTGCCTAAAGTAATGAACGTTGCTTGGTATGCAGGAACTTTGTAAAAAAGAGATTCTGTCCCATTGTTGAGCATTCTTTATAAAGCAGCAGCTAGGCCAGGAGATGGTTTTTGAGTATCATTTCAGGGAACTCAATAAAGGGGGAGGGGTTAAGTCGAGGGCATCAGACAGCTCCCAATTGAGAGCACGAGATGGGTGAATCATTTAGGGGTTACTGCCTCAGAGGAGGGTTAGGTGAGAGAGGGGGATAAGGGGAGGGGGTGGACGGTGGGGCTTTGTGGGATGAGGTAGGGTGTTTGCAAAAGAAATATGGCAGTACAATCAGTGGATTGCATTGGAGATCCAAATGGAGTGGAAAACACAATGTATATTATGCCTCTTAGGCAACTAAGAATCATTTCATGTAATGTGAATGTGTTAAATATAGGCTCGCCTAGTTTAAATCTCTCCAGACAAATATATTTCTCCTTCAGGAAACACACTTAAAGAGGAGAGCCCCCCTCCCCAACCCCTCCCGAAAGTAACTTGTTTCCTGCAGCATGCTTTCCATGCATCTTCCACTGCAGCATTTAGTGGGGTGGCATTACTGGTGGGTAAGGAAAAAAAATGTGAGATCCTCAAGGTAAATAGAGATCCGAGCGCCAGGTGGATCTTGGTGTGAATGAAGATATTTAGTCAGGGGTACAACTGTGCAAACCTTTATGGCCCTATCAAAAATTCGCCTCAGACTCTGGAATCCTTCTATAACTTTGCAAAAGAAGAGCTGGGTCCTCTGTTAATTGGGGTGGGCGGAGGGGTTTCGCAGAGGGATTTTAATATTCTTTCAAATACAAGGCAAGGAGAAGGGCCTGGATGTAAACTTGCCCATCATAACATTTTGTTGTCTATTAGCCAAGAAAGATTGGAGGAGATCCAATGCTGTATCCTCGATCGCCAGAGTACGCATACGGTCAGACAAAATCTTGTGGCTGACCATATCAAACGCCGCAGAGAGATCCAGCAAGATCAGGGACGCCTTCCCTCCCCAGTCAAGTAGTTCCTGTATATCCTCTGTAGTCTTTTTCTGAACACGTGTTGTGTATCTCCAATAATGAGTTTTCTTCTGGATACTCTGAGAGTTGTTGATTAATTACTTTCTCCGCCAACTTGGTGGCGAAGGGGAGTATTGATATAGGGCGATAGTCGTTCAGTTCCAGAGCATTCAGATTGTCCTTTTTTAGCAGGGGCAGATCAGAGCACAGTTTCTGTGAATAGGGAAAGTACCTCCTGCAAACATATTGATAAGAATTTGCGCCAGATATTGTACTACCTTGTGCCGGGATCATGTGCATTATTTTTGGAGGACAGGGGTCTTGTGGCTCGCCATTTGATTAATGGGATTAACTTGGTGAGTTGTTCTTCCGAAGGAGCCCTAAAGGCAGAGAATCTGGTTCTGCCTAATGTGGAAGTTAGGGAGTGCCCATCCTGTTGATCGGCTGCCCTCTTAGTAGTAGGTTTATTGAAAATGTTAGCAATCTTTTCTTGAAAGAAGTTTGCTAGAGCATCACAAACGTTTTGATTTTTTAATGCATGGCTAGGGCTAGCTGGTACTACCAGTTTTTTATAGCTAAGAACAGAGTTTTGTTTGCCTCACAGGCTGATTTTATATGCTCAAAGTAATATGACTTTTGCTGTCAAGATCAATTTTTTATGTTCGGCTAGTTATTTTTGTAGATATTTTTCACCTCCACCTCATAATTCTTTTTCCATTTTTGCTCTCGTCTACGGCAGTCCTGCCTTGATATCCTAAGGTTATCGTGGTACCAAGGCTGAGATACTTTCTTAGCTGTGAATTTAATTAATTGGTGCTACAATTGCCAAAGCAGAGTTTAGCCAAAGCGAAAACATTTCAACGCTCTGCTCCAGGCTCTCAGCAGGTTGCCAGGGTCCAGGGGTGATGGCATCTCTCAGTTAAGCCGGCCGTATTTTGTGCCAGGCTCTACTTGGAGTATGTTGGATAGTATTTCTGTGCATAATGCTTTTAGCAGTCTTTACCTGCCAATTAATTGCCCAGTGATCGGACCAGGTGAGAGGGAGGGATGGAGTAGAATGATAGCAGTAGAATTGGAAAAGATCTCATCTAACATGTGTCCAGCCCTATGCGTCGGACCTCTAATGATTAAGTATAGTCCAAATGCATTCATTACATAAATCAACTTTAGAGAATCTGGGGAAGTTTCACTTTCCAGCTAAAAGTTGGAATCGCCTAACACCAGGAAATTAGCATTGATGATAGAGGATGCCAGTATCATGCTAAGTTTGTCTGCAAAGCCACACCACAGGCCAGGTGGGCGATAAACTAGGAAATGAGAATAGTATATACCAAAGCGCAATCTGAAGTCCAGACTCAGCTAAGTGGGATAAACGCTAATTTTCTTCAGATCAATTCCAGGATCACACTCACAGAACAGTGTATCTCTGATCTAAAAAACTCTCAAAGAATTTCTGAGCTTCAAACAGCAAAAGCAAAATTTTAAATTCTGGAAATTCAGACATAACCAGAAGAGATAGAAAACAGATCCCAACGCTCAAGTTCATGCTCCGTGGGGATACCAGAAAAACAAGAAACTGGCCAGGATCCTATTAAATTAATCTCTGATTTGGTTGAGAAGTAGGTCTTTCCCAGAGAATCAAGGAAAAATTGAAGATTTTTCAATCATGCGGACCATCAAGTCCCCTTCTCTCACCCATCAAATTCCAGTTATCCTTGTGCATTTTTGGTAATTGTTTGCTTTTTTCAGATAAAAGAACAAATTGAATCTTAAGTCATAAAAGCAAAAGGATTTAAGATGGGGGATGAAACCCACTTTAACATCTGTTCGGACATGTCGGCAGCTGTAGTACCTTGCAGGCGTGATTTTAAATCCATGATCCAACTCTTAAGGAAAAAAGGCATACAAGTGGTTCTGGTGCAACAGTCCAAACTAAAAGTACTATTCGAGGGTCAATTTCATATAGAGGGCTCAGTAGATCAAGCTACCAAACTTTTACAGCAGTAGTACAGAAAGGAGCAAGCTAAATTAACCAAAATAAAAAGAGGTGCCTAAAGTAATGTACGTTGCTTGGTATGCAGGAACTTTGTAAAAAAGAGATTCTGTCCCATTGTTGAGCATTCTTTATAAAGCAGCAGCTAGGCCAGGAGATGGTTTTTGAGTATCATTTTAGGGAACTCAATAAAGGGGGAGGGGTTAAGTCGAGGGCATCAGACAGCTCCCAATTGAGAGCCCGAGGTGGGTGAAGCTTTTAGGGTTACTGCCTCAGAGGAGGGTTAGGTGAGAGAGGGGGATAAGGGGAGGGGGTGGAAGGTGAGGCTTTGTGGGATGAGGTAGGGTGTTTGCAAAAGAAATATGGCAGTACAATCAGTGGATTGCATTGGAGATCCAAATGGAGTGGAAAACACAATGTATATTATGCCTCTTAGGCAACTAAGAATCATTTCATGTAATGTGAATGTGTTAATTATAGGCTTGCCTAGTTTAAATCTCTCCAGACAAATATAATTCTCCTTCAGGAAACACACTTAAAGAGGAGAGCCCCCCTCTCCCACCCCTCCCGAAAGTAACTTGCTTCCTGCAGCATGCTTTCCATGCATCTTCCACTGCAGCATTTAGTAGGGTGGCATTACTGGTGGGTAAGGAAATAAAATGTGAGATCCTCAAGATAAAGGAACTAGAAAGGAACCACAGCGTGAACCTGGTGGACAGGAACACCCTCACCACACTCACAAAGAAGAAGTACGAACTGAACAGGATACTAAGTGAAAGGGCAAACACGTGGATTAACAAATACAAATTCATCAACCTAGGCTCAGCAAACAAAGCAGGCAGGGCCCTAGCAGGATACCTGAAAGCCAAACAAAGGCAGCACTCGGTCGCAGCGATCACAGACAAAAACAACAATACCCACACGGCCAATAAGCTAATCCTGGAAACCTTCAGGGGTTTCTACAAGGAACTGTACACAGCGGACAAATCACTAGGGGCAGACGGTGGCGCAAACTTGCTAGACAAACTTGACCTGCCCAAACTAAGCAATGAACAAAGAGACTCACTAGAGCAGGATATAACTGGAGCCAAGGTGGGGATGGCTATAGACTCGCTGAAACCAAATAAAGCGCCAGGGCCGGACGGATTCACCGCGGCATTCTCTAAACAGTTTCAACCCCTGCTAAAAGATACAATGGTCAGAGTCTTCCAGATGTGTGCAGACGGGCAGTATGACTAACTCGATGGCGGAGGCAAACATCATCGTCATCCCCAAAGAGGGGAAGGACCCACAGTTCCCGCAAAACTATCGCCCAATCTCGCTAATAAACGTAGATTGCAAAATCTACGCAAAAGTAATGGCTGCAAGGCTAAACACATATCTACCTCACCTCATACATAAATCGCAAGTAGGCTACCTAAATAACAGACTCTCACAGGACAATACCAGACTACTCTGTCACCTCATAAACCACACAGAAAACAACATGGAGAAGGCAGTCATGATTGCGCTTGACGCAGAAAAGGCTTTCGATAGAGTCTCGTGGACCTTCCTCGACCAATGCATGCGCAAATTCGGACTAGGGGATAAATATCGGGGTATGGTCATGTCACTCTACAAAAATCCCCGTGCACGAGTGGTGGTCAACACAGCCACGTCGGCGACATTCTCCCTGGAAAGGGGGACGAGGCAGGGCTGCCCATTATCACCGGGACTATTCCTACTCGCACTAGAACCACTCCTCTACATGATCCGGAACAACCCGCTAATAACAGGAGTACAAGTAGGAGGACAAGCCTTCAAGTTGGCTGCATATGCCGACGATATCCTGATCACCACATGCGATCCAGAAACATCAATAGAGGCCCTGATGCATACCATTGAGGAGTATGCGCAGGTCTCCGGATATAAACTAAACCCCAATAAATCAGAGTGCAAACCGATGAACTGCCACACAACAAGGACAGTCCTAGGTACGTCCGGACTTGCGTGGCAAACAAAACCCCTGAAATACCTGGGCCTCCTCTTTGGAAGAGACCTTAGGTCTACCCTAGACCACAACGAGGAGGCAATGCTAAGGAAGATCAGGAGCAAGCTAGAAGCCTGGAGTCCCAAATTCATCAGCTGGTGGGGCCGAGTAGAGACGATCAAGATGATGATCACACCAATGCTAAACTATCTGCTGAGCATGCTGCCACTAACCCTGACTTCAGACTTTCACAAAAATATAGACAAAGCAATCAACTCATTCCTCTGTGGGGCAAAAGGGCCAGAATTAGCCTATCAAAGCTTAGACTAAAGAAAGACCAAGGTGGGCTGAACCTTACGAATTACAAGGCCTTCCAGATGGCATGCCTAGCTAAACAGGGCATACACTGGATCTCCCTGACACCAGAGTACGTGCCGGTCTGGCTCGACCTGGAAAGATGCATCCTGGGGGGAGCAGACCCAATCATGGCGCTAACGGCCAACAGACATCCAGAAGCAAAAAATGCAATCATCAGGAACACAAAGACGGCACTACTTAGAGTAGATAGAGAACTGGGGGTCAGCATCAAAGGCTCCAAATGGGAATCAATATGATACAACTCCAAGGTAACATACAAAGGGAGGATACTAGAGAACAAAGAGTGGTATAGCAGAAGCATCACGACGCCGGTCCAACTAGAGCTGGGCAGCAACCCACTCACATTTGAAGCACTGCAGCGTACGCACAAACTACCAAACAAGGAGTGCTATGAATTCCTCAGGATCAAGGCGGCCATCACCAAAGCCAACCTCTCGAAACACATACCAGCCATCATACGGTACTCACAAAATCTAAACAAGATAGGCCACCAAACCGCTTACATTTACAAACACATCACACCACGCACCACAACACTAAACAACAAAACACTAACATTCTGGGAAGGGGAGTTACAGAGACCACTAAACGAAGATGAAAGGGCCAAATTATGGACCTCAGCATCCAAAAACAAGGTAACCCCACAACTAGCCCAAACTGAATACTGGCTATTATACAGACTACAATGGACCCCGGCCAAGCTAGAAACAGTAGGAGCTAGGGAGAGCGACACCTGCTGGAACTGCCACAAAGCTAGGGGGGACCTGGCTCACGTCCTATACGACTGCCCCAAGGTCAACGTTTTCCGGCATAAAGTATACGATCTCATAGACACGCTTACAGGCTGCCACATACAACGAGGCCTAGCAGGCATAACCATGGCCTTCCTGGCCACAGAGCTCGACTCCAAGGAGAATCCGCGAACTAGTTGACGTTTTGCTAACGGCAGCCGCCAAAACAATTCTAGGGAACTGGAAGAACACGAGCAAAGCCACGTTCAAACGTTGGTTCAACTGGATAACATTTCTAAGAGGGGCAGACAACATCACCGCCAATCACCAGGTCGCGAATCACACGGCCAGAGGTGATATGTGGGCGGCCCTGGATGCCCATTTGGAGCGATAAACCTCCCCCCCTCTTTTTCCTCTTCTCTCTCTCTCTTTTCCTTCTCTCTCGTGCTCCACCACAAGCCAGACAGTATACTTGTCGTAACAGCCAAGATTTGTGACAAATGTTTTTATCCTTGTATATGCCAAATTTACTTCAATAAAAATATTTTGAGATAAAAAAAAGAGATTCTGTCCCATTATTGAGCATTCTTTATAAAGCAGCAGCTAGGCCAGGAGATGTTTTTTGAGTATCATTTCAGGGAACTCAATAAAGGGGGAGGGGTTAAGTCGAGGGCATCAGACAGCTCCCAATTGAGAGCCCGAGGTGGGTGAAGCTTTTAGGGGTTACTGCCTCAGAGGAGGGTTAGGTGGGAGAGGGGGATAAGGGAGGGGTTGGAAGGTGGGGCTTTGTGGGATGAGGTAGGGTGTTTGCAAAAGAAATATGGCAGTACAATCAGTGGATTGCATTGGAGATCCAAATGGAGTGGAAAACACAATGTATATTATGCCTCTTAGGCAACTAAGAGTCATTTCATGTAATGTGAATGTGTTAATTATAGGCTCGCCTAGTTTAAATCTCTCCAGACAAATATAATTCTCCTTCAGGAAACGCACTTAAAGAGGAGAGCCCCCTCCCCCACCCCTCCCGAAAGTAACTTGTTTCCTGCAGCATGCTTTCCATGCATCTTCCACTGCAGCATTTAGTGGGGTGGCATTACTGGTGGGTAAGGAAATAAAATGTGAGATCCTCAAGGTAAATAGAGATCCGAGCGCCAGGTGGATCTTGGTGTGAATGAAGATATTTAGTCAGGGGTATAACTTTGCAAACCTTTATGGCCCTATCAAGAATTCGCCTCAGACTCTGGATCCTTCTATAACTTTGCAAAAGAAGAGCTGGGTCCTCTGTTAATTGGGGTGGGTGGAGGGGTTTCGCAGAGGGATTTTAATATTCTTTCAAATACAGCCGTAGATGCTTCTCGGTGTTTAAACCACAGAATTAACCAAAATCAATCGAGTTTCTGTGTACTTTAATGCATCACTTTGCCCTGGTGGACTCTGGTGGAGTGTTCACCCCAAGAAGAGACCCTATACTTGCCATTCAGAAAGATTTTATTCATTCTCATCTATTGACTTCTTTTTAATCTCACACTCCCTCCAAAGGGCTCAGTCAGAAATATTATGTAACCCATTTCCGGATCACTCAGTGATTACTGTAAACCTTCTTTTAACAGATCATCAAAATGCGAACCCTAAACTGGATTTTGACAAATGATTGCTAGTGAATGATCAATGGGTTACCAATATGAGTCAGGCTCTGTAGGCTTCTTTAGAACGTGCTACTGACGCAGCCACCAATTTTGTAGTCTGGGGTGCCGTGAAAGATTTTTTTTATTTTAGGGTAGAAGTAATAGCTTTCCAGGCAGAGTTAAGGAAGAGGGAGAAATGTAAATTCCAGCCACTTCAATTAGCTCTAAACTAGGTAATAGGAACTTGTATAGTTTCCCCTAAGAGACAATCAAAATGCAAGGTGGCCCAAGTTATGCAAAATCTTCAAGATCACTTTGTCTCTAGAGAGATATTAAACCACAACACAGTAATTCAAAAGATATACGAAGAAAATTAACATATAGGCTGACACCTGACTTGGTCAGCCAAGCGTAGATCTAATTCTAACATTATCAAACAGATTCAGGATCAGATTTACTAAGACATGTTACTCAACCACAAGGTATGCTTGATGCCTTTCTGAAAAATGATACAAAGCTCTGTTCTGCTCCTCAGAATACGTTGCTCGAGATGGTTGAAAGGTGGCTTGAACGACCCACCATTCCCTCAATACCGGCCGACCAGGGGGAAGCTATGATTCGTCCAATCAGTTTGAGGTAGTACAGGCTGCTGATTCTGCTTCCACCGCAAAGGCCTGTGGCACAGACGGAATTCCAACTAAGGTACACAAGTTCTATAACTAAATACATTCTTAGACTATTCAATAAAATAATGCAAGGGGGTGAGGTCCCCCACTCATTTACAGAGTCAGTGGTTGGTAGCTTTCTGAATAAGGAAAAAGGCAGAAAACGATATGAACTCACAACGTTATATTAGCCTACTTCATTGTGACTACCAGTTATTTATGAAAATGTTGGCGAACTGTCTAGTAGTCGCAGTCTCCTCAGTTCTTCGGAATGACCAAAACGGTTTCCTCTTGGGGAGGAATATGGCAATTAATACCAACTATTTTACCCAGGCAATAGATTACATTTCTGCACAAAAGATTAAAGGTGGTAATTGTAATGCCAGACACTGAGAAGGCATTCGACCAAGTTCAGTGGAATGTTTTCTATTCAATTTTAGTAAAGTTTGCTTTTCCATTAAAGTTCATGAAGTATTACAAAAATCTGCACTACAATGCTAAGGCAGCTATAGTTATGGGAATCTGGTAGGTTAGATCACGATATGCCACGGGCGGGACAAGGCTGTCCTCTTTCCCCCATACATTTTTCTCTACTTATTAACCACTAGCTTGCGAAACAGGACCAAACTATTCAAAGCCCGTAGCAGGGGTATAAAAGTTGAAATTATTTGCTGATGATATATGAATAAATGAATACACGGGGCATGTTCAATATGGCGGCAGAGTGAGACACGTCTCTCGGAACTCGGCCAGACACAATCTATCGAAGGGTGAAACCGGCACTTCCTAGGTGCCCCAGCATCACATTTGGAGCTCCTGCTTAGTTTGGCACCTAGCCCCACTGATTAGGGTGGTGAACGAAGCCAGGCGACCAAAGAATCCCAGAGTCCTGCAGAGGTGGTCTGACTGTACGGGAGGCAGCCGGCACGGTGTGTGGAGGCCGACCAGGAGGACAGTCATGGTAGGCCCGCTTCCCATCCATGTATAGGGATATTGCACACCCTGCCTGAATCAGCTGCACCCCCAGCCTGCTTTTTGATTGGAGCAGCGTGTTTGTGAATCCGGGGCGGGGTGCGGCTGTCTGCAGTTGCGGCCTCCCTGCACCTGTGAGAAGTTGAATGTGTGGTGCTAAAGAGGTGGATTCAATGGATGATCGGGGGTCCTCCATTCCCGACGGTTCACATGGATTGGCCTTGAGCCTCTTCGCCTTTCTTCCTCTCCTCTACTACCCCGGTTTACCTGGGAGGTGTGGGGATGGGTGGATGATTCTTGGCTTGGGCCTAGGTATGGTGTGCCCATTACACAGCAGTGGAGTGGGGATCGTGGGGTTCTTGCTGCTGAGACTCTGTTCTCTCCCTTTGCTTGACTCTTTGACCTTATTGGGGCAGCGGCACGAAAAGAGGGTGAGTTGATTCAGACATTCTGCAGCCCCCTCTCCATAGTTGGCCTTCCTCTCCCCCTCCAACTGACTCCCATCTAATACTCTTGGGACTGTTTGATGAGCTAAACTAGAGGTGCATACTGGGGACACTGTATGTTCTTGTTGGCATTCCCTGCACAATTGTAAATGGCGTCCTGTTGCCTCTGTTGGCGATAGCAGAGGAGGGGGAGGCACCACATTTAAAACTGTGTGGCCCTGGTGGTTTGTGTCATGGAGGAGCACCCCCCCATACCCTGCGTTCCCCTGCATATATGCCTTGATCACGCTGCTGGACTCACACCTTGAAGCAGTAGACTACCCGATCGGAAGCCTGCTGGTCCTCTGACCGGGGGACCCTAGTGGTATATCGTGGGAGCCCTACTATCACTGGGAAGCTATTTTTGGCGTTGCCATGTCTTCGCAATGCACCACAAAGCAGGACCTCTCCCTGAAGGATCAAGTGTATTTATTTTAACAACTTCAAAATAAGGAACTCAAAAGATGGATGCAGATGGTCCAGCTGCACCACAGCGACAGCGAACATGGAACAAATTTAGGTAGCTAGGGGAGACAGTCTCAATCAATATTGAAACGAGGCAAATAAATAGTTGCCAAGGATGACTTTGCGTTCGACTCCTGCTTCTGTACTTGCAGCCAAATGAATCACGCCACCACTGGAGCCATCTCATTCCATTGCCAAAGCAACAGCGTTGGCAGTAAACTTCAAGCACTCTTCGTTTGTCATTCCTGGCTTGTAAGAGGAGTCCACAATGCCATAGATGTGGGAACTGCCGGCGACACCAATGGAAAAGGGTTGACGCACCATCATTCCACCCATGGGAACACTATAAACCTGGCCTCCTTTCCTGGAGTCCCTTTCGGCTATGAGAATCCCTGCCATGAGCTCCTCGATGTACCTGTAGCACATCTCCTTGAAGAGGTTGGCAGCGGTGTGCACCAAAGGTGGCTCGTCGAGCTCAATGCTGTGGAATCCGAGCTGGTAGGTGATTGCGTCAGCAATGGCTTGCATGTCTGCAGCAGACCCGGAGCGACAGCAGAAGATGCGGTCAGGATTCGGAGTCAGTTTGTCTGTCACTCAGTTTGCAATATCAGCGCAGTGGTGGTTCGAGGGTCCGCACCAATGACAACTCCCTCCGTCGAACTCCTAAGACATAATTGTGGTCCCGGTACTGACTTCTCGCCCCATCCAGTCGGGGCAGAGGTCGGCGCAGCTCCCGGACCGGGCTCCACTGGGTCCCCGCTGCTGCATCGTTACCGCCACCATCTTGTGCTGCATCAGGACTGTCGCAACTCCCTGAAGGATCATTTTGCCAAGAACTTTACAAAGAAGATGGATCAGAAGCCCGAAGTAGAGGTATTGGCACCACCCACTGAGGGCTCTTGGATGGACGAGACGACCAGGGAGATGCCCCTATAACAAATTCGTTTTTGGAGCAGCTCTTTGTGACTCTTTGCGCCAACTTCACAGGCCTCAAGCAGAACATAGCCATAGAGATTAAGGACATTCAGCGCAATGTGGAGGAGCAGGGCCAGAGGGTGAATTCATTGGAAGAGGGGCAGGATGCTTCGGAGGAAGTGCTGGACGGCCATCATTGTGAACTACTGGCACTTCAGGATCATAATCTGGAGCTTTGCTATCAACCTGAAGACCTTGAAAACAGGTTCAGGCGCTCAAATATACGCATTAAAGGTGTGCCCCTGCAGGCAGTCTCAGAAAACCTTGAGGATTTTGTTGTCCATCTCTTCAGACACGTGGCTCCCTCGGTGGGAGATCAGGAGATTGTTCTTGATTGCATCCACCGAACTAGCCCCCCAGCCAGAGTGCAGGGTCAACCTCAAGACATACTTACTTGCCTGCACTACTACTGTGAGGAGGAGGCTATTATGACGGTGGCACGACAAGACGGTTATTGAATTTGAGGGCCATAGATTGTGGCTTTATCAAGACCTCTCTGCGCTCACTGGAAAGCGGACGAAGACCCTTTGGCAGCTGACAGACTTTTTTGGGAGGAAGAACATCAGCTATAAATGAAATGGGGTCACCCCTTCCGCTTGAAATTGTTTGGCAAGACGAGGTGCGTATGGTTCGCAATCTTGAAGATACCCGGTCCCTTCGGGAAATGCCTACTTTTCACCCTGGTTAGCGAGCCACTTCACCCCCCTGGGACCTGGCGGCTGCTGGCTCTAATTCCCGGTGTTCCACCCGGTGCAATAAGAAACCTGTGAATAAGCCTTCCAAAGCGGATAGTCGCAGGTAATGTACTCGTATATCTAAGCAACTACAACAGGTTGACGATGCTGGAGGAGCAGACAGTGATTTAGATTTGTTTAACCCCAAAGAGAAAGGCTTCCCACTTATTTCTTGGACTCAGTTTCAACTAGGATAGCAGTGACCTCCACCTGTTCCGAACTTACAAGTTTTGATGGCAGAGCTCTGCCACACAGTGGAGTGAATGATCATACCGTTTTTTCACCTATGACATGGACCCTTATATGATAGTTATTGTTGCCCCAGGTGGGGGACACTCTTGATTCAATGTTCTTACTTCCTTTCCTATGTTTCCTCCTCTACATTTTCTCCTCTTCTCCCTATTTTGCTCCCGATACCGACAGGTCACCTATTGCACCATTACACACACTCACATGGTGATTATCCATACTTAGCTTAATGTAAGGGGCCTAATGCACCGTTAAAGCGTTTGGCGCTCCTCTCATTTCTTAGAGACACCAAATGCGATGTGTGTTTGTTACAGGAAACCTACCTGCTGCAGGTGGATTGGCGGTGAATTCGCTCCTGCTGGTCTCATCCAGGGTGATCAATTAGACTGGAGTTGAGATTCTCCTTGCTACACACTTTTTGGGACGAGTGGTGCTGGTTAATATGGAGATACCGGGCAGGCCCTACGTATTGATGTGAAGGGGATTTGGTTCACCCTGGCCACTATATGTGCCAAATAACCATCAAGAAGTCTTTATTAGGAATTCCCTGGGCCAGCTGCAAGTTTGCCATACAGGTATGTTGTGGAGGGCAGGGATTTCAACATTGTGATGGATGCACAGAGGGATACGTCCACACCCACCATGGGTGGGTCAGTTTGGTAGCCTTACTCCGGCCACTCAACAGTGGTTGGGGGAAGTTGGTCTAACAGATATATGGAGGTACATGCATCCCACATCTACTGAATATACTTTGTTTTCAGTCGCACTCTAAACATACGCACATATTGACTACTCTCTCACATCGCCATGCATTATGCAAGAATCGGTGTCGGTAGACATTGGTGCTGTGGCACTTTCCGAAATATCCCCAATAATACTATGATATGAACATTGTAGAGACTCCTCGACCTCCAAGATCAGGAGGCTCAATGCGGAACTCCTTACCTATGATCACATACTGACAGATACACTGGAAGCCGTAACCTAGTTTCTACAGATTAAGGACACATCAGGCACCTCTGATCCTACCCCATGTGAGACCCCAAAGGTGGTTGTGCGGGGTCACTTTATCGCAATAGTCACGAGCAACAACATGGATCGATGCTCTAAGCAGCTTCAATTCGAAACCCATGTTAAGGAATTGGAAGTTTCTCACATCCAATCTGGTTCAGTGGCAGTTTGCCGTTAGCTGACGGAAGCAACTATGAGGACTAGATATGGGCAGGGCAGAATACACATTGCTTAGGGTGTGACAGATACAATTATGCTGGGGGCAACAAGGCAGGTTTTATGCTGCCTCGTTGCCTCAGAACACGAGTAGTGGGCAGGAAGATCACTGAACTGCAGGGACCTGATGGTTCCCACGGTCTCAGGATGAAGAAATTGCCCAGGATTTTGAAGCTTTCTACACTGCCTTTTACACAACAGATGCCCTGTTGGACTAGGACGCGATAATCGATTTGTCACAGGGCCCCCTTTCCACGATTCGCCTGCCACGATAAACTCCCTTGACGCAGATATTACCTGGCAGGAGGTACAGACAGCGATCAAACACCTGCAACCCGGTAAGGCCCCTGACACCTGCAACCCGGTAAGGCCCCCGAACCAGATGGCTATAGTGCCATAATTTATAAGGCTTTTAGTGCTCAGGTGGCTCCTGTACTGGTGTGAATCTTTAACACATTTAGTGCATGTGAGACACTGCCAGACTTAATGTGCTTAGTCACTATCACTGTGATCTCCAAAGTGAGTAAAGATCCCAAGCACTGCACATCATATCGCCAGATTTCTCTCTTGAATTTGACAAAAACATCTTCACGGGCATTCTGCCACGCAGACTGGCTCAGGGGTTAGTTGAACCTAGCTAAGCCGGGTTTGTCCCAGAACAGGGATGTAGTGACAACACGAAGCGATTGGGTCACTTACTGGACACAGTGCAACGTACACAGGTGCCGGCCCTAGTCTTGTCGATTGATGCCAAATAGGCTTTCGGCGGGTGCTCGAGGGTTTTGGGCTTCGGCCCACGATTCTGTCAGTGGGTTCACTGCTGCTACCCCTGTCCCAGGGCTAGAGTGCGGTTGAATGGAGTCCTGTCCATGCCTTTCGCCATTACCCGTGGGACTAGACAAGGCTGCCCACTATCACCCCTGATCTTCGCTCTGTGTATGGAGCTCTTTGCAAAACCAATCTGTGTCAACCGCTGAATTGTGAGCATCCAAAAGTCGAGGCAGGGAACACAAAATGATGTTATATGCAGATGATGTTCTTCTGATTCCAACAGACCCCTGCAATTCACTGGAGGCTCTGATGACAGAACTGGCTACATTCGGTGGAACATCCCGGTTTTAAGACCAACTTGCAAAAATTCACCATTCTTAACTTGACTATTCCCACCCTAGCACAGGCCACCCTCAAGTCCCAGTTTCCCCTTTCGGTGGGCAGATCAGGGACTATCATATCTCGCTCTACAGACACATTCGACACCCGAAAACACAGCTGCATATAACTATGGAGACCCGTTAGTGACCACGAGATCGGATCTTACAAGATGGAAGGGCCATTGCCTTTCTTGGTTAGGATGCCTGGCAGTGGTCAAGATGATGCTTCTAACTAAGATCCTTTATGAAACACAGACCCTTCCCCTACAGTCTACCCCCAGAATATTAGACAAGCTGTAATCCCTTATTTGGAATTGTATCTGGGAAGGCAAGAGGGCACGGATAACCAGGGCCCGCCCCCATCTCCTGCAAGCAGCTGGTGGTACGTGGGTCCCAAACCTGCAATAATATTATCAAGCAGCACAGCTACGATATATGGTGGAATGGTATTAACCTTACAGTGAAAAACATAGGAGCTTCATTAACCAGGCTGTTGCTGGCATCCATATTTGAAAGGTGCCATGGCTGCCGATGATTCATAGGCCAGCAGGAAACTATATCTCCCCGATGGTGCGAGCAACTGTTGGGGTTTGGGATGGAGTACAATTGGAACATGGCTTGTCTACTCCCCTGTCCCCACAAACACCGATAATAGGCAATCCAGGTTTCCCTCCAGCTGTAAAGGGGTCTGGTAATTTACTCCAGCCAGGATTGCAGTGTGGGATCCGAGCAAGGATAGCAGCTGTTGGCGCCAGTGTGGCCAGCGGGGAACACTTACATACCTATTATGGCAGTGTCCCAAGTACGAATCCTCTGGGGAGGGGGTACTGAAGATGGTGAACACTATATTTAATACTGATATCCCTAGATTTCCTAGTTATATACTTTTGAGTCTTCTTAATCCAATAACATGTCCACTGAAATTGTGTGGTGGTAGAGAGATTGCCCAGACATTGGGAGCCGCTAAACAGATTATTCTCTCTTAATGGGACACGGAGGTCATATCAACACATCTAGATTGGCTACACAAAATGTGGGAGTTATTGGAAATAGAGAAGCTAACGGCAGCCGTCATATATCTTTGACAAAATGTGGCTACCATGCATTCAATACCTCTCAGAGGATTACCGTGAATTGTTCTGTCCACTCTATTTGCTCATTCTCCGTTCAACCTCAGCAAACAACCCCCACTCATAACTTACCTGAATGACATCTATTTACGCACCTCTGTCAGTTCATGTCCTGAATGGCATCGCCCGCCTTTCTACAACCAGCATTCCTGCTGTCTTCACCCTCTAGCTTTAATCATTTTTAATTTCTTTCTTCTTATGAAGCATATACGCCTTACAATTAAGTGTAACACCACCAGCCAGTGGATGTAGGTGAGCTATTATTGTATCTTATACTTTTTCAATTAATAATAATAAAAAGATCAAAAACCTAAATTAAATTGATACACAAGAGTAGGGGACTAGAAGATAAGTCATGGGAAATTAGAGACAATTCTATTCATCTACTCTTCAGAAATATTGGTGGTAGCAATGCAGCCGGACTATTCTGTGACCACACCTATAAGGTATCTTGGCATCTATGAAACTTTAAAACTGGACAGTTTATTTGTGCTAAATTTCAAGGCAACATTGAATAAGATATCTATTTTATTTAAACTGTGGCATAATCTCCTTATATTCATTTTTGGGCAGGTTGCCTCTTTTATTTGAGGAGTTTTATATAGCGTGGCCATGACTCGTAAGGGTATCACAGCGCTGAACATAACTCCGACAAGTCATACATAAAACGGAAAATATGTAATGAAGTACATAAAGTAGGTAAATCAAACACAAAAGGGAATGAAGCGCATGGGACCGTTGTTGTTGTCATTAATATGTTCCCCGAGGTCCTGTGCTGACTCGATTGGGTGCCCTTGTTGTTTTGTATAATTGTTTTGTATAATTAGATTGCGCAATCGGCTGATTGCAAGGGCCTTCCTTGCCCTTCCACTTCTAGGAGTGGGGTGCCCCCCTTTTTTTACCCTCTCGTTGTTCATTTTGGACATAACCTTTCTTCCCCATTCTTTTTATGATACATATAATTACACCCAAGTGGAATGTCTGACCCCCCTCCGTTGTATTCTGATGAATATATCGATAAAATATGTGCCGGACGCTCCCTGTTCACTGATCAAGAGGAGATCATAGTCCCAGGGAGTCCTAGTCTTCTAGATGATCTTGAGAAACAGAAAAAGAAATTTGTACGCCTCGAACTGATGACCCTTATGTTAACCGAATACTTGAAATCTAAAACCATACCCCTGGGGTTACAGGTGCGTAATATTCCTGGGGTATTTACAGATAACCCCAAGTACATTGCGGGGTTCAGCCATATAGGTACTACATGCTCTAGGCATTGGTTAGTTCTGGGCATAGAAATAGCCGGAGAGGAATTAAAAAAACTAGCGGATACTATAAAGGAATTAGAGAAGCAGATATCTGAGAACGACACTATCACTGATGCCAAGAAACTACTAGAAAAGATTGAAAAAAATATAACTGAATTCCACCGCATTGAACAAAACAAGAAATCAGTGAAAGTTAAAAAGGATATTAAGTCGTTTACTCAGGAGAGGGCATACCCCTATCTCCAGAAAGACTTCTATACTTTTTTTATTTTTTTTTGTTTTTCCCCCCCCCTTTTGTTTCCCCCCCTCCCCCTTGATAACATGAGCAGGGCACAGTAAAATACAAAATCATATAACACAAATTCCGATATACTTAACACAAGACAGTAAAACTTAGAGATATACATGCATATTCATAAATTCCGATATTCAGGATATAGATTCTTCATATTTCATCACTCATTTCCTAACTTCCACTGTATGAGAGGACCCCAAATTTGCATACCGAGTTTTTTACCCTTTTTCCCCTTCCTGGCGTAGATAGCAGTTTCTAATTTTTGCACTGATAATACTTTACCTAGCCATTGATGGTAAGTGGGAGGGTTTGGGTCAAGCCAGGCCGAGGCCACTAACAGTCTAAGAATCGCCATTGCTACAAACATAAAATGTTTACAATTTAATTTCCCATTGGGTTTTATCCCCAATAGCATAACAGATGAGGTTAGCTCTATTGTTGTTCTAGACTTCTATACTAACCGTAATTTCAACCAGAACCCCCAAAATCCGAGACCTTGGGGTCGATTCAACCGTAGGAACACGGTGGTTGGCTTCACTGACTCCTCTGCGGACTCTTCCGATAATTCCGACTCCTGTGAAGGACCTAGCACAGCCAATCGTAATACTCCCCAGCATTTTTTAGGGAGAGGCCGAGGGGAAGCGCCCAAAAGGGGACGAGTAAAGCAGCAAGCGAGATGGAACAACCCACCAGGGGAGAGACAAACGAGGAGCAAGTTCTATCAATGGTAGCGGATAATGATCCCCCAGACTTGACTATTCCTCTATTTAACCTGTCCCAACATAATCTCTCCTCGCAAGAGATATCTATCCTAAGTAAGGGACTCTCATTTGTTCCAACAATATACCCAGACTTCTTGAACCTACAGTCTGAACTAATGGGGTTCTTCCGCAAAATACGGCTCCGTGCCTTTTTTGCTCTTAACCCTTCCCAACCTAAAGCTGCCCCTACTCCCTTTCGTCCCCCCTCATCCTTCTCACCTACATCCAATATGATACCAAAAGAAATCATAACCTTTGAAAAAGTCATCCTCAAGGATATTACAAGTCTAGCGAAAGCTCATACATTCATTCCCTATAACATCTCATTGGAGGAGAAAATGGCCATTTCCTCTCTACGTGATAGGAATGATCTAATCATTAAGCCTGCTGTTAAAGGGGGTGGCATTCTGTTGCAAAACATTGAGAACTACAAATCTGAATTGTCACGACAGGTGTCCAACACAGACCACTACTGTAGACTTAATACCAACCCCACTAGAGAACTCCAGGGTCTAATAAAACAGGTCACGACAGAGGCATTTGAAACTGGATTCCTCACTAAAAATGAATTGAACTTCCTAAATGTTGACCATCCTAGAACCCCGGTCATCTATACTCTCCCTAAAATTCACAAGCGGCTGGATAATCCCCCAGGCCGCCCCATAGTCTCTGGCTGTGGATCTGTGTTGGAACCCCTTGGTCACTATGTGAATTATTTTTTGAGAGATTTTGTGTCTTGCACCAATTGTTATATATGAGACAGTATGTATATGATTAACCTCATCGAGAATCACCCTTTTGATCCAGCTAATGAAACTCTGTGTACGCTCGATGTTGAATCGTTATACACGAACATCCCTCAAAGAGAATCCCTATTTGTAATGGAAAGAATCCTCAATACACGTCCGCGTCCACATACAGTGCCAACTCTGTTCATCATTCAATTACTTGAAATTTGCTTAACCCGTAATTTGTTTATGTACGATAAGGAGTACTTCCAACAAGTGAAGGGTACCTCCATGGGGGCAAGTTTTGCTCCAACCCTGGCCATTCTTTATATGGACTGCCTTGAATGTGACATTATCTTATCCCCTACCAACCCCTTCCACTCTGGGCTGGTACAATGGAAACGTTACATAGACGATGTCTTTATGATTTGGGGCGGCCCAGTTGAAGTGTTACCTACTTTCCAACACTGGTTGAATAACAACTGTAATGGTCTAACCTTTACCCTAGCCCATAGCAAAACCAGTATACCTTTTCTGGATCTCTGCATACAGCATAAGGATGGCATATTGTTTACCTCCTTGTTCCGTAAACCTACAGAAAGAAACACGCTCTTAAGTTACAAGAGCTGCCACCCTCGAGCCTTGAAAGACAGCTTGCCCTACTCCCAGTTTCTACGGTTGAGACGTAACTCTTACCTCAAAACAGACTATTTCAGGGAAGCTAACACACTGGCGGATAAATTAAAATTCAGAGGTTACCCCCGCCGCCTAGTGAAAAATGCCATGAAAAGAGCCTGGTGCTGTCCTCGTGAGACTTTACTTGAACCTAGGGAGAAAAAGCCATCAGACAAATTGGCTTGTGTCACGACCTTGTCCTCGGTTTCCAACAAAATACAGAAAAGTATTAGAAAAAATTGGCACATTCTTAACGCAGGTAATCTGGAATTAGATATCCCCATGTTTGCATTCAAGCGAAGTAAAAATCTAAAAGACCATTTGGTTAGGGCTGCTCTCCCCCTGCCGAGTCCTACCAATGCCACGTTGATTGACATTTGGTCACTCCCCCCACTCAAAGGACACTCAAAATGTGGTTGCTGTATAGTCTGTGACTTCTGTATAGAAGGGAAAGAGTTTGTATTTGGTGAAGTAAAAAATGTATTGCGTACATTCACTAACTGTAACAGCTGTAACCTGGTTTATGCAATTCTGTGCCCTTGTAACTTGATCTACGTGGGGCAAACCAAACAAAAAATCAAAGTGAGGATTTCGCAACACCGGAGTCGAATCAGATGTAAAACAGAGAAAGCCCCCCTTGTGGAACATTTTACATCTAAGGGACACTCGGAAAATGACATAAGATGGACAGTGATCACCCAAGTGACCTTGCCTCCAAGCGGTGGTGACCTCTCGAAACTTCTCAACCGAGAGGAACTAAAATGGATTTTGCAAACTGATAGCTTGAATTCCGGACTCAACCAGCAGGAGGTTTGGACGAGTCTTACATAAATTGTTGGAGGCTGGGTCAGTCTCTTATATTATCGAACATGACCTGTATATAAAAAGATTTCCAACTGTTAACCTTTTTTAATCTCTCCTTGCTATTGCATGCCACCACTTCCTTACTGTTTATTATGAGCACCTTCAGGTGTGACCCTTCTTATCCCCTGTACACCCAGTCTTCTAGGTGTATTCCACCTCACTCCCAATATGGCCGCTACACTGTCCGTCATTATGTCTATTCCACTCTCCTAGAGTGGCCACGGCATCGTCTGTCTTTTATTTCTGACTTGGACATGTGACCGCCCCTTGTCCAATCCGAGGCTTAGTTATACCTAGCTTTCCTAGCTCTGCTCACATCGGCCAGGAAAGCGAGTGAAGCCCATTGACAGGTAAGATCCTGGTTGGGTTCCGTTAATACTCTCTGGATCCCAAGCTCCTTAATTTCCAAGCCCTGACAATTATTCTTTTTTGTTCAGGCTGCTTTGACAAGCGACCAAGCCCATTGCCGGCGTGCCCCGATCCAACCGGACTAACACGGGGTAAGCTCTCTCCCCCCTTCTCTCCCCGTCCCGTGTTTTACACTGACGGATGATTGCATGCCTCGGTTAATTCCTTCCAACCTGTGCTCCTTACCCTGTTTAGGAGTATCTTCCCTACTCGAGAACCTCTCTTCCCATCGGAGCACCTCCCACGTTGCTCCCTCCTGGTAAGATCTCTTACTATTGGTTAATACTTACCACACAACCACTTCCTCGCTCATTGTAATTTCTTCACCTTCAGAAATTACTCGCTTCAACTACCTGGCCGACCTCATCCCTGTTCTGACCGCCCACCGCGGTAAGCACGGCCCTGTTTTTTAATCTGAAGCATGTCTACACTAGGCACATAGTCTTGACTGAATTGGGTGTAATGTCGTCTTGACACGATAGGCACAAATCCTGGCTCTATTCACCACCAGGTTCACAGTCTCTGCGCCGTTGATCGCCGTTTTCACCTTGTCGACATAGGTACTTCCTCACATGACAGTAGTGGTTATCTTCCCAGTCACTACACTCTGCTATTTTCTGTAAATTTATGATTTTAACATCTACATAGCCCTTCATGTTTATTATTGTTTGTATAGGCCCTTAAGGCATTATGCATGATCACTGTTTCTATTGTCATTACATAGTCGCCTGTAAAGTATTTTAATGTGCGCCACTCTTGGTTGAACTTTTGATTTTCTCCTTCCCCTTTAGGCTATCATGGCTTGCATTATTTAGGCAATACTTAGTCCTGATGATGATCCCTATGATTCTTTAATTGGGATCGAAACGCCGTCGACAACTTAAAAACACCATATACTGTAAAATGTAAAAATTATTGTGGTGAAAAAGTAATGGTGTTAATGATTTTTCTGCTATTATAATATTGACAGAAAACCACAGCTTTTGCCTAAAAACTCACTGGCCTACTCCTTGGCCATCTTCTCTTCTGTGACAATTTGTACATGTCTGGGTACAGGCTTGTGCCCCTCTCTATAGAATTGTTGAAGGTATTCTTTGACTACATTTGCACTTGAAGTAAACATTGACCTCTGTCCGGCTGGACAAGTCTAAATTTAATATAGTTTCCATTGTGTCTATATTTATTTTGACCGTTATACTGTTCTGCGCATGGGACCGTTGTTGTTGTCATTAGAATAAGTAAGGTGGCATTACAAAATATAATACGATAATCGGCCTGGCAAATTCAGGCTCTGGAGGTGTCCATAGGAAAATAGTGCCGCTGAGCAAAGTGCAAGGTAATTATTGAAGGAATCTTTTGAATAGGAGCATTTTAATTTATTTTTTGAAGATGGTTTTAGAGACAGTGCGTTACATATTCTTGGGGCTAGACCAGAAAATGTACGGCTGTTTTATTGTTTGTTAAACCTCTGTGGTTTAAACAGTAGGGAGCTGGCGCTACTTAAGGAACGACTACCACCAGACAGCTAGAGATTTTTGGCCTAGTAGATGGAAGTGTTATGGTGAAGGGCCTTGTGTGGCATGCAGCCTATCTTCAGCTGGATCCTTGCTTCAAACTGGAGCCATTTTAGCTGTTTTAGGTCTAGTGTAATGTGATTGGATCTTCTGGAACCAGTGATGAGTCTCACTGTGGAGTTCAAAGTGGCTCTTAGTGATGCCAGCCTTGATTTGGGTAACCCTGCAAGAATAGAACCCACGTAATCTAATTGGGTTATGACTAGGGATTGCACTGCTAGCTGAAATTCATCCATTGGCAAGAAGGGTTTGATTTGTCTTAGTGTGTTTAAATGTTAATTGGCTCCCCTGATGGTTTCACTGCTATGATGATGCATATTGAGGTCAAATCAAATAAAATCCAGCTTTATTCAAATGTAAGATACTGCAATCATAAAAGCAATTCATACACATTATGATCATTATAAAAACATTAAAATAGGATTACAATTTTTCAAGTTAATTTATAATTGGATTTTGGCAATAGCTATGATCATAATATCGCACTCAATAACATCAATTACAAATTCATAACGTTTCATTGATTCTAAAATCATTATATTTGAAAAAATTCCTCATAATATTATGCTCTTCCTAAAGCTGGACGACATTTTCTTATCCCAATAGTTCTCAAGATTGGCAGAATCCAGGCTTTCCTAATAAAAAGTATAAAATCCACAAAAGAAAATACCATGGATAGTGGATTGACTTGAGCAATTACCACAGGGGGAGGGTATCATAGTTCGGCTCCAGTTATTCATATCGGGAAAACTTATAAGTCTGTGGACCATTCCAAGCCTGAATCTTGTTAATAGGAATCTATCATATCCTTCAGGTACTATCACTAAATATGGCTGAATTCTAAAAACAATTAAAATCTTATGATTTTCCAGAACCGTGGGCTTTAGTATTTCAGTAGTTAACTGTGACATTTCCAACATCGCAAGACCTTCGTTTTTAAAATCTTTCCTATGTACCACTTGCATAGAATCAGGATAAGTAAAATACTCCAGATGTCCCAGATTCTGCAGGAAATTTCGTACATAACTGTCCCAGGGTATTGTAAAACTTTATCCATTTTTAAAATATCCGTTAAAATATCCCTATTTAGCCTGGTTTCCTCTTTTGTCCATACTCTGTGCCATAAAAGAACCGGCTCCAATTTAATGAGATCAGACAGATTTGTTAAACCCAGTTCAGCGTGGAACACATAAGAAGAGGTTGATCAAGGTAGTGACAATATATATCTCAGAAAATAATTTTCCACAGACTGTAGTGACTGGGTGTTTGCAATAACCCACACCCCTGAGCCGCAGGTTACAGTTGAGACACTTTTTGCCTGGTAGATCTGTTAAAACTGTACCAGAGGTCTTCTCCCTAACTTTTTAGAAAATTGGGCGAGTGCTGAAATAGTTCTAATAAAACTTAATTTTTTTGCTCTAACTGCTTAAGCCCATGAGTCTCCTTGGTGGAACGGTATTCCAAGATATGAGAAAAGTTTTGTTGCCTCCATTTTTTGATTGCCCATGATTAACTTGTAATTTCTGGTCACGTTTGGGGTATGGGAGGATGCAAAACTCCTATCATGATGGAGAATTTACACAGTGGTGTAGGCTGGCGGATTTGAATCCCAATCTCAATGTAGCTATTTTGTTCCAGTTTTGATCAAATTCAGCACTTTTGTTTTGAAATTGGGGTGGTGGGGACATTCACAGATACACTGGGCAAAGCTTATTTCATCTCCAAATTACGGATATAGGGAACTAGTATAGACAACTCCATCCAAAAAGAAGCAAGATATGGAATACTGACCAGCTTCAGTCAATAGAAACCTCGACAGGATGCAGACTACATAGCTTTCAATAGTAGGCAAATAATAAAATAAGCTACAGGACACTAGGACCTGCCAATATAAGAAGGATGGCATTTTTTAGCAAATGCGTGCTGTACTATACTCCTGCCAAAATCCCAAAAAGGTATTCGGGGCAGAATCCAGCTCTTTTAGGTGCAACCAGGCTAATCAGGCTTGGCTTCATACGATGTTTGCATGTATCTTACTTACAGAATTTGGGTTGGACATTTTTGCAGAAGTAATCCAAAATTTGGAATGTAACACTGCACCAGATGCGTACGAGGCACTGTTTGGCATTGTGGTTTCTTCTTCAGAAATGACGATAGGGTAGCACCAATTTGTATTTATTTTGACACTGGTGACAAGATCTGTAGTGTTGGCCAAGTGGAAGACTTATATAGTTACTGCAGTTTTCCAATGTATTTTAAAGATGCAAAAAGTTCACACCTGTGATGTTATGTACACAAAGAAAGTGGAGTCTATAATTCAAGTAAATTAAATTTGGAGCAACTGGAAAAACGAATAGACAGGTAACAGACCAAAAAGCCTTTTTTTAATGCTTTAGTATCAATTATGTTATACGAATTATCATGTGAGGTGTCCTTGATTAAGTAAACTGAAATTTAAAATGGTTGTATTTGTGAAGGAGCAAATGTTTAAGATTTGACTAATGATAATAAGTTGCTGTATAACCAATGTATGCTGCTACATCTCAGAATATATATGTTTTTAAAGTAAGAAGTGATCGAGACAATATTAGAACGTATCGTTTCCGGGAAGGGGTTTGGTATCTTGAGTATTTTGTGCTATTAGAAGGCTTAGGAGACACCCACGGCATATTTCTGGGTCAGTGTGACACTTGTTCAAATTCAAAGTGGACAACCTTCCCTTCTGGCCCTTTAAGAAAAGTTCTCAGACATGTCATAGTTGGAAAATGGAGTTGACTTAAAGGCATTAAAACATTCTACATAGTAGTCACCCTCAGAAAACGTTTCTCTGACCAGACACTGGGCACAGGAATTGAACACCAATTTCCTCTTGAGCTTCAGTTAGAATTGTACTGGTCCCAGAATAGAATTGCAATGAGTTAGTAGTCTGTATCAAATGCTCCTGCCAGTAAACAAAAATCTTGTCTGCATTTAGCTGTAAACATCAAAGAGAAAAGGATCTCTAAATGGACTTCTTTGTACTTCACTTGAGGTTGAGAAAGTGAGTTAACTTGTTTGTGTGTCTTAATACTCATATGTCAACTAAGAATATGATAATGTATGCCTTAGCGTGTGCTGTCACATTTTAATAATCAATTACGATTTCATTTTTAGGCGTGCTTGAAGATCACCAAAGCCTTACTAATGTTGCACATTTACGAGGATATAAAATATAATTGTTTTTCTGTCCCATGTTGTACACTGCACATTTCTGCTGAACTCCTATAGAAAAGTATAGCCTTTTTCTGATGTTACATAAAGTGAGGATTTTTTTTTAAGTAGATTCAGCTTGGTTGATTCTAGATGTTAGCAATTTGCCAAGAGCTTCTCACAAATTTCCCACAAGATCCTGGCACCGGCTCATTTGTGTTCCTACAACTTTCATTCCCTATCAGGTGTTCTCACTCTCACTTACTTGCATTAATACAAAATGTATAAATGTAGTCCATTAAATGCTCCAAATGACCAACAGAGAAGCTCTATTGTGTTGAAAAAGTAATGGCCTTGCTTAATTTTGAATTCTTGCAGGCTGGGTTTGCATTAAAACATGTTAGATGTCTATGTAGTATCCCAAGTGCTGTTCTTTTACAAGGTAAATATTCTTCCCAAGATATTGTCTGAAGCTTTAATCACTGCAGAAGGTGTTACCTGAGGAAAAGTTAATCCCTACTGAATGTAGAAAATCATACTCCATGGCTCTAAAAAGTGCCATATTTTCACTGTAGATTCCAAGCTTTACATGGGAGATATTAAAATAGCGTGTAAATCTAGAAATGAGACAAATGCTGTAAAACGCGCGGTTCTTTCAAAGAAGGTGAGCAGTGTGATGCTCTGGTCGATGTGGAAAAGGAACCACCACCTTCAGTAGGAAAGAGGCGCAAGTATGGAGAACAAGTTCATCTGGGAATGGGTTAGTATAGGCCAGGGTACACAGAGATTGCCTAAACCTCACGAACCCTCTTGGCTGCTGTAATAACCACTAAAACGACTGCTTTAATGGTCAAGAGATGAAGAGGGCAACTGCGGATGGATGTACAAATTTTAGAACCCATTGAGGTCCCATTAAAGCATAATGAAGGGTTTTGGGGGGGAATAAATGTTGGGAGTCCTTTTAGGAAACAAGTCACAAATAATGGATGGAAACAGGAGGGCTGGTCCGGCAACAGCAAGAAAGTTGATATGGCCGAAAGATACCCTTTAACTGCGCCCAAAGCAAAGCCTTACTGGGCTAATGACGAAAAACAAACAAGACTTCGGAAAAAGGTGCAGAGAGGGGGGATCAACATGTTTGGCAGTACACCGAGCCATAAACTTGTCCCAATGGAGGTGTCCAAACCACTGGCATCTGACAGTTCCTCATACCTGTTCCTGCCCAACCATACTGAACACAGGGCCTATTGAAGGTCACTCAGACTCTGAAGGTCATGTTCCGACCAGCGCCAGGTATAGCAAGGGACTGAGAGACTCCAGAGACGTCTGGGTCTCATGACTGGAGTGGATTCAGAACCAGGAACGGCTCCAAAGGACCTGACTGGTGTCGCCGCGAACCCACCGGTGGGAATCCAGAAGGGACACCTGTAGATCCTGTGGATCTGAAGGCACTCCAGAGAGGCTTGCTAAATAAGCGGTGCACGGCCTAATAAAACTCCTTTAAATCGGTGGGGGCGGCTTCGACTCTGGGCGGCGCAAAGAGGATCCAGGATCCACAGCTGACGCATGAATGCAGGACTAGACCTTGGTTTAGTTTGCGCAAGTCCGAATTCAGTTCAGCCCTATTAAGCATAGAAGCTGCATCACTGCATAAGGACTCTTATGAACTGTGACAAGAGCCTGAACTCTCTATTCCGTGGTCCTAAGGTCCGTATGTTCGATGGTTTAAAGATAAATAAGGACAAATCTGAAATATTAACTATATCCATTCTTCTGTCTCGAGTCCCCTAGCCATTTCATATGTGAAGCATGGGCGATAAAATACTTGGACATACATTTGGTTGTTTGATGGGTGATATTTAGCAAAATTGCCTGTTCTTAAAGAGCAAATATTAGTGGATCGGACAAGATGAAAAGTGCACTTTATCTCCTGATGCAGTAGACTCAGTGTTGTAATGACGAGTGGTATCTTCCAACGTACCCTGGTACCAGGAGGCTTCCCATCTGCATATCTTAATAGAATGGCCTGCCAAGGCATCAGCAAAAAATGGCTGGATGCAGGGAGCCAAGATGACGGCCGCACTTGCAGTCGATTAAGTTGGCTTCTACCTTCTGATGCATCCCCACCCCCCCACCTTCTTGCTTGGACGGGAAGGGTCCACGGCTGATTTTCTCCTTGTTTGGCATGATCTGAAGGCTGTGTTTGAGGCGCTACGAGCTGCGGTCGCCTTCGTGGTTTGTCAAATCGGTCCCTTTATCAGGATTTCTACTGGCCTAGGAAGAGTGAGTGTCCTCCTGCCAGTAGAAATGTAATTGGATAGATAGTATGGGAGACCCACAAGGGAATGATGACGAAATGCGAAAGGAGTTAGAGGCAAAGATTATATTGGAGGAAGTTGTAAACGGCCTACATTCTATGGCCTCAGGAAAAGCAGCAGGTCCTGATAGAATCCCCTTAGAACAGTGTATGGTATTCCAGCCCGAGCTCTCTCCTTTACTCCTAGATTTGTTTATTGGGGTACAACATAGTGGGATTCCACCACTTTCTTGGGAAGTGACGGGCATAGTCCTGTTTAAAAAAAAAGATAAACCCTCAGATAACCCGGCTTCCAATTAAGCCTATATCCCTCATCAATTCAGATGCCAAGCTTTATTCTAAAATTTTAATGTTGCGGTTAAGTAGGATCATAGCTCACCTAGTTTCCCCCTGGCAACATGGTTTTATTCCTGGGAGGGGCACCACTGACCATATTAAGCGCGCTATTGCTTTATTTGATGCAACAGAAGTGCTAGGGGAGAAGATGGCCTTAATTCTCCAGGATACAGAAAAGGTCTTTGACCGCTTGTCCTGGCAGTATTTATCGGGACTCTTCGTGGATAAGGTGTTTGGCCCGGGTCTTATTACAGCTATAGGAGCAATGTATTCTAGATCCTATGCCAAGTTGCAAATCATGGGCCAAGAACCAGGTTGTATTCAGGTTGCCAGGGGGACAAAGTAGGGTTGTCCCTGGTCCCCAATTTTGTTTGCCTTATACAATCAATCATTTTATTCAGCAATTATTTCAAAACTTGTGCATAAAGCCAGTATGCATCAATGGTTTTGACACCAAGGTAATGGCATATGCAGATGACATCGCTATCGTGACTTCAGACCCGGAGATGGTGAGGTTAGAAATAGAAAGGTTGGCTGGGGAATATGGCAGGACATCAGGATACCTATTGAACGCAGAGAAAACGCAGATTGTCTGCAATTCCAATGCTTGGTTTACGGATCCTCGGAGGTTGGATGTAGCTGTTTATCTCGGGGTTAGGGTCAGCACTCGGGTCAGTTCTGTGTGGTCAATAAATCTGAGTCCCATGTTTAATAAGCTCAATACAGATTTAAACGCCTGGATAGGCTACGTCCCACGATAATTGGAAGACACAACATTCTCTAAATGATGATTTACCCTAAGATTTTGTATCTGCTCCGCTTCATCCCTTTGGAGATTGAAGGGCATTTGTTAAAGTTAATAAAGCTAGAGTCTAATTTCTTTATCTGGCTGTATAAGAAAACCCGGCAATCTTTGAAGTTATTAATTCTACCGCAAGAGCGTGGAGGATGGGCGGTCCCAAACATGCTTTGTTACTATTATGCTACTTTCTTACGGCAGATGGCAGAGCTGTTCTTATCGGGGAAAAGCCGGTGTAAATATCAGGGGCCAGGAGTATGGTACATCTATTTCCACTATCCATGAGTTGGTCATGGGATGATCGGCCCGTGGTATACTTCTTAGACAACTTGAGCCTAGTTATTACAAGAAACCCCAATTCAAGTGTGTGATGTAAAGTGTGGTCTAAAGTGGTGAAATTTATGAAGATAACCATTTATAAGAGATATTCACTGCTGTGGCGTTCATCTCTGTTTCCTGCAATGTTTATGACATGGTGGGTAAACAGTGGGAACAAAAAGGCATAACCAGAATTGGGGATTTATCTCGGGCTAATCAAACTCGCTTGTTTTCTAACCTCTAGGAGGGGTATGGTGTAACGGCAGGGTCATATTTTAAATATATCCAGATTATCAGTGATCTTTCTCAGGCCTGGATTAAACAAATCTCTAACAAAAATCCCACTCATGGAAGTGGTTATGTGCCCCCGATCCAGGATAAAACACATTTATAAAATCCTACTGGATTAAGTCCCTGATGATTCAGAGAAGGTTGAGGTTAATTGGACTCAGAAGCTGGGAGATGGTGATGTAGATCTATCTAGGTAAATTGTACTGGGCTCTGAAACTTTTCTTGCTGCTAACCTAAAAGCCCAGCACTATCAAACTATTTTCAACCTTTATTTACGCCGGCTAAACTTCTTAGTTGGGGCAAGAGGGAGGATGATAAATGCCCTAGATGTGCTCATGGGCCAGCCGGTCTGATGCATATTTTTTTTGTGTGGGAAACTGACACTTCTAAAAGAAGGAAATGAGGTGTTTCTGTATGAAGCATTGGGTAGGAGAGCTGGCATAACACCAGTACTGATGCATGCCAGTGTGCAACTTGATAACCCCCAGGTGAACTTTACATTAATTTTGGTTGCTGGTGCTCAGCCGTTTATCACCACTCAGTGGAAATATGTCGAGCCCCCTACCTACCAGGATTGGTTAGGTAGCTTACTCGCTATTTATAATCTTGAAAGAACACTATAAAACTGTAAGGGTACCTGTACCAGTAAGAGAGGTCGTAAGATCTGGGCTCCAATGAGCAAATGGCTCAGAAGACGCAGCGGTGGCTGGGATTGGTTAGACTCTTCTTTAATAGAGGGCTGACAGATCTAGAAGGTCTGGGAGTAGTACTGTGAATAAGATCTTGGGTAATATTGTACGGTACCTTAATTATCTATTTTACTGTGTTGCCGCCTTCTTGTGTAAATGAAAAGTACAAGAAATGTATATCTTATTTATGATGAAATTCCAGCATATATTAATTCGCGATGCCCCAATGTTTGGTTTATAATCAATATAAAAAAGAAAAAAAAGAAATGTTTGGAAGTGTATAGAACTAAAACGACATAGACCCTGTCACACAATATTACACCAAAAAACAACCTCTCTATTACAGAGTATATTTCTTTGCAAATATCAACGTATAAGGTATTAAAGTAGCAACAAAGAAATATTCTAATAAAATTCTAGGTATCACAATGCATTATGAAATCACATTTAAGAAAATATTTTTTGTTAAAAGAAAGATTTATTGTTCTTCATATATTGTGAACCTGGGGCCTCCCTAGTGGTTACAATCTAAAAAGATAAAAGATCTTGTCTCCATTTAATGAGACAATTGCAAATGGTTAAAAAACAGTTCACGCTGCGTTTCGGCGTACAGTAGTTTCCACCTTCATCAGGACGTAACAATTTCTTGTATTTATAATCTAAACACAAAAATGTAAAACAATACATTTAGACGTCTATCATACATTGTGAACCCTATCATTTAGTTGCTAATGTTCTAAGCTAAATAATGCCTGTGTTCTCAACCTTTTTATTCCAGCTACCTCAAATTACAATTTTCTTCTAATACCAAATTCTTCTATATTAATTTCACTGCTCTTTAATATACATAGTTCTATGGTTCTATTGTGGAACCATTAGTGTACAGAGCTATAGAGAGGATGGCAATGTGGGACTTAGCTATGTTGCAAAGAGCCACCATGCAAAACCTAAAGCCCCATGAAAATGTTTCAAAGGGGCAAACAGGAATTCTCTGAGCTCGTTTCTTTTGAATACCCTAGAATCCTGCAATCTTTATTTTATCCCAACGATGAAAGAAGCGGCATAATTTGAAAGATGGAAGTGGGGAAACTGTAGAACACCTGCAGACATATGAAAAAGATCATGCAAATCATTTGAGGACAGTAAATAAAATGTCAAACTAACTGAACATAAACATGATAGGTTGCAATTTCTCAACAGTGTGTTTAACTATGCCAACTAAGACGCCAGCACTGGGCTTTAGAGGCATTTGGGTTTATCTTTCAAATATATAGTGCTTTGGTGAAAGGGGGACGACAGCGTGGGTAAATGACATATCAGGATCACTGCTCTAAACATCTGGGAAGGAAAATTAGAGAAGAGGAGTAGGCTAACTTGTGGTTAGATGTCCCAAAATGTTTGGAAATGTGGTGCAAAATGAGAGCATAAAAATTCAATCAGTACCTCTGACACCACTGCACAGGATTTACCTAGCCTCCATAGACCAATGTTGGAGAGGTGGCTTAGCGATTAGAAAGTACTGACATTGAACCCAGAGTACTTGGCTATATATTCCTGAACTTCTAGTTCAGGATTACATGCCCCTAGTTTTATGGTAGAAAATGTATGTAAAAGTTGCCTATCTGTGAAACTATGTTTCTTGTGGATACTCTATCTTCCTGCAGACTCCTCACCTGTAGAATATTCCCAGGAGTCAGGCTGGACCTGGAATCTTCAGAGCTCTCAAGACCCTGATTGTGGGTGCTGCCTTTGTATCAACACCAAAGTGACATCAAATGAGGTTACCAAAGTCATATAGCACCCACCTCAGTGAACCAACTTCTGTTTCCATCAATTTTGTTCCAAGTCTTTGAGGCAAGCGGAACGATTAGCATCGTTAAGTAGTGCAGTACCAAACTAAAATTGGTATCTTATTAATCTTCTACTATAAGACAATCATCAAATGGCGAAGTGAGTGGGCTGGTGAGCAATTTGCAGGTAGCCAGAGTATCTACCAGAAAAATCATTACCAAAGTAAGTAACTTTATATTCTGAAGGATACTTCCATCTGTAGATTCCTCACATTTTAAACAGATTCTCAAGCAGTACTTTCTTTAAGGTGGTTTGATGGATGGTTAGATGATGAAGTCTTGGACAACGGATCTAGCAAACTACAGAACAAGTTCCAGAGAGAAAGAGGACGGAGCATGGCTGCAATGAGCTGGCAAGTAAATGGTGCCCGTAGGTCACAGCTTTGGGCTGGGCCAAAGGCCATGAACAGATTGCTCTATCCGGGATGAGCAATGGTCCTCACTTGCGGGTCAACAACTAGAAGGTATCGGCCTATACAATATTCAATCAATCAATCATACCATTTGTATAGCGCACTACTCACCCGGGAGGGTCTCAAGGCGCTTGGGGGAAGGGGTATGCTACTGCTCGAACAGCCAGGTCTTGAGTTGTTTCCTGAAGGCGAGATGGTCCTGGGTCAGCCGAAGGTGGATGGGGAGGGAGTTCAATGTCTTGGCAGCCAGGTAAGAGAAGGATCTTCCTCCGGCGGTGGCTCTTCGTATGCGTGGGACGGCTGCGAGGGCGAGGCTGGTGGACCGTAGCTGGCGGGTGGGCGTGTAAAGGTCAGGCGGTCGTTGAGGTACTTGGGGCCCAGGTCGTGGAGAGACTTGTGTGCGTGGGTGAGGAGCCGGAACGTGATCCTCTTGTCGACGGGGAGCCAGTGCAGGTTCCTCAGGTGGCTGGAGATGTGGCTGCGTCGGGGGACATCCAGGATGAGTCGGGCGGAGGCGTTCTGGATGCGCTGGAGTCTTTTCTGTAGCTTCACTGTGGTTCCGGCGTGGAGGGCGTTTCCGTAGTCCAGTCGGCTGGTGACGAGTGCCTGGGTGAGTCTTCCTGGTCTCGGTCGGGATCCAGCGGAAGATCTTGCGAAGCATACGCAGGGTGTTGAAGCACGTTGAGGAGACGGCGTTGACTTGTCTGGTCATTGAGAGGGAGGAGTCCAGGATGAAGCCCAGGTTGCGTGCATGGTCGGTTGGCTTGGGTGCGGTGCCCAGGGCTGGGGGCCACCAGGAGTCGTCCTAGGCAGAGGGCGAAGATCCCAGGATGAGGACTTCCGTCTTGTCCGAGTTCAGTTTCAGGCGGCTGTCCTTCATCCACTCGGTGACGTCTTTCATCCCTTCGTGTAGGCAGGTTCTGGCGGTGTCGGGGTCTCTGGTGAGGGAAAGGATCAGCTGGGTGTCGTCGGCGTAAGAGATGATGTTGAGGTTGTGCTGGCGTGCGATGGCTGCAAGAGGTCTCATGTAGACGTTGAAGAGGGTGGGGCTGAGTGAAGATCCTTGCGGGACGCCGCAGATGACTTCGGTGGCCTCGGAACGAAACGGGGGGAGGCGGACTCTCTGTGTTCTTCCAGCGAGGAACGAGATGATCCACTCCAGTGCCTTCTCTTGGATGCCGATGTTGCTGAGGCGCTGGACTAGGGTGCGGTGGCAGACAGTGTCGAACGCAGCGGAGAGGTCCAGGAGGATGAGGGCCACTGTTTCCCCCTTGTCGAGCAGGGTCCGGATGTCGTCGGTGGCTGCGATGAGGGCGGTCTCGGTGATGTGGTTGGCTCTGAAGCCGGACTGCGAGGGGTCGAGGGATCCGTTCGTCTCGAGGAAGGCGGTCAGCTGTCTGTTGACGATCTTCTCGATGACTTTAGCAGGAAAAGGGAGGAGCGAGATGGGGTGGAAGTTTTTGAGGTCGGTGGGGTCCGCTGTAGGTTTCTTTAGGAGGGTGCTGAGCTCGGCGTGCTTCCAGCTCTCCGGGAAGGTGGCGGTGTTGAAGGAGGTGTTGATGATATTCCGGAGTTGGGGTCCGATGGTGGAGTCGGCCTTGTTGAAGACGTGGTGTGGGCAGGGGTCGGTCGGTGATCCGGAGTGGATGGTGTTCATCGTGCGGGCTGTGTCTTCGGTGGTCACCGTGGTCCAGGTGCGAAGGGTGGCGGTGGGGGGCGTTGGTTCGACGGTTGGGTGCGTGGGTGGTGCGCCGAAGCTGTTGTGGATGTCGGCGATCTTGCGGTGAAAGAACGAGGCGAGGGAGTCGCAGAGGTCTTGTGACAGAGTGATGTCGTTGGTGCCAGTGCTGGGGTTGGAGAACTCCTTGACGTTCCTGAAGAGTTCCTTGCTGTCGTGGGTATTGTTGTCCAGTCGTTCCTTCAGGGATTTCTTCTTGATGGTGCGGATGAGCTGGTGGTGCTTGCGGGTAGCGTGTTTGAGGGCGGTCATGTTGTCGGTGGTCCGGTCGAGGAGCCAGGCTTTCTCGAGGGTGCGGCAGGTCTTCTTGGAGTCCTTGAGTTCGTCGGTGAACCAGGATGCCTTCTTGCTTCTGGGTCTGCTGGGAGGGTTCTTCAGTGGTGCGAGGTCGTCGGCGCAGGCGGACAGCCACTGTGTGAAGTTGCGGGCAGCTTCGTTGGGGTCCGTTGTGTTGGCGGGTGGGTTCTGGCTGAGGGAGGTGGTGAGCTGGTCCGCGGTGATCTTGCTCCAATTCCTGTTGTCCTGATGTTCTGCTGTGGCGAAGGAGTCGTTGGCGTCGGTCGTGATGCGGAGGGTGTTCTTGTGGACAATGGCGATGCCTCCGCCGGTCTGGTTGATGCGGTCCTTCCTGATGATCTTGTACCCGTCCGGGATAGCGATGGCGATGTCGGGTGCAGAGGAGGCGTTCATCCAGGTTTCCGTGAGGAAGGCGACGTCCGGTGATGTAGCGTCGAGGAGGTTCCAGAGTTCCACGGCGTGTCTGTGGACGGATCGGGTGTTGAGCAGGATGCACTTGAGGTGGTTGCTGCTGGTGCTTGTCTTGGCGGGTGCGGGGCAGGTTCGGAGGCAGGTGAACTTGCAGGTGCAGCAGGTGAAGGGTCCGTGGGTGCGTCTCGGGGTGGCTCGGCAGCAGGCGAGCGTCCGGCCGGCATTGAGTGCGTTGAGAGTGGCGGCGTCATAGGTCAGACGGGTCGTCTTGCATCGACGGGGAGGGCCAGGGGTCCTGGTGCTGGGCGCGGTCCAGGTGCGGACGGGCGCAGACGTGCTTGCCTTTGGCGCGCCTTCGGCGCACAATCGGCGCGCCCGCTGCGCGTACGCACGGTCTCCATTTATGGCGGAGTGGGAGGGAGGGAGGAGCAGCTGGGAGGCGGGCGCGGGGAGGGTACCGAAGGAAAAAGGGGGCGTGTCCTCACGCAGGCGGCGGGAAGCGGGAGCGGGGCGGGGGCACAGGTGGGGAAAAGGGAGACAATGGGCACAGGCAATCAACCACAATATGGGGGACAGACAGTACAGAATGAGGCACAGAACGCAAAAGCAGGCAGAGACCAAAAACAATCACGAAATACGGCGGAGGGCGGGGTTGACGGGGCGGGCTCAGCGAGGCTGAGATCAGTAGCGGGGAGGAAGCGCACACGCTACAGCTGGTGGCCGTGCGGCGCGGGGGTGTCCTGAGGTCAGGTCACACTCACCTGCGTCGCACGGCCGCCATTTATGGCCAAGTGGGAGGGAGGGAGGAGCAGCTGGGAGGCGGGCGCGGGGAGGGTACCGAAGGAAAAAGGAGGCGTGTACTCACGCAGGCGGCGGGAAGCGGGGAGCAGGGCGGGGGGCACAGGGGGGGAGAGGGAGACAATGGGCACAGGCAATCAACCACAATATGGGGGACAGACAGTACAGAATGAGGCACAGAACGCAAAAGCAGGCAGAGACCAAAAACAATCACGAAATACGGTGGAGGGCAGGGTTGACGGGGCGGGCTCAGCGAGGCTGAGATCAGTAGCGGGGAGTAGGTGCACACGCTACAGCTGGTGGCCGTGCGGCGCGGGGGTGTCCTGAGGTCAGGTCACCAGGTTACATACTTATTCTCATAATGTATAGAACTAAGCACTTCAACTGACATATCTATCAACCTACAAAACCCTCTCACGGTAGGAATTATCTGCCACAGAGTAAATCTGTTGTCCACTATATACCAACAGGATCCACTAACTTATCAGGAGCTCTCTGACAATCAAACTTGTAACTTGTAAGCTTGTTCCACCATGTTATAACACAACCACCAATTCACAAAATGGGCATGACTTCTAAGTAGTGTTCGGTCACTCTCCAACAATGCCAAACAGAATTACTCAGGTACAAGCTTAAGCATTATAGCTCTAAGGCTACACCAGATTCCATCCTCCATATCTCAGGAACGCTGCTGCTGTTGTGGATTTGAACTGGACTGAACGTATCTTCACAACTAATCCAATCAGATTGCAAATGCAACTCACATGCATAAATTGAAAGTCTAAAAATTGTGCTTATATGTAGTCTTAAACTCCTTTTGACACCTCCATGCCCAAGCAGTAGGAAAATAAATGCACTCAGAGTACCTCTCAGAACTTCACACACTACAAAAGGTCAAGACTCACACATGTTTCCAGTCATGCGAGAAAGCTCTGAAACTCTTTGTTTATTTAGACCATGGTCTTTAAACACTGCGAGAGCCAAGATAGTACAATAAAATCAATGCATTAAGACTTCCTTACAATAAAATTCATGATAAAAGTACTTAATCCACGTTCTTTCCCCAATTGCAGCAACCTTTTAACCCAATGAAATTCAATGTTGGATATGGTAATATAATTAAATAGATTGCAGTAAAATTCATGAAAAATAAATGTTCAGTTATGTACATTTTAAAAATGCGATATCCACTTCCTTTCTACCATAACAGCTACATTTCAACTCATTTCAATAATGTATATCTTTGTCTAAGGTATTTTGCCTAGCTAGATGAGGGAATCTTAAAAAGAGGGATAGAATTACTAAACCCCCTTCAATCTGTCCCTCAGAAAGGTTTTTATGCCTTTCATATAATTCCCCAATGCGATGGCTATATCAAGATTTGTCACTTCGATTAGTAGGTCTATAGCTTGAGCTCTTGACCGTATTCCGTATTTTAAGAAGATCGGGCATAGAAACAATATCCTCAATGCTAAAACCGCAAGGCTATCTACCAATATATGCAGGATATCATTTTTAGTTCCAAGACCACTTCACAGATTCCATCAGCATATAACATATCAGCCTTTGTTTTTCCCTCCATTAGCCACAGGTTAATTCCAATACGTACTCTTAGTAGTTCACACCTAAGCTCATAGTTCGGCAAGGTGTCCAGGTACGGGTACCATGATTCCTTAACCCATGAGTTTCTTAACACTTTCACCGTTTTTTTCGTGCTCAAGTATTCCAAGTCATTCTTCCTTGACTGTTCTTGACCTTGGAGTCTAAGTGAGCACTTGGTAAATTCTAGCTCCAGTGCGTGCTGAGTTAGTTGCACATTTAGTCTCTCCGCTATGGTTAGGATCTTCTTTTTTACCTCCCTTGCCCACTTTAGGCTGCTACTTCGGATCTCCTCCCTACACCATTGTGAGACCTTCTTCACACCCCCAGGGTCCTGGTGTTTCCAAAATCTTAACAGTGACATTTGGATCTGAATGCTCGATGCTGTTGTTCCTGTCTCCATTCTTACAGCCTGAATCATAGCAGAGCTTGGTAGAGACAGTAAGGTTTTTAGGATCTTCCCTTCTTCCTGGTCCCATTTGCATTTGCCGCTTAGGTACAGGACTTCTGCCCCGTACAAAACCTGCAGGGGTATCATGGATTCATATGCTTTTAGCATTGGTCTATGGGACATTTCTCCATATTCCTTATTACATTTTTTCAGCCGGCAGATTAAAGAGAAGGCTTTTGCTTTTTGGGCTTCAAGGTGAGTACACCATTTTAGGGCACTGTCGAACCAGAGACCCAAATATTTGTATTCTTTTACAATCTCCAGTTTCGTTTTTCATAAAAACCAGCAAATTTATTTTTTCTTTTCCCAAAACATAAAATTTTTGTTTTATCCATATTTACAACAAAAACATTTGCCTCACAATAAACATTTAATTTCCTTTGGAGCCAGAGCTCTGTTTGATTCTAGTATCACAAGGTCATCTGCATATAAAAGACATGCCACTTTGTTTCCGCTAATTCTAGGGCTTGAGCTTCTTTCCACTTCTAATACTACGGGTAGGTCGGCCAAGAATAAAGCAAATAGCAGGAAAGAAAGCTCTGGCTTGTAGCTAATAGTGATCACAGCTGACATGAACTCATGCAACCGGTTCATATTCAGCGTGCTTGCTATTAAAGCTACTTCACTGGCTAAACTCCTTGTGATGGCATGCTATACAAATGATAAGAAAAAAATACATACGACTAATATAAAAATGTTTAAAATAAATATAAAATTTGTATAGGCATCAACAGAAAATTAAATATGTAGATGGCTAGGTGTTGGTAGAAACTCACATATAATTTTAGTTAAACAGTCCTTTTTGAAAGAAACTGCTATTTTGGATCAAATATAGTTTATACTTCATCCTTCACCTTTAAGTTACCTTTTTTGCAGTGCAAATGGCTGAATGACCCGCACATAAAGGTTCTTCCCCCACTGTGTATATCAATGTGTAATTGGTAGTCATGCAGTCCATATTGAGAGTCAATGTCATCGAGGATAGGTTTACGAACAGGAATGAATGGCCTATTATGAAGAAAAAAGCAGCATTAATAATCTAGCCATCCTTTTACTTCCAACCACTTGAGATGGAAAATAATAAACAAACATGGCCAACATACAAAGGGCATGAATTAACTAGCAAATTTGACACCACATTAACATGGAAAGATACTTGTGAAGTTGGGCAGCAATATTGTTGTGACAGAAATTCAAAGGTAGTACACAGCCTTATGAAGGGGCTTATTGACTTAGTGATGCATTCCTTTTTGAAGATGCATTTAGTGTACTGATCCAGTGGACTGGTAGCAGAGAATAAATGTATTAACTAATTAACAAAATGTACACTTGTACTGTGATATCCACAGGGGGAAAAATCCTTTTTCAGGTGTTGCTTTCTCCCTATCAACATACAGCTAAGGAAGGTGTGCCTTAATCTCAGAGAAATGTCAGGTTTTCTATAGGCTCTACCCTTAAACTTCCAGAAAATTATGCTCTTGCACATAGATCGCATTCAGGGCAATAAGCATAGTATAATGTCCCCACACATAATACATACATACCAATAAGAAATCTGGAGGCTGGCCCTCCTCAAGCTCTTGCAGCTAATCAGCTGGCTGAGTTATTAAACAACTGACACTTATTATCCCAGAACATATAAGAGCTTCATTCCTCAAGGTTTCATTCAGTATAATGCCATCTCAAAGACACAGATCACCACAGTCATCAAGTATACACTTAAGAGGCAGCAGTAATTCTTGAGGATACAGTTGATGCTCTGCTACAATGATTTCAACAATGGGCAATACTGTGTGGCAAACCCCAGCAGTGGATAAAATACTTGCCTTCAAACCAGAACTACATAGATCTGGCTAAACCCTGCAGCAAAATAATTAGATGTGGTACTCAAAAGGACAACTGCTTATTATTCTTTATTTCAAAATGCACATTGAGTTACTTGCCCAAGTTATCTAAATTCAGTGTCATATGTAACTCCAGATTTACCTCCAACTACTGAATGGACACGAGAATGAAATATTACCAAATGCCACAAGCTTATCTCCTACTGAATGGAGAGAAACAGTTTTTTGCCTTGACAGCCCAAAAACAAGATACATAAACCATGGGAAGACATCCTGTGAAAATGTTTCACTCACTCTCTCGATGTTCTTCCTTGGGGCCAGAATACTGGCCAGTGCACAAAGGAAAAAAACAAGGGTCTCATTTTCAATGCAGCTATCTTCTGGCCAAAGATACACAAATTGGGTATAGAACAAATCTTATATTAGGACAGGAAGAAACCCACTGCTCAAGGTTAAGCAGAGGTGGACACTAGCAAGATCAGTTTTCTCAAGTTTGGTTTGTCTACTGTAACAGGACGTCTTTGTTGACACACTATTAAAGAGGTAAATAACCAGGGAGCAAACATGGAGGTTTGGAAAACACAGCAGGCCTAAGAGAAATGATAAGAAATAGTTATACCCAGTGTCTAAAAGGAGTCTATCGGACTAATAGTATTCTGGTGAGATTTTCTCTCCGTCACCCAGGACAAGAGTCAATTACATTTTCCCCATTGGCCCACTGCTATTTATTCGCGATGTTGTGTAGTCCTGAATAAGGTGGACCACCATTTTCTTTTCCCCACTGAAACATGTTGCCTGCTTTGTGAGAGATCATGTCCCTCAACACAACAGCAGAAATTGGAGAATCCTTTTCCTGTTGTAAATTGCAGTCTATGTGAAATGTAGCTGGGATGGGTGTGAGTGGAATATGGGAGAGAATGTGTTTTCTGTGGTTGAATTAGTGTTGGAATGTGATATGTGTGAGACAATAGACACATTAGATATTATTCCAAACGTATAAACCTTTTATAGACAATGTACAAAAAATTGTGCTTTCTTGTTTGTGAAAATATGTTTGATATGAAAGAGAAAAAGGTTAAAATAATAAAAAATAATGTTATGGATTTGTAAATGGCGTTGTATGGAAGTATGTATTCTCCATATCAATTAGGATTAACAAACAATGAAAAATAAAATAACACTACACAGTGATACGCATATATGGTCTTAAATGGTTTCTGGTCAACCCACTGAGCATTTTGGTGGCTTTTAGAAAGATACAGGTTAAGTGGGATTCAGTGTTTTGTTTTGGGGTCAGAAATTATCACGAGAAACAATTGCGTCCAGAGAAATCTTTTTGTCTACTCAGTGATCAACTAATCAATTTCAAACACTGTTACAATTTAAATATTTAAGGATCCCCTGGAAGTAATACAGTATAAAAATGCAATGTATTTGCATATACATCAAAGAAATATATCTGCAATATTAGAAATAATAGGGACGAGAAGCCGCAACACACAAAATTAAAACAAAGCAAAGATGTAACTTAGAGCAAGACATTTAATCCATAAAAATGTGATATGTCTTCTATCTAGCATGTGTATACTACTCCATCTAAACAATGTATTCCCAGTATGTTTATTAATTGATAGCAAAAACAGCATTAATGTTTGAGTCTCAAGTCGCTAAAAGACCCTCCTTAGGACAAATTAGCATTCTGAATGCAATTCAGCCCCAACACAAAAAGGTAAAAAACAGCCATCAAGTACAGATTCAGTTGACTAAGTTCCATTTAATAGTAGTTAAGCACATTAAACTCGAACGCCTAAGACCCCGGCTAATTTATAGCTGTAGTACGTTATCCACTTCACAGGAGCAAGTCGCCATCAGTAAAGAAAACAATGTCCCTATAAACTAAAATATATCAATATAGCCTGTTACAAACAGACGCCGTAAATTATGCATAAATGGCATGTGGAATCTTAGGGCCCTATTTTGAGTTTGGTGTTCTGGATACTATACCAAAAACATGCCATATTTTCTGACTTCCGTATTACAAGTGCATTATAGCTTAAGGCACTTGGAACACAGTGGACAAGTGGGCAGTTACTGCCGATGGAAGCCCGTCAAACCCTGGTTCACGCTCTGGTGACCACAAGGTTAGATTATGCAAACCTGCTGTACTTGGGGGTACCGGAGAAAAGCATGGGGCGCCTTCAAGTTCTACAAAATGCGGCAGCGCGCCTGATCCTCAGACTGCCAAAAAGGGCATCCTCGAGGATGGCCCTGCAGAAGCTACATTGGCTCCCGGTGAGGAGCAGAGTCAAGTACAAGGCACATCTTTTTGTCTACTCAGTGATCAACTAATCAATTTCAAACACTGTTACAATTTAAATATTTAAGGATCCCCTGGAAGTAATACAGTATAAAAATGCAATGTATTTGCATATACATCAAAGAAATATATCTGCAATATTAGAACTAATAGGGACGAGAAGCCGCAACACACAAAATTAAAACAAAGCAAAGATGTAACTTAGAGCAAGACATTTAATCCATAAAAATGTGATATGTCTTCTATCTAGCATGTGTATACTACTCCATCTAAACAATGTATTCCCAGTATGTTTATTAATTGATAGCAAAACCAGCATTAATGTTTGAGTCTCAAGTCGCTAAAAGACCCTCCTTAGGACAAATCAGCATTCTGAATGCAATTCAGCCCCAACACAAAAAGGTAAAAAACAGCCATCAAGTACAGATTCAGTTGACTAAGTTCCATTTAATAGTAGTTAAGCACATTAAACTCGAACGCCTAAGACCCCGGCTAATGTATAGCTGTAGTACGTTATCCACTTCACAGGAGCAAGTCGCCATCAGTAAAGAAAACAATGTCCCTATAAACTAAAATATATCAATATAGCCTGTTACAAACAGACGCCGTAAATTATGCATAAATGGCATGTGGAATCTTAGGGCCTTATTTTGAGTTTGGTGTTCTGGATACTATACCAAAAACATGCCATATTTTCGGACTTCCGTATTACAAGTGCATTATAGCTTAAGGCACTTGGAACACAGTGGACAAGTGGGCAGTTACTGCCGATGGAAGCCCGTCAAACCCTGGTTCACGCTCTGGTGACCACAAGGTTAGATTATGCAAACCTGCTGTACTTGGGGGTACCGGAGAAAAGCATGGGGCGCCTTCAAGTTCTACAAAATGCGGCAGCGCGCCTGATCCTCAGACTGCCAAAAAGGGCATCCTCGAGGATGGCCCTGCAGAAGCTACATTGGCTCCCGGTGAGGAGCAGAGTCAAGTACAAGGCACTCTGCACCTGTCACAGGATCTTGAATGGGAAGGCACCTCGACCACTGCAGAGACTGATTGAAGTCTATGAGCCTGTTCGAGCGCTCAGATCTGCGGGGGGGGGGGGGACTGTTGAGGATCCCAAAGGTGAAGAAAGCCCGCATGGGAGGGAGATCCTTTAGGTATTTAGCGGCAACCTACTGGAACAAACTCCCAGCAGACCTGCGCCTGGAACCTGAAGAAAAGAGGTTTCGAGCGAAATGAAAAACCCACCTCTATGTTGGATAAATGTCTACCGGGCAGCTGTTCTTCCCTGTTTACCGCCTCTCCCACTTTTTAGCGCGGGGACACGCCGGTGTGCGTAACTCAGCGCTCTATAAATGCCCCTATTATTATTATTAAGATATACGTCATGTTTTGACAGAGTATCCCATATGGCAAACTTTAAATAAGGTTATTTGTCAGTTACTCGTGCCAAAGCGAGAGCCAAAGTTCACCAACCAGGCTTAGCGGGAACAGACGTCTATTGCTTCAAACTGAGAACTTCCTTTGATGTGTATCTAAAAAGAGTAACATTTTGTACATTATTAGCTTCAGGACATCATTTATTGGTTAGATACCAACAACACTTGAAATTGATTTATTGATCAATGAATACACAAATGGACTCATCTGGAAGCAATTATTACTGCAGTATTGGAGCTTTCATAGAGTCACATGCCTGAATCATTCCCCGTCGTCGAGACGGGGGTCTCTGGTATATAAAAAAGCAATGCTTAGTTAGATAGCAACCGAGCAGAGGCCTAGGCTTATTTCCCTTTTGCAACCCATAACCTTCGTTATGTAAAAGAGAGCAAAATTTTCCCTGAACCAATCAGAACCTCTCACCCTCTAGAAAACGCCTGAGAGAACCTTTTGCCCCTCAGATTTCTACCGCACGTTGTACTAGGGAGTCTCCTTTGATCTCTGCTCAAATACTACTTTTTCAACCTGATTTGAGAACTTTGTTCTTCAAATTTCATCTGGATTTATACTCTTCTTGGCTGCCTTCTACTTCAGTCTTCAGAAAATGTCTGGAAAAGAGAAAAAAGGTTTATTTAGAGCCTGTGCCACCTGTTCCAAGAAGAGGCTCTACATGGATGACCCTCATGCAGATTGTATTTACTGTCTTTACCCGGACCATCAAGCTAAAGACTCTAAGGTATGTCGTACCTTTTCAATTAAGACCCTGAGGGATCGTGAAGGACGCCTTTTGATATGGCTTCAAAAGCTAAAGGCCAGAAAGGAGGTTATCTCCAGTGATCTACATCTAGGAGATCTCAAAAGAGAAGAAAATCTCCTCATGCTCATTCCTCAGAGGAACGTCCTGAGAAGGCCCTCAAAAAGACCACTCAAGGGTCTTCTGGGCGCAGTCCTTCAAAATCTCCTCAGTCTAGAGAAAAGGAGAATAAGGGACATGCTTCAGGAGAAAAACCACTTAGAAAGACGAGTTCTGAGCCGTCAAAAGCACCTCCTCAGGTCAAGGAACCATTCAGGAAGCCCACTTCTATGCCTCCTGAGGTAAAATCCAAAAAACCTGTATCGTCGACGGGATCGTCGATGAAGAAGTCTTCATCGCAGACGACTAAGATTGAGGTGAAGCTAGAATCCAAGAAGCCGTCATTGCCAGTAACAGTTGGCTCTCCGTTGACGAGTAATGTATCAATGGGATAACCCTATAGACCACTGGACTCTGGTAAATAGCGGTACAAAAAAGAAATGGCCACAGTGGAAATTATTGACATTGTATCAACAACCAATACATGGTCAATGGAAATAAAAATATGACCACACCAAAAAGCTCATACACCAAAAAGCTCATACAGTAAATGACTGTGATTTAATCAATTACACAGGGATTGTCAATAGATCAAGGGCTCACAAGATAAACTGTATATAACATTAGGCATTTTGGTAAAACCAGGTGCATATAACGTGAAGTGACAAGTGCGAAATTGGGATAAGTGCAAGTGGTGTGCAAGGGGAAGGTGGTGCATGTATATACGTCAACGTTCAGTGGTGAAAACCTATCCTGACAGATTTCTGGCAAACACGAACAATGCGAAGACCTAAACAACAGATGCAGGTTTTAATGGTTTTAATGGAGGGCCAGGTCGGGCGCCATCTTTGGTGAGTCCCGGACCCCGGCTGGTCTGGAGTTAGCGGTCCAGCTCGGGGAGGGGCATGGGCCTTAAATAGCGATGCCCCACAGAGCGCGCAGCGGGCTCGCCGTCTGCGCGCCGAAGGAGTGCCAAAGGAGGGCCGTCTGTGCCCGTCCGTGTCCCGGACGGGCCCAGGGCCAGTCATCAGGCCCGTCCTCCCCTTGGTCGGACTGCGCATGGTAGGATCAAGTATTCTCGCAGTGACCTTTTGAAGCTCAATACCACAGCTAGAGAGGGTATCTGTTTGCGGGCGGGCCGGGACTGCGGGATTGTGAAGTGTTCCAACAGTGGTTTTCTCTCCCAGCCTTCATTACCTTTACGACCAGGTAGCGCATCCGGCCCCACGCCGATTAGGGCTGGGCTAATTAATGCTAGGTCCATGGTAAAACACGCAGCTGACATTTTTGAAATACTTGTGGATGGCCAGCTTGAGCTCCTTTTCATCACGGAGACGTGGCTTACCAACACGTGCGCTCCGATTATGGAACTCGCTGTCCCCAGAGGATTTAAGATTGCCAGAGCTGACAGGATCACAGGTAGAGGGGGTGGTTTAGCTGTAATTTTTAAGGAGGGGTGGCACTTCTCCATTGAGCAGTCCAATGTAGTAGCTGATGGCGAGGTTCTCCACTTCTCCCTTATTATCAATCCTCATTTCACCTTGGGTGGATCACTGATCTACAGGCCTCCAGGCCATGCCCGCCACTATTGATTCTCTGGAGGAGTGCATAGTGTCACGGGCTCTGAGCTTCCCGAAATTCCTGCTGGTTGGCGACCTCAATATCCATGTAGATGTCTCTGACTCTACGGAGGCTCGCCGACTGGAGGAAGTCTTCGAGTTAAACAGTGGGTGATTTCTCCGACTCATGTTGGAGGCCACCTCCTGGACCTAGTCTGTTCTAATTTTCCCATCAAGGCATTAAACCTAGAGAAAGTGACGTGGTGTGACCACGATCTTATTAGGTTTTCATGGGAGGTGGAGGGTGCAGGCAGATTAGCTGCTGCTCCGCCTAGAAGCCATCCCCAGAAGATCAACCTGGGTGCGTTTGGCCAGGCTCTATCTACAGCTCACCCAACGCTCCCCTCTGAGCAAGGTGAAGCGGTCAATGTCTTTAATGAGTGGGTGCTGCGGGCGGCCAATGTCTCTACAAAACATACTACTCTGTCCAGGCTCCGTCGCACCCCGTCTCAACCCTGGTTCTCTCCCGAGTTAAGGGAGCTGAAATTGGGATGTAAAAAGCTGGAGCGGGTTTGGAGACTCGAGTACAGTTTGGAGACTAAATCCGCCCTACGCACTGCTCAAAAGAACTACTATACCGCTATTAGGACAGCCAAGGGGAACTACTACGCAGGGAGAGTCGCTAAAGTGGATAATAACAGTAGAGAAATTTTCTCTATTGTAAAAAGCTTCCTATCCCCTGCGGCTGACTCAACCACACTCCCTTCTTCCATGCAATGGTGTGAGGAATTGTCTGATTTCTTTATTAACAAAATAGTTAAAATTCAGAAGGACCTGCTCTCTGCGTTGCTAACAGCCAGCCCAGTGGCTGGCCCCTCCTCTCTGCCATGCCATCGCGACATTCAACAGTTCACGGACTTTTCGCTAGCTGTGGATTGTGACATACTGCCCCTTCTCCAGTCCCTCAAATCGGGCTCACCTTCAGATCCGTGTCCGGCTCGGGTACTTGCGGAAGTGGCTAGTAATGTCTGCAGTGAGGTTACCCAGTTAGTGAATCTTTCCCTATCCTCAGCAGAGGTTCCTATAGGCTGGAAACAGGCAAAGCTTTTGCCGCTCTTAAAAAAACCAGGGCTGGATGTTGCTGTTCCCGGGAATTATCGTCCCATATCCCTTTTGCCAGCATTGGCCAAAATCTGTGAAAAAGTGGTTTTCCGTCAACTCGAGAGCTTTGTTGAGACCTCTAATGCCTTACATCCAGCTCAATCAGGTTTCAGGGCGGCCTACAGTACGGAGACAGCCCTGGTTGAAATGGCAGAGTCAATCCGAGAGTGTTTGGACGGTGGCGGCAGAGCGGTCCTTATTTTGTTGGACCTCTCTGCCGCATTTGACACCGTTCCACACGACCTCCTCCTCGCCAGGCTGTCTGCAATTGGTATCGGTGGGTGTGCCCTGGCCTGGCTGTCCTCGTTTCTATCGGACAGGTCACAACAGGTCTGGATACCGCCTTATGCCTCAGAGCCCAGACCACTTCTCACTGGGGTCCCTCAGGGATCCACTCTTAGTCCCCTACTGTTCAATATTTACATCACCCCCCTGGTATATCTGGCGGAACAGTACGGGGCTAAGATTATCGGATATGCTGACGACACCCAGCTGTTGTTCACCTGGCCAGATGACCATCTGGACACCACAGAAGTCCAACTCTGTCTGTCCTCCGTCTTTCGCTGGCTGACTATGGCCCAGCTGAAATGCAATGAGGACAAGTCTGAGGTCCTCTTCTATGGTTCTTTCCCCTCCTGCTTTAAAAATTCGCTGTGGCCACCTAACACTCCCAGTCCCAAGGTGATGGGAGGTCCTGCGAAAAATCTCGGCATATGGTTCGGGGAGGACCTAAGATTCGAGGACCATATAAAGAAGCTATCTGGGACTTGTTTTGCCACCCTGAGAATGCTACGTAGATTTTTTCCGTTGCTTCCCAGGGAGGCAAAAGAGACTGTTGCTCGAGCTCTCATCCTAACAAGGCTGAATTATGCTAACGCTCTGTTTAGTGGAATTCCTGCTTATTTGGTCAACCGCCTGCAGGTTATCCAGAACGCCGCTGTCCGCCTTCTGTTTAACGTGCCGAGATGGAAGAGCGTTCGCTCTCACATGTGCTGTCTTCACTGGCTGCCAGTGTCACTGCGCATTTTGTTTAAATCCCTTGTACTCTTGTTTAGAGCAACTCATGATCAAGGGCCTGTCTATTTGAAGAAACGGTTCATTCTGTATGCCCCCACTCGAGCTCTTAGATCGTCCTCCCAGTTTAAGATGACTCTCCCCCGCTTTAGGCGATCTAGACTAGGGGGCCAGTCCATATCTGTGGTTGCTGCCCGGGCTTGGAACGCCCTTCCCCTCCATCTGCGCTCCGTTCAGTGTGTAGCCCAGTTTAAGAAAAATCTAAAAACGCATTTTTTTACTAGTTTGGCTTAAGTGGGTTTCTGCTATGTCTTCCTCTGCTTTTCCCCATCGCGCCAGGACACTCCCAAGTAACAGAGCGCGTTACAAAATGGTTTATAGATACATACATACATACAATTCACTGTCATCCAGGTTTGATGTAGAAGGAAGAAAAAAAGTCAACGTTTCGACCCCTATGAGGACCAGCAAATTGAGCGTCTTGGAGATGGGGTCTTCATCAGGACCAGGAAGGGGGGGGGAGCACCAGCGGCAGCAAGAATCCTTTGTGCTGGAAATTGGAGTTGTGGGCCTGCAAGGCTCAGTTTGTACAATTATCCGTGTGCTGTGTACCATAGGATCAGAGTTGTCTATGGTGGCGGATGTATCATTAGCGAGGGGACGCAAGGTTCAATCGTAACCTATGACTACAGGCAGCGTCGAAGCATCTGACAGCACATGGATAATTATTGTGCAGCCAGGAGGGGCTTTCCTTAATCAAAGAGGGGAACTGCCCGATGGATTTCAAGTGCAATACAATATTGTCATCAGGCGGCTGGCAAGCTGTAGAATGCACATGTTCGTGCTCATTCTACAAGAGCAGTGTCCACCTCCACTGCTTTATTTGTGGGAGTACCTATCCAGGCTATCTGCAGAGCTGCTACCCGGAAGAGTATGCATACCTTCACCAGCAGCTGCAGAGAAGGAAGTGGCAGTGGGACATGCAGTACTGAAAAAACATTTCCAGTGACGGTGAGCCCTCTTTACCATCCCTCCTTCCTTTATTGGTTACATATGCACATTTTATTGTTATGTATTGTAATATATGCAAATTTTGAAAGATTCAGTATATATGTTTATAAAGTGTATTTTTCTTTTTTTTATATTTCTTTTAATTGAACATTTCGACCAAAACACATCAAATGATTACAAGCAGGTGTCTCCATCATTTCTTAAGAACATTTCACACTTTACACAATGATACACAATTATTGTTATAGGTGGATCATGGGGACTCAAGCGTGACAGCCTCCCTCGGGCGGTCTGGTGGGGTACAGATATCCCCTCTATGTCGGTTCCAAGCCTCCCATACCTAATTCCATTTCCCGGGGCACCCCCTGGCGACGTAGACCGACTTCTCCCTGAACATGCACCAGTCCAGGTCTTCCATCCATTTCCCAATCTGAGGTGCTTGATAAGCTCCCCACTTATGCACGATGTTCTGCTTCGCTACCATAAATGCCAATGTTGCCCACTGTGTTGTGTAAGTGTTGAGATCCGTGTGTTCCCTGACATTCAATATGCATCTACGAGCCTCTAGCTGCAATTCAATCCCTAGAACCGCCCGCATCTTGTGGTGGACCTCCCTCCAATATGATTGTATGTGTTGGCAGTGCCACAAGATATGGATAAACGTCCCTAATTCCCCACAGCCCCTTCTACACTCACCATCCTCTGAATAGCCCATTCGAACAAGGCGGGGACCTGTGACGTACGTCCTATGCAGTATTTTAAGCTGTACTAACTGCAGCCTGGCCTGAATTGCAACTACTCGTGTGGAAGAAATCGCCTCCTGCCATTCTTTCTCATCTAATTCCAGACCATCTTCGTTCCACATTCTTTTGAGTGTTAGTGGATCTTTCATAGTGTTTATCAATTTCCGATAAATCAGAGAGATGGTCTTTTCTGGTAGGTGTCCGTCTAGCACCCTATCCTCTAGAGAGGCTTCCGGAAGCACCGTGTCCCTGGGGATTTGGGAAAGTAGTGCGTGTCGAACTTGAAGGTAACGGAAGTACTCACTATCCTGCAAACTGAACTGTTGCTGAAGTGCTTCGAACGTGTGGACTGTACCGCTTCACCAGATGTCTTGTATTCTAAAGTGCTTTTTTCAATATACATACGTTGCCTGGTTCCATGTCTTAGGCGACAACAAATGTGCTGTGATTTACTGCTCGCTATTCTGATTCAGGCATGTGAATCTATAACAGCTCCAATACTGGAGTAAGAAAACAAGTTACTCACCTGTAACTGTAGTTCTCCAGTACTGGAAGCTTTCAATGATTCACATGCGACCCACCCTCCTCCCCTGAGAGCCTCACCTTGGACTTAGCACACAAGATGTCTAAGGCACAAGTGCTAGAAAATCTGAGGGGCAAAAGGTTCTCTCAGGAGTGTTCTAGAGGGTTGGAGCTTCTGATTGGTTCAGGGACAATTTTGGTCTCTTTTACATACCAAAGGTTATGGGCTGCAAAAGGGAAATGGGCCTAGCCTTCTTTTCAGTTGCTATCTAACTAAGCATTGCTTTTTTATATACCGGAGACTCCCGTCTCGACGACGGGGAATGATTCAGGCATGTGAATCTATGAAAGTTTCCAATTCTGGAGAACTACAGTTAAAGGTAAGTAACTTGTTTTCTATTTAACAATATGTTCACAGAGGAGCTTCGCGCGATTCCAAGATGGACGGGTGAGCTAAGGGCTCCCGAGACCCCTTCCGCCTCCCGTTACTGATCCTGATTATGACGACGGGTACTTTTTATTGATGCCCTGCTGATGCCAGCGATCCTTTCCAAAATCGATTTGGCCGTCGGATACCGGACTTACTGCACCCTGAACTTTGAGGCCTACATCGTATGCCAGCCGGGGGCTTGAGTCCCCGAGGTACCCAGGTGGCAATTGAACAACAACGGCTGATAAGCCAGGCCCTTTGCCCCTGGTGTACTTTAGGTTTCGTTTCTGCTCCTTGTTGAGAACGCCCAATTCCCGATCGGAGTTCCGATTCTGCTATCGCTGCCAGCCTTTTGCTAGTGCTGTGTCCCTGTCTACTCGCAGTTCCGAGCCTGCCACGACGAAGAACATTTTGACTGGATTCTGCAATTCCAGTTGGGGCTCCTTCCACGTCATGACGGGCAGAACAGTCGTGGAAAGACGCGGCGCCAGAGGTTCTTCCCGAGGGGGGGTCACCCAGTCTCAGACCATTGATCGATTTACTCGACCGAGGGGCTCCCCGGGCGGATCGAGTGGTGCCCTGGAGGAAGCTGGGGACGGTACTCCTGATGACGAGGAGCCACCATTCAAAGACGTTATGGGTGCTATTGCGAGTGTCCGATCCACCATGGGCCAGCAATATGAAACCCTGGCAGCTAAGATAGATACGGTGGCGATCGATGTCACCCTCATCAGAGCAGACCTTGGGAAAACCAACGAGCGTGTCAAATCTCTCGATCTCAAGACCGCTAGTTGGACCACGGATGTCTCGGAACTCCAGACCACGGTCCGCCATCTTCGGACTACCTGTGACCTGTTCGCCAATCGGTTGGAAGATTTTGAGGGCCGTGCCAGGCGCAATAACGTTCGCATTGTGGGTGTCCCGGAGAATTCTGCATACATGCCTGTTGATATCCTGGTGGAGGACCTTGTGCTCAAGCATCTGATACCGAAAGGCCTAAGTAAATTTTTCGCTGTGGAGCGGGCCCACCGTGTCCCGGGTGGCAAGCCAAAGACGGGAGCCGCTCCGCGGCCCATAATTGCTAGACTCTTCAATTTTCGTGATAGAGACGCTATCCTGCAAGCTTCCCGAACCAATGGGCCCACTAAATTTGAGAACGCTTCAATTAGTTTTTACCCGGACTTCACCCAAACAGTGCAGAAACAAAGGATGGGCTTTACGGGTGTGAAACGGCGCCTCAGGGACCTGGGACTAAAATATGCCATGCTCTTCCCGGCCCGTCTGAGAATCGAACATGCTGATCGTGCGCTTTTCTTTGACCGCCCTGAGGTGGTTAGTGACTGGTTGGACACTCTATCGACGCAACATGAAGGCCCGGAGGACATGAGAGGCGCTGAGGGAGGCGTGGAGGACCAGGAGCAGTGAGTCTACATCGGCGAACCAGGATCCGCTGCAGTGGCTTAGAGACTATGTTTCAAGCATTGTGTGTATGCCCGGGGGTGGGGGGGGTTCCGGGGATCTTCCTCCTCTGGGGACTTTTCTCGCTTTTTGTAGGTTAGTTTAAATGGGGCGACAGGCACACTGCAAGTTGGGGTGGCTCTTCGGTCTACCGCAGGGGTGCAGGGAGGGGGGTTTGAGTTTGATGGGTTCCCTGGGGGTGGTGGGGGGGTTCTTTCCTATTTGTTTGTTTCGAGGCTGTGCTTTGCTTTACATTTACTGTCATGTGACTGTTTCGAGATGGGGGGGCGGTCGGTCTTCTTTCGGGATGGGGGTAGGGGGCTTAGGGTGTTGAGCTGGTATGTTAACGGTCTTGGGGACAGGGTTAAACGTGGGATTGTGCTGCAGTACTTGAAGAGGTGTTCCCCGGACGTGGTCCTGCTCCAGGAGACACATTTGGTGGGCAATACATGTCACGCATTGAATAGAAGAGGCTATCGTTTGGTGGCGCATTCCGGTTTCACTACGGGGTCGAGAGGGGCTGTTATCCTGGTCAGGAATTCCCTTCCCCTGGAGATAGATGACACGGTGTTGGATGACAGGGGCCGCTATGCAGGCATTACAGGGAGATGGGAGGGGAAATTGATTTCCATACTGTCGATCTATGTTCCGCCTGGGCTGCAATCCACTACATTTGCCGATTTGGGTGAGGTTATTCTGGGTTTGCCTGATGGTTTGCTGGTGTTGGGTGGTGACTTTAACTCTGTGGTGAATGGAGAGAGTGATCGTAGCCCCCCCAGACTCCTCCCAACATCACAGTTATGGTTGGGGAAATTTTTGGATGCCTTCGGGCTGGCCGACTGTTGGAGACAACTGCACCCTGGCCGGCTTCAGTATACTTTCCACTCGGGAGCCCATGGAAGTCTCTCGAGACTTGACTATATCCTAGTGCCGATGGTGCAGTTGTTCTCTGTGCGTGAAATTAAACACCTGGCTAGAGGGATCTCAGACCACTCCCCGATATGGCTCCACTTAGATATCTGTTTGGGGACTGGGGGCCGAATTGCCCCAATCAATCCATGGCACTTTCAGAATCCCATCATCAGATCTGAAGTGGTCAAATGCATGAATTTTTATTTTGCCGAAAATGAGGGATCGGTGTCTTCCCCGGTCTCCCTATGGGAGGCTTATAAGACTGTGATCCGCGGTCAGACTCTGTCCCTGGTTGCTGCTGAGAAGCGGCGTAAACAAGAAGAGGTGGTGAGCTTGGAGTCTGAGATTACTGGGCTGGAGGAACGGTTGGAGGCTGGGGTTACGCCTGAGATATTGCATGTTTTGGCTCTTAAGCAATTTGATTACAGGGCTTTGGTGACTGCCTCGGCTGAGGCGATGCATCGTTTGCAGCAGGGGCGTCTATATGATGTGGGTGATAAAGCGGGGAAGTTGATTGCTTGGCTGGATAGGCGTGATAGAATGAATCGTGTTGTGCCTGTGGTTGAGAGAGTCGATGGGGCGCGGGTCGTGGACCCGGTTGAGATAGTTGAGGTGTTTGCCCAGCACTTTCGAGTCGTGTACGCGCCGGTTTTGGGCTTGCCGGAGGAGGACTCGCGCTTGCTACTTCGTGATCTTGAGTTGCCCGGTCTCTCGGAGTTAGACGGGGCGTTAATGAAGACTGATTTCTCCGTCTATGAGGTTGCGCTCGCTATTCGCTCTCTTCGTTCGGGGAAGGCTACGGGCCCCAACGGTATACCGGTTGAGCTGTACAAGCTCTGCCCAGACAAAATGGCGCCGTATTTGCTGCGTATGTTTACGGCGTCGCGTGACCTTGGATCTCTTCCCAGAGACCAAAGGCTGGCCTCTATTGTGGTCATTCATAAAGACGGCAAACCCCGCGAGTACTGCTCATCATATCGCTCTATTTCACTTCTAAATGCTGAACCCAAGATATTGGCGAAAATACTGGCAAATCGACTGGCGAAGGTGATTAGCGGACTGGTTCACCCGGATCAGTCCGGTTTTATCCCCCAGCGCAACACTACCCTCAATCTTCGTCGTCTGCATGGCGTCATCGCGAGGGCGGGATCTCTTAGTGAACCGGCCATCTTGGTCTCTCTTGATGCCTCGATGGCCTTTGATACAATCGAGTGGCCATATTTGTGGGCCACTCTAGCCAAGTTCGGCTTTGGTCCGAAATTTATTGCATGGATTAAACTCCTGTATGAACAGCCGTTGGCGCAGGTGGTGGTTAATGGTAGAGCTTCGGAGCCCTTCGCTCTTGGGCGAGGCACGAGGCAGGGATGTCCTTTGTCTCCGCTGTTGTTTGCACTTGCGCTTGAGCCTCTGGCCGCCTGGCTCAGATGGGAACCTTCCCTAAAGGGTTTTCGGTGGTCCCCTGGCTTCGAGGACCGTATATCATTGTATGCTGACGATATCTTGTTGTATTTGACGTCCCCTCGTAAGTCGCTGGGAGTCCTCTTTGATGTTCTGCGCTCCTTTGGGCGTAACTCCGGGCTGGTTATTAATTGGTCCAAGTCCTGTATCTTCCCGCTTACCGGTGATCCTCTTTCTTTGCCCCGAGTATGCCGGATCCCGGTTTGTACTGATGGTTTTAAGTATTTGGGGATTTTTATTTCTCTTGACCCTGTATTACGGTATGACCGGAACTTGTTGCCTCCGCTCGCCCGGCTTCGGTCGGACGTCGCGGCTTGGTGTGGTCTGCCCTTATCCCCCTTGGGACGGGCAGCTTTGTTTAAAATGATGTCTCTTCCCCGGTTCCTGTATGCAGTGCAAAACACACTCTATCTAGTGCCGGCTGGCTACTTTCGCGAAATTGAGTGCCTCCAGAGGAAGCTAGTGTGGGCTGGCCGACCCCGTATTGCGTTGGCTAAGCTCACGCTACCCTGGTACGATGGGGGCATTGCGTTACCTGATATACGACGGTATTACTGGGCATCTCAATTGAGTGCCGTAAATCATGCTATGTATGGTCCAGTTCCGAATCCGGCTTTCGAAATGGACCGGTGGCTCTTGCCCGGGGGGGATTACTACAGGGCATTTTATTCCCGGGGTGCTAGGAAGAATTTGACGGGACCCACTGGAGTGGCGGTACGGGTATGGGGCAGCGCGACTGCGGCTACTGGATGGACAGATAGGCTGACCAAAGCGACCCCTCTGTTTGCCGCGGAGAGGCTGGGTGAAAAATGGACTTCAAAAGGGTTTGATAGATGGGACCTCATCGGGATCAGTAAGTTGGGTGATCTCTGGGTTAGGGATAGAGTGAAGTCCTTTGCCGAGCTACAGGAGGAATATGGTTTGAATGCTTCGGAATTTTTTCGATACCTTCAGGTTCGTCATGCCATTGGGTCGGTTTTTCAGACCGGTTCTGACATCCCGGAGAGCTCCCCCCTGGAAGACAGGGTGCTGGACGGACATGTTACGGACAGCACTATCTCCCTTATTTATAAGAAACTTATTAATACTCGATCGGACTTGCTTGTTCACCTACGTAGTGCCTGGACTAACGATGGGTTAGAATTGGATGATGAGGATTGGCAGGCCGCGATATCCTCTCCTAAAGAGGTAGCGATTCCGGCGCGTCTGCGACTCGTTCAGCTGAAAATTCTGCACCGGGTCTATGTCACGGGTCCCCGATTGATGCATATGGGTTTCTCTGAGGATGGACTGTGTCGGCGGGGCTGTGGTATGCTTGCTACCTTCCTCCACATTGTGTGGGAGTGCCCGGAGGTTGTGTCTTTTTGGAATGGAGTGCATGCGGTGATGGGTGAGGTCACGAATGTTCAGCTGCTACCTGAAGCCAGGCGCTGTCTATTGAATGTATGGGAACCGAATGATTGTAATGTTGCTCAGACTCAATGGGTGACGCTGGGAAACATGGTTGCGAAAAGGGACATTGCACAATTGTGGGGTTCCCAGAGGGCTCCGTCGGTCTCCAGGTGGGAAGACAACATGGATTGGTGCATGTTCAGGGAGAAGATTGTTTATATCTCTCGTGGCAGGCCCAAAAAATGGGGTAGGATATGGGACCAATGGAACTCATTACGTGGGGATATATGCGACCCCCCTTTCATTGATCCCCCTGACGTGCCTTGTTCCCCTTGACTATGCGTTTCGGCTCCTTCCTGTATTGTGTTATCGATAGCTCACTGGCTCTGAGTCCCCGTTCTCCCCCCCTCCCCCCTTTATTTGTTCTCCTGAGGGCTCTCCTGTCTTTTCATAATGTCTTTGGACTGTCTCTCCCCACATCATATGGAACAGACAACGCAACTAGGGCATAGCCTTGTTTTTCTCCTCTTCGTTTTTTCTCGTTTGGTTGTTTGAAAAACGAAACCTTTCCATATCCTGTCGTTCAGAAATTGACTGTTATTGTGCGCCATGGCTGCCGGACCCCTGGTTGTCGGCTGATGAGCTGTGTAATTCTACGTTGATTTGTGATGTTGTGCTAGCTGGCCCGGTGGGTTGTAGGCGTATACCTGTCTTATATTTTTTTGCTAATAAAGGTTTTAAAAAAAAAAAAAAAACAACAATATGTTCACAGAAGTTTAAGTCAAAATCGCACCTGACAAGCCAGTGGGGACCCACGAGCAGAGCAGTATGTTAAAAGTATGGCCTTTGAAAGTTAGGCCAAGATCCTCTACAAAAGAACCTTGTTGAAGGCATTAAACATGTAATTAATACACAAAAGACATGATACAAACCATCTGCCCATACCAATAAAAATAAAATTATAATAATGATAACCGAGGAGGCTGACTGTAATCTCGAATGCATTCTTGAACAGTATCAATTTGATGCTAGAAGCAAACTACGTGAAGAAAAAAAAAAAAAAAAAGAAGTGGTCAGGAAAGTTGTAGTAAAATAGAAATCTGTTAAAACAAGTTACAACAAAGTTAATTAAAAACTATTAATTCCCAGATGTCTTTGGGCAAAATTAAATGTAGTAAATTATAAGAGGGCCACCATGAAAGAGAAGCTCAGGAGGGGTGCTACTAAATAGGATGATTTAAAAAAATGCATTAGTCTTCATATATCATTATAGGTATTTGGGAGCTTGAATCTGGCAGAGTAGGTAGGTAATTCCACTGGCCTTCTCCCCCACCATGGGGAGAGAATCACAGAATACACTGCTTTTCCAGCTCCGCAACCAACTTACTAAGTTTTTCTTAAAGTGAGACCTTCACTCTTAACTTAGCTACTGATATTTTTAATCATTGGACCAATTTTACCCAAACCACATTATACATCTCCCAGATCTCCCAAAATGTGGCCTTTCTACTTCCTCCCATCGAGCTCTTACGGTCCAGCGACCTTGTTCTTTGAATTGATGATACCCATTTCTAGTTTGGTTGGCGTTATAGGCGACACCCATTTAATACAGATCTCTCTCCTTGCCAGTAATTAGAATAAATAACAAGGATTTTTTATTTCTGGATAGTTTACTTCTCTTTTCTTCCACCCCAAATATAATCGTTTGGAGGCTTACCTTAATTTCTTGACTTATAACCTCTTTAACCATCTTACCCACTTCCAGCCAGAAGGGCGGTATCAGAGGGTACTGCCAGAACATATTAACATCATCCGCCCTTTCTTCTCCGCACTTCGGGCACTTCTTAGGCTCTATTTTTCCAAGTTTGGACAACTTTCGAGGTGTCCAGTAGGCCCTATGCACTGTAAAAAGATGTTTTTTCTTGCAAGGTGCGGATTTCACTGTGGACCAAAATATAGTCATCAATACTTGCCATATAGCTTCTACTTTCGAATTTGGGAGGTCCCTCTTCCAGATCCTTTCCAGCTTTAAGTAGGGTTGTTCTCCTGCCTCAATCATTACCCAGTACCATTTTGCAACCTCTTTTTTCTGAGGGGGTGTTACTTGGTGTTCTTTTTCGGAATCCACATTATATTCTCTTGTTTTCTTCAAGCTGTTCACCCAAATCAGCAATTGATAGTACTTGCATTTAAATAGGTGTCCATCTGTGACCCTTTCTAGTACCTCCCATGGGACTACTCCGTTGTCTTGCAAAAGTTGATTCCATTTATTGATTCCGGCTTGCTTTATTGGAATAGACAATTTATTTTTAACCACTTCATCGCGGGGTTAATTCCCCTGCGGCGCGCGCAGCGCCACGGTGCAGGTGACGAGCTTGGCTCGTCACGCTGCACGGTGTTCATGACGAGCTGAGCTCGTCATGACCACGCCCGTTTTCGTGGAACGCTCAGTACAGCAGGGAAATTATCCCCGTGTGTGAGTGCCGCGCAGGTCATGAAGAGCTCAGCTCGTCATGAGCACAGTGCAACCGTGCCGGAAGGTGCTAAGACATAGAGGAGTCCCCGGAGAGTCCCAAACTGGGGTAGAAGCACAATAGTAGGGTATCCCCAGTATTTGGGATGGCCAAATTTATATAGGAAGAAGTTTGCCATATTTTCTTAATGTGCTAGTACTATTAAAAATGGGGTATAATTCGCATTTTGAAGAAGTAGGGATCTAAAAACTTTAAATTGAAAGGCTCAATAGTAAACAATCAGGTCAGGACTAGCAATTCCCCCATAGATCTTCCTCCTACAAAGCTTTTTCCATGCAATTCAGGCCTCTTTGTTTGCCCAGATAAAACTGCTCAGTGTTCCTTGTAATTTTTTAAGTGCACCAGGTCGAACCCCAGCGGGATTGTATCGAAAATAAACATAACATTTGGCAGAAATTACATTTTCAAAAGATTTGATCTGCCTAAGAAAGATAATGGGAGACAATTCCAGACCTTCAAAAGATTTTCCGATTATTTTTTTAACCTTTATGAAATTTGTATGAGCCAGGTCATTTTGGTTGTGGACCACCTGTATCCCCAGATACCGGATCTCTTTTTTCACCAAAGGACTATAGCATTTCGTATTCCATTCTATTATTTCAGTTTTTTGTTGATTAATTAAATATCTGGAAACTTTACCATAATCTTCAAGTGTTTTAACAATCTCAGTGTAAAATGTCCTTATTTCACTAGTAAAAATCATCAAATCGTCTGCGCAGAGTCCCACCTTTTTTCCCTAATATTTGTATTTGAAAGAAATAATATTGGAATTTGCTCTAATTTTCTCTGCCAGGGGTTCGATATATATGTTAAAAAGTAAAGGGGACAGCGGATATCCCTGGCGTGTCCTCGTTTGATTTGTATTTGGTCTGTAAGGTTCCCATTTACTAAGACTCTTGCTGTCTGGTTTTTATATATTCTTGAAACTGCTCTTAGGAAATTCTCCCCCAGACCATGATTCTTTAGTAGCTGCTGTAGGAAAGGCAAGCTAACCTGATTGAAAGCTTTAGCAGCATCAAAAGTAAGGAACGTCAGGGGCATAATAATGTCTGTTGCTAAATCTATTGTACCAATCAACTCCTGGGTTAAATCATGCAATTGTCTCCCCTTCATAAAACCCTTTTGGTCTATATATATTAATTGGTCGATCACTTTCTCTAAACGTTTTGTCAAAATCTGGGTATATATATTGTAGTCTGAATTTAAAAGAGAAATCGGTCTGTATGACTCACATAGTTTAGGGTTCTTATTTGGTTTTAATACAAGGCTAATCGTTGCCTCTTCCCATGAGTGCGGTAATTCCTTCCCTTCTAAGAAGATACCATTCATAAGTACTGTAAGCCATGGGGCCAGTTCTTTTTAAAGAGCTTTATATAGCTCATTTGGGAGGCCATCTGGGCCTGCGGCTTTCCCCTTTTTCGTTCTTCCCATTCCTAATAACACTCCCTCTAAGCTAATCTTTGCACAAAGGAGATTCTGTGATGTGGGGTTCAAACAAATAGAATGTATTTCCTTACAGTATCATTGTACCTGGTTGTCTGTTGCTACATTTCTTCTTTTTATAGATCTTCGAAGAATAGAGCAAACACCTCCCATATTTCATTATCCTCTCCATGATACCAACCTGTTTTAAAACGTCTAGAATTTCTGAAATATTATTCTTGTTTATTTCTACTTAAGTTTTTCACGCCAGCAACTTCCCGCAGCCTCCCCCATATTTGTAATGAGAGTGTTATCTTGCTTCCCACTTCTTTTTAATTTCTGCTTCAAAGAAACTCGACAATCTATACTTCTGGCAATCATCTTGTTTTTGTTTCTTTGTTTGTGTATTGAGGCGATTCTCTAGTTCCTTATATGATTTAATTATATTGTCTTCCAGTTCCCTGATTTTGGCCTTCCGCTCCCAATATTGATTAATGGAGAGGCTGGTTAATCGTCCCCTCATGTAAGCTTTGTATGTGTCCCATACTATGTGCATTGGAGCTGTGTACCTATTACTTCCAAAAAACAAATGCGTCTTTTTTTTAAGATTTCAACCAAACTAACATTCATTAGAAGTACTCAATTTAAACTCCATTTTGTTTGTGTTTGGTTACATGCAAGTACTAGGCTAACAGCTAAATGGTCCTATAGATGTTCTACATTATGTTGTAAACTTACAACTTTAATACTTATTCTGTTTACTAAAATAAAGTCAATCTTTGAGAAGTGCCTGTACTTTTTGTTTTTAAATGTATATCTATTACTCTTACATCCTTTTCCCCTCCAGATGTCAATTAGGCCTAGATCTGCCATCATATATTTCAGGAAGGTTCTCATTTTTGGGGTGTTAACTATGTTCCGGGTAGATTATTTATCTAGAGTTGGATCAATCAAAAGATTAAAATCACCCCCAATTATAATGGGGCATTTATGTGGAAAAGGGCACTATGTAAGTCCTGAAGTGGGCCAGTATTATCGGTATTAGGACCATATTAACCTACAATTACATACCAGTTGTCATACAATTCAACCTTAACTATTAACCATCTTCCCTTTTTATCTAACATACAGTCCCCCAAGCAGACCTTAATTGATTTATTTAAAAGAGAATTGCCACCCCCTTTATGAAACATTCCTGATATGTACGGACAATGTTCTATCCATCTTTGATTATTTAGTATTTTACTCCAATCATCTTTCAGCAGATGGGTTTCTTGTATTATAAGTATTTCGCTTTGTGATCGCTTCCAATACTCCAGGATTTTTCTCTGTCTACTGGCTACCCTAAGCCCATTGACATTCCAACTTAAGATATTCAGCGTTTTTCTTTTAAATTCTTCGGTCCTTTCCAAATATTTATTTCTGATCGGGGGTAAGGTTTTTGTCTATTAGATTCAAGCATATTTTTACTACATGAGGACTATTTTTATTTTAACCCACATGCGCCCCACTCTGTGCATATTTAGCTATGAAAAGTGTACCCTCCTCACCATCCCCAGAGAACCCTCGCATTCATCTCCTGGTGACCTAGAGACGGGCACCTTATGTAATGTAATGATGTCTTGTAAAGCGCATGAATCACCCCACATGTGGTATCTCCGCGCTGTAGACCGCTGGGGAACCCGTCCTGGCTTTCCCTGTGAGATGGTCCCTACTGGGTATCTCCAAGGTGAAACCAGGCATCCCCGGCGTATGTGGGGGGCCGTTGTGGAGATGAGGCAAGCTAATGCCCAGAGTTGCCGAGTGTGATCCCTGGTTTAGAGTAGGCTCCGAGGCGAAAATTATCGAGTCCGCTGACCCTGGTCCACGACCCTGCCGCATCAGGAATTGAACCCTGGTCCCGGGCCGTCCTCTGCTTCTGGGTCTGCCGCCTCTAACCAGTGAGCCACACCACTCCACAATAGTATTTGAGCTCTCTCAACATTTCGGGATTTAAAATATATTTTTTTCTTTTTTTATTTCTGATGTCCTTTAATCTGTTGGATTACCTCTTCAACCTCTCTTGGGTCTTTAATGTTATGCATTTTGTTGTTCCAAATTATCTTGAAAGTGGCTGGGAAGCGCATTTGTAATGGAAGCCCCTAAAGATCCAGCCTCTTGCATGTGGTTTCCCAGCTCCCATTGCCTTTCCTGAGTCGTTCTGGAGATGTCTGATCTGATCCTGACAGACCAGTCTTCTCTTTTATTGATCCTGCTTTAATGGCCGCCAATGATATTTTTTCCTTCAGTAGATTTGTTTTGAAATTTACTATGATTTTCCTCTGGGTTTTCCTAACTGTTGATTTGCAGAAATGGTCATGATGAATATGGTGTACATTTTGTTCCAAATTGGTGTTATCAAGATCAGGTATAATCTCTTTAATAAGGCTATTACTGCTATTTTTATATTGTCCCCTTCAAAGCCTTCAGGGATATTTAAAATCCTTATATTGTTCCGTCATGCATTATTTTCAAGAGTTTCATTCTCTTTTAAGTCTTTTTCCCCTACCTTTAAGGAAAATATTTTTCTTAATTGTCTCCACCTCTTTGCTTAATTTCTCTACGGTGGATTCCATGTCTCCCAGTTTTCCACTATTGTGTTTAGTTTACATTCTAAACTCTTGCACATTTCATGAATTCTTCCTTGATTTTTTTCGGCTGAGTCAAATTGTTCTTTAATTTCACCAAAAAGTGATGTTATCATTCTTTCCATCTCTGGATGTTTCTTGCTCCCTGTTTGTGTTTGGTAAATAGTCACTACTGTACGCTCAGTGGGAGGAAGTGACCTCTTTTCTTGTTGAGACTCTTCTTTTTTATCCGCCAAGACTTGATGTCTATTCAGAGTTACTAGAGTACCCCCCAAAGTACTGGTGATTTTGTCTTTGCCAAATTCCCCCATTCCAGGGCGTAGTTTTCCCCTATTTTAACTCGAGCAGAGAGTTTCGTCTCTTTTCTCCCTCCTGCTCACTTCGCCGTTTTAGGACCTGCGAGTGGACTTTCCTGAACTTCTTGAAACTGTGAGGAGGTATAAGTAGCGACAGGTATCTGTTTAGCTAGGGCTAATATTCCGGTATTTTCTAGAATTTGTTTATTTCTAGGAGCATATCTATGTGCCTGCCCTTTTGAAATCCCTTCCGACCTCCTTACCTCAGGCTCACGGTTGGCGATTGAGCTGGGTGCTTTTTTCCTTAGAACTGGGGAGATATTCGGCACTCCTGCTGTTTTCCTTCCGACTTTCTTTTTGCTGGTGACATAAATGTTTTCTCATCTTGTTGAAAAATATGCTGGTTCCCCTCTTGATTCTCTCCTCGTATTTGCTCAGACGGAGTTGCTCTGCTTGGGGCACCTCTATATGATACCCTGCCCTGAGCTCTACTGTCTACTGAGAGCCCTGCGACAGCCTCCGCCCACACTCTGACTCCGAGCTGTGCGGCGATGGTTGCGGCCGTTCCTCCCCAATCACTCCCACTGCTTCTCCACACGTTGCGCACATCTTCTACGAGGGAGGCAAGGAAATGCTGTGCTCCCACCTCGTCTCCAGCTCACTCTGTCACCAGGTAAGACCCACCTATGCTGCACCGCACGCCAGTATGCACACTAGTTTACCCGGGTGGCGAGACAGCTGCGCAACCGTCTAGCCGTCGGCCGCCATGTTCCCCCATCCAGTCCAGCCAAATAGGTTGATGAAGTCTAAAAAATGACTACTGCGGATGGCAATAAAAATAAAGCAGTGGACTTCCAAAACAGCCCTAAGAAGCGCTAAGTAGAATGTGGACGCACTCCCAACAGTGGCCCGAAGGGCAGTAAATAACATGCCAGATACGTGCCAGATTACCAGGTACACCACGGTGGGCCCATGGCCGGAGGGACACCTCGAAGGGCACTGTGAGGGCCGGAAATGAGAGCGAGCACCCCTCGAGCACTCATCATGTGGCCTGCGATGGTTGTGGCAGAGTACTCTGGCACTCAGGACTGAACCGGCCGGGACCCTGCAAGCTAGTTGTGGCCAGTCCCCTGCACAATCGGCCTGCAATCGGCGGGACCTCCCTTCCCTCCTTCCACCCTCCCTGCGGGGGCCGCAAGGAGATCCTGGGCCTGCTGCCAGTTCTTTAAGTGGCGGCCCCACCACAAGGGGGCGCGTCCCCGATCGCCAGCCTGAAAGAGGTAGGACGGACCAGCTGGAGAGGCCTCACACCGGCACTGAAGTGGTGGCCCGACACAGGCATAGCCAATGCCCAGCTATGGATGGCCAGCAACAGCATCAGCCTGTGGCCAGCTGGACACCTTAAGGGGCCAGATACCGCGAGGCCGAGGCCCGAAAACACACACCCCAAGGGGGTCCCGCGGGTGGCCTGCTCTCAGAACTGCGCAGATTCTGCATTTCGCCCCTGGGGCAGTGTACTGCCTCCGCCACCAGCCCCACAAAATTCCCATTCAGTCACCTGAGGTCATCCCCAGGGCCTAGTACTCCGTTTGCCACCAGACACTCCGTAGTAAGTGTACAGGCGTCCCTGGCCCAACCAAGAGAGAGGACTGGCCACGTCTGAGGGCCCAGGGTGAGCCGCAGACTGATTCACGTCCGGAGGCAGTGGCCCTTTGGACACCACAGCCTACACAGAGACGGCTTCTTAACCCTGCACCCAGCCAGGTGGAGGTTTAGACGCCGGTCCTCTATCCTGCCCTGTGCTCTCTCCCCTCTCTAGCTGCCCACACTGGACCAACCGAGTCCCCAGTGACCCTGTAGTAGTGTGTGATCCATAATGGGGAAAGACAAGGGGACGAAGACCCAACTGACCCAGACCAAAATGGACCAATATGCAGTCAGTGCCCCCACCCAAAGCTAATCCACACTCTCCGCAACCAGTCGCCCCGAAGGAGACCTGGCTACCATACTGCAAGCCATCAAGACTTGCCAAGAATTGATGGAAAACAAAATAGGGGAAATCCTGGTGGACATGGCTCTCCTCCACCTGGGCCTCCGTAATGTGATTGACCGGGTGACGGCGACAGAATCCCATCTCTCAGAAGTGGAAGATGACGTCTCCACTCTGAAAACGCAAGTGAAGCAGCTTCTGTCCCACATGTTAGATCTCCACAGACAGGCTGAAGACGACAAAAACCGCTCCCACTGGAACAACCTCCGCCTGGTCGGCCTTCCCGAGGGTACAGAACCTACTCAGGTCACCATCTTTATTGAGGAAAGGATCAATCTTGGATGCCAGCGGATGCCCTCTCCCCATGGTATGCTGGGGAGCGTGCGCCAAAACCACCACCGGGGGCCCCACACATTCCAATCACCATGAAAATCCTCAACTTCAGGGACCGAGATGCCACTATCCAAGAAGTCCGCTCACGAACAGAACTGCTCCAAAAGGGGGTCAAACTCATGCGCATTCCGGTTTATACCAAGGAGGTACAGGCCCACAAACGCTCCTATCTCCATGTGAAACAGAAGTTACAAGCTCTCAATCAGCCTTACAGGCTCCTTTTTCCCACCCGCCTTAAAGTGATGTTCCAGGGCAAATCCTTTTTGTTTGACACGCTGAACGTGGCATGGACCTGGGCCACTGAGTATTGCCCAATCTGCCCAATAAAAAGCATCCCTATGATGGACCCCCAGCCGAGGCAAGGCGGAGCAGCGCCTGGGCCTCCAACCCCGTGGACAGCACGCTGGGTCCCAAAAACAGACTAACACCCGCAGAGCAACACCCGGCTCGCTGGCTGGCTGGCTCCCCCCCCCCCCCACAGAGAAGTGGATTACCTGGACTTCGGGAGAATTCCAATAGCCCAGACCTGACGACCACAAGGAGTCCCAATAGCTCCCTGAGACCCAGCTCTGAGGACACCGACCTATCAAGCAGCCCCCACATTTGAACCTAAGTGTCACCAATATGAAGACTTCAGATAAAGGAACTGGTATCCTTGAACATTGAGGAGCCCACCAGATAGCACCGTTGACTAATTGGTCACTTGTTTCCATTTCAGGCTTTGTTCACTGGATGACAGATGCTTCATTTGGGAAGTATGGGGTGGGGGGGTTGGTTGGGATTTTCGACTGCAACTGTTTTCCCAGCACTTAGTTGTGTTATTCTATGTTATGACAGCACCATGCACTGCTTCCAGGAATTTACCTGGGACGGTCCTTGTGATGACCCCCAAATGCACCCAGCCTCCACCAACGCCTATGGATTTAATCCACCTTAGCAGCTCCACCTACTGGGTTTTGTCGGAGGGGTGAGCGGAAATAGAAACTCGGAGGCCAGAGTGGTGGTTGAATGGTTGAATTTTATTGTAATGATCAGGGTGATGTCAGATGGATATATAGTTGTGATGGTCAAGTGGTTGGTACAGGAGGATGTATCCGGTCTTCGGACCGTCTTCTTCCGATTTCTGGGTCTGGGGTGCCTTCCCAGAGTTTCTCCAAAAGAAAGAGAGAGCGGTCAGTGGTCTATCCTGACTGTACTCAGATTGCCGTCACCACACCCAAGTGCAAATGAAAAAAGGTTACATTGAAAGGAATTCACTTTCCTACTTGAAACTTAGAAGAGCAGGCCCTCTTTTAAAGGAGCTACCTGCTAGGGGACTCCGCTCCCAGCTAGGGGACTCTACTCCCGTTCCTGACTATCAGGGTCATTAGTGTTTAACCAAAAAGTAGTACGAGCAGTTTAACTTTCAGGATATAAAAAAAATGCGGGTTTAAAACAGTCCACGGTGCTAAGAGTTCATTGTAAGCGCCCAAGCTCAGCTGACCTCACCACTCTCGGGCTCGAAGCTGCGGGGTCATTTTAAATGAGGGGAAAAAAACTGAACTAAGATCCTCACAATATTCAAAGGGTGAAGTGAACTATGAAGGGTGCTCGGGTGTGCTCAGGGATTTACGTGCCCTCCCTCCCCCCCCTCCCGGTTGTCCCACTCACCGCGTCTGCCGCAACTCTCCAGAGTTGCGGCGGTCTTCCAGCGTCCTGCGGGGGCGTCCACCAGTCCTCGCACCAGCGATCCATGTCCTCCCCGTCTTCTACACCTTGCGCGACGTCCTCGGTCTTCCTGCTTCCTGGAGCCTCCCTCTGATACTCCGTCCGGTCCTCGTGGGTTTCGGCGTCTTCCGGGTTCCTCCTCCAGTCCTCCTCTTCCTCTTGTGTCAGCCGTCTAAAGGCTGGCTGTCCCGCCTTTTCCTCCATTCCCATTCGTCCGTTTTTCTGTCAGCCAGTGTGGTTTCCTGCAATGCGGAGGGAGTTGGGAAAGTTAACTCTTGGTTGTCCGTTCTCCCTCGACTGACGAAATCGGCAGCATCGATTGAGAGAACTAGGCTTGGTTCCCGCTCTTTGACTATTTCCTCAAAGTTTCTACTCCGCCACACTGCCTTAATGCCCAATCCATAAACTGGGGGTGAACCCCTGACAGTTCTTTCATGGAACTCCAATGGCCTTCTAGATAAAATCAAATGCACTGAGGTTTTAAGGTACACCCGGAGTGTCAACCCAGACATCCTACTGTTACAAAAAACATATCTGATGGGAAACCACTGTCCCTTGTTAGCACGTCAGGGATTCAACAGAGTATGGCACTCTGGGTTCTCCAGAGGTGCACGTGGGACGGCAGTCCTCCCGCGACGCTCCTTCCCTTTCTCACCCACCCAAGTGCTCAATGACCCACAAGGCCGGTTCACTACTCTTACAGGTACTCTAGGGGACTCTATTGTTAATCTCATGTCACTATATGCACCCCCGGCAACCTTGAAACCCACCCTCCGAGATGCGATGGGGATACTGTCCACCCTTCCTCAGGGCCTGACCATAGTTGGGGCAGACTTCAACGCTGTGCCTGAACCCACTATTGATGCCACTGGTGCCTCCACCTCCCATAGGAAAAGGGGGAGCAAACACCTCAAAGATTGGACCTCTGTACTGGCCCTCTGTAACGTCTAGCACACCTGGCACCCTCAGACGCTGCAGAACGCACACACACTTCAGCTTCACACCACACCAACTTTCATATACACCTCATCTTTATGCCTGCCCCGGACTGTCGAGCTGTCTCTGACATTCAAATACTGGCATGTGGAGTGTCTGACCACTCCTTCTGCGGGTGAGGGGTCCGACGGGAGCGCTGCGACCCATGTGGCGTCTAAAGACATGGTTTCTGCAGGACCCAGAGTATAAAGAGAAAACAGGGGGATGTACTAAGCACCTATTTTCGTACGAATGAGGGTGCAGTGCAACTATCAGGCACATTGTGGGAGGTGGGTAAAGCCACAATCCGGGGATATGTGAAAGGGCTCTTCAAACACCAACAGCAGGTCTAAGACCGCCGACTCTCCCAGCTCGAAATCCCAAGCCCTCCACCTGGAGAACACATTGGTTACGGGGGAGAAGTGGAACACCATCAGCTGCAACTCCTGCGCGAGGAGATCAAAAATATCTCCCTTGAATCTGCCAAACTGGTCTGGAGGGCCTCTGTGGCAAGGGTCTACGGATGGGGAGACAAGAACAGCAAATTGTTCCATTGGCTTGCCACCCACCCCATGGCCAACCGGATTGTGCCTGAAATTTATGATGCGCAGGGCCTATATGGTGAACTGGCGCTACATTGGAGATGTTTTGGAGAGAGCAGGATTCGGGCACCCCTATTACAGAACGGTGAAAGTCCTTTACTCCGTCAGCTAAAGTCCTCATAAATGGCACACTGTTGGATGCCTTTCCGATCGAGAGGAGGACCAGCCAGGGATGCCCGCTTCCCCCTCTCCTACTAGCCCTTGCAATTGAACTCTTGGCTTATGCATCCGAAGTGATGGCTAGGTCCAGGGCTGGCGCAGGCAGGAGTCTCACGAGGACCAGATTGCCCTTTATGCGGACGACGTCCTCCCCTATCAGGCGGACCCGGCCCCATCCGGACCAAGATCGCTCCACATCATCCACTTGTTCGAAAAGGCATCCTGACTACGTCTCAACCCGGCCAAATCCACGGTGGTGCCTCTCCATGTCATGAGGGAGTGCGTGGATTGGCAAACAACCATTCCCTTGGGTAGACGGTCATTCAAATATAGCGGGATGTGAGTGTAACTCCTTCCCAAATTGACCTGGTCCCTTAACCTCACCCCACTCCTCAAGCGTGTAAAAGATTACCTCCGCTGAATCCCCTGGGCAGAATCACACTTTTCAAGATGATGGTTCTACCCAGTCTTTTATATACCATTCAAAACCTTCCGCTCCACCTCCCTTGCGGCTGGTTCTACGACCTAGACGGTGTAATCACAACCATCCTTTGGTGCGGGGCAAGATCGCGCCCGAACCTCCCAATGTGTCAACGACCCACCTACGAAGGGGATATGGGGATGACAAGTCCATTCCTGAACTATCCGGCCACTTGCCTTTTAGTGTTCCACGATTGGTTTAATGGCGGATGGTCGATGCCACTCATCGACTGGAGCTAGAGAGCCCCCCCCCCACAATCCCCTGCCCTTCTCCTGGGAGTGATGGAGGGACTGGATGGCTCCTAGGCTGACAAGTTAATCCTAGGGACTGCCATTCTCATAGGCAAAAGGGACATAGCAGCAGCCTGGAAGGACTCGGCGTCTCCCTTCTTAGCTAAATGGCGCAGAGGTGTAGATTGGTGTGCCACCCAAGAAAAAGCGGTCTATAAAGCAAGAGGGTGCCCAACTAAGCATGAACGTATATGGGGCAAATGGCTGGGACCGTTGGATTGATAGTCCACCGCTCCAGTGGAGTCGCACCTGATACGAACAGAATGGGGAAATCTCTTGTAACTGTATTGAAATACCGGATATGTCAAATGGTGCTGTCTATGTTGTTTTTTTTTCTTAAAAATGCCAATAAAATTAGTTATTAAAAAAAAAGATTTGCCATGCAACTCTCTCCTCTCAATTTGCACAATAATCTTGAAATCAATTGTTTTAGTGGAAATGTATAAACACATTTTCCTTTTCAATTGTTTGTGAAAGCATAGCCTTGTGTTCCTGGGCAATACCATCTGCTTGCAAATTGGTTTCACTTGCTGTTCTGATACATGGCAAACCCATCTCAATTTAGCTTTCCCCATCTTTAAACTATCTTTTTCAGTTGTTGCGAGTTCATTTCCCACTCGTGAGTATCGAAATGCTGCCTGCTCAATTGATCTGCCTGTTCATTGTCTGTTCCTTCAACATACTATGCCATCAACTACACTTGGCAATGGCCCAATCCCAAAACTTTTGAACCGTTTGACAGGATTAACGCCCTTGCTCCTCCCAGTTTCAAAACATTTTAGTTGTATTGTCCATCCTAATCATAACATGCAACTTCCTCATTATCCACTGAAAGGTTATTAATGACAACCTAACAGCCATCAGCTCCAATATGTTTATGTGCAATCTCTTTTTGTCTTCTGACCAGACACCATGAACTATGTTGTTTGCTCCATGAGCTCCTTAACCTAAAAGTGAAACATCCATAGTGCGGTATCTCTGTGTTTTTTTCCATTAGTAGACTTTGTCCTTTGAATATATTTTTCTTCCACCATTGAAATGCTTCCTTCATAATATGAGTTATTTTGGCTTTAAAGCCCCAGTCTCCCTTTTTCTGTTGCCATGATCTGGCTAATTCTTCCTGAATCACCCTCATCCGAAGTCTGCATTGAGGTATCAAAAGAATACATGTAGGCACTATTCCTAACACCGCCTTCATCCGTCTCACTGTTGCCTGGCATTTTTCCGTTACGGTTGTCGCCTGATTTATAAGCTTTTTTTTCCTTTTTCCTGTGAAGGGAATAGCATCCCCTTTACTGTCTTCAGTCTTGCTCCTAGAAGCACCAAATCCTGACTTGGTTCATTATTGGACTTTTTTGTATTTATCACAATTCCTAAATACAAAAGCACCTTTTGATTCAACTATGTTATCTCTTTGTTCCTTCTCAATGTTGTAGCCCTTATGAGGCAATCGTCCAAGTATGGATATACCTTCCCAACCTTTCTTCTTATAAAAGCTGCTATTGGACGCATGGATTTTGTAAAGATTTGAGGGGCTGAACTCAGGCCAAAAGGCAGGGCTTTGAATTTATAGTGTTGTCCTGCCACCATAAAAAGGAATTATTTTTTGCGCTATTCGTGAATTGGTGTGTTGAAATATGCATCTAACAGGCGTACAGAACTTTGAAATCTGCTTTCCCTATAAAGGGTAGAATTTCCCGTAAAGTGGGTATGCAAAAACTCTGTTTTATATGTTTGTTTCATTCTCCTAAATCCAAAATCGGACGACACTCCTGATTTTTTTGTAATATGAAAAAGGATCTCAAATAGAATCCTTTTATTGGCACCTTTTCTATTGCATTTTTCGTTATTAATGTTATTATTTATTTTCCTAATTCTTTAAGGGTCTCTGCTTTTCCTTCATTGTCATGATAGCTGGTGTTACCTCCACAAATTTCAAAACATGCCACTGTCTTGCATTATCTAAACACCCATTTGTATGTTATTTGCCTTCACTTTCTGTAGTGAAATTGCATTCTTCCTCCAACTGGGAGCTGAATATTGGGGACTACGTTCGCTATAAATTCATGATTCAGCATTCGTCCGAATATTTTGAATGCTGATTTCCTCTTTTGGCTCTTGCTTGATTTTGCCTGCAGTCTTGTCCTCTTTGCATTGGTCTATTTAGTTGCCCATACGTATTGTAAGGTCCATGTGTTGTATTCTGCCTGAAGGGCTGAAAATAAGATCCCTGCTGTCCTGGTCAAATGAACTGTCTTTTATAACCTCTATAAGGTAGTCTACCTTGCAACACACCAGGCGAATGTGCATTCTCAGTGCCCGCCTTCATTGCTTGAAGTGCTTCATTCAACTAACTTTTTAACCAGCCATATCGCCGCATCACTGTCACATTTCTAACTTGCCTAAATACGCATATTGATGCATCCATGCTTGCATCTATCAGCGATGCGGACGTCAGTTCGCCATCCCCCTTAAAATTGCATTTGCTTTTTTTTTCTTCTGGTAATTTTTCTAGGAGCAGGGCCATGTCACTCCATAATTATCTGCCTTAGCGAACTACAATTGTTGTGGAATTTACAATTTTAATTGCATCAGCTTCCACCACATTTACTCTACCCCACAGAGTCCCATTTCCTGCCTTTCTTTTCTGTAGGAGATGGGCATGATCGACTTTTGTACTTCCAACATATTTGCATCACTATTTTCTAGTGATGCTTTCACATCCATATTTGAGTCCAATTTTAGACTTCTTTTTAGGCATGTCTTCCACAGGCGTCCCATCTTGTCTTTTGTGTAGTTTAAGCCCGTTGCCTAAATGTTTTTGACCTGATGTCCGAATCTTATTGGCAGAGTCAGAGGGTCGTTTATCACACTTTACTGTAGATATCTCCTTTTCCAAAAGTTTTAAAGCAAGGCGACTTTCTTGATATTTTATGGTCTTTGTTGAGAAAGTTTGACAAATCTTGCAGTCCACTGGCTTGTGCTCCAGATGCAGAGAGTAGAGACACTTTTTATGGGTCCCGCCACATAAATTTTCTTTTAGCCACATGACATAAATGATTTTATAAAGAAATGTTAATGCTGCCTCTGCCATACTTAAAGAACAAGATACTTACCTTCAGTAACACGTTATCTGACAAGATTTACCCGCAGATTCCATACCTTTGAATTTTCCGGGCATCAGACGGAATCCAGAAGATTTTTAAGTAATACTTCTGCGTGCTGGTAGGAGGCATTGATCGACTAGGAGCGGCAGGGCCTGCGCCAGAAGTGATATCCATGTCACCTATATATGCTACCTCAGCATGCAGTTACTTTCCAAGACTTTCCACAGCCATGAAGTGCACGGACACTGGTGCGTCCAAACCAAAACCCTAAAAATTATAAGCACTAAACCTAGAAAGTTGTCCGCAGAGCGGGGAGGATGGATGGGTTGATAGGTAAGAAATCTGCAGCTAGATCTTGTTTCTACCCGATAATGTGTTACTGAAGGTAAGTAACTTGTTCATCTGATGGAGACTGCTAGCCGCAGATTCATTACCTTTAAATAGAAACCCAAGCAATACCATCTTCGGTTGTGGGCTGCAGACTGTCCAGGCAGTGTGTTTGGTAAATGTGTTTGATAAACGTGTGCAGGGATGCCCAAGCTGCTGCCTGGCAGATGTCCAGGACTGGGACTCCACGTGCTAACAGTGGTAGCAGATTTAGCCCTGGTGGAATGGCCCTTAAGCCCTCAGGGGGCTGCTTCTTGGCCAGTGCAGAGCAGAATTTTATAAAGAGAACGGCCCAGGGCAAAATGGTTCACTTCTGTACCGCCCGACCCTTCTTCACTCCAACATACCCCACGAAGAATTGGTTGTCTATCCGGAACGTTCGTGTTTTGGTCAAGGTGGAATGGCAATGCTATTTTTGGGTACAGATGGTGGTCCCCCCTTTTCTTTTGAGAGATGTGAAGGAGCATAGAAAGTGGGGAAGGTGACGGATATGCCAAAATGGAATGGTGTTACAACTTTCGGAAGGAAAGAGGCCCTAGTGTGAAGCACCAATTTGTCTGGAAAGACAGGCAGGAATAGAGGTTTGGATGATAAAGCCTGCAGTTCACTCACCCTCCGGACAGGTGATATTGCCACTAGAAAGGCGGTCTTGAAGTTAAGTTGCCGGAGGGGACAATTATAAAAAGAGCACCCATTAAGAAATTGCGAACCAAGTTAAAGTCCCACTGAGGCATAATGAAAGGAAATCGGGGAGGGGGGGGGGGGTCATATTAACAAGATTTTCAAGAAATCTATTCACAAAATTGGACTTGTATAAAGAGGGTTGGTCAGGCAACTGCAAAAAGACAGACAGTGTAGATAGGAAGCTCTTTAGAGTGCCCATAGCAGAGCACTTCTGGGCAAGGATAGGAATAAAAAGAAGAACATCAGAAAGTACCATGATGTGTGAAATCAAAAGTACTGAGAAATGTGGCTGTCCCTAACCTGCCAATCAATTCGCCAGCCCTAGGAATTGTATGTACATCTATTTTGGTTACTACACTTGGTGTGAGACTTTGGGACTAAGACAACTGGGCTGGCTCAGGGGCTCTCTGAGGGATGGATGACTCCCAATTCCAGCATCTTGCTTACTTCAGATTTGATGCTTTCTTTGACTTGGTCAGACTGCCTGTAGATTTTATTTTTGACAAGTAGGCTGTTTCCAGTGTCCACAACTTGTCTGACCAGGCATCAAAGACAAGGGCTCAGCTGTTGCAGGACTTCCATGCAGTCAGCCTAATGTTGGGCAGCGAGTGTGTCAGAAAAGACAACTCCTTCCACTGACCCATCTTAAGGGTTGTGAGAGAGGAGGTCCGGGAGAGGTTCGCTCTCTTCCTCCAGATCCTCATCAGTGAGCGTCAGCATGGCCACCTCAGCCCTGACATGAAAGGGTGTAAGGCGGTTTACATGGACAACCCTCCAGGGGTTCCTGCAAGAGCCAAAGTCAATCAGATATGTGACCTCTCCTTTTCTTTCTAAGACAGGGTAGGTCTACTCCATTTGTCCTGAAGGGCCATAGGAGCCACAGGTTCCAAAACCCACACTTTCTGCCCTGGTTGGTACTCCACCAGTGCAGCCTTTTGGGCATATCAGAGCTTCTAGAGCTATTGACCGGCCTCAAGGTTTAAGAGTAAGTTTTCCACATATTCAGCCATCCTGGAATAAGGCCAAGTACATAGTCCACTAGGTCTTGCGTAGGCTCTTTTATAGGTCTCTCCCAGCCTTCCTTCACTAGAAACAACGTCCCCTTACAGGATGACCAAACAGAAGTTCAAAGGGGGAAAACTCTACTCACTTCTGCAGTACTTCTCTGTAGACGTAAAGCAGGCATGGACGTAAGACATCCCATCTCCTTGTGAGTTTTTCAGGGAGTTCATCAATCATACCATCCATGATTATGTTGAATCCCTCAACTAAACCATTGGTTTGTGTGTGATAGGGAGCAGTAAATATGTATGCCACCCCACATTCATGCCACAAAGCTTTCAGGTAGACAGACAGACAGAGGTACAGCCTTCATGACACCCCCTCCTTAGGAAAACCAACTCTGGTAAAGATACCAATGAGGGCCCTAGCCACTGAAGGAACAGTAGTAGTCCTAAGGGGAATTGCTTCAGTGTGCCTGGTGGCGTGATCCACTACCACCAGTATAGATCAGTTCCCTGAAGCTGCTGGAGGATCTAGGGGGCCAACACGTCAACCTCTACCCTTTCAAAGGAACCCCAACCACAGGAAGTGAAATTAAGGGGCCTTTGGGTAGCTACCAATTTTGCCACAGGCTTGGCAGGTGGCACAGGAGTTACAAAACTCCTTCACCATCTGCGACATAACTGGCCGGTAGAAGTGGGTAACTAACCTACTCCAAGTTTTGGCCTGGCAAGGATGCCCAGCTAAGGGGATGTCAAGAGCCAAAGTGAGCAGAAACCCTATACCTCTGAGGCACTACCACTCTCCTAGTGGCACCAGGTTTGGGGTCACTGGCCTCAGTATAAATGAGTCCCTCACTCCAATAGGTTCTGTGGGAGCCACTCACATCTCCCTTTTTCTTATCAACAGCTTGATGTGTCAGGCTTTCAAGAATGGGACAGGTCCTCTGTCTCTGGCACAGCTGTTCCCTAGAGTGTCTCCGAGAGCCCAGGAGCTGTGAAAGGCCTAAGCTCCTGGAGTTCAGTTTCCTACGGGTTTGACAGACCTTCTCCCTGAGAAGAGAGGAAAGGAGCTTGTGGCTGGTTTGAAGATGGTTTCCCAGTCTTCCTGCCTTTTCTCTTCGAGGATTAGGCCATCATTTCAGGTTCCAATTCCTCTTTTTTACCCCCGGCTTTGCATTGTGATCGGGTTTTCACACACACCCCTTCAGGTATACCCAGCATAGCTGCATGGGTCTTTCTTTCGACCTCAGCCCATGCTGAGGACTCCAGATCATTTCCTAGTACACAGGCTACAGGAATTGCAGAGTATACCACCACCTTCTTTTGGTCAGTAACTCCTCTCCATTCTAAGGACAAAATTGCCATGGGATGGACCTTAGTTTGGTTGTCAGCACTGACAACGGTGAAGATCTCACCAGTCAGATACTATTCTGAGGATATCAGTTTCTCAGTCACCATAGTGACACTTGCACCTGTATCTCTCAGTGCTTCCAATTTGATCCCTTTTCTATGAGGCGGTTGTCTGTATTTTTCCATATTAATGGGCCAGACAGCCAGGGCAGCTATATCCACACTACCCTCTGAGACTAAAGTTAGTTCAGTGAACTCTCTGATATGGTCAGGGCTAACCTAGGATCCCATCGGGAGACTTACCACTGCAGTTACTACAGGTGCACTATGGGGATTCTTTTTGTTGGGACAGCTAAGGTTTGCAATTCGGTGCCCATTGGCTTTGCAATCATGCACCTAGTCTTTTCGGGATCCCAGTTTTTATCCTAGTACCCACACTTAGACTGTGTATTGGCTCGGGCTCCACCCATTGTTACCTTTTAACCAGCCACCTAGTGCTTTCACTGAAAAGTCTACTAAATCTACTCAGGACTGACTCAGGGTTTGGAGAGTATCTAAGAACATCTGACTTAGTGGTTCTTCAGAGCCTCCGTGTAACCGGATCCTGCACTCCTCAGTGGGGAGTCCAAACCCCTAAATAAGGTTATCCTTCATGAGGTCATAAGGCTCATCACCTGCCTCATTCAGTGTCAGCGACCTATCCCTATACTTTCTTGAGACAAGTTACCAGAGAAGAGGGTCCCAATACTTTTGGGAGAGTTGACTCATTTTACAAGACCTCTAAAATGCTGTAAACCATTTGGTGATAACATCACCCTCTGTGTATTTAGGGACAATCCTTTACGAATCTTAGGGCCAAAAGCTTCTTTTTTTATTTTACTGCCACAAGAGATGGGTCCTAAGCCCATCTCAGCTTTCTTTCTTTCTCTGTAGCCAGGCTTTGGCATCTAAAGCCGCCAACTTGGCTAGTCTTTCGAGAGCAAGATCCTCCTCTGGGAGGTCTTCTCTCCCCAGGAGGGGAAAGCTCTAAGCTCTCCTCCTGTCCACTGTCTCCATCCTGACCCTCGGTGGAAAAGTGTCATCCTCTGGATGGTCTTTCTCATACTCTGCCAAGAGCTCCTTGAGCTTTGCCTTGGTAGGATTTGAGTCTGTTTCGACTTCATTAAGTTTTACAGAGGGTACTTAGCTGTTGCATCAAAAGATGCAGATAAGAGGTAAGGTCGAGCTACTGAACCAGACCCCCTGAGGTAGACATTGTTACTAAGTCTGGAACCTTTTTTAGAAACTGACAACAATTCTAAAATAAACTTTTGTGCCTAGCTACTAATATACTTTCTAACTTCTAAACAGTTTTACTGTGGGACTTAACACAAGGCCCTTACATCTAGGTTTTAAAGAATGCAGAAAAAAAAAAAATCAAAAGCAGAAAAACTCCTTATAACTAATTACATTTTGGATTCCATACTCAAATCACTTATTAACCAAGAGGTACAGCAGATGTCAAGTCTTTTATCCCACCACTGCTCCACTAATATAGTAACCTGGCTCTTTATATAATATACCAAACTGAAGTGTATCGTGCAAAGATTACAGGGGTTCCCTTATGAGTGAACAGGGGCTTGCTCTATCAATCCCAAGGTGCACTTCTAAGGTGTAGTACGGTTTAGCAGCCTTAGGCTTATCCGAGAGGAATGTTAGACATCTGCAAATACAAACAATAGTCAATAAAGGATGCACACAACTCAATTAGGAGATGCACACCAATGTATAAAAATAGCATGTATCTTTATATATGCTTAGACAACAGAAACAATATAATAAGGTAAATATGTTTTGCAGGAGAAATACTTTGCATTTTAAAACGTCAACAGTGCATTTTTCAGAAGCTACAATGTTACCCTATAAGAGGAAAAATAAGTACAACATTCAGGTATAGGACAGCGACTTACAAGACCAATCTCTGGGACTTAAGGTGAGTATTGGGCAAGGTGCAAGGCAGCACCAGCAGGTCCCCTCCAGCGGCACTAGGGCGGCAAGGTGCAATAGGGTGATACAGCATCGGGCCGAATGTTAGTCAATGGGGAGCGGTATTCGTGCAAAGAGGCTGCATATTTTGACTGAAAGGCCAGTTGGGTTGAATCACACAAAGGGCTCAAATCTTGCGATGCTAGGGAACATGGGACACTGGTTGCCCTCTTCTCCTTGGGCCGGGGTGGCCGGGTGCAGAGGGTCTTTGTGGTGTCTGGCTTCTTCATGCGGTATACCTCATGGTTGAGGGGGCCTGCAGACAGAGGGTGTAGTCAAAGTCTGGGAGTTCACAAGGGGTGAACCCAAAGTGGACTCAGTCTCTTAAGGGCTTGGGAACCACGCTAACACCGTTGTCCCACTTTGACATGGGGTCTGGGTTCGGCAGTTCAGGAGTCCTCACGGTTCCTCTTTGTGTGCCTGCAGGATGCAGGGGAGCAGTTCTGCTGCTTCACTGGACTTCTTGAGTCTTTATTGAAGGCTGGCCGTCCTCCCAGGCTTTGGAAGCATGACAGCTGTAGGATGAGATATCTTTGGCGCAGGTTAGCCAGGGAACAGCAGACAGGCCGGCAGGGCTGGGGCAAGTCAGTTGCGCTTCTTCAGTCTTCAGCTTCAGTGTCCTTCTTCGAAAATTGTCAGGATCTGCTTTTATGGTGGCAGGGGCTCCCCTAAATACTGAATTAATGGTGAAGCATGCAGCAAACTTTTTCTTATTTTTGCTGCTCCTGCATAGATAGTTTTTCTTGTGGGGCAGCTTAGAGAAGGCAGCTCCAACCTCTCCAAGTACCTTACAAATGGTGAGGATGCTGAATTTGGTTCCTGATGAGCACTCGTTTTGCAGTGCTGTGGTTTGCTTGTGGTCACATGAGCTCAGCATCGAATTGGGTAAAGGCAGGCTAAGGTTTCAAGATAGCGTTCACTGAAAAAGTCACTGACTTTCCAGTTATCACTTACATAAGTTTCAGCTCATTCTTAAACAAATTACTTTGCTTTTTAGAGACTTCTGTTGGTGTATATTGTGTTTTGTTTGTGGGTCTGAAGCACTTTGAATAAAGGATACATGCACTAAAAAACAAATATGCTTTGAATATAAAAATGAAATAAAGCGTTTACAAACAAATAAAATGAAGTTCTTAAGAATTAGAAAACATGGAGTGCTTACACACTGAATGAGCCCATAGTGCTTCTTTGAAGAAGATTGTGATAATGGAGAGAAGCCATGACAAACGCTATTTCTGATCCACTCTGCCAAAAGAAAAAAAAACAAAAGAAAAAGTTGACCAGCAATACATTTTCTACCAATGTAAATGTTGTTGTTAGTATGAGATCTTGATAACAAAAAGCAAATATGTATGTCTAATTGCAATAACCAAAATAAACTTCAGATTACAAAAATTTTCCAGGTCTCACAGTAGACGACCTGGCATGAACAAAATGCACAACAGCAGACAGGATTGAAAAACTGTGAGAAATTGGGTTGCTGGTTGAAGGGGGAGTGAAACCTTACTCTGACATCAGCCACAATCGTAGTCAGGGTGAACCACAAAAAGTAATTAAATTGCCAGGCTGAACTTAGAGGCAATGTGTAAAGAATGTATGCAGCAGCAATAGAGAGAAAACGTACCACAAGAAATATACCACACCAATTGAAAACAATAGAGTATAATTTTATAAATTGGTATCAAAAAGACAAAAATCCATCAGTAGAACCAGAGAAATCCAATTTCAAAATTTCAGCTCAGTAGAACGCCTAAAAACACAAAGCAACACTGGTGGTTATCTGGTTGTGTGTGATACCAGGTGAAAGTCACTAGCCAAGTCCAACTGTGATTGTGCACAGGCTGTATGCAAGGCCAAGGTTATTCCAGCTGAAAAGGTTACCTTTTAAAGTCCAGCATGAAGATTTCCATTCACGATGGAGGTGGCTGCAAGGAGCAGGGACAGCGGCATGGATGTTTGTCGCTGTAGCACGAAGAGTAGGCTGAGCATCACGGACAGTCGTTGAGGTACCGCGAAGATCCTGTCCGGCATTGAGGACGGTCGTTGCTGGAGATTCGCACTCGCTGTTACCGCAAGCTGTTGAGTGCAGAACTTGCGCTGCCAGTCATTGCTGGCGGTCACTGTAGCGCAAAGAGTCTGGTTCATAGGAGCTTTATGTTGGTAGTTGACGTGGGCCGCAAGAACATGGCATGAACGGCCCGCTTGTGGTCGCAAGGAGAACCCAAAACTTCAGGATTTCTCCTTTTTGAGTCACAGAAGTGCACTCTGATGCCGGCCAAGGGTCCAAGCCTTTAGGAGGCGCCTACTGAGGATCAGGGAACTCACTCTTGCAGACGAGCAGGGCTCAGGCAGTTGCAGGTCCAGGCTGCAGTTTAGCTGGGCATATGCAGGGAGGCTTCTGGTGCTTGTTATGTCCCTGTAGCTCAGAACAGAAGGTTAAATCAGCTGACACTTGAAGTCACTCAGCCTAGGATGAAGGTAGCAGGTCCAGTCTTCTTTCTCAGCCAGCAGGGCAGGCCTCAAACAGCAGGGTGTCGGTCTGTAGTATCCACAGGTCCAGGGGTGTACTAAAGAGTAGGCCTGAGGATCCCCCTTTTAAGTCTATCCTGGGCAGCGCATGCGGTCTCTCTTCGAGACATCGTGTATCTAGATATGGTCTTAAAGCACTGCCTGTTTTTTTAATTGCCTTCTTTTACTGGCCTTCATGAATGCCTGCATTTGTTTGCTGAATATACTTATTAGTTACTCCTTTTGGTCTTTGGTAACCTCCCACGAGGATTGTACCTGTTACATGCATCGTTTCACTTGTCCCAGTCTAGCAAGTTACTTTTGTCAACATATTTTTGAGTATCTTGATTTGGACGTGGACCAATAAGCAGGAAACATCTTCGCTATCCCTCTCCATTATGCACATCCTCTCTCAACTTTTTCAGCTGAAATTAAACTATTGCCGCAGTTTAATGTTTGTGCGTTCTTAAGAGCTTAATCCTCTCAGTATTTCATCATCATCTGAAAATGCTTTTCTCTTCAGAACATTTGTGTTAAAACTAATCATGGCAAGTTTAAGTCCTTATGTCTATCTCTTGACGCAAGTTTTGCTCGTTTACATGTGCGATGCTGCAAAACCCTAATATTGCTTTTGTCTGCGTGCAGATCTTGATTACAAAAAAGGGCTGTGTGGTTTTACATGTCTGTTCTGATTCGATTAATAGGTTAAAAAAGGTACTCCTTCCTCCGACACTGTGGTGCTGTGATAAGAATGACCTCAAAGTGTTCCAAAGCTGCTGCTTGACTTTTTCTTCGTGTTTGGGACCCTACCTGTGTAGTTTGCTTCAGTCCTGCTCACTCCTTTTGGGGAAATATTGTTTGGGACCATCTCGCCGCCCTGATTTCAGCTCCCGCTCCCGCCCCCAGGACCGGTCTCCCCCCGCTGCCGCAAGCCAGCTGACATCCGCGGCCGCAGAGAGGGGGGGGGACTACAGGTCCCAGCTGCCCCAGCGGCAGGAAGCCGCCGACTCCCAGCCCGCGCCCAGAGGCACTTAAGTGCAGAAGGAAGCGTCGCGGGACGCGCGCTGGCGGCGCCGGGCTAAGCCCGGGCAAAGGGCGGGCAGTCTGTGGCCGTCCGGGGCTGTCCGAGGCTGGGCTGGGCCACCCCTCTTGGAAGGACGTTAGTGTAGTTTATCGACTGCCAGGAGATATAAATCTGTGGTCATTCTTTTGGTTTTGGAAATCGAACTAAAAGTGCTTTTTCTGTTTGGATATTTGCTTTTTGGTTCATAGCGATTAATTGCATTTGGTACTACTTGTATTTTATTTCTTGTGTTTATATTCGTACCTAGAAATATGGGTAAAAACACCCCTGTACAGCGCTGTCCGAACACCAGATAGAAAATAGTTACAACTACCCCTCTTCCAAGCTTGACTGCCAAAGACAAGATGTTACAGAAGACTATAGGGGTAGTCGCTACAGCAATAGAGAACACAGAGAGATGTCTCTCACTCCCCTTAAGTATGCCCCACCCATACAACCTGTAAATATATCTACAGCTTTGGCCAATTCTTTTGACTCAATGCTCATGGCTTCGTATGCAGGGCTTCCTGGGGCCGAGAGCCATGAGCTTATTCCAATACAGCAAATTGTGCCCTCTGAACTTTCCCCTTTTGCTAGCAGGCTTTCACTAACTCCTACTATGCAGTTGCCACATATAAGTGAAGAGCCTCCACTTCTAATTAATGACTCAGCAGAATTAGAGGGACCTGATGCCCCTTTAACTATTGATCTTGTATCAACAGACAGGGCAATTACTGAAAGCCCCCTAGCAAGAACTAGATGGCAAAAAGCTAAAAGTAAACAGAACTATACTACGAAAGAGCAGCCTGCAAATAAATATAGGGGGAAAGGTAGCCGTATATATCGGAAAGCGGCACCTAATTCATTAGAACAAAAAGGGGATAAGGGAGAGGGCCAGTCTAACGTCGCTGATGCTCAGCCCAGTGTGGGAAAGATTGAGGTTGGGGAAGCCGGATTTTGGGGAAGAATGGAGACTTTGTTTTCTACTTTATTAGGGCCCATCTGTTTGAAGATTTCTAATATTGAAACTAGGGTAGGCTCAATAGAGGAACAGATAACGAAAATGACCCATTTGACTGAGACATCCTGTGCTAAGACATGTGCGTCTCCACGTGCATCTACTTCAAATAGGGTCGTGTCTAAAACCGCCCAACAAAAAATTAAGGAGGCTGTGAAGGCAAAGGATTAGTCAGAACCAACACACTCGGCTGGGTTCTGTTGTTGGAAATAAACAAGTAGACCAAACAGCCCCACATAATCAATCAAATATCACGGATAGGACTTGTAGCCATAGCGAAGGTGTAATACAGGGAAAACAAAAGGAATTACCAAAGAAGAAAAGGGTAATTTTACTGGCAGGAAATGGGAAACGAGGGGGGATTACAACTGAACTTACAACTGAACAGACGAAGGGCTCATGTCCCCTGGAAAACATCAAGGGCAATGACACCAAGGACAATGACATACCACCAGTAATAAATTTACCAACAGAATGTGGTGCATATGTCACAGTCCTATGTAACTTACCCAAACTGCGGGAAGGACAATTGGAAACACACGAAACCCTCAAAAAGAAAACCCTTTACTGGCTAACAAAAAATTGTGGTTACCCAATATCAGGTGCAGAACAAATAATACTTACCCAAAGGGTGGGATGGATAGGCCCTGCACCAAAAATATTTGATGGGGACTGTGTGATAATCAATTTTAGGTCACCATACTGGGCACACAAAACTTTACTTAGTGATCCCCCACCTTCATGTTGGGATTTTAATACAACATTATTGCCATTGGGGTATTTCTACAAACATCTATTAACAAAAAACTTAGCCCTAGATCATATGACCTTTCATCCCAATATTACCGGTTGCCTATCCTACCAGTAGCTCGCCCAATGCGATTCTCTATTCCATTATACTATAGATTCCAATGCTTGACTAGGATGGAGGATAATGACTGACATAAAAACCCAGAAGGGGTATCCTCCATATACGAGCTAGGACAGATGGTAATAGATGGACCGCTTATAAAGGGAAATGAAACAAGTAACATTCAATCCCTAAATATAGACTCTAATATAGGGTGTAAGAATGCTGGTGTGGCGGTTCAGAAGGAGGGACTCGGACTACAGAGCTGGGTAAGTGTGGTTTTATTTTTATAAACGTTTTTTTCTTTCTTTGAGTCTGTCTTTCCCGGGCTAACGTGGCAGGGTCCAAGGTGTCAGCGAGGGCGCGGAATCTACGAGGGCTGGTCCGTCTTCTCTCCTCCTCTGGGGTTTCTAGGCTTCTCTCTCGGGCCGGGTTCCAGCGCCACATGCGGGAGAGAGAGAAAGGCTTTAGCGCTTTGTTCTATGGTCTATTATACCCTAGGGGCCCTCGGGAAGTGCGGACACCAGTGACTTTGGTGCTCTATATTCCAGCATGTGTGGGGGTAGGTGAAGGAAACGTGGTGAGGATCATAGGAAACGGGGGGGTTCGGGAGAGACAGGGTCGGAAGGTCGGGTCGTTAATTACACTATTCACACGGCGTTGCCACGCCGCCCCAGCGAACCCGTTACACGGTCACGCACCTGTGTGAGCCACACTCCTCCGTGGGTGTGGCTGGGCGGTGCTTGGGAACGTTGGCCTTCAGGCCCAGCTACTCCCGCTCTCCACTCCTCCGCAATGTCCTCGCTTGAACCGTCTCCGTCCTCCGCAGCCTCCCTTCGCTCTCCTCTCTTCCTCCAGGTGTCGAGACACGCCGCCTTCCTTACTTCCTGCTTTTTGTTCACTCCCACGGACGACTCGTCACTCGGGGGCGTGTACCGCTCCTCCAATGGGCTCGTTCGGCACGACAGCGCGTCACAAGGGGGAGTACTTTCGCTGTCTTCCGTGTCGTCCTTAAAGGTACAGTTCTCTCTGGGTGCTTGTAACTGACTCCACCACGCTTCGGACTCCGTTTCCCAGGTGTCCTGAAGCGATGAAAGAGAGGGATTATCAATGGCAGCTGGCCGCCAGTCTTTGGTAGTATCGGTCCCCACCACCCCGCTACAGCTGGTAATAGTGAGATTGGCAACCCAACTATAATAAAACCTATCGAGTTCTTAGCGAATAAAGGTGTGCCCACCAACTTAAATTTAAATGATAATCAGGGAATAGAAATTATAACGCAGGAAGGGTATACACTAACAACTTGGAATATCGCAGGCTTGAGAAAAAAATTGGATACGCCCTTTTGGCAGGATTTTATCACTCATGGTAGTGACATTATCTGTTTACAAGAAACTTGGAGTACAGAGGTGGTTGTAGTGGAAGGTTACACATTACATTGTTTGAATGCTGTACCCTCCTCAACAGGAAGAGCTACGGGTGGATTATTGTTGCTTATATCCACCAAATTAACCGGGTGTAAAATTACCAGTTATTCAGCTATTGGCAATTATAGCCAGATTCTGAGACTAGCGTTCCCAAAGGGCAAGGATTTGTTTTTAATCAGTCATTATAATAATAATTTCAATAAGGATAGGGAAGCACCACTAGACCCATTAGAAAAGGAGATAGACAGGGTATTGAAACTCTCTAGCAAACTTGTAGTTATTTTGTGGGCTGGTGATTTTAATATTCGAGTTTGCCGAGCGATACTGACCAACTCATGTGGATTTATGAAGGCCCATATTACTACCATCGGGACTGACGATGATATGCTACATTTTCCACACTGTAGTTATGGCATGACTCTAAATACACTTATGACAAAGTTTGACCTCAATTTGTTAGACTGTTCCATGAAGAAGGGCCATATTAAATGTCAGACTTTTACTGGGAGGAATGGGAACAGTAATATAGACCATATTTTAATTTCGAATAACAGTTTCTATTCAGACCTTTGGATATCAGAACAGGTGGTTAGCGACCACAACAGTATTTCTATAGTACTATTAGATTGGGGCAATAAATTATCTAACACTGTGGACCGACTTTTGGATATTCTCCCTGTTAGGCCCAACAGGATGAGAATTAAGTGGGATGGAGTAGACCCACCAAAGATTCAAACAGAAGTGGTCACTAGATGTAGGGAAGCTATTGATTATTGCCTTAGCGAAGAGGTCATCCCTGAGACTTTACTGACGACCGTCTCTGATATAAATAATGTAATTACGAATGTATTAACAAGAAACACCAAAGGGCAGAAACAGGCAGGTACGAGGTGGTTTGATTCTAAATGTACCCAGGCATTACATGAACTGAAATTGGCACTGGGGACCAAGCCTCGTAACCAATTGCTTGTTCATGTGCTTCGAATTGTTTATAAACAAGCTTTGTTGGCACATAAAAAAGAGTTGAGATCAGACGCTTGGGATAAGTTAAGTATGGCAGCTGACACTAATAACAGCAAACTCTTTTGGGAAACTGTTAATAGCCCTTTTTTAAAGGTTAATTGTGTTCCCGAGCTGACGTCTTATGTGAACTGTACCGAATGGACCGAACACTTTTCTAATATTTTTAATCCAGATAGGTTGTTTTTAACTCCTTTTTAGGTTTCGCCTGGCGCCCACTGCGCAGCAGCGTTCGCGCAGGCGAAATCTTATGTTAGATAGTATGTGGCTTAGTCCGGCCTCTCTTTTCCATTGGCTAGCTCCATAAATGGAGGCTAGCCATTGGAAAAGAGATCTGTCAGTCATTGTCCGAGGCGATTCGTGGGCGATTTTTTCCCTCTCCGCCCCTTTTAAAACGTCATGCGGCAGTGGGCGGATGTTTTTTTTTTTGGGGACGGCATGTTTTGATCATTTGTTCGTGGCTGACGTGCAGGCAGGAGCCGGGCCTCGGGGGTCTCCTGGGGGCTCTCCTCCTCGGACTGCTGCTGACCTCCTCGCTCCTACGGCTCAACGCTGCAGGTAAGACCCCGGAGCCTTGCCTTACAGCGTGCTCTGCTTTCACACTTCCATGGGAAGGCTGGGAGGTACCTCTGTGACCAGGGAAACGTGGCTGCAGCTTTTGTCTCATGCATCTACACGTGCGGTGCACAGTAGGTAAGAGCCTCCCTTCTGCTCCGACCGCTTGGGAAACAAGTAGCATGATGCAACAGGAAAATCCCGGTACGGCGCGATTTGGGCAGGTTGCTTGGCGGGGACGCAGGGAGGCATCGGTCCTAGTGTAAATGACTTTTACTGGGACAGTGTTATCGCGTTTGAGGACTGCGTCCTAGTGTAAATGAAATTTACTGGCAGTGTTATCGCGTCTGAGGACCGAGCGTAAGGGGCCCGCGATCAGCGCAGTTCACGCCCTCGTGGCCCGCGCGCCGGCGTTTACAATGGCGGCTGTTGTTGCTTATTTACGATGCTTGGAAATCAACTAGTGGCACTAAAGCACAAGTTACTACTTGTGTAACGATATATCTGAGAGAGACATTAGTTAGTATTAGATTCCTTACCTTAGAATATCCCTAGGCGTCAGACTGGATCCGGAAATCTTTTGCGTAGCAGTACCCTTGCGCGTCGGTAGGCGTCGTCTGCGGCTCCGCGTCCGTCGTCGGCGTCGTGGGCGCCGTGATGACGTCGTCGGAGTACTTAGACGCCGCCTCCGCGTGCTGACGTAGGTTCTTAGACACAGCTTTTCCGCGCCAGAAGCGCTGAGCCATGTTAAAAACCAACACTGGTGCCATTGAAACTAGGGCCCTGAAGGGGATAACCCTAACCCTATTTATTTGTATTTATTTAAAACTTATAATGCGCGACAGCTACCCGCAGTGGGTTTCCCGGCGCAAGGGCTAGACTAAAACAGAAAAGAGTGGACATCACAGCAGCAGTTATTGACAGCTAGAGAGGCAGTAAATCTAATGGAAAAGTAAAGTTTTCAATTTTTTTCGGAAACAGAACAAGTTAGTCTCAGTTTTTAGAGCGATAGGTAACGCATTCCAGGATTTGGGGCCTAGATGGGAGAAAGATCTTCCCCCCCATCTTCACAAGTTTGAATCTAGGAATGACAAGGTCACAGTTAGCCGAAGATCTTAATGTGCGGCTGGGCCTGTAGGCTTGAACGAGACTCTGAAGGTACAGTGGGGCTGAGCCCTGCTTGATTTTAAAAAGGTAGCATAGGGCTTTGAATTTGATGCGGCTCGGGATCCTAAGCCAATGTAAATCGTGAAGAGCCTGGGTGGCCGAAGATCTCCTCGGGATATTACATAAAAGTCTGGCCGATGAGTTCTGTACTACCTGCAATTTATTTATAGTCGCAGCATCGGCACCAAGGTAAAGGGCGTTACCATAGTCCAGGCGAGATGTTACTAACGCCTGGACAATGGTTCTCCTGGTGGCATGTGGCAACATCCAGAGAATTTTCTGGAGCCATCTCAAGGTGGTAAAACAGATGGCAGCCACCTTGGTAGCCTGTTGCCTCATAGAGAGCTTGTCATCTATGAGGAATCCTAGATAGCGAACCACAGAGACCGGTTGAGGAAGGGGACCCATGGCACAAGGCCAGTGTTGCGGGCCCCAAAGATCTTTGTGTTTCCCCAGGATGACAATCTCGGTCTTGTCACCGTTTAGCTTGAGGAGATGCCTCTGCATCCACTCAGCCACCCGTGACAATCCAATTTTCAGACTGGACACATTTTTGCCTTCAGTGCTGGAGAGGGAGAGAACAATCTGCGTGTCGTCGGCGTATGAAAAAATGGTCAGCCCAGCGTCCTCCGCGATGGAGGCTAGGGGTTTGATGTAAATATTAAATAATAAAGGGCTGAGAGTGGACCCCTGAGGGACACCATACGCCGAGGGACAGATAGCAGATGCGGCTTTCGTGGAAAAAACCTGGAAGGTGCGCTCACTTAAAAAGGAGGCAATCCAGGCCAGTGCAGGACCATCTACTCCCAGGGACCGGAGAGAGTTCAGTAAGATGGAATGGGACACGGTATCGAACGCTGCACTCAAATCCAAAAGGATAAGGGCAAAAGTTTTCCCGCGGTCGATACCGTGCCGTAACCTCTCCGTTACCCCGAGTAGCGCAGTCTCGGTGGAATGGTGCGCACGAAAGCCGGACTGGGACGGGTGTAGAAAGCCCTGATTTCCTACAAGATCGGTGAGCTGAATGTTCACATGCCTCTCCAGCACTTTAGATAAAACAGGCAACAAGGATATAGGTCTAAAATTGGCAAGGTTGGACATATCAGCTCCAGACTTTTTTAGGAGTGGGACAACCATTGCATGCTTCCAATCCTGTAGCACGTGAGACTCACGTAAGGAGACATTCAAGAGTCTCATAAGAACTCGCCGAGATTCGAGATCCAGCAACTTTAAGATCTTTGCAGGTACCGGATCTCGCGGTGAGCTAGATCTAACGCTGTTCAGGCAAGAGGAAAACGAGATGTCATCGAACGGTTGCCAGTTTGTTACCACTGCCTTTGGAAACGGGAATTCGTTCTCGACAATTGGTCCCGATTGATGTTGATTTACTGTCGTGGGAGCGCTCATAGAGTCGTATATGCGCTCAACCTTGGCAATGAAAAATTCCGCAGATATCGGTTCGCAGAACGGGGAGGATGGGTGGGTCGGTAAGGAATCTAATACTAACTAATGTCTCTTACAGATATATTGTTACACAAGTAGTAACTTGTGCATCTGAAAGAGACACGTTAGTATTAGATTCCTTACCTTAGAATAGATACCCCAGCAATACCAACCCCGGTGGTGGGTCTGCGAACCAATAATCACACCAGAAAGTCCTGGAGGACAGAACGGCCAAAGAAGCCATCCCTCCGGACTTGGCTGTCCAGGCAGTAGTGTCTTGCAAACGTGTGCAGCGATGCCCACGTAGCTGCCTGGCAGATGTCTTGTAAGGGCACTCCCCGGTCCAGGGCAGTTGTAGTCGCCGTGGCTCGGGTGGAATGAGCCCGCAATCCAACAGGGGGCTCCTTTCTAGCCAAGGAGTAACATGCCTGGATACACAAGATGATCCACCGGGAGATGGTCCTCTTGTGCACTGCTTTCCCCTCTTAGCGCCCACGTAACCAACAAAGAGTTGGTCATCCACCCGGAACTGGCGTGTGCGATCCAAATAGAATGAGAGCGCACGTTTTGGGTCCAGACGGTGGAGCCACTCTTCCTCTTTAGAGGGATGCGTTGGCGGAAAGAAGGTTGGCAAGGTGATAGACTGCCCGATGTGGAAGGCCGTGACAACCTTGGGCAGGAAAGATGGCTTAGTACGCAACACCACTTTGTCCGGATGGACAGAAAGGAAAGGTGGAGTACAAGAAAGGGCCTGGAGCTCACTCACTCTCCTGGCAGAGGTGATGGCAACCAGGAAAGCAGTCCTCAGAGTAAGAAGATGGAGAGGACAGTTGTGAAGTGGCTCAAAGGGAGCGCACATCAGAAAAGTAAGAACAAGGTTCAAGTCCCACTGAGGCATCACAAACGGAACAGGAGGGAACGTGTGTGTGATGCCCTTAAGAAATCTATTTACAATGGGGGACTTGAACAAAGAAGGTTGATCAGGCAGCCTCAGAAAGGCTGAAAGGGAAGAAAGGTAGCCCTTGACAGTGCCCAGAGCAGAGCCCTGCTGGGCAAGAGTAAGAAGTAAGAGAAGAACCTCAGAGAGAGGGGCAGCAAGAGGATCCACAGCCTTTGCTGTGCACCATGCCACAAATCTGTTCCACCTGCAGGCGTATACCGTTTTTGTGGAGGGACGCCTGGCTGCCAGAATGACATTACAGACTTCAGGAGGCAAGTAAAATGGCCTCAACTGTCGCCGCTCAATCTCCAAGCATGGAGGTGAAGACTGGACAGGTTCGGGTGGAGGACCGTCCCCTGCTGCTGCGACAGACGGTCCTCCCGAAGAGGCAGAAGAACCGGGGGATCGACTGACATACTGAGTAGCTCTGGATACCAGTACCTTCGTGCCCAGTCCGGAGCCACAAGGATGACTTGGGCCCGGTCGCGCTTGATCTTCTTCAGCACTCTGGGCAGAAGTGGTATAGGCGGAAAGGTGTACAATAGACCGCAACTCCACTCGCGACGAAAAGCGTCTCCGAGCGAGTGCCGCCTTGGAAATTCCAACGCGCAGAACAGATGACATTGCGCGTTCTCTTCGGTGGCGAATAGATCTAACCAAGGCTCTCCCCATTGCTGAAAGAGGCCTTGCGCCACTTCCGAGTTCAGACGCCATTCGTGATCCATCATGCACCGACGGCTGAGCTCGTCCGCCCTGGCGTTCAGGGAACCTGCTAGGTGTTGAGCCACCAGGGTCACACACTGGCGTTCCAGGCATTGCCAGAGGCGCAGAGCCTCCTGGCAAAGGGTCCACGACCCCACCCCGCCCTGTTTGTTGCAGTACCACATGGGGGTGGTGTTGTCCGTGAACACCTGCACTACACTCCCCCGGACAGAGGGGAGGAATGCCTTCAGTGCTAGACGAATCGCCCGCAACTCCAACAGGTTGATGTGGAGCCGGGCCTCTGCCGGAGACCAGAGGCCTCTGATCTCCGCCTCTCCCATGTGGCCTCCCCAGCACTGGAGGGACGCGTCCGTCACAACTACGTGCTCCGGTTGGGGAAGGGAGAGGGATCTGCCGCTGACCCAATCGCGGTCCGTGAGACACCACTGCAGCTGTCTCGCAGTGCCCTCCGAGATCAGGACGTGGTCGGACAGGTTGCCTCACCTGGCGTGATGCACCAGTAGGATGCAGGAGGCCATCAGCCCCAGAAGCCGCAGCGTTAACCTGACCGAAACCCGGGATAGCGGCTGAAAGATGGGAATCAGAGCCCGAATATCCCGGACCCGCTGTTCGGGTGGATAAACCCGAAACCGCGCCGAGTCGAGAACCGCTCCGATGAAGAGGAGCTTCTGACAGGGGCACAGGTGTGACTTTAGCACATTGATGGAGAACCCCAGCTGGTGCAGGAGATCTGCCGTAGTCTGGAGGTGGCTGACGACTGTCTGGGGCGAGTCCACCTTCAACAACCAGTCGTCGAGGTAGGGGAAGACTGAAACCCCTAACTTGCGCAGATGAGCTGCGACCACCGCGATCACCTTTGTGAACACCCGTGTGGCGCTGGTAAGGCCGAAGGGGAGCATGGTATACTGAAAGTGCTCGTGGCCAACCGTGAACCGCAGATAGCGCCGGTGGGCCGGCAGGACGGGGATGTTGTAAGAAGCGTCCTGCAAGTCCAACGCTACCATCCAGTCTCCTGGGTCCAGGGCAGCTAGAACCTGAGCCAGTGTCAGCATTTTGAACTTCTCCTTCCGGAGGAAGCCGTTGACATTCCTGAGGTCCAAGATAGGGCGTAGGCCCCCCTTGCCCTTCTTGGGTACCAGAAAGTAGTGTGAGTAGCAACCACACCCTACTTCTGGCCCAGGAACGCGCTCGATGGCCCCCTTGGCCAAGAGGGCCGTAACTTCCTCCTGCAAAAGTCGCAAATGATCCCCCGATACACGGTGGTTTTGCGGTGGCTTGGCTGGAGGGGTCGCCTCGAAGGGGAGGGAGTAGCCCCTTCGGACAATCTGCAGCACCCACCTGTCTGACGTGACAGTGCCCCAGTGAGGAGGTGATAGCGAACCCTGCCCCCCACTGGCGTCACATGGGCCTGAAAGCACGGACTAGGAGGGTTTTGAGGCGGATGCTGCTGGGGAAGGTGTGGACTGACCTCGCCGTTGTCCCCGACCGCCGGGACGGTGGTTCCCACGGCCGCCACTGCGTTGGGTATTACCTTGCGGAGCGTGGCTGGCAGCACGTGTGGGAACACCCCTTCCGTGGCCACGAATGGAGTGAAAGGCAGCCGATTGCTGGCACGGGGCGGAGAGGCCCAAGGACTTGGCCGTAGCCCTGGAGTCCTTAAAGCGCTCAAGCGCATGGTCTGCCTTGTCGCCAAAGAGGCGACGGCCATCAAACGGCATGTCCATCATTGTGTTTTGGACATCGGCCAAAAAGTTGGCGGACCTCAACCAGGCGTGGCGTCTGACCGCCACCGTCGTTGCCATCGCTCTACCTAGTGAGTCGGTGGTATCCAGCCCACACCGGATAGAATATTTGGCTGCATCCCGGCCCTCCACAAGGGCTTGGCCGAGTTTGGACCGTACCTCCAACGGACACTCTGGCAGCACTTCCGCAACCGTATCCCACAGAGAGTGGGTGTAGCGGCCCAGGAGGCATGCGGTGTTGGAAGACCGCAGTCCCAGACTAAGGGACGAGAAGATCTTTTTACCGTACTGCTCGTACCTCTTGGATTCCCTGTCCGGCGGAGCCGACGGAAATGCGGTCTGGGAATTGGAGGCCTGGATGACCAGGCTCTCGGGGGTGGGGTGGGTGGACAGGAAACATGGGTCGCCCGGGGCCGGGCGGTGGCGTCTGGCCACGTTCCTATGTACGGGCGAACCCGTAGCGGGCTTGGACCAAGTGCCCAAAAGAACGTCGGTTAAGGCCTCGTTAAACAGCAGCAGAGGCTCGGCTGAGCATGACTGCGGCTTAAGGACCTCGGTGAGGAGGTTAGTCCTCACGGCTGTGACGGGGAGCTCAAGGCCCAAGGCCTTGGCTGCCCTCATCAACACCACACTATAGGTTGCCCCCTCCTCCGTAGCCACGGTAGGAGGCGAGACAAAGCCGGTGTCAGGCGAAGTGTCTATACCACTGGCCTCCCCAAGTTCACCTGCCCAGTCCTCTTGAGACTGGCATTCACGTGCCAGAGGGTCCTCAGACCCCTCCCAATCCTCCTCATCACCCATCTCCTGGTACTCAGGGTTAGCAAAGGATGGGTCCGGTTCATGGAAAGTAAACTCTCCGAACGGCATCTGAAGCGGCGCCCAGCGGCGCCGCTTCGGCGCCAGAACCGGGTCGAGTGAGGCGTCCGGGACGGCGCCGCCCGAGGAAGGCGCCGGTGGTGACACCTGAGGGGTCGGCGCCGGGGAGGTCGTTAAATCCACCAGCGACGACCCGGATCCGGAACCGGATCCAGCAGGGCCCTGCGGCGCCGGGCCCGAAGGCGCCGGCTGCGTCGGAGCCAAAACACCTGACGGCGCCGGGGCCGGAGCCCCCGACCCGCTAGGACCCCCGACGGGTCCGCTGGGCCCGAAGGCGCCGCGGAGCCCGTCGGAGGAGAGAGGGACCTCATGGCCATGAGGAACCGCTCGATCTCCTCCGGCGTCGCGTTAGGCCCAGGGACCGAAGGGTATGAAGCCGGACGCGGCACCTGCGACTCAGACAGAGCCGCGTGGGCGGTGCCAACTGAACCCCCGGCCGCGTCGCATGAGCGTCGGGGGGGAGTCGGAAGAGCGATGACGTCTCTTCGACTTCTTGTGGTTACCAGACGACTTCGACCCTGAGGAGTGATGTCGACTCCCGGAGCTATGATGGCTCCGCTCCCATGATCGGTCCCTCGACCTCCGTCCGGACCGGGACCTCTCTTGGCGCGGGGCCGACTGCCGGAGTTCGAGTCGCTTACGGGACCGCTCCCGTCTAGCCTTCGAAGTCAGGGCCCGGCAGTCGGAACAGGTCTTGTCGTCGTGGTCGACGCCGAGACAGTGGAGACACCGACGGTGAGGGTCCGTTACCGCCATCAGTCGGTCGCAATCCTCACAGGGCTTGAAACCAGGCATCCCTACCGGCACCGATTCGGAGTCGAAGACTCGAAAAAGGAGATCAAAAAGATCAAAAAGAGTTAGTCAAAAAGTGACTAAGGTACCACTTTTTCCGGATCTGCGCTGCTGGCGCGGAAAAAAGAAGAACTGACGTCAGCACGCGGAGGAGGCGTCTAAGTACTCAGATGACATCATCACGGCACCCACGACGCCGACGACGGACGCTGAGCCGCAGACGACGCCTACCAACGCGCAAGGGTACTGCTACGCAAAAAAATTCCGGATCCAGTCTGACGCCTGGGGATATTCTAAGGTAAGGAATCTAATACTAACGTGTCTCTTTCAGATCCCAAAGCCGAGCCATTGTGTCTTCCTAGCTGTCTCTGTGGCTAGGAGCCCAATCTTTGACCAGCATGCATGAGGACAGTGCTACTTCGGCTCTGGTAGAAGGGGTGAGAACGGCATGCACTCAGAATATACCCCCACGTTTGATGGCCTGCTCCACCTGAACTGCGACGCACATTGGCAATGCGCACAGTGCCCTTCTTTGGCCCATACTGAAAGTGAAAGCAGCATTATTTTGTGTGGGTTTGACTGAGTGTAGTAGATGTATTCAAAGTGTCTCGGAACTTAAAAAAATGAAGAATGATGTTCAATCCTAGATGTTAACTAAGCGTTCGGTGGCCAAACTGGAGAGTGTCACGATACCCGTTCCAACTTGGCCGCTATAAACTCGGCTGAACAGTTTCAGAAGGTAGTCTTTTTTTTTTTCACTATCCGTTTCTGAACACTGGGTGTCCTGTCTTCGCAGCTACCTCTACGGCTGGGTCCGCTGCGAACATGTCAGCGCTTTCGTGGCTGCAAAGAGCAGTTCTTTGCCGGTCGGGTAGGAATACTTCTGCCAGCAACCCTTCACGTCCCCTCAGAGACAGATAGGGTGAGAAGTGTCCCAATGGCCTGAGCTACCGACCTTGGAGTTGGAGAACCAGGCTCTAGTCCCAGCGTCAGCTCAACGTCCTGTGATTCTGGGCAAATAGCTTAATTCTCCTCCATTCCTTAACACACCTGGAATCGTGTTATGTAATTTGTGGCTCATGTAAAGTATTCTGATGCTTAGGGCAATATAGAATGACAAAATAGGAACTACTTTAGCAGCGACTACCTTTAGGAATTAGTTTTATACATCATCGTAGGTGAGGAAAGTAAAACATCACCCCGTCTACTGAGACTGCTGTAAGGGCCGGGCCGTGCTTTCAATCCTGGTGCAAGTGTGGTGTCCTGCTGGTGTCCGTCCCCCCCTCACCCCCGCTCTTCCTGGTTGTGATGGGCAGCAGTGTGGAGATGGCTTCCCAGCAGAACAATGGCTGCTTGTGCACTGTCCTTCAGTCGGTCACACTGCTCTTAAAGCCTCCGGCCAACTTCGTGTGAAAGATATTTGTCACCCCCACTATTCCTGGTTGTACTGGTGTCCGTCCCCCCCCCGCTCTTCCTGGTTGTACTGGTGTCCATCACCCCCCACCCCCGCTCTTCCTGGTTTTGCTGGTGTCTGTCACCCCCCACCCCCGCTCATCCTGGTTGTGCTGGTGTCCGTCACCCCCCACCCCCGCTCATCCTGGTTGTGTTGGTGTCCGCCACCCCCACCCCGCTCATGCTGGTTGTGCTGGTGTCCGTCACCCCCCACCCCCGCTCTTCCTGGTTGTGTCGGTGTCCCTCCCCCCCAACCCGCTCCTCTTCGTTGTGCAGGTGTCCGCCCCCCCACTCTGTCTGTGTGAGGGTGGCTCTGTGTAGGTGGCTCTGTGCGTGTGAGGGTGGCTCTGTATAGGTGGCTCTGTGTGTGTGAGGGTGGCTCTGTGTAAATGAATAAAGGAGAACAACAACGACCGCAACACCAGCACCCTGCTCGACAACCTCGCCAACCTGGGACTCAAGCAACTGGTGTCCACCCCCACCCACCGCGCCGGACACACACTCGACGCCGTCTTCTCATCCAGCACAGACATCGACTTCAGCCACGCCACAGAGCTTCAATGGACGGACCACAGCTGCGTCCACTTCACCTTCAAGAGAACGACGACCCACCAACACCAGCGACAGGCCGCCCGCAGAAGCTGGAACAAGATCACAGCAGACCAGCTCGCCACCTCCCTGAGCCAGCACCCTCCTGCCAGCTCAGCGAACCCCAGCCAGGCCGCCGACAACCTCACGAAGTGGATCAGCAACTGCGCGGACGAACTCGCCCCTCTGAGGACCCCGCCTAGCAGACACGGCAGCAAGAAGGCCCCATGGTTCACCGACGAACTCAAGAACTCCAAGAAGAACTGCCGAGCCCTCGAGAAAGTCTGGAAAAGGGAACCGACACCGGACAACAGGACCTCCTACAAACTTGCCACCCGGAAACACCAGCAGCTGATCCGCACCGCCAAGAAAACAGCATTCAAGGACCGGCTGGACAACAACGCACACAACTGCAAGGAACTCTTCAACATCGTGAAAGAGCTTTCCAACCCCAGCGCAGGAAACAACGACATCACCCCATCGCAAGACCTCTGCAACTCCCTCGCTTCATACTTCCACAACAAGATCACGGACATATACAGCAGCTTCAACAACCAACCAACGCTCACCAGGACCGAACAACCACCCCCACCACCACCCTCCACGCCTGGACCCCGATCAGCACCGAAGACACCATCCGCACGATGAACTCCATCCACTCCGGATCACCGACCGACCCCTGCCCTCACCACGTCTTCAACAAGGCCGACGCTGTCATCGCACCCCACCTGCGAGACATCATCAACACATCCTTCGACACCACCATCTTCCCTGAGAGCTGGAAACACGCCGAACTCAGCGCCCTACTCAAGAAACCAACAGCGGACCCCACCGACCTCAAGAACTACCGCCCCATCTCGCTTCTCCCGTTTCCAGCCAAAGTCATCGAGAAGACCGTCAACAAGCAGATGGCCGCCTTCCTCGAGACGAACGGATCCCTCGACCCCTCACAGTCCGGCTTCCGAGCCAATCACAGCACCGAGACCGCCCTCATCGCCGCCACCGATGACATCCGAGCCCTGATGGACAATGGAGAAACAGCGGCCCTCATCCTCCTAGACCTCTCCGCGGCATTCGACACTGTCTGCCACCGCACCCTAGTGCAGCGCCTCAGCGACGTCGGAATTCAGGAGAAGGCGCTGGAATGGATCATCTCCTTCCTCGACGGAAGAACACAGAGAGTCCGCCTGCCACCGTACAAGTCAGAGGCCTCCGAAGTCATCTGCGGCGTCCCCCAAGGATCATCTCTGAGCCCCACCCTCTTCAACGTCTACATGAGCCCCCTCGCGGCCATCGTACGCAAACACAACCTCAGCATAATCTCCTACGCCGACGACACCCAGCTGATCCTCTCCCTGACCAACGACCCCGCCGCCGCCAGAGCCAACCTGCACGAAGGGATGAAAGAGGTAGCCGAGTGGATGACGACCAGCCGCCTGAAACTGAACTCAGACAAGACGGAGGTCCTCATCCTGGGCTCTTCACCCTCCGCCTGGGACGACTCCTGGTGGCCACCCGCCCTGGGCACCGCACCCAAACCGACAGACCACGCACGCAACCTAGGCTTCATCCTGGACTCCTCCCTCTCCATGACCAGACAAGTCAACGCCGTCTCCTCGTCGTGCTTCAACATCCTGCGCATGCTACGAAAGATCTTCTGGTGGATCCCCACCGAGACCAGGAAGACCGTCACCCAGGCCCTCGTCACCAGCCGTCTGGACTACGGCAACGCCCTATACGCCGGTACCACCGCCAAGCTCCAGAAGAGACTCCAGCGGATCCAGAACGCCTCAGCCAGACTCATCCTCGACATCCCACGAACCAGCCACATCTCCGGACATCTGAGAGACCTTCACTGGCTCCCCGTCAACAAAAGAATCACCTTCCACCTCCTCACCCACGCACACAAAGCCATACACGACCGAGGCCCGAGCTACCTCAACAGCCGAGTCAACTTCTACGCTCCCAAACGCCACCTCCGATCAGCCAACCACGCCCTCGCCGCCGTCCCCCGCATCCGAAGAGCGACTACAGGAGGAAGGTCCTTCTCCTACCTGGCCGCCAAGACCTGGAACTCCCTCCCGACCGACCTGCGCCTGACCCAAGACCACCTCCCCTTCAGGAAGAAGCTGAAGACCTGGCTGTTCGAGCAGTAGCGGCACCCCCCCCCCCCAGCGCCTTGAGACCCTACGGGTATGTAGCGCGCTTTATAAGTGTCACTGATTGATTGATTGACTCTGTGGGTGGCTCTGTGTGTGTGTGTGTGGCTCTGGCTGTGTGGCTCTGTGTGTGTGTGTTTGTGTGGCTCTGTGTGTGTGTTTGTGCTCTGTGTGTGTGTGCAAATGCAATAGGTCTCGCATTTGTGAGAGATTAAGCTATTGGCATTGTAAATTACAATGCCATTTATTTATCTGTTTTCAAAACCAACACATAAATACAAAATTTGTCATTTACAATGCCAATAGCTCTAACTTTTACAAAGGCGAAACCGTTGCATTGTAAATGCTTGTTTAAATGATGATTTTATGTGGCCTAGATTACCACTGTTAATTGGTGTCGAAGAGGTGCAGGAAGGGTTGGTAAATAGTAAAGGGGGAAAGGCATCAGGACCGGACGGCGTCCCGATTGATTTATATAAGGATGTAATGGGTTTATGGGCACCAATTCTTACAAGGATTTTTAACACTGCAGCCCTGGGGAGTTTTCCCACATCATGGGCTCAATCATTAATTGTCCCATTACATAAAAAGGGTTCGCGTTCTGAAGCTTGCAATTACAGCCCAATATCTCTGCTGGACTCATCTATAAAGGTGATGAGCAGGGTGCTTTTAAAAAGATTGGAAACATGGGCCTCATATCTTATAGTTTTAACTCCAGTGCAATACGGATTTAGGAAGGGCCTAGGCACTATTGAACAATGTGTAAATCTGGACCTACTCATTAATAAATATACAGTAGCTAAAGAGGGTAATTTGTTTTTATGCTTTGCCGACTTGAGCAGCGCGTTCGACCTAGTGGATCATTCCCTTCTTTGGACAGTGCTGCTGGAATCTGGGGCCCCAAAAGAGATAGTGTTCTTTTTAGCACGGGTATATGAGAAGTTATCCTGCAGCGTACGATATGCCAACAGGCGAGCGAACCCCGTTTTTTGCTGTGCAAAGAGGCATTAGGCAAGGGTGCGTATTGGTCCCTCTTTTATTTTCCCTCTTCATTAATCAATTAGCTACTGTATTAAACAATATTTCGGCAGATGCACCAATAATTGACAATACGGCTGTGTCTGTATTATTATATGCCGATGACGCTGTTTTAATTTCCCTTACCCCACTAGGCATTCAACGGCTCATTGATGAATTCGCTAATTTTATCAGGGGTAGGAAACTTAATTAATAAATCGAAGACTTATACCATGACATGCGGGAAGAAAATGAAGTCATTAAGGCCGTTCTTTTTGGATGGCTCAAAAATACAAGCCGTTAAAACCTTTTGTTTTTTAGGTGTTCCTTTTGAAGGTAATGGCAAATGGGCAGGTGAGCAAGAGAATATTAGATATAAAATGACCAGGAATACCAATGGCATTTTTCGTTTTGCAACTAAATTAGGGGACCGCAGAATAAAGGACATGGTGGCCATATACAATGCAAGATGCGTTTCTTCAGCCTTGAATGGAGCTGGATTATGGGGTTATTCCTCTACAGTCCAACTTCAAAAAAATGAAAACAGTTTCCTTAAACAGCTGCTTTGTGCCCCGGCCTCGGCATCCACTGACATAATCCATCAAGAAACTGGCCTTAATTATATATCAGACTTGGCAGCCTTACGCCCCTTACTCTTATGGCATTCTACCTGGCATAAGAGTGAAACCGAGTTTACACAGTCAATAATTAGAGATTGCCTCAAATTAGACCATTGTTCCCGCATTCCATGGTTGAGTTATATTGTTCGTTGGTGCAGCATATTATTTGATTTTAATATTCTTAAAGAGTCTGAATATGCAATACCTTTTTCTAAGAAAGTAATAAAAGACTCGTTTTTGCTTTATAAGAGGGAGGAGCGAATAAAATTAATGAGGACCCAAAAGACTTCTGTTTTTTATAGGCAACTTGAACTGAAAAGTGGGTTCCAGGCATACTTGGCGGACGTGTCAAGACCTTCACACCGGTTCGTATTAGTACGTTTAAGGTTAGGCATTGTCCACCATCTTGTATCCTTCCCAGTAATGGGGGAAGGCTCTACTATGAAATGCCCTTGCGATGATACCTCCAAACAGAGCTGTTGCCATTTTTTATTATTCTGCAAATATTATCTATTTATAAGGAAATTTTACTTGAAGCCTATCCTTTTAAAATATAACATTCGTTTAACAGTAGATGCTATGAACTTATTATGTTCTCTTGAGAGTCCAGACATTTGCTTCCATGTTGCACTCTTTATACTTAAATGTAGAGCAGCTAGGAAATCGATACTATTAGGATACTCTGTTATACGTCTAGCTAAATTTGCATTTTTGCACTTACGCACATGTCACTTTATACTGTGTTAAACATCGTAATGGAATATGGCCGAGTTGCCAAGATATGTACATCATTGCGAAATTCTTATATGCACAAGTCACTTTATTCTAGGATGGGCACATACTCATGTACTGTAAACCTAACGTCTACTATTTTGTAGAAACTGTAATGTAATGAAGTGTAGAGTAAGTGACCAACAGATACTTTCTGTGTTTTTCCCAGAATAATTAAATTGTAACTTTTTGATCTTATGTATATGTCACTTTAAAGAGAACTAGTTTAGTTCCCTAATTATCGGAAAAGATAATTATTTAACGATCGCGATTTTGCACTTTTGGATTCTTGCACATGATAATTTTTTTGCACTACGCACTTTAATATGAAGTATTAACATAAGTTGTACTCAGATTCTAACTGATTGCTGTAACAACTGTTTATCTTTTTAAAGTATTTATATAAAATGGTGTTCCTCCATTCGAGTATAAATGTCATATTGAGGGTCGGTTCGTGAAACAATTCCTTATAAATTGCTTAGTTAATGGAGCTTAATATATTTGTGTTTATGATGATTATTATGTAGTGTGTTTTTATTGTTCTGCTTATATGGTTGTGTAATACAAACCGAATAAAGCCTTTCTGAACTGAACTGACCTCAAAGTCCTTCTCTTGAAATCCCTGATGGTCTTTTTACTTACAACAACAGTGTTGCTGTACACTACAGCAGCCGGAGATAGGTCTTTATCAATAACTCAAAGGTCACCAACAGCACAGTGACCACCAACAGCTAGAGCAGTCTCGCGATGAAGGAAAACATTTGGTGGAATTCATGGGGGGGGGGGGGGGGTACTCCTGTCATCCCTGCATTAGCAATGGGCAGTCCAGTAGCCCACATTTATTTTGCAGTTTTATATAGTGCAAACTCATCTGGAGGTATAGGAGCACTTTGCACGCGTGCCAGTTTCATGCATGTTTAAGAACGTGAGAATGTACAGGGCATCTAAAACATGTAGTTTGTAACAAGTCTGTACTTTACTAAAATCAGATTCCTATCTGCGGCTGGCAAAGACAGAGAATAATTCTTGTTAAAGGATAAACAATGTATATCTAAGTTTGTGGAAGCTGAACAGCTGTTCCTTGATTGCACCAGTAGGGTACAGGTGCTCAAGGGCTAATCTGGATTCCCGGGTTGTTGAATTGCAGTTTTCTGAGACAAAGGGGGTCTTGGAAACTCAGCTACTGGAGATATGTGTGTGTGTGGGGGGGGGGGGGGGCAGTGGGGGGGATGTGAAACAGTGTACAACAGTACCACATACAGAAAATCGACGGCCAATATTTCCCAGTTTATGTTGAAGTATTGCAGCTAGTTTTAAAATTTGCTACGGATTTAAATTAAAAGTAATTTTTGCAGTTGAGTCCATCATTTAATCAAGTCTAAAAATTAGCATTGTATTTATGCTTGAAACACTGTAAACTGATAAGCTTCCTCAGCTGTACATGTTGCAGCCGAATGGGTGGTCGTAAATAAGAATGCCTTCTGTTTTATGGACATCATTCCTTGCTTGTAAAACATGAATACCTCTCTTCAAAGTTCAAAAACGTGAAAGGGAATCATAAACATGCCTCAATAACTTTCATATAATAAATCGAAGCCTGCAATAACGGCATATGTCACTAATCACCATGTTATACAAAGTAACTGTGATCCCTCCGGCTGTGACTTAAAAATTACATTGTCCTTAACAACGCCAATACCTCTAACTTTCACAAATAGGAGACCGACTGCATTGCAAATAATAGTTATACCTGATGCCTACTTTGGAGTGGGAGAAGCTTCTGGAGTTTCCCCCTACATAGGTGTCTAAGACGAGGGCAGGGAGGAAGGAAAATCCACTCTATCTGGGGTCGCAATCTGCTAGTGTGAATTACTATGTGAGTGTTCTGGGTCAGTACCTTCGAAGTGCAAGTGTGGTAGGTGACAGCTATGTCTCCCTTGCCCACCACAAATCAAGCCAGGATGGCCCATTCTGCCAACACCCAGACCCTCGACTGTGACTCTGACCAAGGAAATAGGCAGCAGGCACCAAATGGTAAGGACAAGAAAATGCCATAATTTTAAAAGTGGCAATTTTAGAATTGTGACTTAAAAAATGACTATCATTAAAGAGGGTCTTAAAGTACAACGCCTCAGACACCAAAGAGGATATTCCTACGTGCTCCCAACCAGCAGTCATCATGTATTAAATACAATGAGGTAACACAATGCTAGCTTATGTAGAGGCAGGCCTCACAGTAGTGAAAAACCAATATATGAGTTCTTTCTGTACCAGGACATGTAAAACTTATAAGTGTCCAACTTTTTAATCACTTGCAACCTGTCCTTTGGGCTAAGGGCCTACACTAGGGTTGACATGTGCATTTAAAAGAAGGTGGTTTAGGCATGGCAAAAGGTTTATTTTGTCAGGTAGAAAGAGCAGTTTAAAACTATATATACAGACTGTGATGACTGGGCCTGGGTACATATAGTACCACTTAAAAAGGGACTTGCATTTGCTAATTGGGTGTAAGCCAATTTTACCACGTCTAAAGGAAAGAGCACAAGCACTTTAGCACTGCTTAGCAGTGGTAAAGTACACAGAGATCTAGAAGCCAACAAAAACGAGTTCAGAAAACAGGAGTGTTGAGCGCAAAAAGTTTTGTGGGGGAGGGGACTTAGCAGAGAGGACCAAGTCCAACAGAAACGTATTGTATAAATCATAAGCACACCCCATGTAATTGGTTTGGGGGCACCAAGGAATTCATGAGCTACTGGGCTCCAACTGCGAACCTGGAGTATTTTATCTCTGGTGCTCTTGGACTACCTCATTATTGAACCTCAAACTAAGCACCAAGTATTCCCCTTAAGTACAGGACAGTCACAGTTTTGAGGCAGAGCAATCCAATGAATGCGCTAGAAATGCAAAACTAAGTGGATACACTACATTGGACTTACTTGTGACTCTCTAACATAGTTAAAGCTCAGGGGCAATGTGTGGGACTGTGGCCCTGATCAACAAGTAGGAATGAAGATGGCAATGGCCAACAATCCATCAAAAGACGGACTATATACAACCATAAGTTAGCACTGGCCCTCTGATCTTGAATCCACTTAAGCACAAACTGGGGAGGTCCTTTAATCATTAATCAGGCAATGATAAAGGGCTAGGTTTAGGTAATTGACCAAGCAATCAAAGATAAACGTAACTCCCAAATCAGAATGAGAAAGACCATGGCCAGCCGACAGAAAAACCAGAATGGTGGATGAGGATTCAAGCGATTTTCCTTACAGACACAATTAAGGTTTAAAAAAATTACAGATTAAATACAAAATATATATGCTTGGCTCTGCTACTGCCCCAATTTGATTTAACTTGTGTAAGGTAGCAGTGAGAATAATTGACCGTGGTCAGAGTCCTAACCTGCAGGTGTCTCTCCTGGAAAAAAACTCAAAATGAAGACTTTCACATTCTCATCCTACAACTTCAGGTAATACAATGTATTAATTTCACAACTGAAGTGAACAATGTCCAAGCTATCTGTAATTTCAGGGTGAATAATTAGCTTGGAATAATGGCCTGCCCCTTATGGAAGGGGGTAACACCCGGGACATCAGTGTTACAGCACCCATTTTCAAAAGTAAGGCCCAAATGCTGGGGCATTTTTCCAGAGACATATCCTATCAGGTCTACACCTAGCAAATGATACCCAGGAAACACTAAAGATAATGCCCCAAGAGGTAATATTACAAGCACAATTATTGCATTACTCATGATTCCAGATTTGGGTGCAAACTTATGTTTTGCCCATATTAAATCAGAATTGTTGCCTTAAGGGTTTTAGTTGAAATTAAGAGTCAACTAAGAATAAAGGTCATGGTCTTTTCAGACCCTTGGAGGGCTAAAAATGAGCAGGGAACAGAAAGTTCAAGAACCTAGTCTATGGAAGTCCCCTTTTTTATACCAGATAGTGTAAAGTGGGTCTAGAGAATCAGCTGCAAGGTATCAGTGGGGAGGGAGCACAGGACAGCATTTTCAAAATGTAGCAAAGCCGCGTGGAGATACACTAGATGGAGGAAAATAATAAACAAGTCTTGGGTCTACACAACTGTAGGTGGCGGGTTAATGTAGAAGACCTATAGAGTCAGTGTACTAGGAATGCAAGAAATGAAGCTGTCACTAACTTCAGGCCTGAAGCAGTGATTCTTTCGGGTATTGGTGGAAGTGCAGAAGAAGAGTCTAAAGATTAGTAAATCAAAGATAATCCAATGGTTCTGAAATGCTCAACAGACTTGATGCTGTAATTGAAATTTAAAGGAATACCATGCAAGAGAATTGAAATTCTTGGTAAATAAAAGGAAATATGACCCATACTTGATGAATTATATGATGATGATTTAGGTAGAATTCTTTCATTACTATGTTGAGTCTACTTTCTAGTGTGCAAGTGTAAATCCATATATATATTTAATAATTCTGTAGCAGACATGTCCCCCAATTAATGGAACTGTTTAATGTATTATAGAGAACCATAATTGAATTTTTATGACCAGGGTTGGTCATTTAATTATGTTCAACATAGGTATATTTGTTTTAATTTAGTGCTTTAAAAATAACAGTTACCCAGAGAAGGCCTACCGTAAAGTTTAAAGGGAGCAAAACCTATTCAAGGTGGGAACCAGAACATGGTCTCTCTGATCCAACATCCCCCACCTTGCTTGTGGTCACACAAAGAAAAAGACATACTTTAGAACACTATACTAGGTCTGATAGATAGCAGATCTAACCTATGTTTCAGAGGGGGATTTATCTTGCAGTGAATTATAATTCGTGTGATTAGAACAATTAGCACTATATTTTAGTCCAACTGAGTTTTGATCCTATGGCCTATTTTTATTACCCAACTGAGAGGTGGGTGTGTGAGAACATAATACCCATGGGGAGCTTTAGAGGGGTATGCTTCTCCATATGTCAAAGAGGAGTATAGCGAGCACTTCCTTTGTCAGCAGAAGGCTTCTCTAGAAGGACCTAGTAAACTTGGTGCAAGTGAGCTTGCATTTGATGCATCATCTGCACTGTTGTACAGTGATTACCACTAAATACCAAGCAGGTGGTGGGTACTAGACCCATGAAGGGACAACTAGACTACAATCCCTTAGTCAAACAACAACCCAGGAGGAATATAAACCCACGACTACAAGGGGACAATATCAACAGGGACTAATAACGGTCTACTCTAGGGACAGAATACTAATCTCTAAACAACTAAAATACAAAAAAAGGTAAAACATTTTTTAAAGCATATCACATTAAAGTAGGAGCATCTCATCTACACAATGATCAACATATGGTCCTGATCGGTTATGAAGTAGCTGACCCTGCTTAACAATCAACAGATTTCTTACTATATACACAATATATGAGGTTTGAACCAGAAAAAGTGAGCATTATAGCCTTTACTTTCAGAAACAAAGGCTATCACATTTGTAGAATGTCCCGCAATGAATTAAGAAATAGGATTTTAGACCAAGTAACATCCAAATGTAAGGCATTTGATCGAGGTGTTGACTGGGGAACCAAAAACAGCCCTGGCAAAAGCGCTCAAACTAGCACTTCTCCCTCCGTCTCTTCCTGCACTCTAACTCTTTGCAATTATCTATTCTCTCTCTCGATCTCTCTCCTATCTGATCGTTTCTCTCTAGCTTCCTCCACTTCTATCCTTCTTTCTCTTTTGAAGTCACCACATGCCTGCAGCTTTTAACCTCGGAGAGCTGAGGAAAGCGACAAAGGCACAAGGAACAGTCATTGGCTTTCAAAACCGGCCTCCAAGGGCTCCAGCCCACTTGGGAAATGTCAGGTGGAATAAAAGACCGGTCCTGGCATGCATGGATTAGTTACTTACTTGTAATCCTAGTTCTCTTCCAGGGGTATACTCATTAAAGTCATAAGCACTGAATAATCTCCGCCCATGAGCGGGAACCCGGTACATATATATATATATATATTCACTGAAAAAACCATAGGTTATAGACCATATATAGTTAGGAATTAGCATTTAAAAAAACCTTATTTTACTCACACAAAACCATTGAAATTCCATATATAGTTAGTTGTACTAACTATATATCGCGCACCCGCAATCCACTGCTGATCATGTCACATATTACATCATTCATGACATGGTCAGTGACATCACTGATGACATCACTGATGACATCTCAAATGACATCACTGATGACATCTCAAATGACATCACTGATGACATCACATCACAACTGAATGAGTGGATGTATAAGTGTCTGAATGAAGGTTTTAGTAGGTGCGTGACTGACTGTATGAGTGAGTGATTAAATGTGTCTCACTGAATGCATAGGTTAGTGACTAAACTGTCTTAATTTGTGCATCATTACGTCTGGTATTCTGTAAACTGCTGCATGTGTTGATCAGTAGCTATATGAGTAACTATATGGGTTATTGATTGATTGTCCAAGTATTTGTATGGGAGACTGAGTGTGTGTGTGGCTGGCTGGGAGATGTGTGACTCTGTGCAGATCAATGTGTTCTTGTATCAATGATTTATAAGAGAGTAAGTATGTGTTAGAATATGTTTGAAAATGTAAGGTACTCTATGTTTAACTGTATAGATTAGAAAATGGAAGTGTGATTGATTCTTTACAGGACTGACTAGGTGTGTGAGTAACTCCAAGGATGAGTGGCAGAGTGTGAGTGTCTGTATAGGGTGTATGAGTGCATATGATAGTGTTGTAAAGATGAGTGATTGTATGTATGAATGATTGTATGGGTGAATGAGTGAATGTGTGTGTAGACGTAGGAATCAGTGAGTGCGTATGTAGTAACTAGTATTGGTGTGTCAATTGTTTAAAAAAATATATTCTGTATTTAACACTGGGTGTAACAGAGGTTATATTAAAGTGTGAGGAGATGCATTGTATTGTCACATGAATGATATCATCAGTGATGTGACCATTGATGTCAAATGAGATGTCATCAGTGATGTCATTTGAGATGTTATCAGTGATGTCATTTGAGATGTTATCAGTGATGTCATCAGTGATGTCATTTGAGATGTCATCAATGATGTCATCAGTGATGTCATTTGAGATGTCATCAGTGATGTCATTTGAGATGTCATCAGTGATGTCATCAGTGATGTCACTGACCATGTCATGAATGATGTAATATGTGACATGATCAGCAGTTGATTGCGGGTGCGCGATATATAGTTAGTACAACTAACTATATATGGAATTTCAATGGTTTTGTGTGAGTAAAATAAGGTTTTTTAAATGCTAATTCCTAACTATATATGGTCTATAACCTATGGTTTTTTCAGTGAGTTTTCAAGGTTTTGTAAATGCTAATTCCTAACTATATATGGTCTATAACCTATGGTTTTTTCAGTGAATTTCATTGGTTTTTTAAAAGCTAATATCTATAGCTGTAAAATGTATTCTTCTTTAAATCCAAAAATATATTTTATATGTTTATTAATAATTTTTTTTAAATATTTTTTTTGTTTCGCTCCCGGTCCGCGAACCGGGAAGCTTCCCGTTAGCTCAATTTGATTCCGCGACCCGGTCCGCGAACCGGTAAGAAATCAACATAGTGACGGTATCGCGTTGCCGCGTAATGCGTCTTATGACGTACTGCGTTAGCGCACCCGGAAGTGCCCCGGGGCGCGGACCGAGGCGCGAAACGCAGCTCCCCGGAAGCGATCCGCGGCGCGAAAGCGCGACGTATCGCGTTGCCGCGAAATGCGTCTTGTGACGTATCGCGTTAGCGCACCCGGAAGTGTCCCGGGGCGCGGACCGAGGCGCGAAGCGGAGCGACCCGGAAGCTAACCGGGGAGCGTTCCGCAGCACGTAACATGAGCGTGAGAGGTCATGTGACTTGTTAATAAAACTTTTCATTGGTTCATTTCACTTTTGGTTTCATAATGATGGAAGGCTAGGTCAGGTGACTTAAAAATAACACTTTTCATTGGTTGAGAAGTATTGTTTTTTCCCAAATGATGAAAACCCCTCCTTCTTTCCTCACTCTGACTTTCATCATTGTGAGAGGAAGACCTATTTTGCTTGTTGGAAAATGGCTTCATTGGTAGCTTCAGCTGGTGGACCCCCACCACCACCACCACCACCACCTCCTCATGGGAAGAGAGGACCACCTCCCCAGGTCCTTACCAACACTGAGGAGGAAGAGGAAGAAATGGATGAGGAGGGAGAAGAACCACAATTTTTAGAAGAGTTGCCCCGGGTTTCCAGAAAGAAAGCCAGTTTCATCTGGCAGTTTTTTTCAATACCTCGTGGCCAAAAAAAAGTCAACGCGAGGTATGTCACCTGCCTGATATGCAAGGAACAATTGTCCAGAGGGACGGACAAAAAATATAGCTTTGGAAATCACACAATGCACAGGCACATGACGAGGAAACATCCCCTAAATTACAGCCGGGCGGAATTAAGGGATATGCACGACAATCCAAGACCAACTCCTGTGGCCAGACCAACAATACCGGTTTCTCTAACACCAGAAGAGGCACGGGAAACTGTGCCAAATATTCAAGAAAATTTTGGGCACATGATTCACTTATGTATGCACTGTCGTGCATTATTAGCTTGTGGCAACATGAGCATCAATGCACTGAACCTGGCGTATGAACACCATGATTGCCCTAACCGCCCCCAGTAATTTTTTTTTGCTCCTGTTGAGCCCTTTTCAACGCCTGTTTTTTGTTGTTCCCCCCCCCAAAAAAAACCAAAAAAAATATAAAATCGTTCAAAAAATACAAAAAAACCCAAAAATGTTCAAAAAATAAAAAAAAAATATAAAACAACAAAAATATAAAAAAAAAAAGTTATTTTCAGAACTACCTTCCCTTTCCAAAAAAATTGCTAGAATGTTTAGCACTCTGGCAAGCTCTATTTCTTTTGGTTCGCTTCCGGGTTAGCTTCCCGGTACGCGGACTGGGAGCTAACCAAACATTTTTTTTTTTTTTTAAAAGTGTAAGTATAAGGAAAGGAAACAGAGAGTGATGTTAAAAGAAAGACAGCTATAGGGAGTAAAGAAGAGATACTGTTTAATAGATCTATTTACCGAAGAAAAGACAGAAGAGGGTATAATTGTGAAAAACAAAATAGATAACGAAGTGAAAGAAAAAAAAAGAGAGTATAACATTAACAAAGAAGAGTTTCTTGGAGAATGTGAGTGAATGTTCAAAATAAGATTAAAACATGAGGAATAACAGAGAGAAAAAATAGAAAACAGAAAACAAAAAATAACAGAAAGAGATTAATTGAAACAGCAAAGAAATGTAATTAACATAGAGCCATATCATCAACATAGGCAATAAAAGTTTTGCAGCTTTTATTGGCAGAAATGTGTCGCTAAAGCTGCTTTTGTGGCAGAAAACTGCCACTAAAACCACTTTTGCACCAGTTTTCTGCCAATAAAAAGAGCAATAATTTTATTGGCTGTGTTCATAATATTCCCCTTAGTGTGCTTCAACTACACAGAGAAAGCATTATGAACAAGTAGTGATAGAATGATCAGTCAAAGACACTAAGAGTAATAGAGACGCAGTGAGTGAACAAGAGTGAGGAACTATGAGAAGAGAGGGACTGAGAAAAAGAGTGGAATGAGTTGAGTAAGTAGGTAATAGAGAAAGGAATGAGGGAAGTAGCAAAGGCAGGAAACTGAGGGTTAAAGAAATGAAGCAGTGGAACTAATAGTAGTTAAATGTGATAGAAATGTAACGAAAACAGTACAAAATATTTACCTTATAATTGTCATTAAATTACTCACTTTTTGTTTTTATACTTTCAATCTGTGAAAGAGAGAACAAACATTTGAAAAATATTAAAAAATGTATTTAAAAATTAGAAAAGACAAGGGAAAAGATTGAAGGACAAACAGTTTTTCAACAACTTTGACACTTACAGAAGCTTCTGCTTCTCCAGGCCCCCTACACAGTCCTAAAGATATACATTTTAAACTAACAGTATCTTGATGCAGATGAAGTGAGGCCTATCTTAAAACATGGTGCATCTTTTGCATTGCTGTTGTTTCAGAAAAGTGTCGCAAGACACTAAAATTTTAAATAATTGCTTCAGGATGCCAATAAGATGTCTACTATCCAGAGGTTTGTTTCAGGTGAGGCCTACTCAGGGTTGCAGATGAGATTTACACTTGTTGAAGAGTACAGAGGAGATAATACATGTGAAGGTCTACCAATGAAGTGAGTCATGTCCACTGCACTCTTCAACAAAGTCCAAATCTCCTATGTTTCCCTGGACAGACCTAAACTTGATCTGCACAATGTGATTCGTAATGATAGGAAACACAGGTGATGTAATTGAAATACGTGCAATTTATTTTGCTCATTTCACAATCACATCACTTGTGTTTCCTTTGCTTAGATATCTCATTGTGCAGATGTAGTCTAGCATATGAAAGAATACGCAGAAGTGCAGCACTGCATGCAACAACTTTGACACTTACAGAAGCCTCACCTTCTCCATGCCTCCTACACAGTTCTACATATACATCATAAATGCAAACAGTACAGAATTAATTATACATGTTAAATGGTTTATTTTTGCTGTTCTCAGAATGTATCAAATTTCACTAAAAACAGTGACTTGAAGGTATTCATCATGTAACAGCGGGGAAAAAAAAACACAATCAAAATGATTGTGTTTAAAAAACCCATACAACATCAGAAATCAAAATTCAGAACTCCTTAAAGTTAACTTACTTTCCATGACGTCCAAGGATGTCCTATGAACAGCTTACACTCTTTTGTGCTGTTATTACTTTCAGCCCGCCACTTTCTGAAAGAAAATCTCCATCGTTTTTAAAAACACATTACATGCAATAAATGACTTCTTGCTCTCTACCACAATTTTCCACAAGGCCAAATCTGGTCAGAGCCATTTATAACTCTTGGATTTCTTGTAAGCCAATCCCGTCATTTGGCATTTCCGCAACTTTCAGAATTAAAATGTTGAAGATCATTTTCACAATCCTGGAATAGTAATATCTTCCCCTTCTTGCTCAGTCATGTTCTACATTTCCTATGACACTGATACTGCTTACTATGAAGCAGACTTACACTACCTCTATGACTACTACAATTATTTAATTCTCAACATCACTTTTAATCACAAAGCAATGTAAAACAGTAGACAGCATTGCAGACTTACATTCCCTCTACTCCATGTTTTGATTGGCTGCTTCAATTAGCTTATAAAAAGAAACAGTTTTTCTGAACTCATTCAAAGTGCACGTATTTCTCCATGACGTCCAGTCCTATGGTTAGAAGTTATGTCTCTGAACTACACTTATCCTCAAGGCCAAATTGTGTAGGAGCCATTAGAACTTCTTGAAATTCCACAGAGCACATCCCGAGATTATTTCCCTAAAATTTTGGTTTTAAAAACACCAGGTAAGAGTTTTTAAGGTCATACGGCAATTTTTTTTGGAAAATTAAAACAGAATCATTGCAGAATGACCAGCCATTTCTAGACTTTAACCCCTTCAGTGCTAATGACAAGGTCAACTCGTCATGGGTTTTACCTGCCCTGTGCTTATGACGAGTTGACCTTGTCATGAACAATGGGAAAACGGAGGATTCAGCGCCCAGCGGGAAAACCCCCTAGCAGCCAAGGTGTTAAATAAGCTGTGTAATGTCCTGATGTTATTGAAGGGCCGTCATGATATATAATTGCTGCAGTTACAAAAGTCCTTCCTGATATTGACAACTGCGAAGCTACAAAATTTTTAATTAAAGTTGTCAATTTTGTTCCATCAGGCCTACATCGTTGGAACATTAAAATGACATACTGGCCATATGTTCGTATAAATAATGTGGACATCATTTCAGATTTACATTGGCTACACTCCATGTTGTGATCAGCTGCTTTTACTAGCTTATTAAAGGAGACTGATTTACTGTCTGGCAAAGTTAAATATATAAATCTTTCTGAGTCTACACTAGTAGTACTTGATACCATACAGTTCTCGCAGTCATGCTGCCATTGATAAGAAAGCCCAAACAGCTGATCTACATCTACACCTTCAGCATGTAATACATCAAGCATATACATTAAAAACTCCTGACAATCTTGCTGAATATTTTGAGAGAATTGTGTTTGGCCTGAACATCTGTCTAACAGATTTCGAATTTCAGACACACTTTCTATGTTTCTTCTATCAGTGCTACATTTCTCTAACACAGAATTTAACAAACTGCAAAATCTTTGATCAGAATTGACCACAATCTCTTCTTTTACATTTTCTAGAGAAAACAAAACATTAACCACTACATTAGCATAGCAGTTGACACCAGAACTGTTTTCAAACTGAAAACCAACAACATCTTCAACAGAATCCTTTTTGTTTCTGCTTGTAATTTTAGGTTAATTGACTTTTTGTCTTTTTGCTACAACCTCCCCAATATTGTTCTCATTTCTTCGTTTCCGGCCTACCACACGTTTCTCAAACAAAGGATACTGAGGCAAATGTGGCGCATACTCTCTTCTTAACCTATTGTATTCCTTAACACAATCTAGATCCGCACAAATATTTGTGACATCACACTCAATCAAGTACAATCCCGATAAAGTTCTAACTCGTGACAATGCCACATATGCCATACCCTCCTTGAACACAGAACTGCCAATATTCACCAATGCACTGTCTACACTTAAACCTTGCGATTTATGAATTGTCACCGCATATGCCAAGCAAACAGGAAACTGCTTACGGCGAACATATAAGTCTTTTACAAGCAAAAATCTAGCAGAACAACGACCAATTAGCTGTACTTCCTCAATGCCATCAAATTTAATTTTTAAAAATTCAATTCCATCTCTATTTCTGTATTTCACAAAATCAACAACATTACCCATTGATCCATTTACCAGACCGCTTTCAACATGTAAATTCCTTCTTAAAATTATACGGCAGTTCAAGCACACATTCAGAGTCTTTTCAAAACCTGCAGTTTTAGATATACTCTTCTCTAATGAATCCAATTTTGTTTTCAGATTCTCAGACAAAATAATTGTTGATCCCATATGCTCTACTCTATCAATAGCTTCCAGTTTCACAATCTCTTGCTTTTCTAAATGCAACATTTTGTTGTTAAATTTGGCACATTCTGCAAGAGTTGGCATCAAACATATTCCAGATTTCTTCTCAGTAATTTTCTGAAAAATATTCTCAGGCACAACATCTTGTTCTGGATATAAATTTGACAGTAATCGTGCATGTAAAGCTTCTTTCCCATGCTCGGTCACTTTTCCAATTCTAACATCTTGTAGAATAGTCTTGTAAACTTCATCCTTCGCCTGACGCATATTTTCATGCAGTTCAGCATAATTGAAGTTTAACCATATATTGACGTTGCCAATGCTGCCTAGGCACTTCCTGGTATCTTCATGCGTGAGCATTTTGAACACAGGTTGCCCTTTCACTGGTGTCAGCTGCAGAATATCTCCGAAAACAATGATGTGTTTGCCACCAAATAACACATCATACTCTGTTTTGAGAACTTCTTGCATCCTCAAATGCACAAAGGCAAGCATGACATTGGAAACCATGCTTACTTCGTCAATGATAAGAAGTTTCATTTTCCTCAAGATTCTTGAAACTTCAAAACAAGCATCTCCAGATAGCTTGTGATATTGTAATTTGTTGTCATGCTCCACTGGCAGCATCAGTAAACGATGTAAAGTAATCCCTTTAATATTATGTGCTGCCAGTCCAGTTGGAGCAGTGACAACACAAGACAGCGATGACTCTGTCCTTTCCTGCAAATAGCATGAAATTGCTTTAATGAGGAAACTTTTTCCAGTTCCCGCTTCTCCACTCACGTACAGTCGGACAGGCTTCAACGACGTACATGAGCACTCTTTCTTGTCATGACTTAATCCATGATCAATTTGCATGGTAACTTCGTCATATATTTTCCTCTGCTCAACATTGAGTTGTCTTTCCAACTCTTCTAAGTTAACCGCATCCTCTTGAGCATGTGCCATGGCTCTTTCCACTTCATTCATAGCAGTGGCAGCTTCATTTTCAATAACAGGTCCTCCTAGTGGATCCTGACTCAATGAAGCAGAACTCTGACTGTCCTGAGAACTGTCTCTGGCAATCTCGGCTGCAATCGTTGCTTCCTGCTCAATTTCCGCATTCAACATTTCTACATATTTGGGAAAAGCAGGACATTCTATGGTCTCCTTGGCGGCATTGAAAGAGTCTTCGTAACAGAGGAAATCTCCAAGCAGTTCCTCTTCTGCACGCCAAGGCTTGAAAAGTTGCAAAAGTGCTAAATAGAAAAACTCCTTTTTTTCAGGAGATTCGCCACTCAATTTTCGATGGTTTACCAAGTGGCATTTTCTTTGCTTGACCAGACATCCCTCACTTCCTATTACAGCATACACTCCTTTCTCAGTATCTTCTTTGATGTTCCTCTTGAATATGTAATTTTGAAGAACCTCATACAGACAAACATTCTCGAGGTGAATGCTTCGATTTGGATAATATGTATCCAACATGTTGGTCTTCAAAATGTCGGTACTGTTTGGCTCCTTTTCCGCCAAATACTCAATTTCCCGCACAGGTTTGAGAACTCGATTACGCGTTGCAGCAAGACCAAGACTCGCCCAAACGATACTCCTGGACTTGGCATAGAGACTTGCTGAAGACAACCGGTCAGAACATTCGTACGCTCCGATTTCTCGATGCGACAACATCTTCAGACTGAAACTGTACAACTTCTTGCTGAGGCTCTTTTCATGGGAAATGTCCTCCCACATATCCTTCAATTCTGTCTTCTCTTTTTTGGTGATGTAAGACGTCACATACCGAGCCACAGCCATACAGTTATCAGCCACAAACTGTATATCCATGTTAGCATTCCACATGGACAAAATCACCGGGTTGTAGTCGTTGATGTACTTGGACTCTTCGTTCCTCTTCAAATTGTAAGTGTTTTTAGGTGATTTCTTCATGACATTGTGTCGCAGCGAAGACATCAAACTGTTTACTCTTCCTTTAGAAATCACCGGTCGTGGAAAGCCGAAACGACATTTAGTGTAGAACTTGTCCTTGTTTCGGAATTTACGACGGCAGTACTTTCCACATCGATGGCTTTGGAAACGCAGAACTTTTTCTCTTAGGCTTTTCTTCTCCTTTGCGTTTGGAACAGCACACGTAGAATACTGTTGGATGAAACTCATCACTGAGTCTTCTGGATCCGTTCCAAATGTAGGTGCATCCTTGATCCACAGCAACATATGTATATGAGGAGCACCTCTTGCTTGGTACTCCTTTCTCCAGAAGAAATCCAACACCTCTCCAAGAGGTGGATTCTTCTTATTCATGATGAAAGACATCATAGCTTCAAATCTATGATTGAAGTACCTACATACATTGACTGGATCCAAAGAGCACAGTTCTCCGGGTGTCTTGAATTCGATGTTATCTACGTTAGCATTTGCCTCTCGTAGAAATTCAAGTAAGTCTTCCCAGCCATACTCGGCACAGCTCAGAGTGAGGAACCATGTGGGAGTTCCTAAGTTCCTCAGCATACATTTTAAATCACCATGACGACGGTACCAGTACTCATTAGTACCACGCTGACACGCCATGAGATTAATCAGGTGAGAATCCAAAATACTGTCTTGGACATTGACTTTATCCATAAAGTCACTTGCCGAGATGTTTTGCATGTGTATACCACTTTTCAAGATGTGGTTCACTGCATATGACAGTCCAGACAGATCGCTTTCAAACAGGAGATGAAACAAATAAGGAATGCATTGTCGAAACCTAGCATCTCCTGCATACAATCGCAAAGTCCGGTATTCAGAAGCAGGAATTTGATGAGGTCGCTCATCATATCTTCCTCCCTGACCTGTTGGAAAAAGCTGTGGGAAACACCGAGCTTCCAAACTTTCCTCCCAAACACTAATGGGACTCCCTTTGGCTTGTTTCATTTGAAACAACTCAATAGCATTCCCCATGACTTCCTTGGAATGCAAAGGATGAACACTATAATGTTCATATATTTCTTCACTAGTAGAGGGTTCTACTTTCTCAATTTGACCAGCACACAAATCGCTATCCTCTTCCTCACTTACTTCCTCTTCTGCAACATATACATTCTTATAGTATTTATTATTTTTTTTCAAATACAATGTTGCCTTTTTAACTTTCCTAACATCTACTAAATCTTGCCATATTTTCTTATTCTTTGTCGGAACCCCATTAACTAAGATAACCAGAGGGTCCTCTTCCACTTTTTCTACTCCAATTGTGTTAATGTTTTTCTTCAAATCTAGAGGCAAATAAACAACTCTTCCCTTTAATCCTCTCTGTAAATCTGATGGAGGCAATTTCCCTGTCTTTGGCTCCATTCTTACAATAGCCTGAAAGGGATGGATACTTTGAATCAAAATAGATTCATAAGTATTTAAATCCTTCAATTCAGAAGGAATCTCAACCAATTCCAGATTATTATGAACGGCTCTAGCAGGCATCTGGTTTTGATTTAATTTGCAACAACAATAACTACACACACGTTGATCCAATCCCAAATCAAAACAATTTTCTACCATCAAGTATGTTGCGAAATCCTTCCATTCACTATTATTTTCCCTTTCACTTTTTGCATATAAATCCACTAACTTAGTCTGATTCTTATAATAAGTGCGTCGACAACACACACAAGTGAAATTAGGCCTCTCACTTGATTTCACCTCAAACGTCGCAATTTCCCTCTGGAAATTATCTGTACTGGAAACCTGTACACTATCTTCCACATGACCCTCTTCTTCTTGCTCAATTTCAACATTCTCCTCTTTACTTCCAAAGTAACAAAACTCAATTTCTTCACATATATTCTTCACATCTATTTCAGAACCATGCAAAAGAGCAGCGCATAATTGTTTAAGCATAATTGCTGGACTCTTAGCATAATACAACATTCTAACTAATTTCCTCACTTTATTATGATGCACTGCTAGCATCCTGAAATGATGAAAAACACTCTGGCATACTCTCCTGGAAAGACAAGCCAGTGAATGACCATGCAAACCTGTCACTTCTCTTACTCTGCAAGGATCTAATTCTTGCAACAACCTTATTTTCTGCTTCAAACTTTTCTTATTAAATGACCGTACAAAATCACAAAGCAAATTGATGGAATCCTGTCGCACACTGCAAATACTACTACACTTCCAGGTGTACACAGGACCCTTAGCACGTCTTCCTAAAACCTCATTACCTAACACCTCTTCTGCCTCTGTTGTCACAAGTTTTTCTTTTTCAACTGGACAACCATCTTTCACTTCATAAGCACGACCACTGGTGTCAACTGCATGCACCAAATCATTATCCTGGAAATAACTCTCCTCATTAAAAAATGCCTCACAGCTTGAACTATGCATCCATTCTCCAGAAAAAACTTCACACAAATTACTACGATTAACTATTCTCTTCCATCTACTATTTCTTTTGAAATCATAAATTGCCTTGTTTAGCTTCCTAATTCTATTGATTATCAAAATAAATAACTTACGTTTAATTTCAAATGCCTGATCAATAACTTTCTCAACTTTTTTTTTTCTCTTATAAAAAACCAATTTCTGTTGACCTTTTTTAATATTTTTTAACAAATTGCCAATTATCCTGTTGCGGAACATTCGTTTACGAATCTCCCTAAACTGTTGTTTCCTTCTACTATCATGCACAGAGTTATCTCTTGCTCTAGCACTAACATTTTTGAATGGCCTTTCGTTTCCATTTGAATTCCTTCTCGTTTTATGGACTGAAACATTTTCTGTAGTAATTTTTTTTACTACAAATATTTCTTATGAATCTTTTTGTGCTCTTACCCGGTGCTTTCTTCGTGACTTGACAAATCTTTTTGTTAGAGGACTGCTGCTTATTTTCTTTCACCTGCTGTCTTTGACGTTTTGCAGCCTTTCTCTGTCTTTCTATTGTTGGCATGGTGAAATCTTGAAATGATCTGCAGTTGAATCTGTGGTAAAATATAATAAAAAATGTTATTAACCATTATTACCAAACAGTAAAACAATAACAGTGATCAAAAACTTAACACACTACTTGACATTTTAAATAGAAGATTTTTTAGTCCTTCCAAATTTACAATACAGAAATAGCAGAAAAGAAATGACATTTATATTTATGTTACCTATGCTATTTTATATGTGAATCTGATCTAATTTTATGAGCATATTTTAATATTTTATTGAAGACACTACACATAACCTGCTTTTGAAGGTGTCTTTATTTTTAAATTAAACGGTTTACCTTTTTACTTTTTATTAATTATAAATTTTAAAAATAAATGTTTATATTTCCATAGGCTCAAGCAGGTCAGCTTCCCATCCTATGTCATATAATTCGGACAAATCTGCATCCTCATCACGCTCTTCTTCATCCTCAGGATTTAAATCATCCAAGGGATCAACATCCACTGATGTTTCAATTACAAGTTCAATGATGAGGTCAAAATCAACTGATTGCAGATTGTCGCTCATGTTGAGGTTGTCTTTATCTTTAAAGAAAGATAACAACAATGAGATGTTGCAGAGTAAGAGACAAATCTCAGAGATTATAATAGTAAAATTGTTTAACAAGAGTAATATTTTGCAGCTATTATTTAGCCATGTCCAACAATGCTGAGCAGGTGAAGACTATGTCTAAGTTTTCAGTGAACAGGACTCATCTCTTCTTAACCTTGGATAAGCCTCACCAACTCTGTGTGTCCTGCACATACTTAAATGTAAAGGGGCAGATTTATGTTAAATGGCACATCCCCAGGCATGCACCAGTTAACGTGCACCACTACTCTGCCACCCATGGTGTGCCGTATTTACAATCAGATAGGAGAAAGCTTCGTCAAAACCCTGCGCCTGCTTTAAGCAGGCATAGGTCTTGACGCAACATTGTGGAGATGGGGCACCCCTGAGCCTTGCTTGAGCTGCATCGCACTTGCGATACAACTCCAGCAATCACTACCTTTACAGCACAGATACGTCACGCATCTGTGTCATTTTTGCCCCATGATGCCCCGCATTCTAAATGCAGCACACCATGGGTGGCGGAACAGCGGCGCAGGATGACTGACACATCACTGGTGATGCACCAGTCATCATAAATCTATCCCTAAGCTTCTTATCTTGTTACAGATGAACCGCCATATGTAGCATGAAACTATTTTGCATTTCCTAAATAGTGAATTTTAAGGAATAAATAGCAATTCTTTACCATTCCTAATTTGCAATGAGCAAATTGCTAATTGCAAGTTACCCATTCATTTCCATGGGCTAGGAGGCTCATAGGAATGAAGGTTTAATTTGCGATTAGCAATTTGCTCATCACAAATTAGGAATTTTTCCAAGGGTGCAGGGGTGTCTCAAGAACACCCTGCTGCACCCCTGAAAAAGAAATTTGGGGGCATATGGCACACATACATGCCCTAAGGGCATGTATTGGCGTCATATGGGACCTTTTGTTTTTTTGAAAAAAAGCTTTTTGAAAAGAATTCACAAATTACCACCAATTTACCACAATAGTTTCCAAATCCTTAATGTCATTTTTTACATATTTTTTGTTTGATACATTGCATTTAAGTAGTCACAAAATTTGCAAATCCTTCAGTGCAATTGCAAAATAAGGAATAGCAAATTTTGCTACTCCTTATTTTGCATCAAACTTGTTTGATACATACCATTTGTCTAATTAACATTCGCAAAGGCCGAAATTCGTAGAATTTTGATCTTTGCGAATGCTAATTAGCTTGATACATATGGCCCCAAGTGAGGCCTGTCTTGCGACATGGTGCATCTTTTGCATCACTGCTGCATCGGTTTCATGTGGTACGTTTTTTTTACACCATGACATATCTGCCTAAATGCATACATTTGTAATGTTGTCGCCTCATTGCAAATCTTTTGCACCGCCGCTGCATCATAAAAGTGACGCACAGTGGCACAAAAGAGGCATACACCTATCATAAATCTGTCCCTAGCATTTTAAATGATTAATCCAGGATGACGATAAAGTGTGGCCTATCCAGAGGTTTGTTTAAGGTGAGGCCTACTCAGGATTGCAGATTAAAGTTACGCTTGATGAAGAATACAGAGGAGGTAATACATGTAAAGGCCTACCAATGAAGTAAGTAATGTGCACTTTATTGCGCCAGTCATCATAAATGTATCCCTAAGCTTCTTATCTTGTTACAGATGAACCACCATATGTACCATCAAACTATTTTACATTTCCTAAATAGCAAATTTTAAGGAATAAATAGCAATTCTTTACCATTCCTAATTTGCAATGAGCAAATTGCTAATTGCAAATTAGCACCGCCGCTGCATCATAAAAGTGACGCACAGTGGCACAAAAGAGGCATACACCTATCATAAATCTGTCCCTAGCATTTTAAATGATTAATCCAGGATGACAATAAGGTGTGCCCTATCCAAAGGTTTGTTTAAGGTGAGGCCTACTCAGGATTGCAGATTAAAGTTACGCTTGATGAAGAATACAGAGGAGATAATACATGTAAAGGCCTACCAATGAAGTAAGTAATGTCCACTTTATTGCGCCAGTCATCATAAATGTATCCCTAAGCTTCTTATCTTGTTACAGATGAACCACCATATGTACCATCAAACTATTTTGCATTTCCTAAATAGCAAATTTTAAGGAATAAATAGCAATTCTTTACCATTCCTAATTTGCAATGAGCAAATTGCTAATTGCAAATTACCCATTCATTTCCATGGGCTAGGAGGCTCATAGGAATGAAGGTTGCAATTTGCGATTAGCAATTAGCTCATCACAAAATAGGAATTTTTTCAAGCGTGCAGGGGTATCTCAAGAACACCCTGCTGCACCCCTGAAAAAGAAATTTGGGGGCATATGGCACACATACATGCCCTAAGGGCATGTATGGGCGTCATATGGGACCTTTTGTTTTTTGGAAAAAAATGCTTTTTGAAAAGAATTCGCAAATTACCACAAACTAGAAGTTGGTGGTAGTTTCCAAATCCTTAATATCATTTTTTACATATTTTTTGTTTGATACATTAAGGAATCGCAAAATTTGCAAATCCTTCAGTGCAATCGCAAAATAAGGAATAGCACATTTTAAATTAAGGACATTTTAAGTCATTTCCACATGTGCAGTGTTTTCAAATTATGATTTGAAAATCGTTTTTGGGGAAAAATAATGGTTTGCAAATTTATGACAAGGACATAATGGTGTATGCTTCTCTATAAGGCATTTCAGTGTCTCTGACGTCATTTTTCCCATATTACATTATAAGACCTTTCCCCATGGAGCACATTCCTTGTAAATATGCTCCCACCTGTGCATGGCGAATTTAGATTTTGACTGTTTGAGTCACATAGCCATGTTAAAAGTGACCCAAAAAAATTGCAAACGTTTTAAAAAAACACATTCATGTGTCTTAAGGACATTTTAAGTCATTTCCCCATGGACAGTGTTTTCTAAGTGGTGCAAAAGAGGCATACACCTATCATAAATCTGTCCCTAGCATTTTAAATGATTAATTCAGGATGACAATAAGATGTGGCCTATCCAGAGGTTTGTTTAAGGTGAGGCCTACTCAGGATTGCAGATTAAAGTTACGCTTGATGAAGAATACAGAGGACATAATACATGTAAAGCTCTACCAATGAAGTAAGTGATGTCCACTTCATTGCGCCAGTCATCATAAATGTATCCCTAAGCTTCTTATCTTGTTAGACATCAACCGCCATATGTATCATATAACTATTTTGCATTTCCAAAATAGCGAATTTTAAGGAATAAATAGCGATTCTTTACCATTCCAAATTTGCGATGAGCAAATTGCTAATTGCAAATTACCCATTCATTTCCATGGGCTAGGAGGCTCATAGGAATGAAGGTGCAATTTGCGATTAGCAATTAGCTCATCACAAAATAGGAATTTTTCCAAAGGTGCAGGGGTGTCTCAATAACACCCTGCTGCACCGCTGAAAAAGAAATTTGGGGGCATATGGCGCACATAAATTTTAACAACATTCCTTTACCTCAAAAACGATTTTCAAATCATAATTTCAAAACACTGCACATGGGAAAATTACTTAAAATGTCCTTAAGACACATAAAAACGTTTTTGGATTGCCTTTGCAGCATGTTTGTATCACTTTTAACATGGCTATGTAACACAAACATTCAAAATCTAAATTTGCCATGCACAGGTGGGAGCATATTTACAAGCAATTTGCGCCACAGAGAAAGGTCTTACATTAAAATGGGAATAATACCATCAGGGACAGTCAATTGCCTTATAAAGAAGCATACACCATTATGTCCTTGTCATAAATTTAAAAACAATTCCTTTTCCCCAAAAACGATTTTCAAATCATAATTTCAAAACACTGCACATGGGAAAATGACTTAAAATGTCCTTAAGACACATGAAAGCGTTTTTTGATTGCCTTTCCAGCATGGTTGGGTCACTTTTAACATGGCTATGTAACACAAACATTTAAAATCTAAATTTTCCATGCACAGGTGGGAGCATATTTACAAGCAATTTGCGCCACATAATTCATAATTTTCTCCTTAAAGCACACTATTCTCTATCTAAATTAAAGAAATATTTTCTCACCTTAGCAAATACTTTGAGTTTGAAAACAGTCTCAGAAACACACCAATTTGTCTTCAGCAGAGCAAAAGGTATGCACTCCAGAGTCTGCAGCTATCAAAAGCACAGAAATGCTGTAATTCTTCACACATATCTCTCATGTCACCCAATCAAAAGTCTTCCCTCACTTTTTTTCAAATGAAAACCCATCCCCCTCTGCCCTTTCTGCCTTATCTGCATGGCAACCACCTCTTGGAAGACCTCTGTTGTTTGCAAGTTCACACAACAATATTGCAATTGAACTCTGAACTCTCAGTGCACCTGCATATCCAGTGCATTCTTTCATTTAATGATTTTTTATTGACCACTCAAAATACATCTTTCAAAGAACACATCCGTGCACCCTAACTTTCTGTTTTCAGCAATCAAAATCCACCAATCACTGTTACTGCTTCATGAACACAGAAACTCCACAGTTTTTTTTCATTTTACACTCTCATTTTTTCAACTGCCATTTCATTGCCACACTTCATCTGACTGCAGGAGAACCTTCTCTCACCATGTTTTTTGTCTGGATTGTTGGACATAGTTATATTCACTGGGCTCAAAGGTACGTTGAAAACAGGAATTTACCTAACCTCAATTTACAAGATGTGGAAATTAAGTGGTTTGGCCACAGAGGATTAAAATGTCACCAATTGATACCATTGGTGAAAACCTTTATGCATTTGCCCAAACCTGACCTGTTAATTGTGCAGTGTGGAGGTAATGACTTGGGCACTTTGACTGGTGTAGGTCTGGAAATGCTTTTAAAGGACACCTTTGAGCAATTAATGGCACTTTTTCCTCAGACTGCCTTGGTATATTCAAATATATGCCAAAGACAGAAATGGAGGTGGTCAAACCAATTTTGTCCACAAATTGAGAAGTCGAGGAAGCATGTAAACAAATCTGTTTCAGCTTACATGAGAGACCATGGAATGGGCTCCCTGTACAACAATAACTTGCGTTACTACATGCAAGATATCTACAGAGGAGATGGAGTTCACTTCTCAGATGAGGGCAACAGAATTTTCACTCTGAATTTAAGAATGTGCATTGGTACCTACTTATAAGTACCTAAATGTACCATAAACCCAAAAGCTCTTCTCAGAGCTACCCTACATCTAATCACTCACAATTATTATTTTACTCTAACATTTTTCACTAATTTTCAACAAAGTACGCTCCCTGGGGCGCTACCCGGTACGCGAACCGGGAGCTAACCTCGCGAAATTTTAAAAAAAAATGTTTTTTTTTCGCACATATAAGCCTCCTCAGCCACCCTCACAAAACCTAGGGGGTCAAGATAACTCTACCGTGCCCCCTTCTACCCATTCTGAACATTATTTGCCCTCCATCTTGTATCTTAATTCGACCGAAACACAAAATGGTGGACTCCCGGAACGCTTAAGGTCCGCGAACCGAGGCGCTCAACGGTTCGCGTACCGGGTCGCTCCCTGGGAAGCGCACCATCAAAAAAGGTGGGAAAGTAGTTCACAGAAAAGCCACTGGAGACAATTTCACCAAATATAGATTAGCTCATACTACATACCAATCCCTACCATTTTCACAAATTTGATTGGAATTCCATTGAGCCATTTAGCCTGTAGACCTCTCTAAATACCCTGAGGTAAATTACTTCACAAAACACATCTGAAGTGTTGGAATTGACAACCAATGAAAATGTTACTTTCATTTTCTACTTTTTTTACCTGACATTTCATTGGTTATATACCTCAATATATATAAAGGAAGAGAAGAAAACACAGCCATTTTGACTACTACTTCTTGGTGTACATTTCAATAGTATTTTCACTAATTCCTTCAACTTCTTTCTAAAGGTAAGTTTTTATTTTTAAAACTGAAGTATATTGTGCACTATAAGTTAATATGGTAAACTTTTTCTGATAGTTATATACTATCCCTCTGTAGTAGTTATAGATTTAGATAGACTTCTCTGTTATAGTTATGGATGGAGTTAGGCTTCTCTTGTATAATTATGAATTTACTTACGTTAAATCACATACACTTTTTTATATTCCTACTTCCACTCTGATACTATACACTGCCCAAAGATAAATTCACTGATAAAAACTGCCTATCTAAAATTAATCCCAACAGTGCCCTATCTCTACTAATATATATTTTTTTAATCTAAATTTCAGGCAAAATGGAAGGCGAACAGAAAGTTGAATTTCAAATTGTCCTGCAAGAGAGCAGCCAAGAAATCATTGATGAAAATGATATTGAATTTTTCGATGAAACTTGGGACAATGAACTACTGCAATGTGTACAAGCAGTAGATAACCTCCTTGCAAATGAGGACATTTTACACCCTCAGAGACTACAATGTATATTCCATGATAATTATGAAATTTCTGACAATGAAATGTTAGAAAGTTTAATAAATTATGAAAAACAATCACAATAAAAAAAAATGCTTAAAAAATAAAGAAAATAAAAAATAATCAACAAAACCAACAATCAATTAACATACAGCATTTGAAAAGTCTATCATTCATTTTTCATTGTAGTACGCTGCCCAGAACGCTTCCCGGTTCGCGGACCGGGCGCTACCCACGCAAAAAAACAAAAAACATTTTTTTTTTTTTGCCCCGCGGGGCCCTTTTAAAGCCTCCACATTAAACCTAGGGGGTCAGGGAGGATCTACTATGCCCCCTCATGGTTATTTCCCCCTTTGTTTTGGCCTCCTCTTGTCTCTCGATCCTACCGAGAGACAAGATGGCGGCCGCTCCGGACTGTTTAGAATGTTGACAGACGCAGGAGAACCAATCAGCTTCGCTACGCGAAGTTCTGGTACGCGCCCCGGTCCGCGAACCGGGGAGCTGCCCGGTCCGCTGTTACAGATATATATCTTTTTTTAAACGTTAATTTCTCAAAATCCACTGGAGCACATATATTGAGACCTACAAAAGGCACATCGGGCTACCAGTCCCTACAATTTTGCCAAGTTTCATGCAAATCCATTCAGCCGTTCGGGCTAAAAGTGAGGCCAACCGCCCTATGGAAAACTCAATGTTAAAAACACGTTTTGGGACCCCCCTTTTTTCTCGGCCCCCCTTGGACGAACCCCCCCCAAATTTTCAGGGGCTGCTCAGAAACAAAATGTTCCATTTTCCAGAAAATTTCAGCCAATTCCGTCCACAAACGCCAAAGTTATTAGACATAGAATTTTCAAAAATCCCATAGGGAAAAAATCCTAACTATATATACCTACTGGCGACCGCCAGTAGGTAATATATATATATATATATATATTCACTGAAAAAACCATAGGTTATAGACCATATATAGTTAGGAATTAGCATTTACAAAACCTTAAAAATTCACTGAAAAAACCATAGGTTATAGACCATATATAGTTAGGGATTATCATTTAAAAAATCTTATTTTACTCACACAAAACCATTGAAATTCCATATATAGTTAGTTGTACTAACTATATATCACGCACCCGCAATCCACTGCTGATGATGTCACATATTACATCATTCATGACATGGTCAGTGACATCACTGATGACATCACTGATGACATCTCAAATGACATCACTGATGACATCACTGATGACATCATCCAGTGACTGTGTGTTTCTGTAAAGTTTAAATATGTTTTACATATTGAAGAATGAGTAGATGTAGAAGTGTCTGGATGAAGGATTTAGTAGGTGCGTGACTGACTGTATGAGTGAGTGATTAAATGTGTCTCACTGAGTGCATGGGTTAGTGACTAAACTGTCTTAATTTGTGCATCATTATGTCTGTTGTTCTGTAAACTGCTGCATGTGTTGATCAGTAGCTATATGAGTAACTATATAGGTTATTGATTGGTTGCCCAAGCATTTGTATGGGAGACTGAGTGTGTGTGTGAGTGGCTGGGAAGTGTATGACTCTGTGCATAGATGTATGGGTTCAAAAGTGCATGTTGGAAACAGCTGTATGGGCGGTTGACTGTGTGCATGACTGTATTGGTGAGTGAATAGATATCTCAGTGCTACATGTCAAATTAAGTACATATGTAAAATACAGTACATGTGAGAGTTGACATATATAAATAACTGTGCATAAGAGCCAGTGAATGTGTGAGTGGCTGTATGGATCATTGTGAACTTGTATCCAAGATCGTATAAGTGAGTAAATATGTTTTAGTATTTGTTTGAATAAGTAAGTAAGGTGTGTTTAACTGTATAGTTAAGGAAATGGAGGTGTGATTGATTGTTTGCATGACTGTCTAGGTGTGTGTGTAACTTCATGGATGAGTGACAATCTGTGAGTCTGTGTTTACACTGAGTGTATCTAAGGTTATATTAGAGTCTGAAGAGGTTCATCGTATTATCACAACAGTGATGTCATCAGTAATGTCATTTGAGATGTCATCAGTGATGTCATCAGTGATGTCATTTGAGATGTCATCAGTGATGTCATCAGTGATGTCATTTGAGATGTCATCAGTGATGTCATCAGTGATGTCACTGACCATGTCATGAATGATGTAATATGTGACATCATCAGCAGTGGATTGCGGGTGCGTGATATATAGTTAGTACAACTAACTATATATGGAATTTCAATGGTTTTGTGTGAGTAAAATAAGATTTTTTAAATGATAATCCCTAACTATATATGGTCTATAACCTATGGTTTTTTCAGTGAATTTTTAAGGTTTTGTAAATGCTAATTCCTAACTATATATGGTCTATAACCTATGGTTTTTTCAGTGAATTTCATTGGTTTTTTAATAGCTAATATCAAAACCTTTACAATGTATTATTCTTTAAAAAGAAAAATATTTTTTACATGTTTTTTATACAATTTTTTTTGTATTTTTTTTGTTTCGCTCCCAGTACGCGTACCGGTTAGCTTCCCGTTAGCTCAATCTGGAGGCGCGACCCGGTACGCGAACTGGTAAACGTTCCTTTAGCGCACCTCTCGCGTTACAAAACAACATCGCGACGCTTCGCGTCAGCATGACGTTTCGCGTTCTCGCGTAATACGTCATATTACGTGCTACGTTCGCGTACCCGGAAGCGCAGCGGTACGCGAACCGGAAGCGATCCGCGGCGCGGCGCCGTCCGCGTAATGTAAACATAGCAGGTCATGTGACTCGATAATAACACTTTTCATTGGTTCATTTCACTTTTGGTTTCCTAATGATGTAATACAAGGTCATGTGATCTAAAATGGACACTTTTCATTGGTTTAGAACTTTTGTTTTTCCCAAATGATGAAAACCCCTCCTTCTTTCATCACTCTGACTTTCATCTTGGTGAGAGAAAGACCCTTTATTGAGACTTTGTGATGGCTTCATTAGTAGCTTCAGCTGGTGCTAGCCCACCACCTCCACCAAATCCAAGAAAGAGAGGACCACCTGCAGAAGTAATTCTGCAAGAAGAGGAAGAACAGGAAGAGGAGGAAGAGGAGGAAGAGCATGAGTTTTTGCCAGAGGAGCCCAGGAGGTACAATCGACAGGAGAATTATATCTGGCAATTCTACAGAATTCCTGAGGGGCAAAAGAAAGTGAATGCTCGTTACGTGTTTTGCCGCATATGCGGTGACAGATTGTCAAGGGGCACTGATAAAAAATATAGTTATGGCAATCATACTATGCATCGGCATATGAGTAGGTGGCACCCAAATAATTATAGTGCTGCCCAGCTACGTGACCAACAACAAAATCCCCTCCAAATGGCAAGAAGATCGGTGGTTCCAGAGGTGTCGGGACCAGAGGCGAGGGAGGTGATTGCAAACATCCAAATGTTGTTTGGGCACGTAAAACAAGTGTGCGTGGAATGTGGCGCTTTCATCTGCTACAGAGAAAGTAGTATCACTTTGATTTTGCGAGCAATTCAAAATCATATTAATGTTTGCACAAGACGCACCAAAAAATAAATTCTTTTTTTTTTTTTGCTCCTGTTGAGCCCTTTATAATGGATCGTTTTTGTTTCCCCCCCCCCCCAAAAAAACCAAAAATTTTTTAAAAACGTTCAGAAAATACAAAAAAAGTAAAAAAATGTTCAAAAAATACTAAAAAAAATATAAAACAACAAAAACATTAAAAAAAAAGTTCTTTTCAGAACTAACTCCCCATTATAAAAAAATTGGTAGAATATTTGGAACTCTGCCAACCTGTATTTCTCTTAGTTCGCTCCCGGAGCGCTACCCGGTACGCGTACCGGAAGCTAACCAAAAAAATATTTTTTAAAAAAGAACAGTAACTATAAGGGAAGGAAATACACAGTTATGTTAAAAGAAAGACAGCTCTAGGGAGTAAACTAAGGATACTGTTACCTACAATCCACTGTTGATGATGTCACATATTACATCATTCATGACATGGTCAGTAACATCAACAGCAGTGGATTGTAGGTAACAGTATCGTTAGTTTACTCCCTATAGCTGTCTTTCTTTTAACATAACTGTCTATTTCCTTCCCTTATAGTTACTGTTCTTTTTTAAAAAACATTTTTTTGATCAGTCATAAACAGTGACATTAATAGAAACAGAGAGAGTGAACAAGAGTGAAGAACTATGGTCCTCCTCAGCCACCCTCAGAAAACCAAGGGGGTCAAGATACATCTACCGTGCCCCCTTCTACCTATTCTGAACATTATTTGCCCTCCATCTTGTATCTTGATTCGAACGAAACACAAAATGGTGGACTGCCATAACACTGCTGGTTTGCGAACCGGGCAACTTCCCAGGAAGCGGTCCCAAAAAAAAAAAAGTTGGGAAAGTAATTCACAGACACTAAGAGTAATAGAGATGGAGTGAGTGAACAAGACTGAGGAACTATGAGAACAGAGGGACTGAGAAAAAGAGTGGAAGGAGTTGAGTAAATAGGTAATAGAGAAAGGAATGAGGAAAGTAGCAAAGGCAGGAAACTGAGGATTAAAGAAGTGAAGCAGTGGATCTAATAGTAGGTGAATGTGATAGAAATGTAACGAAAAGAGTACAACTATTTACCTTGTAATTGCCGTTAAATTAATCACATTTTATTTCTATACTTTCAATCTGTGAAAGAGAGAACCAACATTTGAAAAAAATTAAAATATGTATTTAAAAATTACAAAAGACAAGGGAAAATATTGAAGGACAAATAGTTTTTCAACAACTTTGACACTGACAGAAGCTTCTGCTTCTCCAGGTCCTCTACACAATGCTAAAGATATACATTTTAAACTAACAGTATCTTGATGCAGATGAAGTGAGGCCTATCTTAAAACATGGTGCATCTTTTGCATTGCTCTTGTTTCAGAAAAGTGTCGCTTCAGTATGCCAATAACATGTCTCCTATCCAGAGATTTGTTTGAGGTGAGGCCTACTCAGAGTTCAAGATGAGATTTACACTTGTTGAAGTGTACAGAGGAGATAATATCTGTGAAAGTCTACTAATGAAGTGAGTCATGTCCACTGCACTCTTCAACAAAGTAGAAACCTCCTATGTTTCCCTGGACAGACCTAAACTTGATCTGCACAATGTGATTCGTAATGATAGGAAACTCAGGTGATGTAATTGAAATATGTGCAATTTATTTTGCTCATTTCACAATCACATCACTTGTGTTTCCTTTGCTTAGGTATCTCATTGTGCAGATGTAGTCCAGCATATGAAAGAATACGTAGAAGTGCAGCACTGCATACAATAAATTTAACACTTACAGAAAACTCACCTTCTCCATGCCTCCTACACAGTTCTACATATACATCATAAATGCAAACAGTACAGAATTAATTATACATGTTAAATGGTTTATTTTTGCTGTTCTCAGAATGTATCAAAATTCACTAAAAACAGTGACTTGAAGGTATTCATCATGTAACAGCGGGGAAAAAAAAACACAATCAAAATGATTGTGTTTAAAAAACCCATACAACATCAGAAAATAAAATTCAGAACTCCTTAAAGTTAACTTACTTTCCATGACGTCCAAGGATGTCCTATGAACAGCTTACACTCTTTTGTGCTGTTATTACTTTCAGCCCGCCACTTTCTGAAAGAAAACCTCCATCGTTTTTAAAAACACGTTACATGCAATAAATGACTTCTTGCTCTCTACCACTATTTTCCACAAGGCCAAATCTAGTCAGAGATATTTATAACTCTTGGATTTCTTGTAAGCCAATCCCATCATTTGGCATTTCCGCAACTTTCAGAATTAAAATGTTGAAGATCATTTTCACAATCCTGGAATAGTAATATCTTCCCCTTCTTGGTCAGTCATGTTCTACATTTCCTATGACACTGATACTGCTTAATATGAAGCAGACTTACACTACCTCTATGAGTACTACAATTATTTAATTCTCTACATCACTTTTAATCACAAAGCAATGTAAAACAGTAGACAGCATTGCAGACTTACATTCCCTCTACTCCATGTTTTGATTGGCTGCTTCAATTAGCTTATGAAAAGAAACCGTTTTTCTGAACTCATTTAAAGTGCACATACATCTCCATGATGTCCAATCCTTTGATTAGAAGTTATGTCTCTGAACTACACTTATCCTCAAGGCCAAATTGTGTAGGAGCCATTAGAACTTCTTGAAATTCCACAGATCATATCCCGAGATTATTTTCCTAAAATTTTGGTTTTAAAAACACCAGGTAAGAGTTTTTAAGGTCATACGGCAATTTTTTTTTGAAAATTAAAACAGAATCATTGCAGAATGACCAGCCATTTCTAGACTTTAAATAAGCTGTGTAATGTCCTGATGATATTGAAGGGCCGTCATGATATATAATTGCTGTAGTTACAAAAGTCCTTCCTGATATTGACAACTGCGAAGCTACAAATCTTTTTATTAAAGTTGTCAATTTTGTTCCATCAGGCCTACATCGTTGGAACATTAAAATGACGTACTGGCCATATGTTCGTATAAATAATGTGGACATCATTTCAGATTTACATTGGCTACACTCCATGCTGTGATTAGCAGCTTTTACTAGCTTATTAAAGGAGACTGATTTACTGTCTGGCAAAGTTAAATATATAAATCTTTCTGAGTCTACACTAGTAGTACTTGATACCATACAGTTCTCGCAGTCATGCTGCCATTGATAAGAAAGCCCAAACAGCTGATCTACATCTACACCTTCAGCATGTAATACATCAAGCATATACATTAAAAACTCCTGACAATCTTGCTGAATATTTTGAGAGAATTGTGTTTGCCCTGAACATCTGTCTAACAGATTTCGAATTTCAGACACACTTTCTATTTTTGTTCTATCTGTGCTACATTTCTCTAACACAGAATTCAACAAACTGCAAAATCTTTGATCAGAATTGACCACAATCTCTTCTTTTACATTTTTTAGAGAAAACAAAACATTAATTACTACATTAGCATAGCAGTTGACACCAGAACTGTTTTCAAACTGAAAACCAACAACATCTTCAACAGAATCCTCTTTGTTTCTGCTTGTAATTTTAGGTTCATTCACTTTTTGTCTTTTTGCTACAACCTCCCCAGTATTGTTCTCATTTCTTCGTTTCCGGCCTACCAGACGTTTCTCAAACAAAGGAAACTGAGGCAAATGTGGCGCATACTCTCTTCTTAACCTATTGTATTCCTTAACACAATCTAGATCTGCACAAATGTTTCTGACATCACACTCAATCAAGTACAATCCCGATAAAGTTCTAACTCGTGACAATGCCACATATGCCATACCCTCCTTGAACACAGAACTGCCAATATTCACCAATGCAGTGTCTACACTTAAACCTTGCGATTTATGAATTGTCACCGCATATGCCAAGCAAACAGGGAACTGCTTACGGCGAACAAATAAGTCTTTTACAAGCAAAAATCTAGCAGAACAACGAGCAATTAGCTGTACTTCCTCAATGCCATCAAATTAAATTTTTAAAAATTCAATTCCATCTCTATTTCTGTATTTCACAAAATCAACAACATTACCCATTGATCCATTTACCAGACCTCTTTCAACATGTAAATTCCTTCTTAAAATTATACGGCAGTTCAAGCACACATTCAGAGTCTTTTCAAAACCTGCAGTTTTAGATATAGTCTTCTCTAATGAATCCAATTTTGATTTCAGATTCTCAGACAAAATAATTGTTGATCCCATATGCTCTACTCTATCAATAGCTTCCACTTTCACAATCTCTTGCTTTTCTAAATGCAACATTTTGTTGTTAAATTTGGCACATTCTGCAAGAGTTGGCATCAAACATATTCCAGATTTCTTATCAGTAATTTTCTGAAAAATATTCTCAGGCACAACATCTTGTTCTGGATATAAATTTGACAGTAATCGTGCATGTAAAGCTTCTTTCCCATGCTCGGTCACTTTTCCAATTCTAACATCTTGTAGAATAGTCTTGTAAACTTCATCCTTTGCCTGACGCATATTTTCATGCAGTTCAGCATAATTGAAGTTTAACCATATATTGACGTTGCCAATGCTGCCTAGGCACTTCCTGGTATCTTCATGCGTGAGCATTTTGAACACAGGTTGCCCTTTCACTGGTGTCAGCTGCAGAAGATCTCCGAAAACAATGATGTGTTTGCCACCAAATAACACATCATACTCTGTTTTGAGAACTTCTTGCATCCTCAAATGCACAAAGGCAAGCATGACATTGGAAACCATGCTTACTTCGTCAATGATAAGAAGTTTCATTTTCCTCAAGATTCTTGAAACTTCAAAACAAGCATCTCCAGATAGCTTGTGATATTCTAATTTGTTGTCATGCTCCACTGGCAGCATCAGTAAACGATGTAAAGTAATCCCTTTAATATTATGTGCTGCCAGTCCAGTTGGAGCAGTGACAACACAAGACAGCGATGACTCTGTCCTTTCCTGCAAATAGCATGAAATTGCTTTAATGAGGAAACTTTTTCCAGTTCCCGCTTCTCCACTCACGTACAGTCGGACAGGCTTCAACGACGTACATGAGCACTCTTTCTTATCATGACTTAATCCATGATCAATTTGCATGGTAACTTCGTCATATATTTTCCTCTGCTCAACGTTGAGTTGCCTTTCCAACTCTTCTAAGTTAACCGCATCCTCTTGAGCATGTGCCATGGCTCTTTCCACCTCATTCATAGCAGTGGCAGCTTCATTTTCAATAAGAGGTCCTCCTAGTGGATCCTGACTCAATGAAGCAGAACTCTGACTGTCCTGAGAACTGTCTCTGGCAATCTCGGCTGCAATCGTTGCTTCCTGCTCAATTTCCGCATTCAACATTTCTACATATTTGGGAAAAGCAGGACATTCTATGGTCTCCTTGGCGGCATTGAAAGAGTCTTCATAACAGAGGAAATCTCCAAGCAGTTCCTCTTCTGCACGCCAAGGCTTGAAAAGTTGCAAAAGTGCTAAATAGAAAAACTCCTTTTTTTCAGGAGATTCGCCACTCAATTTTCGATGGTTTATCAAGTGGCATTTTCTTTGCTTGACCAGACATCCCTCACTTCCTATTACAGCATACACTCCTTTCTCAGTATCTTCTTTGATGTTCCTCTTGAACATGTAATTTTGCAGAACCTCATACAGACAAACATTCTCTAGGTGACTGCTTCGATTTGGATAATATGTATCCAACATGTTTGTCTTCAAAATGTCGGTACTGTTTGGCTCCTTTTCCGCCAAATACTCAATTTCCCGCACAGGTTTGAGAACTCGATTACGCGTTGCAGCAAGACCAAGACTCGCCCAAACGATACTCCTGGACTTGGCATAGAGACTTGCTGAAGACAACCGGTCAGAACATTCGTACGCTCCGATTTCTCGATGCGACAACATCTTCAGACTGAAACTGTACAACTTCTTGCTGAGGCTCTTTTCATGGGAAATGTCCTCCCACATATCCTTCAATTCTGTCTTCTCTTTTTTGGTGATGTAAGACGTCACATACCGAGCCACAGCCATACAGTTATCAGCCACAAACTGTATATCCATGTTAGCATTCCACATGGACAAAATCACCGGGTTGTAGTCGTTGATGTACTTGGACTCTTCGTTCCTCTTCAAATTGTAAGTGTTTTTAGGTGATTTCTTCATCACATTATGTCGCAGCGAAGACATCAAACTGTTTACTCTTCCTTTAGAAATCACCGGTCGTGGAAAGCCGAAACGACATTTGGTGTAGAACTTGTCTTTCTTTCGGAATTTACGACGGCAGTACTTTCCACATCGATGGCTTTGGAAACGCAGAACTTTTTCTCTTAGGCTTTTCTTCTCCTTTGCGTTTGGAACAGCACACGTAGAATACTGTTGGATGAAACTCATCACTGAGTCTTCTGGATCCGTTCCAAATTTAGGTGCATCCTTGATCCACAGCAACATATGTATATGAGGAGCACCTCTTGCTTGGTACTCCTTTCTCCAGAAGAAATCCAACACCTCTCCAAGAGGTGGATTCTTCTTATTCATGATGAAAGACATCATAGCTTCAAATCTATGATTGAAGTACCTACATACATTGACTGGATCCAAAGAGCACAGTTCTCCGGGTGTCTTGAATTCGATGTTTTCTACGTTAGCATTTGCCTCTCGTAGAAATTCAAGTAAGTCTTCCCAGCCATACTCGGCACAGCTCAGAGTGAGGAACCATGTGGGAGTACCTAAGTTCCTCAGCATACATTTTAAATCACCATGACGACGGTACCAGTACTCATTAGTACCACGCTGACACGCCATGAGATTAATCAGGTGAGAATCCAAAATACTATCTTGGACATTCACTTTATCCATAAAATCACTTGCCGAGATGTTTTGCATGTGTATACCACTTTTCAAGATGTGGTTCACTGCATATGACAGTCCAGACAGATCGCTTTCAAACAGGAGATGAAACAAATAAGGAATGCATTGTCGAAACCTAGCATCTCCTGCATACAATCGCAAAGTCCGGTATTCAGAAGCAGGAATTTGATGAGGTCGCTCATCATATCTTCCTCCCTGACCTGTTGGAAAAAGCTGTGGGAAACACCGAGCTTCCAAACTTTCCTCCCAAACACTAATGGGACTCCCTTTGGCTTGTTTCATTTGAAACAACTCAATAGCATTCCCCATGACCTCCTTTGAATGCAAAGGATGAACACTATAATGTTCATATATTTCCTCACTAGTAGAGGGTTCTACTTTCTCAATTTGACCAGCACACAAATCGCTATCCTCTTCCTCACTTACTTCCTCTTCTGCAACATATACATTCTTATAGTATTTATTATTTTTTTTCAAATACAATGTTGCCTTTTTAACTTTCCTAACATCTACTAAATCTTGCCATATTTTCTTATTCTTTGTCGGAACCCCATTAACTAAGATAACCAGAGGTTCCTCTTCCACTTTTTCTACTCCAATTGTGTTAATGTTTTTCTTCAAATCTAGAGGCAAATAAACAACTCTTCCCTTTAATCCTCTCTGTAAATCTGATGGAGGCAATTTCCCTGTCTTTGGCTCCATTCTTACAATAGCCTGAAAGGGATGGATACTTTGAATCAAAATAGATTCATAAGTATTTAAATCCTTCAATTCAGAAGGAATCTCAACCAATTCCAGATTATTATGAACTGCTCTAGCAGGCATCTGGTTTTGTTTTAATTTGTTACAACAATAAGTACACACACGTTGATCCAATCCCAAATCAAAACAATTTTCTACCATCAAGTATGTTGCAAAATCCTTCCATTCACTATTATTTTCCCTTTCACTTTTTGCATATAAATCCACTAACTTAGTCTGATTCTTATAATAAGTGCGTCGACAACACACACAAGTGAAATTAGGCCTCTCACTTGATTTCATGTCAAACGTCGCAATTTCCCTCTGGAAATTATCTGTACTGGAAACATGTACAGTATCTTCCAAATGACCCTCTATTTCTTGCTCAATTTCAACATTCTCCTCTTTACTTCCAAAGTAACAAAACTCAATTTCTTCACATATATTCCTCACATCTATTTCAGAACCATGCAAAAGAGCAGCGCATAATTGTTTCAGCATAATTGCTGGACTCTTAGCATAATACAACAGTCTAACTAACTTCCTCACTTTGTTATGATGCACTGCTAGCATCCTGAAATGATGAAAAACACTCTGGCATACTCTCCTGGAAAGACAAGCCAGTGAATGACCATGCAAACCTGTCACTTCTCTCACTCTGCAAGGATCTAATTCTTGCAACAACCTCATTTTCTGCTTCAAACTTTTCTTGTTAAATGACCGTACAAAATCACAAAGCAAATTGATGGAATCCTGTCGCACACTGCAAATACTACTACACTTCCAGGTGTACACAGGACCCTTAGCACGTCTTCCTAAAACCTCATTACCTAACAACTCTTCTGCCTCTGTTGTCACAAGTTTTTCTTTTTCAACTGGACAACCATCTTTCACTTCATAAGCACGACCACTGATGTCAACTGCATGCACCAAATCATTATCCTGGAAATAACTCTCTTCATTAAAACATGCCTCACAGCTTGAACTATGTATCCATTCTCCAGAAAAAACTTCACAAAAATTACTACGATTAACTATTCTCTTCCATCTACTATTTCTTTTGAAATCAAAAATTGCCTTGTTTAGCTTCCTAATTCTATTGATTATCAAAATAAATAACTTACGTTTAATTTCAAAAGCCTGATCAATAACTTTCTCAACTTTTTTTTTTCTCCTATAAAAAACTAATTTCTGTTGACCTTTCTTAATATTTTTTAACAAATTGCCAATTATCCTGTTACGGAACATTCGTTTACGAATCTCCGTAAACTGTTGTTTCCTTCTACTATCATGCACAGATTTATCTCTTGCTCTAGCAGTAACATTTTCATTTGTCCTTTTCTTTCCATTTGATTTACTTGTGTTGTTATGGATTGAAACATTTTCTGTACTAATATTTTTTTTATTAGAAATATTTCTTATGAAATATTTAGAGCTCTTACCCGGTGCTTTCTTCATCGCTTGAGAAATCTTTTTGTTAGAGGACTGCTGCATTTTTTTTTTCTCCTGCTGTCTTTGACGTTTTGCAGCCTTCATCTCTCTTATTTTTGTAGGCATAGTTGAATCTGAGGAAAAATATAATAAAAATGTTATTAAACATTATTATCAAACAGTAAATCAGTAATAGTGATCAAAAACATAACACACTACTTGACATTTTAAATAGAAGATTTTTTAGTCCTTGCAAATTTACAATACAGAAATAGCAGAAAAGAAATGAGATTTATATTTATGTTACCTATGCTATTTTATATGTGAATCTGATCTAATTTTATGAGCATATTTTAATATTTTATTGAAGACACTACACATAACCTGTTTTTGAAGGTGTCTTTATTTTTAAATTAAACGGTTTACCTTTTTACTTTTTATTGATTATAAATTTTAAAAATAAATGTTTATAATTCCAAAGGCTCAAGCAGGTCAGCTTCCCATCCTATATCATATAATTCGGACAAATCTGCATCCTCATCACGCTCTTCTTCATCCTCAGGATTTAAATAATCCAATGGATCAACATCCACTGATGTTTCAATTACAAGTTCAATGATGAGGTCAAAATCAACTGATTGCAGATTGTCGCTCATGTTGAGGTTGTCTTTATCTTTAAAGAAAGACAACAACAATGAGATGTTGCAGAGTAAGAGACAAATCTCACAGATTATAATAGTAAAATTATTTAACAAGAGTAACATTTTGCAGCTATTATTTAGCCATGTCCAGCGATGCTGAGCAGGTGAAGCCTATGTCTAATTTTTCACTGAACAGGACTCATCTGTTCTTAACCTTGGATAAGCCTCAACGACTCTGTGTCCCCTGCACATACTCAAATGTTAAAGTGCAGATTTATATTAAATGGCACATCCCCAGGCATGCACCAGTTAATGTGCACCACTGCTTTACCACCCATGGTGTGCCGCATTTACAATCAGATAGGAGAAAGCTGCTTCAAAACCCTGCGCCTGCTTGAAGCTGGCATAGGTCTTGACGCAGCATTGTATAGATGGGGCACCCCTGATCCTTGCTGGAGCTGCATCGCACTTACGATACAACTCCAGCAATGCGCCACCTTTACAGCACAGATGCGTCACGCATCTGTGCCTTTTTTGCCCCATGCTGCGCCGCATTGTAAATGCAGCACACCATGGGTGGCGGAACAGTGGCGCAGGATGACTGTCACATCCCTGGGGATGCGCCACTCATCATAAATCTATCCCTAAGCTTCTTATCTTGTTACAGATGAACTGCCATATGTATCATCAAAATATTTTACATATTATAAATAGCAAATTTTAAGGAATAAATAGCGATTCTTTACTATTCCTAATTTGCAATGAGCAAATTGCTAATTGCAAATTACCCATTCATTTCCATAGGCTAGGAGGCTCATAGGAATTAATGTTGCAAGTTGTGATTAGCAATTAGCTCATCACAAAATAGGATTTTTTTCAAGCGTGCAGGGGTATCTCAAGAACACCCTGCTGCACCCCTGAAAAAGAAATTTGGGAGCACATGGCACACCTACATGCCCTAATGGCATGTATGGGCGTCATATGGGACCTTTTTTTTTTTAAAAAAAAAATGCTTTTTGAAAAGAATTCGCAAATTACCACAAACTACAAGTTGGTGGTAGTTTCCAAATCCTTAATATCATTTTTTACATATTTTTTTTTGATACATTGCATTTAAGGAATCACAAATTTTGAATTATTGACATTTTAAGTAATTTCCACATGTGCACTGTTTTCTAAATATAATTTGAAAATCGTTTTTGGGGAAAAGTAATGGTTTGCAAATTTATGACAAGGACATAATGGTGTATGCTTCTCTATAAGGCATTTCAGTATCTCTAATGTCATTTTTCCCATATTACATTATAAGACCTTTCCCCATGAAGCACATTCCTTGTAAATATGCTCCCACCAGTGCATTGCAAATTTAGATTTTGACTGTTTCAGACACATAGCCATGTTGAAAGTGACCCAAAAAAATTGCAAACGTTTTAAAAAAAAACATTCATGTGTCTTAATGACATTTTAAGTCATTTCCCCATGGACAATGTTTTCTAAGTGGCACAAAAGAGGTATACACCTATCATAAATCTGTCCCTAGAATTATAAATGATTAAATCAGGATGACAATAAGATGTGGCCTATCCAGAGGTTTGTTTAAGGTGAGGCCTACTCAGGATTGCAGATTAAAGTTATGCTTGATGAAGAATACAGAGGAGATAATTTATTGTAAAGGCCTACCAATGAAGTAAGTGATTTCTACTTCATTGCACCAGTCATCATAAATGTATCCATAAGCTTCTTATCTTGTTAGACATCAACCGCCATATGTATCATATAACTATTTTGCATTTCCAAAAAAGCGAATTTTAAGGAATAAATAGCGATTCTTTACCATTCCAAATTTGCGATGAGAAAATTGCTAATTGCAAATTACCCATTCATTTCCATGGGCTAGGAGGCTCATATAAATGAAGGTGCAATTTGCGATTAACAATTTGCTCATCACAAATTAGGAATTTATTCCAAAAGTGCAGGGGTGTCTCAAGAACACCCTGCTGCAACCCTGAAAAAGAAATTTGGGGGCATATGGCGAACATAAATTTTAACAACATTCCTTTACCTCAAAAACGATTTTCAAATCATAACTTCAAAACACTACACATGGGAAAATTACTTAAATTGTCCTTAAGACACATAAAAGCGTATTTTGATTGGCTTTCCTGCATGGTAGGGTCACTTTTAACATGGCTATGTAACATAAACATTCAAAATCAAAATTTTCAATGTACAGGTGGGAGCATATTTACAAGCAATTTGCGCCACAAAGAAAGGTCTGACATTAAAATGGGAAAAATAACATCAGGGACAGTCAATTGCCTTATAAAGAACCATACACCATTATGTCCTTCTCATGAATTTAAAAACAATTCCTTTTTCCCAAAAACGATTTTCAGATCATAATTTCAAAAAACTGCACATGAGAAAATGACTTAAAATGTCATTGAAACACATGAAAGCGTTTTTTTATTGGCTTTCCTGCATGGTTGGTTCACTTTTATCATGGCTATGTAACACAAACATTGATAATTAAAATTTTCATGCACATGTAAGAGCATATTTACAAGCAATTTGCGCCACAGAGAAAGGTCTTACACTAAAATGAGAAAAATAACATCAAGGACAGTCAATTGCCTTATAAATAACCATACACCATTATATCCTTGTCATGAATTTAAAAACAATTCCTTTTCCACAAAAACGATTTTCAAATCATAATTTCTAAACACTGCACATCAGAAAATGACTTAAAATGTCATTAAAACACATGAAAGCATTTTTTGATTGGCTTTCCAGCATGGTTGCGTCACTTTTAACATGGCTATATAACAAAAACATTCAAAATCAAAAATTTCCATGCACATGTGAGAGCATATTTACTAGCAAATTGCGCCACATAAATCATAATTTTCTCCTTAAAGCACACTATTCTCTATCTAAAGTAAAGAAATATTTTCTCACCTTAGCAAATACTTTGAGTTTGAAAACAGTCTAAGAAACACACCAATTTGTCTTCAGCAGAGCAAAAGGTATGCACTCCAGAGTCTGCAGCTATCAAAAGCACAGAAATGGTGTAATTCTTCACACATATTTCTCATGTCACCCAATCAAAACTCTTCCCTCACTTTTTTTCAAATGAAAACCCTTCCCCCTCTGCCCTTTCTGCCTATTTTCCATAGCAACCACCTCTTGGAGAAACTCTGGTGTTTGCAAATTCACACAACAATGTTGCAATTGAACTCTGAACTCTCAGTGCACCTGCATATCCAGTGCTTTCTTTCATTTAATGATTTTTTATTGACCACTCAAAATACATCTTTCAAACAACACATCTGTACACCCTAACTTTCTGTTTTCATCAATTAAAATCCACCAATCACTGTTACTACTTCATGAACACAGAAACTCCACAGTTTTTTTCATTTCAAACTCACATTTTTTCAACTGCCATTTCATTGCCACACTTCATCTGACTGCAGGAGAACCTTCTCTCACCATGTTTTCTGTCTGGATTGTTGGTCATAGTTATATTCACTGGGCTCAAAGGTACGTTGAAAGCAGGAATTTACCTAACCTCAATTTACAAGATGTGGAAATTAAGTGGTTTGGCCACAGAGGATTAAAATGTCACCAATTGATACCATTGGTGAAAACCTTTATGCATTTGCCAAAACCTGACCTGTTAATTGTGCACTGTGGAGGTAATGACTTGGGCACTTTGACTGGTGTAGGTCTGGAAATGCTTTTAAAGGACACCTTTGAGCAATTGATGGCACTTTTTCCTCAGACTGCCTTGGTATATTCAAATATATGCCAAAGACAGAAATGGAGGTGGTCAAACCAATTTTGTCCACAAATTGAGAAGTCGAGGAAGCATGTAAACAAATCTGTTTCAGCTTACATGAGAGACCATGGAATGGGCTCCCTGTACAACAATAACTTGCGTTATTACATGCAAGATATCTACAGAGGAGATGGAGTTCACTTCTCAGATGAGGGCAACTGAGTTTTCACTCTGAATTTAAAAATGTGCATTGGTACCTACTTATAAGTACCAAAATGTACTATAAACCCAAAAGCTCTTCTCAGAGCTACCCTACATCTAATTACTCACAATTATTATTTTACTCTAACTTTTTTCACTAATTTTCAACAAAGTACACTCCCTGGTGCGCTACCCGGTACGCGTACCGGGAGCTAACCTCGCGAAATTTTTTAAAAAAATGTGTTTTTTTTCGCACATATGGGCCTCCTCAGCCACCCTCACAAAACCTAGGGGGTCAAGATAAGTCTACCGTGCCCCCTTCTACCCATTCTGAACATTATTTGCCCTCCATCTTGTATCATAATTCGACCGAAACACAAAATGGTGGACTCCCGTTACGCTTAAGGTTCGCGTACCAGGGCGCTCACCGGTTCGCGTACCGGGTCGCTTCCTGGGAAGCGCACCATCAAAAAAGGTGGGAAAGTAGTTCACAGAAAAGCCACTGGAGACAATTTCACCAAATATAGAATAGCTCATACTACATACCAATCCCTACCATTTTCACAAATTTGATTGGAATTCCATTTAGCCATTTAGCCTGTAGTCCTCTCTAAATACCGTGAGGTAAATTACTTCACAAAACACATCTGAAGTGTTGGAATTGACAACCAATTAAAATGTTACTTTCATTTTCTACTTTTTTTACCTGACATTTGATTGGTTATGTACCCGAATATATATAAAGGAAGAGAAGGAAACACAGCCATTTTGACTACTACTTCCTGGTGTACATTTCATTTGGATTTTCATTAATAACTTCAACTTCTTTTTAAAGGTAAGTTGTTATTTTTAAAACTGAAGTATATTGTGCACTTTAAGTTAATATGGCAAACTTTTTCTGTTAGTTATATACTATCCCTCTGTAGTACTTATAAATTTAGATACACTTTTTTATATTCCTACTTCCACTCTGATACTATACACTGCCCAAAGATAAATTCTCTGATAAAAACTGCCTATCTAAAATTAATCCCAACAGTGCCCTACCTCTACTAATATATATTTTTTTTATGCAAATTTCAGGAAAAATGGAAAGTGAACAAAACATTTCATTTGAAATTGTCCTTCCAGAGTCCAACACAGAAATCATTGATCCAAATGAGATTGAATTTATGGATGAAACATGGGACCAAGAACTACTGCAATGTGTGCAAGCAGTAGATAACCTCCTTGCAAATGAGGACATTTTACAACCTCAGAGACTACAATCTATATTCCATGATTATGAAATTTCTGACAATGAAATGTTAGAAAGTTTAATAAATTATGAAACACAATAAAAAAAGTTTAAAAAAAAAAAAAAATAATCAACAAAACCAACAATCAATTAACATACAGCATTTGAAAAGTCTATCATTCATTTTTTATTGTGATACGCTCCCCAGTACGCTTCCCGGTTCGCGTACCGGGCGCTAACCACGAAAAAAAACAAAAAAAATTTTTTTTTTTTTTGCCCCGCGGGGCCCCTTTAAAGCCTCCACATCAAACCTAGGGGGTCAGGGAGTATCTACTATGCCCCCTTAAGGTCATTTGCCCCTTCGCTTTTGACCTCCTCTTGTCTCTCGATCCTACCGAGAGACAAGATGGCGGCCGCTCCGGACTGTTTAGAATGTTGACAGACACCGGAGAGCCAATCAACTTCGCTACGCGAAGTTCCGTTACGCGTCAAGTACGCGTACCGGGGCGCTGCCTGGTCCGCGCTTACAGATATATATCTTTTTTTGAACGTTATTTTCTCAAAATCCACTGCAGCACATATATTGAGACCTACAAAAGGCACATCGGGCTACCAGTCCCTACAATTTTGCCAAGTTTCGTGCAAATCCATTCAGCCGTTCGGGCTAAAAGTGAGGCTAACCGCCCTATGGAAAACTCAATGTTAAAAACACGTTTTGGGACCCCCCTTTTTTCTCGGCCCCCCCTGGACCAACTCCCCCCAAATTTCCAGTGGCTGCTCAGAAACAAAATGTTCCATTTTCCAGAAAATTTCAGCCAATTCCGTCCACAAACGCCAAAGTTATTAGACATAGAATTTTCAAAAATCCCATAGGGAAAAAATCCTAACTATATATACCTACTGGCGACCGCCAGTAGGTAATATATATATATATATATATATATATATATATATATATATATATATGTGTGTAAATACATATAATAGTAGTACATACTACTATACAAATTATACACATATATATGTATAACCAATAAAATGCAGCCCAACATAACCCATAGGCTAATACAGCGATAATTACATATTTTCTGCAGTATGAAAATAAATCATATAAATAATGCAATAAAAAGGCATGAGCCTCAAAAGCATTCCATAATCAGCAGAAAACCTTTATTTTCATCAAAGAATTTGTAATAAAAGGCAATTAGCCTAAGAAGGCTGCCTACAGACAAACTATCCCTGTATAGAAAATCAGACTGACACCTCACCTTTAAGGCATCAGAGAATCTGAACACTTTGCCTTTAAGGCCTCCAGGGGAACTCTGTTCCCATCATGCACCACAGGTGACAGTTAGGTCAGTTCTTTTGTACGGTACAGTAAACTTAGCAGGAATCTGCATCTAGAAACACAATAGTACCATCATAAAGCTATTGCTCGCCCGGGGGAGGCGGGAGGGTGCTTATGACTTTAATGAGTATACCCCTGGAAGAGAACTAGGATTACAGGTAAGTAACTAATTCTTCTCTTCCAGGGGATACTCATTAATAGTCATAAGCACTGAATAGAGTAGCAAGCTGATACCCACAAAACGCGGGCGAACAGAAAAAATAACTAAAACAACTGAAAACACACAGTTCTCAGGTAGCATTAGCAAATACATTTCTAAGAGATGCTTGCCCAACCTGAGCATCTGCCTGTGTGTCTGAGTCAAGGCAATAATGGCGAGTAAAAGTATGCACTGAACGCCAAGTAGCTGCCTTACAAATTTCTGCCATAGAAACATTTCTAAGGAGAGCTATGGAGAAGCTTTCCCTCTTGTAGAATGTGCTTTTGGTCTTCCTGACAAAGACCTATTTGACAACCGATAAGTTAGAAGAATACAAGAAACAATCCATCTAGCAATGGACCTCTTAGATGCTGCAGAGCCTGTATTAACAGGACCATAGTTAATGGTCTGAATGTCTCAAAGTCTTTGTTCTATCTAAATAAAACTTAAGGACTCTCTTTAGATCTAAGGAATGAAGAGCCCTTTCAGCAGGACTAGTAGGATCTGGAAAAAAGGTAGGCAAGGTTATGACTTGATTAATATGAAAATCTGACACTACCTTGGGCAGAAAAGCAGGATGCGTCCTGAGTACCACTCTATTGGAATGGAACACAGTAAATGGTTCTTTGCAACACAGAGCTTGAATCTCGCTCACTCTACGAGCAGAAGTAATAGCCACCAGGAATGCTACTTTCCAAGTTAAGTGTTGCAAGGAAGGCTTATGTATCGGCTCAAAAGGAGCACCCATTAACTTAGTTAACACCACATTAAGCTCCCACGGTGGAGAAGGAGACCTGACTGGCGGATACACCTTTCTCAAGCCTTCCAGAAAATCCTTTACTACAGGCATCCTAAAAAAGGAGACCTGAGTAGGTGATTTTCTGTAGGCTGTGATCGCAGCAAGATGGACTTTAATAGAATGAAATTGAAGACCAGATCTTGCTAAATGTATGAGGTAGGGCAAAATCACCTGTTCCTTACCATGGATAGGATCAAACCCATTACTCTCACACCACATGTAAATCGTTTCCACTTAAATCCATAGGATTTCCTTGTAGAAGGCCGTTTCGCCTCCTTAAGGATGTGCATACAGTCAGGATTGAACTGCAAGTGTCCATACTGGATGACTTCATGAGCCATGCTGCCAGGCGCAGGGAGGACAGATTGGGGTGGAACACTCTCCCCTTCTGTTTGGACAGAAGATCCAGGCGACACGGCAATCTCCTGTGTGGTACTTCCGACAACTGAAGGAGATCTGGAAACCACCATTGGCGTGGCCGCTCTGGGGCAATCAAAATCATCCTGGAGTTGGTTCTGTACATCCTGTTGATTACTGTTGGTATCAACGGGGTCGGTGGAAAAGCGTACAGTAAGTTCTGACACCAGTCTATCAAAAGGGCATTCCCCTGAGACCCGCCCTGGGGAAACCTGGACGCAAAGACGGGGCATATTGAGTTTTCCGCGTCTGCGAACAGATCGATATCTGGTGTTCCCCATGCCTGAAAAATACTGTTTGTGACTTCCTCGTTGAGGACCCAATCGTGAGCCTCGACGAAGTCCCTGCTTAGAAAATTCGCTTGAGAATTGAGAACTCCCGGCAGATGTACAGCTGTTATCGACAAGTCTCTCGCCAGTAACCAATTCCAGATGGTCTGGGCTTCTATGAACAGAGTCCTGGACCGAGTACCCGCCTGCTTGTTTAAATAATACATTGTCGTTGTATTGTCTGTTTGGACCAGGAGGGACCGAGACTGGAATGAGGGAAACAGGGACTTGAGGGCTAGATGAACAGCCCGCAGCTCCAGCAGGTTGATGTGATAGCCCTTCTCTAAGTCGGACCATAGCCCTTGTACTTGCAGAGGGCCCATATGAGCACCCCAACCCTGGAGTGAAGCGTCCGTGATCAGAGTCTGCACCGGAGGGTCTTGATGAAACGGAACACCTCTCATCAAGTGTGCTCTCTTCATCCACCACCTGATGGAATCCTTGGCGGACTGATGAAGAAGAATTCGATCCTCCCAACATCCCGTCCTCTGACTCCACTGGTCTTCTAGACAATGTTGTAGAGGACGCATGTGCAACCTTGCGTTTGGAACTATGAAGATGCACGATGCCATGGATCCCAGAAGAGAAGATACTTGACGAACTGTCGGATAAGTGGATTGACGAAGCAGTTGACACTTCGACCTGATTGATAACCACCTCTCCTCCGGACACACGTTTTCTCTTTCTGTGTCCAGAAGAGCTCCCAGGTAATGGATCCGCTGAGTAGGATTCATAATTGATTTTTTGAAGTTGACCTGGAGACCCAACCTGTGCATGAGATGAAGACATATGGACAGATGATCTTCCAAAAGAGACGGGGACGAACTCTTCAGGAGCCAGTCGTCTAAGTAAGGATAAATGAAAATTCTCTGCTTTCGAAGGAAGGCAGCAACCACCGCCATACACTTGGAAAACGTTCGGGGAGCGGACTTCAGCCCGAATGGAAGTACTGCATACTGGTAGTGATGAACAGACACTTGAAACCTGAGAAATCTGCGATGCCTTTTGGAGATTGGAACATGAAAATATGCATCCGTCAGGTCGATGGAACACATCCAGTCCCCTTGATGTAACTGAGGGAATATTTGATGGAGCGCGAACATTCGAAACTCTTCTTTTCTAATGAACCTGTTCAACAGTCTCAGATCCAGTATGGGCCTGAATTCTGCCTTGGGACCTTTCTTTTTCACCAGGAAAAAACGGGAGTACAGACCTTGGTTTCACTGTGGACGAGGGACTTTCTCTATTGCTTTCTTGCACAGAAGGATGTTTGCTTCTTTTTGCAACAGTTTTAGATTGTGATGAAAAAGTACCTTCGGATTGATAATCGGAGGAGGTTTCTTGAATTTTAGGAGGTAGCCATTTTGGATAATGCCGATAAGCCACCTGTCCTTTGTTAATCTTCTCCACTCGTCCAAGTATAAAGCAATGGTTCCTCCTACCGGAGTGGACAACAGCTGCGGAAGAAGTCTCTTTTCATTGCTTCTGAGGCTGTTTTGCAGCAGAGGACTGTTGTCTATTTACTCCTCTGCCTCGCCCAGGTCTGTGCTGCTGAAATTGAGACCTCTGTTGGTTCTGGCCTTGATTTTGCGACGACCAGTTCGACGATTGCCCACGTTGCTGGAACGACCTTTTGTCATAAGGACGAAAATTACGCCGGCGGAAGTCTTTCTTCTTCTCCAGGCCCACTGCCTTCAGAGTGTCCAGCTCCGACTTCATCTTGGTCATCTCATCATCAGCATGAGATCCAAATAATGTCGATCCGTTGAAAGGTAGGTTAACTATCTTTCTTTGGGCATCTGGCTTTAGACCCGTGAGATGCAGCCAAGCCGATCTTCTGGAGCATATGCCGTGGGCATAACCGTGAGCTGCCAGATCAGCCGAATCCGCAGCCGCACTTATACTTTGGTTTGCCACCAAACCACCTTCTTCCACAATCTCCAGGAAATCTTCCTGATCTTCCTTTGGAAGTTTGTCTGCAAACCTCACCATAGAGTCCCATAAGAGGCGATCATAGCGACCCAGCAAAGCCGCAGCACTAGCCACTCTCATGACCGAACCAGCTGTGTTACACATCCTTTGGCCCAAGGAATCCATGTTTTTACTGTCTTTCTCAGGTGGGGCAGACGAGACAGACGTAGCCCAATGGGCCTTCCTGGCTGCAGCCACTATGAGAGAATCTGGTGGCGGATCTGTGCGCAGGAACATGGGGTCTTGATCAGGTGCCTTACACTTTTTCGCAATCCTTGAAGGACCTGATCCTACAGTTGCAGGCGTCAAAAAAGTCTTCATTGCCGGTTCCAACAAACCAGGCACCAGTGGAAGAAGAGGCCTAGCAGAGGACTTTTGATGTAGAGTCTCAAAAATAACAGAAGATTTCACCTGAGGCACTGTCATAGTAATATTGAATTTACTCGCCCCACGACACAAAACCTCATTGAAGGTTCCCAAATCATCTACAGGCGAAACCCTGGAGGGTGGTTTTGATGAAATCGTGGGCGAATAGTCTCTGTAAGAAGACCTTGTTGAAGATGAAGAAGCAGGAGATCTAGGTCTTCTCTCAGGAGTAGTAGACCGATGTCTACTGCGTTCCCTAGAGCGTGAACGCCTTCGCACTGGAGATCTGGATCTCCTTGGAGAACCATCAAGCCGATGGTCTCAAAGCCCCCATAGTCAGTGGTCTTTGATTAGGTCTTGGCTGCATCTTCCAATGACGGATGCTTTCTAGCCATCTTGGAGACATACCTGCAGGTGGTGTTTTACGCACCGGAGAGCACTCTGGGGAAACCTGCACAATCTGCATTCCCAATGAAGAAGAAGAAGCAGATGAGGAAGCACTCCCAACTGAATGTGGAGACCCAGAAGCTGGAGCCTGCACCTCTCTGGGGACCACCTGTCTTTTTCCTGACGCTGACTTCCTTGACATCGAGTCACAATGAGCCACCACTAAAGAATCTTGGTATGGAGAGGCTCCGACCACTGGAGATCTGTTTACCGATGTCCTTGACTGCAGGTCGTGTGAAGCAGACCTTGAAGGGTCATCCAACACTCTCAACGCTGATTCAGACCTCGACAAAGACCTATGAGAGGTCCGAGAGGCTGATCTATAATGTCTCGACGTCGACCGTGAGACAAGCAGCGGAGACCTCGACGTCGACTTCCTCGACGTCGGACATTTTCTCGACACCGACTGGCCCCTTTCTAGCCTCGAGCCCGAGGCATGCCTCGACGTCGACCCATGTCTCGACGGCGATCTGGATCGTCTTCTCTTTTCAGGTCTCGACGTCGTACCTTCATCTCTCGACGTCGATCTGAACTTTTCTCTTGACGACGATCGCTCTCTCTCTCTAGACGTCGAACGCCTTGCTCTCGACGTCGTCCTCACAGCAATCGACACCAGATGTCTCGACGTTGATACACTTCTCGACGGCGACCTCGATCTCCGCTTTGACGCCGACTTATGCCTCACCGGCGATGTCTTCGACGTAGATGCAGCTTTCTCTGGTCTCGACGTCGACGGTGATCTTGATTTCGACGCCGCACCTACTTTTTTCGACATCGACGCTTCCTGATGTCGTTTTTTCTTGCTTTTACCTTCAGGAGAAGCAGATCTTCTACGTTTTGAATGAGAAGGGGACCTTCCAGAAGACAAAACACTCTTTGCCCCTTTCTCACGACGTCCTTCTCTCTCCATAAGCCCAAATAGCCGAACCTTTTCTCTTTCTTTCAAAGGTCTGCTAGAAAGCTTGAGGCAATGGTAAAAATTTTCCACATCATGTGTGGAAGGAAGACAAACCACACAAACAGAGTGAGGATCTGTTTTGGACATCTTCCCACAGGAAGGACACATAGAATAAAGGTGGCATAACTGACCAACATTTTTCTAAAAAATTAGTCAGAAAAGGTAGAAAAACACCACCAAAAGCCAATACTGTCAAAAAAGACAGGAAAAAAACAAATTCGGACTGAAAAACAGTCAAATTCAGCCGAGCTCAAGTTCCAGGTTCCTCACAGAACAAGCCGGAAAAAAGAACTGACCTAACTGTCACCTGTGGTGCATGATGGGAACAGAGTTCCCCTGGAGGCCTTAAAGGCAAAGTGTTCAGATTCTCTGATGCCTTAAAGGCGAGGTGTCAGTCTGATTTTCTATACAGGGATAGTTTTTCTGTATGCAGCCTTCTTAGGCTAATTGCCTTTTATTACAAATTCTTTGATGAAAATAAAGGTTTTCTGCTGATTATGGATTGCTTTTGAGGCTCATGCCTTTTATTGCATTATTTATATGATTTATTTTCATACTGCAGAAAATATGTAATTATGGCTTTATTAGCCTATGGGTTATGTTGGGCTGCATTTTATTGGTTATACATATATATGTGTATAATTTGTTTAGTACTATGTACTACTATTATATGTATTTACACATATATATATATATATATATATATATATATATATATATGATGAAGCAAAGCTTCGCATATTTTGCGACTTGCCGTATTCATGAACCTCGTCTATGTGTAACAAGGTAATAATGTGTACGTTTTACTAACGTTTCCTTTATGTTTAAACAAGGTTCCTTGACGCTTGCATATGTGTTTTACTAAATAATTTACTCGAGTCATTTAATATGGCCGCCGCTTGTATTTAGTTACTGCGCATGCGTCAGCCACACTCACGTGTCCTGACGTGTCTGCAGAGTTGGAGGGAAATTTATGCGCATGCGTAATACATAGCTTTGCCAATAATGTGGTACTGCTCGTGCCACTGCTCTTGTATCTGTTTATATGTAGCTAACATTTAGACTGCATAAGTATATTTCTTAGTGATAAGTTGAAAGTACAAACTCTGTGATGTGTTTTCATAACGTTATTTCTATGTATTAATTTGTTCTCGCTTACTTTTCATGTACCGCGGGAAATGGGGGTCTGACTGAAACAAATGCCATCTTGGAGGGCTTTTCTGCGCATGCTCCACTGTCTGGGGAACTGACATCCTTGGCTGATGGAACTTGGCCAGCTGGCAGGGATGAGCAAGATGCTCCTGAGAACTGACCTGCAAACCCAGCAAAATGGAGTCATGTGTCCCTATTCAGCAACAATGTACATTTATCATTGTATTTCTCTGCAGTTTCTCATGGGAACCCCAATCTTGCTAGGCGGTACCCAGAGATGTAAATTAGGCATCCAAAAAGTGTGTTGTGATTGGTGTGTTACCCAAATCCTACCTTAGGACCAATCCAAATTGAGGGATTCTGACACTTTGCAACATTGGGGGGTGGTACACTGACCCAAAAGAGTATATCTACCCTGGGTTCACCTAGGGAATTGTCCGACTTGTCTGGTTTAGCTGACCTGTCACTGACCCATCGTACTCAATAGGTGACTGAAGATACAGAGCGCTGCGGAGCACTCTGTCCGAAATTGACCATAGACTAAGGTTTTACTGAACCTTAAAGTGCTGCCGAAGCACTTTGCTGGGAGTTCGCTGACCCAATCGGGGTCTTGATCGATAGCTGCAGAGAGGGTGGAGCGCAGGCGTTGCTTCCAAACTGCGGGTGCGGTCCTGTCCTGAGCAGTCCTGTCCTGAGGGTTTGCTGTCCTGTCCTGAGGTCCTGTCCTGATTCCTAATCTGAGGGTATCCTGTCCTGTCCTGGGTGTCCATTCTGCACCTGCTGTCCTTTGAGGGGTATCCTTCCTTGAGGGTTTCCTGTCCTTAACTGACCCGTGGCCAGGGTTTGGTTTCCACACCAGTCTAGGTAAATACTGCTCTAAATTCTTTTAACTTGCACCTTTCTATATTTCTGACTTTTGCTTCAATAAAGAGACACCTTTGCATATGTTGATTTTTCCATGCTTTTGCCGCAACTATTAAAACGAAAAGTCATTTGCATATTTCTTGATATGTTCCCATGTTACCCTACCTTTTAGAAATCATATTTTGCATTGCAGTTTGTTATTTCCTGATATGGTCTAGAACGGCCTTACTTAAATTGTCTAAAGAGTTTTTGCCTTGAATGCATAGCATTTTCCCTTTGCATCTCATATTTGCATTTAAATGATTACCCTGACTTTATTTCTCTATAGTTATGTACTTTTCATTATCTTGGTTATTGATTGCCTTATTCTTGTAAGTTTGATGCTTGATGAAAACGAACTTTAGATAAAGCTTTTAAAACTTCCAGTTGTCCGTGGTCATTTTACAACAGTATTGAATGTCATTTGAATTTGCATTTGCTGCCTTTCCTTTTACAGCTAGGCCCCTGATCCGTTGAGGTCATAGGTACCCGTGTCGGTGGATGGTAAGTCGGGTACACTGAGTAATAACAGTAGGGAACACACACAAATTGGTAGCAGCCCGTGAAGTCGCCCTGTCAATGAATATAGTGAATTGAAAGTATATGGGCCCTGAAGCCGGAAACGGCGAAATCATTGGCTGGGTGACCTCGCGCGCTCTATCATATATATTATATGTTCCAGGTTCCCGCTCATGGGCAGAGATTATTCAGTGCTTATGACTGTTAATGAGTATCCCCTGGAAGAGAATAATTACTTTCCTAGAAGATGAGATTTTTGTGTGTGTTTTGCACATCATCCGAAAAAGCAGACTTATTTTTGTTTAAGAGGAAGGCGCATCACCGAAATGAAGTCGGAGAGTAATGCGATGTGAAATGAGAAGGGCAAGCTTATTGATAAAATGTGTGTATCTTGGGGCATGTTCAGTCAGGGAGGCTATAATGAGATTTCAGTGTTTCTTGCACTAACACGGATGAATAAATAGTGTAACCGTTAAAAGTGAAATACAAGGGAGAAATGATGAATGATCAGGAAAGTCTGATGCAGAATTAGAGTCTCCAAGTAATTCCTCATTTCCTCTGGGTTCAACTCGCAATCGTGCGGTCTCCCTCATGAGTAATTGATATCCTGGGTGCTGTTGGTAACTTGGGGTCAGGTGGATAGTGTGAGGAATAGGAAAGCACTCTGAATCGGGCTATAAACTGGAGTGTGGAATTTTATGATATCTAATTGTCCGAGGGACAGAATTCTTCAGTAATCTACTTGTACTGTAAACCAAATCTACTTATGCCTTTTGGTGCCATACAGCCAGGTTACAAATTACGGCACCATTACCACTACAACAGATCTCTTATAATACTAAGGCTCATTCTGCATCAGGGACTGGATTCTCACAAGGCTGTGATTTTGGCATCTTTCTGCAAATCTACATATAGGGACGGGAAGCAGTAATTCCAAGGTTGGAAAGCACTGGTAATATGTGTAAACTCACAGTTACATGTTGATAGTATTCACCAACTGCTCTAAAAAAAAGTGGAGTAAGGAAAATGAATTTGTAATCACCCAACAGGTTATTGCATGAGTAAATATGCATATGTATACAGGCTCATGTGAAAATGATAATTGCAAAAACCTTCTAGGGGTACGGTTATATGGAAAGACCTGCAAGTCCACTTTTGTAACTTTCTTTAATAACTGGCTGCCCAATTTAATTTCATATTGCCCAAAATGGTGTTACACCAATTCTCCATAATCTTTTTTTTTCTTTTTTAAATATTAGCATGCATCAAACATGTTTTACTACATAACTCCTCAGAGAAATCAATTGTATTAAAAGTCACACACTAGTCTAACATTTTGTTTAAGTTGCAAAGCGTACACATAGCAAGAGGAACGATTTATTTGCGGACGTTGATTAGGAAAAAATAGTGTAGAATCACAGGCTCATCCAGATGGATGTCAGTAGGAACTTTAGACATGCCATTTGGGATGCTCCTTAAAATGACTTTGACTGAGTAAAGCAGAGAAAGTGTTCTTTCACAGTAAAGGCTTGCATCTTTCCTGGCCGATGTAAGCGCCAGGTGGAGTGCCATCTTCCGAGAGAAACTTTAAATGCACTTTGTGAATCGTCTAAAAAGGAAGCAGTTTTCTCAAGACAGTGTAGAACTCCCAGGGCACCGGAGGACGCCGTACAAGAGGAAAGGGTATGTCCATTCATGAACTGCTTTAGGATTCACTGTGAGACTAGTGAGAAGTGTCTTCTGTTATTTTAAAATGTGATATTACTGCTAGATGGACCTGTACTGATGAGTATTTAAAACCATATTTGGCTACGTCCTGCAACTGTGGAAGTATTTGGGGGGGATTGTAGGAGCACTTGGTGGAATCCTTTGCACCGGGCACAGAAATGCTTACACTTGTCATTATGGGTCTGTGTGGTTACTGGCACATGTGTCTGAACTAGGATGTTCCTGCATTCCACTGGATGATCCAAAAGACTAAACCGAAGTTGCCACATACCATGCTTTCAGACTTAGCAACTTGAGGTTGTGGAGGAGCATTTTCAATGTAAGTGTGGATAGTCTCAGGAACTTGTACCACGCTGGAGCAATGAGGATTGGGGTACAGCAAACAGTCTAAGCCTTCCTCTGTACTGTTGGGATCAGGGTAAACAGAGGAAAAGTACATGCAAACACATTGAACAATTTGATCGAAAAAGTACTGCCATTGGTTCCTAGCTGCCTAAACTTACTGGAGTAGCACCAGCATTTTTTAGTTGCTTCCACCGAAAAACAAGTCCAATGTGAGATGACCACACTTAACAGAAGATAAAGTCAACTTGATGCAAATGCCGTTCCTACTTGCGGCAGTCTGATATTGTTCAACTGAGTGAGTCTGCCTGATCGTTCTGTTGTCCTGATAGGTGCTCCACGGCGATGTCAACTTGATGGGAGAGCCCAGTCCCACAGCAGATACTTCTCTTCTGAACGAGCCAGGACCTTGTTCCTTCGTGCCTGGCAATCTAAAACATTGATCTTGTGATGTATTTCCTGATAAGGACCTCTTGACCTGCCAATTTTAGGAGAAGCAACTGTTCCTAGTAAGGCACAGTCTTAATGGATGTAGCTCCAGGATATTGATGTGGAGTACTTTTTCATCATCTGACAAGAGGCCTCCGATTGACAGTTTCTGCATGTGAGCTCTGCAGCCCTCCTGAGATCGATCCATCATTAGCAGTGTCTGCTTCAGCTATCTTCTGACTTGGACTGCATCATCCTGTGAGACGTCTATTTGCTTCCATTAATTTTCTAGTTCTTGTTAAACGTGTCTCATTCGCATCTTGCAAAAGGCTATAATGTGCAGGCTGACGTCAGGCCCAGCAGAGATTTGTATTGCCTGACCGTGACTAACTGCTTGGAATAGTGGGTCGTCACAACAGCTTGAAGCTTCATCGTTCTGTCTGTCAAGAGGAAAGCCTTTCCCAAATGCATGTTGAATAAGTTAGCTACCTTCAGTAACACCTTATCTGGTAGAGACAGGATCTAGAGGCAAATCGCTTATCTTAGAATTATCCCAAGGTGGCAGACTGGATATGGAAATTTTCACAGATGTACCTCTGTGCAACAGAAGAGGGCATTGAGCAACATCGTCCTGCAGCTGTGGCATCGATGGAGTCCATATAAGCCCTCCCCTGATGCTCCGATGTCAGTTTGTTCTGTGACTATTTTTACGCCTACAACATGGAGTCGCTTTTAGAACCCAACTATGTAAAAAGGGTGCCAAAAAAGAGATATCTCTGTACAAAACAATTGCGAAGTCCTACAGAAAGGCATTAGAATGCCAAGAAGGCTATCTAGTAGGTAACAGGACCAGCAGTTCGCAGAGCTGGGAGGATGGGTGGTTCGTTAGGAAATCTGTGGCTAGATCCTGTCTCTCCCAGATAAAAAGTTCCCAAAGGTAATTTATTCATCTGATAGACACATCTAGCAGATTCCTTATCTTAGACTTAGATACCAAAGCAACACTATCCCTGGAGGTGGGTCTGCAAACTGAACTTACATAAGATCCCTGTATAGGATCAGCCGATCCATAATGAGAAAGTGACCCGGCGGACTTAAAAATTATAGGTGAAACAAAGAAGATGCTCCACCAGAAGGACTATGGGAAGCCCGTAGGGAGCTGAAGTCTACAAGACCTTGTGGAACATGTGGACAACATTACCCACAGCAGAAGGATAAGAAAGTGTTGGAGAAAAAACTTTATAGAAACTATTATACTACGTAGCCCTGCCGATGATATTGAACCCCTGACTGGACAACGCTAAAGGACCAAGGCTAAGAGCCCATACCACAGAATTAAAGCTCCAGCTCCTGGTCATGGAAACTACCAATGTGAACAACAGAGAAAAGAGAATCTCAGCACAAAAGAGAGAGAGACATATATATGTGTCTTAAACAAAGACCCGAAAGCTTCAAGAGCAGCCCAGGAAAAGAGGCTGAATGCCTCGAAACGCATCGGCAAAGAGAATGCTTATCTGAGGATTGGGGCAAGTCAAAAAAGGGGTACTGAAGGGTGGGCACAGTGTTGAGTGCACTCTTGAAGCTTTCGGGCATTTTTTAAATATATATATATATATATATATATATATATTCACTGAAAAAAACATAGGTTATAGACTATATATAGTTAGGAATTAGCATTTAAAAAACCTTATTTTACTCACACAAAACCATTGAAATTCCATATATAGTTAGTTGCACTAACTATATATCGCGCATCAGCAATCCACTGCTGATGATGTCACATATTACATCATTCATGACATGGTCAGTGACATCACTGATGACATCACTGATGACATCTCAAATGACATCACTGATGACATCACTGATGACAACATCCAGTGACTGTATGTTTCTGTAAAGTTAAAATATGTTATACATATTGAAGAATGAGTAGATGTATAAGTGTCTGAATGAAGGTTTTAGTAGGTGCATGGTTGACTGTATGAGTGAGTGATTAAATGCGTCTTACTGAATGCATAGGTTAGTGACTAAACTGTGTGAAAGTTTGCATCAGTATGTCTGTTGTTGTGCAAGCTGCTGCATGTGTTGATCAGTAGCTATATGAGTGGCTATATGGGTTATTGATTGGTTGCCCAAGTATTTGTATGGGAGACTGAGTGTGTGTGTGGCTGGTTGGGAGGTGTGTGACTCTGTGCAGATCAATGTTTACTTGTATCAGTGATTGTATAAGAGAGTAAGTATGTGTTAGTATATGTTTGAAAATGTAAGGTGCTCTATGTTTAACTGTATAGATTAGAAAATGGAGGTGTGATTGATTCTTTGCATGACTGACTAGGTGTGTGAGTAACTCCATGGATGAGCAACAGAGTGTAAATGTCTGTATAGGTGTATGAGTGCATATGATAGTGTTGTAAAGATGAGTGATTGTATGTATGAATGATTGTATGGGTGAATGAGTGAATGTGTGTGTAGACGTAGGAATCAGTGAGTGCGTATGTAGTAACTAGTATTGGTGTGTCAATGGTTTCAAAAATTATACTCTGTATTTAACACTGGTTGTAACAGAGGTTATATTAAAATGTGAGGAGATGCATTGTATTGTCACATGAATGATATCATCAGTGATGTGGTCATTGATGTCAAATGAGATGTCATCAGTGATGTCATCAGTGATGTCATTTGAGATGTCATCAGTGATGTCATCAGTGATGTCACTGACCATGTCATGAATGATGTAATATGTGACATCAGCAGTGGATTGCGGATGCGCGATATATAGTTAGTGCAACTAACTATATATGGAATTTCAATGGTTTTGTGTGAGTAAAATAAGGTTTTTTAAATGCTAATTCCTAACTATATATAGTCTATAACCTATGGTTTTTCAGTTAATTTCAATGGTTTTTTAATAGCAAATATCAAAAGCTTTAAAATGTCAAGTACGTGGTAGGTAAAAACATGTTCGTGTTTATGCACGCTGATGTGCTTTGAACGCTGCCACCCCCCCCTCTTTTCTTTTAGGAGTATTCTCTCTTTGCAGATAGTGAAGGGTAGGTAACGCAGGCCTTTGCCCCCGTTGTAATCCGTCGTGCCTGCTTCCCTCTCCATTTGATTGATTGTTATCCAAGCATTTCCTGTTTTGGAATTGGTTCTCTTTGGTTCATTCTCTATTTATAAACAAGCACAGAGTCGCAATACTCTGTTTAGTCTTTGCAGATAGTGAAAAATCGTTAGAAAAAACAAAAGGAATCAAGCAAAATCAGTAGACCACTGATGGGATCTCTTTTTGACCTCGCTAAAATAGAAACATTAGGAACAACCCCTCATGAGAAATATGAAACTAGTGAGAGGAACCGAGCTCGACGCCATGATGGCTGCAAGACAGCTCGGCTCCGCCGCCCACCCCGCCCAAAATAACGACAAACCCTATGCAAATATTATACATATATACAACACACCAGCAAAGTAACAGGGTAAAACGTTTTATTAAATAACTATTTACATGGCAGCCTGCTGCAACATCGATCCAAATGCATGCCGCCTCTCCCGGTATTTCTCCCCAACTACTCTGCGGCCTACGAGATGGAGAGGCCGGGGCGTTGACTAGGCGGTTTTCCAGCCGCAACCACAGCGCCAATGTTCGCGGGTGACGGAGGGGAGCCTTGCCGGTGAGACCACTGATCTGAAGAACCGCTGCCTGCGGTGCCTCCCTGAGCCGCTTGACGGAGGCCCCCGAGGGGCGGTGTGGTGGCGCGGACTCGGAGGGGACGCTTGGCTCCTGCCCCCTCCCCAAGTCTTGTTGCCCTGGTGTGGCCTGAGATCGCCCCCGACATAAGCGGCCGGCTCCCGGGGTCAGGCGGAACTTTTTGCCTTTTGGTGACTCTTCCATTCTGGACCTTGTCCCACAATCCGTTTGACCTGAAGACACGTCCTGCGGTGCCCTGGTCCGACCATCACATATACCTGCGCCAGGAGACGGCGTGGGTTGCACTGGAAGGGAGAGGCGGCGCGAACGAGCCTCCCCCACCTCCCCAGGTGGAGGTTTCTCAGCTGCACCCCAGCGCTTCACTCGACATAGGCGGCCGGCTCCCGGGGTCCGGCGGAACTTTTAGCCTTTTGGTGACTCTTCCATTCTGGACCTTGTCCCACAATCCGTTTGACCTGAAGATACGTCCTGCGGTGCCCTGGTCCGACCATCACATATACCTGCGCCAGGAGACGGCGTGGGGTGCACTGGAAGGGAGAGGCGGCGCGAACGAGCCTCCCCCACCTCCCCAGGTGGAGGTTTCTCAGCTGCACCCCAGCGTTTCACTCGGCCAGCTGAATTGCGCCCGCTCTTGCGGCACAGTGCCTCGCTCGGCCAGCTGATTTGCGCCTCCTCTTGCTATTACATCGTCTCACCCGCCATCCGGCTGAATTGCACCCACTCTTGCGGTACAGCGACAGGCGGCTGCCACGGAGCTCACGAAATGGCGGTCGGCTCCACAGACTTGGGCCTGGCCTGCAAGGATGGCTCTGGGCAACCCTGGAACTCGGACGCTTGACTGCTAGGGCATGGGCCCCATTCCCAAAAGCGTCCCCTCAGCCTTGAAGATTCTACAAGAGTCACCGGGGCCTCCGACTCCCGCAGACTTCCGGTGGGGAGCGACTGCCATGATTGCTCGCGGAATGGCCATGACGTAGCCACGGGGTGCTCTCATGCTGACGCCAGCTTCAGTCTGAAACATCCAGAAACACTGTAGTATCGCGTTGTCGCGTAATGCGTCATATGACGCGCCGCGTTAGCGCATCCGGTGCGCGAAGCGAGGCGCGAAGCACAGCTTCCCGGAAGCGATCCGGGGCGCGGCGCGAAGCGCGTAACGTAAGCATAACAGGTCATGTGACTTGTTAATAAAACTTTTCATTGGTTCATTTCACTTTTGGTTTCCTAATGATGTAAGGCTAGGTCATGTGACCTAAAAGTAACACTTTTCATTGGTTTAGAACTAAACCACACCTCCTCAGGTGGTGGTTGAGCAAGAGGTGCCCCCCCTCCCCACCTTCATGTTGCCTGATTCGGCCAGCTCAATCGATCGAGCATGAGACTCTTATGATCTGAAGAACCGCTGCCTGCGGTGCCTCACAGAACCGCTTGACGGAGGCCCCCGAGGGGCGGTGTGGTGGCGCGGACTGGGAGGGGGCGCTTGGCTCCTGCCCCGTCCCCAAGTCTCGCTCGGCCAGCTGAGTTCCGACCACTCTTGCGGCCTACGACATGGAGAGGCCGAGGCGTTGACTAGGCGGGACCTCCGGCCGCAACCACAGCGCCAACGATCGCTGCTGACGGAGGGGAGCCTTGCCGGTGAGAGCCACTGATCTGAAGAACCGCTGCCTGCGGTGCCTCCATGATCCGCTAGACGGAGGCCCACGAGGGGCGGTGTGGTGGCGCGGGCTGAGAAGGGTCGCTTGGCTCCTGCGCCCTCCCCAAGTCTCGCTCGGCCAGCTGAGTTTCGCCCACTCTTGCGACCTACGACATGGAGAGGCCGGGGCGTTGACTAGGCGGGTCCTCCGGCCGCAACCACAGCGCCAACGATCGCTGCTGACGGAGGGGAGCCTTGCCGGTGAGAGCCACTGATCTGAAGAACCGCTGCCTGCGGTGCCTCCCTGAACAGCTTAACGGAGGCCCCAGAGGGACGGTGTGGTAGCGCGGACTGGGATTGGGCGCTTGGCTCCTGCGCCCTCCCCAAGTCTCGCTCGGCCAGCTGAGTTTCGCCCACTCTTGCGGCCTACGACATGGAGAGACCGGGGCGTTATGGATCAGTATGAGCAAATATACACTTGGGGATTCACAAGCAACAACAAGCCTTTGTATTTGTGGCTCAAAATCAAAAACAGTGACAGAGAACAGAAGCGAACTAAGCACTCAGGGGCTACGTTTAAACGTAACATCATCTCCCCAGAGGTACATCACCTTACACAGACATGCACTCTGATCTCCTTGGCCTCAGTCAAGCATCAATAGTAAGATTTTCATAGGTGAGTGTAGGTTCATGGTTTTCCATCCACAGACTAAAAGCCTGGAGTGGGAGTGAAAAAACCATAACTAGGTAAGAAGGAAGACAGAGGCTGTAGGAAGGACTCTGGATATGGTATGTTGCTTGGTCCCTGAGATGCTTCGATGTCACTGCCTTGCACAAATGGCATAAATCCTGGATGTTGGGTCCCGGGGTCCGGCGGAACTTTTTGTCTTTTGGTGGCTCTTCTATTCTGCACCTTGTCCCACAATCCATTTGACCTGAAGACACGTCCTGGTCCCTGAATGTGTGCAGGGGGACGGTATTGATTAGATCAAGATGGCGGCTTCACACAAAGCTGACTCAAGTGTTGCTGCTGATGCTATACAGACAAAAACTGGTTTTCAGTTTGTACATTCTTCGGGATTTTTCCATCCAAGGCTGGTTGAGAGTTTATAGAACGATGGCTTTAGATTTTCAACATACTACTCTTCAACATTCTTCATAAATGTAACTTCCGGGGTCAGGCGGAACTTTTTGCCTTTTGGTGGCTCTTCTATTCTGCACCTTGTCCCACAATCCGTTTGACCTGAAGACACGTCCTGCGGTGCCCTGGCAATGTGGCCTGGCCCCTGAATGTGTGTAGGGGGACGGTATTCCTCGCTCAGCCAGCAGAGTTGCGCCCACTCTTGCGACCTACGACATGGAGAAGTCAGGGCGTTGACTAGGCGGGGCTTCCGGCCGCAACCACAGCGCCAACGATCGCTGCTAACGGAGGGGAGCCTTGCCGGTGAGAGCCACTGATCTGAAGAACCGCTGCCTGCGGTGCCTCCATGAGCCGCTAGATGGAGGCCCACGAGGGGCGGTGTGGTGGCGCGGACTGAGAAGGGTCGCTTGGCTCCTGCGCCCTCTCCAAGTCTTGTTGCCCTGGTGTGGCCTGAGATCGCCCGACATAGGCGGCCGGCTCCCCGGGTCCGGCGGGACTTTTAGCCTTTGGTGACTCTTGTCTTCTAGAACCTTGTCCCACAATCCGTTTGACCTGAAGACACGTCCTGCGGTGCCCTCGCAATGCGGCCTGGTCCCTGAATGTGTGCAGGGGGACGGTATTGATTGCATCAAGATGGCGGCTTCACACAAAGCTAACTCAAGTGTTGCTGCTGAAGCTATGCAGACAAAAACTGGTTTTCAGTTTGTACATTCTTCAGGCTTTTTCTTCATAAATGTAACAATGTGAGACTCACTAGGAGAACGCCCGTTTATCTTTCCTTTCAAAATGCTGCCAACAATATTTTCTGAATGGAAGACACCATCTTGTAGCATAAAGGGCTGCGTCAAGGGTGGTATTGCCCAGAATGTCTTGTTTTCTAGTGCTCGAAGCCAGAACTGCCGAAAGGGATTCTGGTCCTGCCGCTACTTATTGGACACATTGAACTATACTCTGGTCCTGCCTGACCTCGACCAAAATGGCGCCAGTATGGGAGCGAATTGCAACTCCTTATGATGTTCTAGTTACTTAGCCTTGACGTTATGGGGGATGTATGCGGTCTTTATGCACATTGCGGGCGGGGAAGGGTACTGACTAGGAATACGGACAACCCTATTGATGTAGATTTTTCATTATTGATTATTGTATTAATAAAGCTTTGAAGTAATGTTACCCATGATACTCACCCATGGTATGCGTATTGACGATTTTATTGTAACTGATCCTGTTATACTTTCAATTAAAAAATCAACCTTCACTGATCCTGCAACCGTTTGTCACGTTTATTTTTTTCAATTAAATGGCTCGCTTGTTACATACTCCTATACCCCTGGCTTTTGAAAGACACCATCTTGTAGAATAAAGGGCTGCGTCAAGGATGGTATTGCCCAGAATGTCTTGTTTTCTAGTGCTCGTAATGACGAAGCCAGAACTGCCGAAAGGGATTCTGGTCCTGCCGCTACTTATTGGAGACATTGAACTATACTCTGGACCTGCCTGGCCTCGACCAAAATGGTGCCAGTATGGGAGCGACTTGCAACTCCTTATGACGTTCTAGTTACTTAGCCTTGACGTTATGGGGGATGTATGCGGACGGAGAAGGGTACTGACTAGGAATACGGACAACCCTATATACTTTCAATTATAAAATCAACCTTCACTGATCCTGCAACCGTTTGTCACGTTTACTTTTTTCAATGAAATGGCTCGCTTGTTACATACTCCTATACTCCTGGCTTTTGACCCTTTCCTACACGCGGTCTGTACTACCGTCCACGGGCGATCTATGTAATGAACAGACTACCATTGCCGAAACACAAGGGACTGCATCTCAGAAAGATAAGTCAAGTACGTGGTAGATAAAAACATTTTCGTGTTTATGCACGCTGATGTGCTTTGAACGCTGCCCCCCCCATCATTTAGATTACCACCGCCCATTGCACAAAAGCGTACCGGGCGCTCCCCACGCAAAGGGGCCCTTTTAAAGCCTCCACATCAAACCTAGGGGGTCAGGGAGGATCTACTATACCCCCTTATGGTCATTTCCCCCCTTGTTTTGGCCTCCTCTTGTCTCTCGATCCTACCGAGAGACAAGATGGCGGCCGCTCCGGACTGTTTAGAATGTTGACAGACACCGGAGAGCCAATCAGCTTCGCTTCGCGAAGTTCCGTTACGCGACAATTACGCGAACCGGAGCGCTACCCAGAGCGCTGTTACAGATATATATATTTTTTTTAACGTTAATTTATCAAAATCCACTGGAGCACATATATTGAGACCTAGCAAAGGCACATCGGGCTACCAGTCCCTACAATTTTGCCAAGTTTTGTGCAAATCCATTCAGCCGTTCGAGCTAAAAGTGAGGCCAACCGCCCTATGGAAATTAACATGGGAAAAACGCGTTTTGGGACCCCCCTTTTTTCTCGCCCCCCCCCCCTTGACGAAACCCCCCCAAATTTTCAGGGGCTGCTCAGAAACAAAATGTTCAATTTTCCTGAAAATTTCAGCCAATTCCGTCCACAAACGCCAAAGTTATTAGACATAGAATTTTCAAAAATCCCACAGAGAAAAAATCCTAACTATATATACCTACGTCGCCAGTAGGTAATATATATATATATATATATATATATATATATATATATATATATATATATATATATTATTCACTGAAAAAAACATGGTTTCACACCAGTTATAGTTAGCTGGAAATTTTACTCGCATAAAACCATTGAAATTTCCACGTTATAGTTAGTTGGACTCACTATAACTTGCGCGTGCAATGCACTGCTGATGACGTCACATATTACATCACTCATGACATGGTCAGTGACATCACTCATGACATCACTGATGACACCATCCTTGTGATACAGTGACAGACCTCCTTTCACTGTAATGTAACCCTTAAAACACATATTCAAAAACAGAAACTAAAATTTTCAAAAAAACGGAGATACCCATACCAGTTACAACAACCAATTCAATAATTCCACAATCTATATACACATCCATTCATTCACCAACAGTTCTATATAATCACTCATACGTATACTCACTCATCATATGTAGTGATACACCTATACATCCTGTTACACACCGACAGTCATCCAAAAGATACTCTCACACATACTCACACATGCAAATAAACTATTGAACATCCATTTATTTGCATATACAGCTATACACACACTACCACCTTACTTCTAAGGAACCTTACACATACTTACTCTCTTAAACAATCACTTATAGAAACACATACTTATTTAAACAGGAACTCTTACAATCCCTTACTCTCACATATACTCACTTATATACATTAATATTCACATATAGTACATTAAAACATATGTAGTTACTGATAAAGACACTAGTGAGACAGTCATTCAGTCAGTAACACACACATATACACAGTCATCCACCCATACAGTCCTGCACATATGCTGTCTTCAAAACACATACAAACAGAGTCAGTCACTCATGCATCTATGTTCTAAGTAATACCCCCACCAAACATATAGACACTCATATTGATATTAAAAAAACATCTAATAACCCATATACATACACATGTAGCTACTCACCAACCCATGCAGCCACTTATACACAAAGTGAAATACTAATCCTTATATTTAAATATTTAAACATTACTCACTAATATATGTATACACTAAGATACACTTAATAAGCCAGTGAACCAATCAATTTAAAAAAAAAAAAACATCCATGTAAACCCTTATTTAAACATTTATTCTTCCATCAACTTTTACATATACATATATACCACATATTTATTTCTCGGAAAGACACACATTCACTGGATGGTGTCATCAGTGATGTCATGAGTGATGTCACTGACCATGTCATGAGTGATGTAATATGTGACGTCATCAGCAGTGCATTGCACGCGCAAGTTATAGTGAGTCCAACTAACTATAACGTGGGAATTTCAATGGTTTTATGCGAGTAAAATTTCCAGCTAACTATAACTGGTGTGAAACCTATGGTTTTTTCAGTGAATTTAATAGGTTTTTTAAATGCTAATTCCTAACTATAACTGGTGTGAAACCTATGGTTTTTTCAGTGAATTTAATAGGTTTTTTAAATGCTAATTCCTAACTATAACTGGTGTGAAACCTATGGTTTTTTCAGTGAATTTCAAAGGTTTTTTAAAAATTTAATATTTTTTATAACTAATTTTAGATTGTATAATTATGTAATATTTTTTTTTTTTGCCATGGAGCGCTCCCGGGGCGCGTACCGGTGAACGCACGGGTAAGGGCAATGCCACGGCGCCACCCGGGGCGCGTATCGGTGAGCATCCCATTAGCGCTATTCTCGCGAACGAAAACAACATCGTGACATTTTGCGTAACCGCGTGATGCGTCATATGACGCACTGCGTAAGCGCACCCGGAAGCACGCCAGCGTATACGATCGCGCAACGTCCTGACGCGCTTACGCTACGCGCCCCGGGGCGCGTAGCGTAAGCGCGTCGGGTCATGTGATCTGAAAATAACACTTTTCATTGGTGCAGATCAGTTTTGGTTTCCAAATGATGAAAGCCTGGATCATGTGACTTGAAAATAACACTTTTCATTGGTCCAGAACAGTTTTGTTTTCCAAATGATGAAAGCTCCCACCTTTTTTTCTTATTCTGACTTTGTCCTTTGACTGAGGAAGACCTGTTTGGAGTTCTGTCCCTAATCTTTTCTACTTTAAAATGGCTACAGTAGCAGCAGCAGCTGGAGCATCTGCCCCACCACCACCACCATCAAAAAGACCACCAGAAGATTACATTGGTGGTCAAGAGGAAGAGGAGGAGGATGATGAAGAGGAGGAACAGACAAGGCATGTCCTGCCTGAAGATAAACAGCCCTACAAACCAAAAGAGCACTTTATATGGGAGTTCTACAAAATCCCAAGGGGTTTTAAAAAAGTCAACGCTGCAAAGGTGACTTGTCTGATTTGTGGTGCTGAGCTGTCCAGGGGGAACCCTAACAAAAAATATTCCTCCGGGAATCATACCATGATTCGCCACATGATGCGTTTGCATCCAAACAACTATTCTAATGCAGAGTTAAGGGACCTCTACAGTAAGCTACCCCCATCAACATCCAGACCCTCAACATCCAAACAACCCACTCCATCGGGTCCGGGGGCAAGAGACACAATGCCTACCATTCAACCCAAGTTTGCCGATGTTAAAATCGTGTGCAAATATTGTGGAAATACACTTTGCTATGGTGAGCAAAGTATAGAACTTATCATCGTTGCTGGTGATAACCATAAGTGCCCAAAAAAACCCTAATTTTTCCTGTTTTTTTTTTTGCTCCAGTTGAGCCATTTACAATTCCCTGTCTTTTGTTTCTCCCCATAAAAAATACAAAAAAATATAAAACTGTTCAGAAAAGCCAAAAAAAGTAAAAATTGTTCAAAAAAACAATAAAAAAAATATAAAACAAAAAGAATAAAAAAAACAGTTCTTTTTAGAACTACCTTTAATTTATAAAAATAAACCTATATTTTTAAAGAATCTCTGTCAATCTTTTTTCTGCAGGGTACGCGTACCGGTACGTGCACCGGGGCGCGCACCAAAAAAATAACCACAAAAAAAAATAAAGAAAAAGTGAGCATGAGGGAAGAACACAGAAAGAGTAATGTTAGGAGAAAAAGAGCTAGAGGAAGCAACACAGAGGGATTGTTTATTACATAGTAAAAAACAGAGAAGGTGTAATAGGGTGTAATTGAAAAAAGGAAAATGAATAAGGGAGCAAAACAAGGGAAGAGAGAGGAAGAAAACTAAAGTAGAGGTACTGGTAGAATGTGAGTGGGTGTTGAAAGTAAAAGGAAGGACAGTAAAGAATGGGGAATGAGGGGTAGTGACGAAACCGGAATAAATGAACAACGGTGAGGGAGGGTGAGAAAAGAGCAGTGAGTGTAAGTAAAGAGAGGTGAAAGAGGGTGGATAAAAGTGAATAAGGGTAAGACATGGGGAGTGACAGAGAGAAAAGAGAGAGAGAGTAAAGGAAGGAGTGACTGAAAGGGACTGAGTGAAGCAGCAAAGAAAGGTAAGTGAGGGAGTGTGGGTGAGTTATAGGGAGTCAGTGGGTGTAGGTGGGGGTGTGGGGGTGTAGGGTGTGTGTGTGTGTGGGTGTGGATGTGTGGGGTGTTTGGGTGTGGGTGGAGGTGTGGGTGTGTGAGATATGTATGGGGGGGTGTGGGTGTGGGGGTGGGTATGTGTGTGGAGTGTGTGTGTGTGTGTGTGTGGGTGTGTGCGTGTGAGGAGTGTGTGTGGCTGTGTGTGTGTGTGAGGTGTATGTGTGGTGTGTATGTCAGAGGTGTGTGTGTGTCTTGGGGGGGAGGTGTGTGTGTAGGAGTGAAGTAAATGATTAAGGGAAAGAGTATGAGTGAGGGAGCAAAGGAAGGGAACAGAGGGTAAGGGAAGTAAAGAATGGGGACTGAAAGAAGTTGAATGTGGGAGGGGAAATGGGGAAAGGGGAGTAAACATGGAGAATATGAATAAGTGAGGGAAGCAGAGTAAAGAAACAGGAGTGAGGTAGGTTGAGAAAATAGTAGTGAGGTTAAAGCAAAGGGTGATGACAAACTACATTTTTTTAATCACACTTACCATATAACAAATGTAACTTTAATTACATTTTTTTTACTACATTTTGTATCTGTGAAAGAGAGAAGAAAAAATAAGTTATAATTAGTAAAATAGGTATTTTAAAATAAAAGATACAAATGAAGAGGTTATAAATCATAACAGTGTATTTAGAAATAAAGTAAGAGTGAAGGACACAGAAAGGGAAATAAAGTAAGGTAGAAGGACAAAAAGAGGGAAAAAGAAATAGAAGGAGAGCAAATTACTAAGAGTAAGGCATATAGATTCACTGACAGAGGAAGAGAAGAAGAGAAAAATGAACTGAAGGTAAGAAAGATACTAAAAGAATGTGAGTTAGCAAAACTAAATCAGGAGTAAGTAAAAAGATAATGACTGAGAGGGAAAGGAGTCTAATTAAGGATGCATTTAGAAGAATGAGGAATGGAAGATAACAGAGTAAGTGAAGGAGAGTCATAGAGTGAAGGGATGAAGGGAGAGAGGATAATATAGAAGGATTGAGGGAAAAGGAGTGAGGAAGTTAGTAGACAGAGAGACTAAGAGAAGGACTGAGTGAAGTGGAGTACAATGAGTGAGGAAAGGAAATAAGTAAGGGAGCAAAAAAAGGAAAGAGAGGAGAAGAGGACTAAAACAGTGGTACTGAGAGAAAGTGATTTGGTTATGAAAGTAAAGAGAAGGACACTGAAAGATAGGAAATTAGGGGTAGTAATGGAACCACAGTAAAAGAAATGGGATGAAGAACGATGAGAGAGGAGCAGTGAAGTTGTTGTAAGAGAAATGATAGAAGGTAGATAAACACAAGTGAACATAACACAAGGAGAGTGAGGCACTGAGGACATAGAGGTAGTGAACGGAAAATAGAGAGAAGAGGTCAAAAGAAAAGAGCAAACAAAGATAAGCGAGGGAGAGTGGGTGAGTAATAGTGATAGAGTGCGACAATACTGCTGAGTGAGTAAACAGGAATTACTAAAAGAGCAAAGGAGGAAAAGACGGAAAAGGGAAGCAAAGCAGAGAGACTGAAAGCTGAAAAGTTATGCAAGGGAGAGAGGGGATGCAGACAGTTGAAATGAGAATGAGAGGTTGTGAAAGAAGTGGAGTAAAGGAACGGGGGTGAAAGAGAGTGAGAAAGACATTATAAGTGAGTAAAAAGAGCTGAAAGAGGGTGGAAAAAGGAAAGTGAGTGTGAGACAATGGGAATACAATTTAAATTACTCAATACAAACTATAGAATAACTTGTACAACATGTTACATAGTTTATTTTTGCTGTTCTCAGAATATATTGAATTTCACTTAAAACAGTGAGTTCAAATTACTCATCATATGACAGCGGGAAAAAAAAACACAATCTAAAAGATTGTGTTTTAAAAAAAACCTTAGAAACTTAAAAATCACAAATGTACACTAATCTTTGATTCACTTACTTTTCCTTTAGGCCAAATAGTATATCATGAAGGTCCTTTTCGTTGGAAAGTACTCTGCTGTTCACTAAAAAAATCAATTTCATCGACTTTCTAGAAGAAAAGCTCCAAGAACATCTGAAATATGTTTCAATGTTTTTATATACTCCTTCTGTTCAGTCATGACTCTTTCCTCATTCCTTCACCTTTCCTTAAGGCCAAATAGTGTCAGATGTATCAGTATATATTAAACAAACTCTAAAATTACCGTTTTCCCGACGTTCTGAAAGAAAGGCGTAAACAACATTTTCACAATATTTATATATTCATAATTCTATCTCTGGCTCTCTCATGTTGAACATTTCCTATAATACTGATATCACTTACTATTCGATCCACTTACCATACCTTTATGAGAACTATTATTTTTATATTATCTTCATCACTGTTACTCACAATATAATTTTAAACAGCAAACTAACTTTTATTAACTGCTCCCGTCTTCATAGGGCAATTACCTTTACTTAAATGTTGGTTCTAAAAACACTAGGTATGAATTTTTTAAGTCAAAAGGCAAACATTGTTTGAAAGTCAAATGTCTGTCATTACACTGGGTCCAACCTTTACGACATTTTAAGTAGCATGTGTAATGCCCTGATAATGTTGAAGGACCGTCATGATAAATAATAGCTACAGTTGCAAAAGTTCTTCCTGAAATTGATAACTGAGAAGCCACAAAAATTTTAATAGAAGTTGTCAATTTACTTCCATCAGGTCTACATCGTTGGAACATTAAAATGACATACTGACCATAATTTTGTATAAATAATGTGGACAGCATGGCAGACTTACATTGGCTACACACCATATTGTGATCAGCTGCTTTAACTAGATTATTAAAAGACACTGATTTGCAGTCTGGTAAAGTCAAATATATAAATCTTTCAGTGTCTATTGTAGTACTACTTGATAAACTACAGTTGTCGCAGTCATGCTGCCATTGATAAGAAAGGCTAAAAAGATTTTTTATATCTACACCTTCATCTTCCAATACATCAAACATATACATTAAAAATTCCTGACAATCCTGCTGAATATTCTGTGAAAATTGATTTTGACCAGAACATATGTCTAGAAGATTTCGAATTTCTGAAACACTTTCTATGTTTGCTCTATCACTGCTACATTTCTCAAACACAGAATTCAATAAACAGCAGAGTGTTTCATTCCAATTTTCAACAATCTGTTCTTGTAAATTTTGAAGAAAAAAAAACAACATTAACCACTACATTAGCATATCAGTTGACACCAGAATTGTTTTCAAACTGAAATCCAACAACATCTTCAACAGAATCCTTTTTCCTTCTGCTTACAATTACAGTTTCATCTACTTTTTGTCTTTTTGCTACTACCCCACTGCAATTATTCTCATTTCTTCTTTTTCGGCCTACCACACGTTTTTCAAACAGAGGATATTGAGGCAAATGTGGAGCATACTCTCTTCTTAACCTATTGTATTCTTCAACACAATCTAGATCTGCACAAACCTTTGTTTCATCACACTCAATCAAGTACAATCCTGATAAAGTTCTGACTCGTGATAATGCCACATATGCCATACCCTCTTTAAAAACAGAACTTCCAATGTTCACCAAAGCACTATCTACACTTAAACCTTGAGATTTATGAATTGTCACCGCATATGCCAAACAAACAGGAAACTGTTTTCGGCGAACATATAAGTCTTTCACAAGCAAAAATCTAGCTGAACAACGACAAATTTGCTCTATTTCGTCAATGCCATCAAATTTAATTTTTAAAATTTCAATTCCATCTCTATTTTTGTAATTTACAAAATCATCAACATGACCCATTGCTCCATTTACCAGACCTCTTTCAACATTTAAATTCCTTCTCAAAATGATACGACAATTTAAACACACATTCAGAGTCTTTTCAAAACCAGCAGTTTTGGATATAGTCTTCTCTAATGAATCCAATTTTGATTTCAAATTTTCAGACAAAATAATTGTTGCTCCCATATGCTCTATTTTATCTATAGCTTCCAGTTTCACAATCTCTTCATTTTCTAACTTTAACATTTTGTTGTTGAAGATGGAACATTCTTTCAGAGTTGGCATCAAACATATCCCAGATTTCTTCTCGTTAATTTTCTAAAAAATATTCTCTGGAAGAATGTTTTCATTTGGGTACAAATTTGAAATTAATCGTCCATGTAAAGCTTCTTTCCCATGCTGACTTACTTTTCCAATTCTTACATCTTGTAGAATATTTTTATAATCTTCATCCTTTGCCTGCCGCATATTTTGGAGTAGTTCTGCATATTTGAAATTTAACCATATATTAACGTTTCCAATGCTTCCTAGGCACTTCCTGGTATCTACATGCGTGACCATTTTAAACACTGGTTGTCCTTTCACTGGAGTCAACTGCAGTAGATCTCCAAAAACAATGATGTGTTTCCCTCCAAATAACACATCATACTCTGTTCTAAGAATTTCTTGCATTCTCAAATGCACAAAAGCAAGCATTAGATTTGAGACCATGCTTACTTCATCAATGATAAGAAGTTTCATTTTCTTCAGGACTCTCGAAACTTCGGAACACGCATCTCCAGATAGCTTGTGGTAGTGCAATTTGTTATCATGCTCCACTGGCAGCATCAGTAAACGATGTAAAGTAATCCCTTTAATATTATGTGCTGCCAGCCCAGTTGGAGCGGTAACAACACAAGATAGCGGTGATTCAGTCCTTTTCTGCAGATAAGTTGCAATTGCTTTAATCAGAAAACTTTTTTCCAGTTCCCGCTTCTCCACTCACGTACAGTTGGACAGGCTTAAATGATGTACATGAGCACTCTTTTTTCTCATGAGTGAATCCATATTCAATCGGTTCTGTGACTTCGTCATATATCTGCTTCTGCTCAAGGTTTAGTTGTTTCACCAAAACTTCTAAGTTAACTACATCATCTTGAGCTTGTTCCATAGCTCTTTCCACCTCATCCATGGCAGTGGCAGCTTCATTTTAGATAATTGGTCCTCCTAGTGGATCCTGACTCAATGAAGTAGAACTCTCACTGTCTTGAGAACTGTCTCTCGCAATCTCTGCAACAATTGAGGCTTCTTGCTCTATTTCTTCGTTCATCATTTGCAGATAATTTGGAAAAACAGGACATTCTATGGTATCCTTGGTTGCATTAAAAGAATCTTCGTAACAGAGAAAATCTCCAAGTAGTTCTTCTTCTGTACGCCATGGTTTAAAGAGTTGTAAAAGAGCCAAATTCCCTTTTGTCTGGATTTTAGCAACTCAATTTTCGATGATTAATCAAATGACCTTTTCTCTGTTTCACTAGACATCCTTCACATCCAATGACAGCATATATTCCATTATTGATATCTTCTCTGATGTTCCTCTTATAAATATAGCTTTGCAGAACTTCATAGAGACAAGCGTTCTCAAGGTGAGGACTTCTATTTGGATAGTATGTATCCAACATGTTTGTCTTCAAAATATCTGTACTTTCTGGTTCTTTCTCCGCCAAATACTCTATTTCTTGTACAGATTTCAAAACTCTGTTTCGTGTTGCAGCAAGACCTAGACTCACCCAAATGATGGTTCTAGATTTGGCATAGAGACTTGCTGATGACAATCGATCAGAACATTCATATGCTCCAATTTCTAGATGTGACAACATCTTCAGACTGTAACTGTATAATTTCTTGCTTAGACTCTTTTCATGTGAAATGTCCTCCCACATTTCCTTCAGGTCTGTCTTTTTTTTTTTGTGATATAAGACGTCACATATCGAGCCACAGCAATAGAGTTGTCAGCAACAAATTGAATATCCATGTTAGCATTCCACATGGACAAAATCACTGGGTTGTAGTCGTTGATGTACTTGGACTCTTCGTTTCTTTTTAAATTGTATGTATTTTTTGGTGATTTCCCCGTCACAGTATGTCGCAGAGAAGACATCAAATTATTTACTCTTCCTTTAGAAATCACTGGTCGTGGAAACCCGAAATGACATTTTGTGTAGAACTTGTCCTTGTTTCTGAATTTTCGACGACAGTACTTTCCACAACGATGGGATTGAAAGCGTAAAACTTGTTGCCTTAAACTGTTTTCTTCGGTAGTTTTCGGAACAGCACATGTTGAATACTCTTCAATGAACCGCATCACTGTCTCATCCGAATCTGTTCCAAATTTGGGTGCATCTTTAATCCACAACAACATATGTATGTGAGGAGCACCTCTCGCTTGATACTCCTTTCTCCAGAAGAAATCCAAAACCTCTCCAAGGGGAGGATTTTTTTTGTTGGTAATAAAAGACATCATAGCTTCAAATGTATGATTGAAATATCTGCATACATTCACTGGATTCAAAGAAGACAGTTCTCCAGCAGTTTTGAATTCTATATTTTGTATATTTGCATTTGCCTCTCGTAGAAATTGAAGTAAGTCGTCCCATGCATACTCGGCACAGCTAAGAGTGGGGAACCATGTAGGAGTTCCTAAGTTTCTTAGCATACATTTCAATTGCCCATGACGACGGTACCAATACTCATTTGTACCACGCTGACATGCCATGAGATTGATTAGATGAGATTCCAAAATATTATCTTGCAGATTCACTTTCTCCATAAAGTCCCTCGCCGAAACATTTTGCAGATGTGCTCCACTTTTCAGTATATGGTTTACTGCATAAGAAAGCCCAGACAAGTCACTTTCATACAGTAGATGAAACAAATAAGGAATGCATTGACGAAACCTTGGATCTTCAGCATATAATCTTACAGTTCGATATTCAGATGCAGGAATTTGAAGTGGTCGATCATCATATCGTCCACCTCGACCTGTTGGAAATAAATGTGGAAAACAACGAGCTTCCAAACTTTCTTCCCATACACTAATGGGACTTCCTTTTGCTGCTTTCATTTGAAACAAGTCAATTGCATTCCCCATCACTTTTTTGGAATGCAAAGGATGAACAGTATAATGTTCATATATTTCTTCACTTCTAGACACATCGACTTTTTCAATTTAGCCAGCTGAACAATCACTGTCTTCATCTGCAGCTGTTTCCTCTGCTTCAACACATACATGTTTATAGTACTCATTGTTTTTGACCAAATACAACGTTGCCTTTTTGACTTTCCTAACATCCACTAAATCTTGCCAGATTTTCTTACTCTTTGTCGGAACCCCATTAACTAGAATAACCAGAGGTTCCTCTTCCACTTTCTCTACACCAATGGTATCAATATTTTTCTTCAAATCTAGAGGCAAATAAACAACTCTTCCCTTTAATCCTCTCTGTAAATCAGAAGGAGGCAATTTCCCTATCTTAGGCTCCATGCGAACAATAGCCTGAAAAGGATGGACACATTGAATCAAAATAGACTCATATGTATTTAAATCCGTCAATTCAGGGGGAATGTCTACCAACTCCAGATTATTATGAACAGCTCTAGCAGGCATTCTGTTTTGATTTAATTTATCATAACAATATTTACAAATACGCTGATCAGAACTCAAATCAAAACAATTCTCCACCCACAAATACTTTGCAAAATCCTTCCACTCATAATTATTTATCTTTTCACTTTTTACGTATAAATGAACAAGTTACTTACCTTCAGTAACGATATATCTGTAAGAAACAGTAGTTAGTATTAGATTCCGCCCGGATCCAGACTGACGCCTGGGGATATTCTAAGGTAAGGAATCTAATACTAACCTGTTTCTTTCAGATCAACTAATCTAGTTTGATGCTTATAATGAGTTCGTCGACAACACACACAAGTAAAATTCGGCCTTTCACTTGATTTCACCTTAAACCTGGTAATTTCCGGGTCAAACTTTTCTGTACTTGAAATCTGTACATTGTCTTCCACATTACCTTGAATTTCTGTGTCAATTTCTACACTGTCCTCTTTTTCACCAAAATAACAAATCTCAATTTGTTCACAAATCTTCTTCACATCTAATTCAGTTCCATGCAAAAGAGCACTGTTTAATTGTTTAAGCTTAAGTGCTGGACTTTTTGCATAATACAACCTTCTCACTAATTTCCTCATTTTGTTATGATGCACTGCTAACATCCTAAAATGATGAAAAACACTCTGACAGACTTTTCTAGAGAGACAAGCCAGTGAATGCCCTTGCAAACCTGTGTTTTCTCTCACTCTGCAAGGATCTAACTCTTGCAACATCTTCATTTTCTGTTTTAGACTTTTCTTACTATATGTACGTAAGAAATTACAAAACAAATCAATTAATTCCTGTCGCACACTACAAATACTACTACACTTCCAAGTGTACACTGGACCCTTAGTACGTCTCCCTAAAACTTCATCAGTTAACACCTCTTCTGGTTCTCTAGGCAAAAGTTTCTCTTTTTCAATCGGACAACCGTCTTTCACCTCATATGCTCGACCACTGGTATCAACTGCATCCACTAAATCATTCTCCTGGAAGTAACTCTCCTCATTAAAAAATGGCTCACAACTTCAACTGTGCATCTATTCTCCTGAAAAAACTATACAAAAATTAGTCCGATTAATTACTCTTTTCCATCTACTGTTTGATTTGAAAACGTCAATTGTCTTGTTAAGTGTTCCAATTCTATTGATTATTAAAATAAATAATTTTTTCTTAACTTCAAAAGCCTGATCAACAATCCTCTCTACACTTTTCTTTTTCTTATACAAAGCAGCTCTCTGTTTACCTTTCCTAATGTTTTTTAACACATTTAAAACCACCCTATTGCGAAACATTCGTTTACGAATGTCTCTAAACTGATTCTGCCTTCTATTCCTATACATATTATTCTCTCCTGCTCCAGTAATAACATTTTTTGAGGGCCTCTCCTTCCTTTTCAAATTAGCTCTCTCCTTCTCTTTTTCTACATTTTGTCCAACATTTTTTTTTTATCTACATATGTTCCGTAAGAAAGACTTAGTTGTCTTACCAGGAGCTTTTTTACTGTTTTTTGAAGTATTTGTTGTAGGGGAGTGCTGTAAATCCGTTGCTGTTTTTGATTTTTTTCCGCTTATCATCTTTCCTTCTCCTCTGCCTGGAGGGCATATTTCCTTACTCTTGAAATCTTGATTTCAATCTGTGATAAAGAAAAAAATAGCACATTATAGACCACTATTACCAAACAACAAAGCAATGACAAAAAGCAAACGGTCTATTCAGGGTTACAGATCAGGTGAGGATTGTCCAGGGGTGCAGAAGAGGTGAGGCCTGTATTGAAGAGTGTAGTGGAAGAGAGGTCTGTCCACGGGTACAAAGAAGGTGAGACCTGTGTCTAAGAGTGCAGTGGGGGATAGGCTTCATGAAGTCTAGTCCACTGCACTCTTACACACAGGCTTCACCACCTATGCTTCAAGGGAAAGGCCTCTCTCCCACTACAGTCTTGAACATAGGCCTCACCTCCTCTGTCCCTCTGGACATGCCTCACCTCATCTGCACAATCTACTTCCTAATCTGACATAAAACAGGTGACATCATTGTGAAAGGTTGAAATATATTTATTTAATCATGCAGACACTATTTAATCATTCTCAAAAATCTAAAAGTCATTGATTTGCCCCAAAATCGTTTATTAAATAACATTTTAGACATACAGAGCAGGTCCTATGAACAAGCATTCAGTCTCCATGAGTACAGTGGAGAGGACTGACCTCCTCTGACCCTTGGACAAGCCTTACCTCATCTGTGTCCTCTGGACAGGCCTCAATGTATTGAGTATAATTGATGGTAACTGGGTGCAGATGAGATGACGCATGTCCAAGGGTGTAAATAAGCTGAGGCCTGTCTAAGGATGCAGATTAGTTGAAGTCTATTCAGGGTTGCAGATGAGGTGAGGATTGTCTAGGGTTGCAGAGGAGGTGAGGCCTGTATTGAAGAGTGTAGTGGAAGAGAGGTCTGTCCAGGGGTACAAAGAAGGTGAGGCCTGTGTCTAAGAGTGCAGTGGGGGATAGGCTTCATGAAGCCTAGTCCACTGCAGTCTTAGACACAGGCCTCACCACCTATGCTCCCCAGGAAAGGCCTCTCTCCCGCTACAGTCTTGAACAAAAGCCTCACCTCCTCTGTACCTCTGGACATGCCTCACCTCATCTGCACAATCTACTTCCTAATCTGAGGTAACACAGGTGACATCATTGTGAAAGGGTCAAATTTATTTCTTTAAGCATGCAGACACTATTTACTCCTTCTCAAAAATGTAAAAGCCATTCATTTTCCCCAAAATCGTTTTTGACATCACATTTAAGAAACACAGCACAGGTCCTATGTACAAGTATTCCATGTCACTACTGAAACTTCACAATTTTACAAAATACAATTTCTCTATGCAAAGAAACTCAATGTGCTTCCTACACTGAGTTAACACAGGTAACATCATTGTGAAAGGGTCAAATGTATTTCTTTAAGCATGCAGACACTATTTATTCCTTCTCAAAAATGTAAAAGCCATTAATTTTCCCCAAAATCGTTTTTGACATCACATTTAAGAAACACAGCACAGGTCCTATGTACAAGCATTCCATGTCACTACTGAAACCTCACTATTTTACAAAATACAATTCCTCTATGCAAAGAAACTCAATGTGCTTCCTACACTGAGTTAACACAGGTAACATCATTGTGAAAGAGTCAAATTTATTTCTTTAAGCATGCAGACATTATTTATTCCTTCTAAAAAAATGTAAAAGCCATTCATTTTCCCCATAATCGTTTTTGACATCACATTTAAGAAACACAGCACAGGTCCTATGTACAAGCATTCAATTTCACTACTGAAATTCAACCATTATCAAAAAACATGACACAAACCAACAGCAAAGAAACTCAATGTGCTTCCTACTCTGAGTTAACACAGGTAATATCATTGTGAAAGGGTAAAAAAAAAATCTTTAAGCATGCAGACATTATTTATTCCTTCTCAAAAATGTAAAATCCATTCATTTTCCCCAAAATCGTTTTTGACATCACATTTAAGAAACACAGCACAGGTCCTATGTACAAGCATTCCATGTCACTACTGAAACTTCACAATTTTACAAAATACAATTCCTCTATGCAGTAAAAACTTTTTACCAAGCATTATCAAAAAGCATGACACAAAGCAACATAAAAAAAACACAATTTGCTTCCAAATCTTCTCCATAGAGTATACAAGTCTCTATCTATATTAAATGAATCATTACTCACCTTTACAAATGCTTTAGGAGATTGACAACAGTGTCAGACACACACACCAATATTTCTTTAGCAGAGCAAAAGGTATGTACTCCAGGCACTGCAACCATGAATGGCACAGAGAACCTCTAATTCTACACACATATTCCTCATGGTAACCAATCAAAACTCTTCCCTCTCTATTTTCAAATCAACACCCTTCCCCCTCAGCCCTTTCTACCTGTTACCATAGCAACTCCCTCCTCACTGAGCTCTCAGGTTTAAAAGTGTATTCTACAATGTTGCAATTGAACTTAGCAAGGATGTATGACCTCTCAATACCCCAGCGTATCCAGTGCAATGTTTCTTTAAATGACTTTTTCTTAACCATTCAAATTGCTTCTTTCACAAAACAGAATCATGCACCCTAACTTTCAGTTTTCAACTATCTGAATCCACCAATCATTGCTTGTGATTCAAGAGCACTGAAACTCCACAGTTTTTTTTGCAAACTCCTACTGTTCCAACTGCCATTTCATTTCCACACTTCATCTGACTGCACCAGAACCTCCTCTTACCATGTATCCTGTCTGGATTATTGGACATAGCTACAACCACTGGGCTCAAAGGTATGCAGCTACCAGAAATTTTCACAACCTTGATTTACCAAATGTGAACATCAAATGAATTGGCCAGAGAGGATTGAGATGTCATCAATTGATACCATTGGTGAACACCTTTTTGCATCTGCCAAACCCTCACCTCATAATTCTGCACTGTGGTGGCAATGACTTAGGCACTTTGACTGGGGTAGGTCTGGAAATGCTTTTAAAGGACACCTTTGAGCAATTGATGGCACGTTTTCCTCAAACTGCCTTGGTATTTTCCAATATATGCCAAAGACAGAAATGGAAATGGTCCAACCAATTTCGTCCACAATTTGAGAAAGCACGGAAACATGTGAATAAATCTGTTTCTGCTTACATGAGAGACTATGGAATGGGTTCAATATACAACAATAACTTGCGTTACAACATGCAAGATATCTATAGAGGAGATGGTATGCACTTCACAGATGAGGGGAATAGAATATTCCTCCTGAATATAAGACTGTGCATTGGAACCTACTTGTAGGTACCTAAATCAGCCACAGAACCCAAAAGCTCTTTTCAGGGCTACCCTATCTCTGATCACTCAAAATGATTATTTTACTCCAACTTTTTTCACTGTTTTTCACTAAAGTACGCTCCCCGGTACGCGTACCGGGCGCTTCCCCCGCAATTTTTTTTAAAAAAAAATGGTTATCTTTGGGCCTCCTAAGCCCCCCTCAGAAAACCTAGGGGGTCAGGGAGTGTCTACCGTGCCCCCTTTTACCCATTCCCAACGTTGTTTGTCTTCCATCTTGTGTCTCAAATCTACCGAAACACAAGATGGAGGACTCCCGTAGCGCTGCCGGTACGCGTATCGGGGCGCGCACCGGTAAGCGCTCCCAAAATTTTTTAAAAGTTAATTTACATAAAAACCTCTGTAGAGATGTTCACCAAATATAGAATAGGCCATACTACATACCATATTTCAAAAAGGGGGTGGTGATGGACAGAGTATCTGAATTAATCAGACCACTCCTACCCAGTCAAGAGATCAGGGCTTGATCCATCACCGTTTTTTAGCTCACTGCACCATCCCAGTTCAGAACCTGGCTATATGCAAATTAGTCTGTCCCTGGCCCAGTGCATCATGGGAACAGGGCAGACCAAACTACCAAGCCAATTCTTCACTGGAAAGGAAACAAGCTTCCGGGGACCGGTTTCTGGCATTACAGCCGTCTTCGGCCCGGCTTGCTTGAATCCTGATGGTGCAATGAGCAAGGGACTCATGTCTGAGCATACCCTTCCACACTTGTGGTGGCCAAAATATTTCAAAAAGGGGGTGGTGATGGACAGAGTATCAGAGTTAATCAGAACACTCCTACCCAGTCAAGAGATCAGGGCTTGATCCATCACCGTTTTTTAGCTCACTGCACCATCCCAGTTCAGAACCTGGCTATATGCAAATTAGTCTGTCCCTGGCCCAGTGCATCATGGGAACAGGGTAGACCAAACAACCAAGCCAATTCTTCACTGGAAAGGAAACAAGCTTCCGGGGACCGGTTTCTGGCATTACAGCCGTCTTCCGCCCGGCTTGCTTGAATCCAAGCAAGCCGGGCTGAAGACGGCTGTAATGCCAGAAACCGGTCCCCGGAAGCTTGTTTCCTTTCCAGTAAAGAATTGGCTTGGTAGTTTGGTCTGCCCTGTGTGTGTGTGTGTGGGGGGGGGGGTGAGTATGGGTGTGTGGGGTGTGTGGGTGGGGGTGTGGGGGTGTGGGGGTGTAAGGTGTGTGTGTGGGTGTGGGTGTGTGGGGTGTTTGGGTGTGAGTGGAGGTGTGGGTGTGTGAAGTGTGTGTGTGTGTGTGTGTGGGTGTGTGGGGTGTTTGGGTGTGAGTGGAGGTGTGGGTGTGTGAAGTGTGTGTGTGTGTGTGGGGTGTGTGCATATGGATGTGTGTGGGATGTACTTATAGGTACCTAAATCAGCCACAGAACCCAAAAGCTCTTTTCTCAGCTACCCTACCTCTGATCACTCAAAATAATTATTTTACACTAACTTTTTTCACTATTTTTCACCAAAGTACGCTCCCCGGTACGCTCCCCGGTGCGCGTACCGGGCGCTCCCATGTCAAATGAGATGTCATCAGTGATGTCATCAGTGATGTCATTTGAGATGTCATTTGAGATGTCATCAGTGATGTCATCCGTGATGTCATCAGTGATGTCACTGACCATGTCATGAATGATGTAATATGTGACATCATCAGCAGTGGATTGCGGGTGCGCGAAATATAGTTAGTACAACTAACTATATATGAGCAATTTCAATGGTTTTTAAAATGCTAATTCCTAACTATATAAGGCCTGAAACCTATGGTTTCTTAAGTGAATATATATATATAGATATATATACGAAAATATACAAAATCGCAGATTTGTAGTGCCATTGGTAGGCAAAAGACGAGAGTGGACCCAGATATCTGTTCCAATCAGGATTTCTTTATTGATCGACCAACCTGTCCGCCATGACGCGTTTCGACTCCCAATCGGGTCTTGATCACATGACGCATTGTCATAGAAGGGGAGGCATCTTAAAGTGCATACACAGGAAATGACACATTGCCCAATCCATCATAAACAGTAAAAAGTTACTATAAACAGCGTAGTGCAATGGAAATGTGCAAAATGTCTTATATCAGTGCAAGGTTTTTGAAGAACAACATTTCTCTTCATAGCAGCAAAATATATAGCAGCACAATACATACCTAATGTGCAAAATATAGCCAATATAATATATACATAATGTGCAAATTGGGCCCAGCATGAAATGAGGATAAAAACAATTAATTTTCACATAAATATATGAATAAATATATAAATAATAAAAACAACATGCTTTTATCAAAGTCTTATTATGCAACATTTCTCATTGTTTCCTAATGTATTGCGGGATACCATTAATTGGTATTAATTTCCTCTTAATTTTATAGAGACCTGTATGCCCACAATAGTTGGTTTATGTGCGTGGATAACCTGGAAATCCTGGAATTAAAACCCGCTTTTCACATTTTTAATAGGCCTACTGAATATAAAAAACTCATATATGCTGCATTATTGCTGCTGTTAAAGTTGTTCTCAGAGTCAAATATAGCCCCAGGGGGCATGTATTACTCTTGTACCGATCTCCATCTGTTCTGCTGTCAAATCCTAATGTGTAAAAACACTTCTGCAATACATTGTTTAAAAATAAAACTATATAATAGTGCAAAATTATTTCATCCCTATTACCATAATGTTTTAATGCATCAACTATAACTATAGCAATTGCTGTCTAGTATTGATGCAACAAAACCCCCACGAAAGTGAAGATCCAAAAACAAATATTATAATTACATACATTTATATATAAAATTCCCCGAATTAAACTCTGTCAATTAAATCATTGCTAATCAATATGAGACCATATTGATATTGAGAACTTGAGTGAACCAGTCAAAAAACAAAGTGATCACCCTAGGCAGATAAGACCCAAAACATTCAAAAGATTCTTTCTAAGAGTTTCTTGCTTAAAGACAGGTGTAGAAATCTTTGCTAGAATTGAGCACTGCTGGGTGTTTGGTATCTAGTACGATTATGTATCGCGTCTCAAGGAGACTGAGTTTTGCGTCACGATTACCACCCCGCTTCATAGGACAAGCAGTGTCAATTACATAATATTGTAACAGATTGGGGTTACTGTCGTGATACTGTTCAAAATGCCTAGCAACGGGATAGGTTTGATCCTTTCCAGTAATTGCTCTAATGTGCTGGAGTATCCGTTTGTGGGCTGGCAGTTTTGTACTGCTGATGTATCTAAGCCCACATGGACACTCCAGCACATAAATAGCAAAGTCAGTCCTGCAAGTCAATCTTTTGTTAATCAGAATGGGGTCTGGGTGGAAAGGACTGGTGTATTGGGTTTTATTACTGCCAAATTTGCAAGCCTTGCAACTGGGACATTTTCTAAAACTCTTGATCTGTGACATCCATGTTCATTGAGTAACTACTTCAGGATTATTGCTCACCAGACTATTGCCCATTGATTGTGATCTTCTAAAAGTAAGAGCAGGTTTATTCGATACCAACCCTCCAATTATAGGGTCCCCTTGTACCAAGTTCCAATTGCGAGTAAAAATCCTCCGCAATTCCTGATGTTGTCTACTAAAGGTGAGGAATATATTATTATATGTATATATATATATATATATGTATATATATATATATATATATATATATATATATATATATATATATATATATATATATATATATATATATATATATATATATATATATATACTACACAGGATTCAAACCGAAGGAAGAATCTGAGGGACACAGCGGGTAGCCAGATAGGTGGTTTATTTCCAAAACAGCTTCGGCATGACGCGTTTCGTCATAAGTGACTTTATCAAATGCCTAATAACATCACAGCTTCGCGTCAGTACACAGCAAATAAACACCCACTTGTTCTACCATTGGTGGTTGTCCCTGGGGGCAGGATTAGAGTCTCACAGAATGCTGTAGCCGCGTCGGCAGACTACAGATCCCAGCATGCACCTCTCACTGCATGCCGGATGAGGTGCTCCTCTCGTGTCACAGTGTCCATCTTTGGTTTCCGGGGCGCAGTTAGGAACGTGGTGCTGATGTTCTGGCCAGCTGCGTTGCAGAGTCAAAACCACCCGCTGGGTCCCCAAGACGCCTCTACCGCAAATTATCCACATGAGGACAGTTCTGAAACCTAAGAAACAGTGGCCCTTGGTTCCTCCGTGTAAATTCAGACTGTAACTGCAGCGGCACTGTTCAGATGCGGGTGCGGTGGGTCAGAGTGCTCCAGTACCTTGGAAAAAGTATCTGCCACAAGGTGCCCTTGTTAACTCTTTCCACTTCGTGAGGCGGGTCCCTCCAACGCGGCTCGGGCCGGCGCGCAGAATATGCCACACAGGATTCAAACCGAAGGAAGAACCCGAGGGACACAGCGGGGAGCCAGGTAGGTGGTTTATTTCCCAAACAGCAAATATATATATATTTGCAAAAAGAAAACGTACCCAGCCGGGCTCCTGTCCACAGCCCAGCACTGAAAAAAACATAGGTTTCAGACAAGTTTTAGTTAGGAATTAGCATTTAAAAAACCTTAGAAATTCACTGAAAAAAACTATAGGTTTTTGGGGTGTTATAGTTAGCTAGACATTTCACTTGTATAAAACCATTGAAATTCCCCCGTTATAGTTAGTTGTACTAACTATAACTCGCGCGCCCGCAATCTACAGCTGATAATGTCAAATATTACATCATTCATGACATGGTCAGTGACATCGCTAACAAGCTGCTCCCCATATGGAAAAGCAATCTACTTTGCTTCATTGAAGCGAGAGCAGGTGCCCCCTTTTCGTGTTTTGCAGCGTTTTTTCTTTGTTTTCTTGTGCCTCAGTTCTACCGAGCCACAAGATGGCTGCCAACACTTCCTGATATGGAGTGTTGACTGCCAATTAAAAAGCAGCTAGTGCATGGCAGGGTGCATGCAGGCTGCGCTTAGGGTACGCGGACTATCCGCGGATCCTCCGCGCCCATAGATATATAAATGACTTTAACTGACATTTTCTCAGGAACTACTGAACAGATTTACACCAAATAAGCAAAAGGCAAGAGTCTGAACCAAGGACTACCTCTTTGCCAAATTTGGTGTAATTCCGTTCAGCAGTTCGGGCTGTAGCGGAGTCTAAAGGTCCTATGGAAAATTGCATGGGGAAAACGCGTTTAGGGACCCCTCCCTTTTTTATCGGCCCCCGATTGATGAATCATCGTGAAACTTTCAGGATAGGAGCGGACCGGAGCTGGCCAAAAGTTTGGAACATTTCACGCAGATTCGTCAACCGGCGCCAAAGTTATTGGGAATAGAATGTTGCGGATTTCCTATGGGTAATAGGTCCTAACTATAACTATCTACTGGCGACCGCCAGTAGAGAGATGAACTTCGCTATGAAAGGAATGAAGACCCCCACCAGGGTCCATCAAAAGATATAGCAGAAATTAATGTCAACATATAGAAGGCCTCGTCAAACCACCAATTTTCATACAATAGACAGAAAAATCAGGCAACAAGACCTGGGTGAAGCTTCTTATAAAAGATGTAGTACATAGTCATGAAGAGATAAAGCCCCATATAGTGGAAAAAATATATACATTGGATTGCAATGCAAACAAGCACTGCAAGGATCGAGGCCAGTAAGAAATGTCTCAACAGGAGACAGGATATATACAAAGTAAAATACCATCACTAAAAAAGAGGAAAAGATCAACATCTCCCAAAGGAAGAGAGGGAGAAAGAGAGAAACAATTCCTTCAAACAGAAGAACTTCACCAAACAAGGCTGAAGAGGTATAATGGACTTTGGAGGGATAGAATCCTTATCACCTCCTATGAGGAGAAAGAAGAACCTTCGAGAAAAGGATGCTAAGGGAGACACCGGCCTCTTTAGAAACCAATCCTCAATGAGCTGTATCCATCATGTCTAAGGGACACATGTTCCAGAAAGAAAACTGAAAAAAATTAGCCAAAACATCGACAAAAGGGGTGAGTGTGAAATCTGAAGAACAACCGACGCGGTATGCAAATGCTGTGGCTGCAACCTGAATTGTTAAATAAATAACACCTATAGGTAAACAGGATACATAGCATTCCAGAAAGTGATGAGTAAGCACCCACTCCAGGGATGAAGCAGAAAAAAAGGCAGCAAGATTGATGGCACAGGCCCAAGGACACCCTGCGGCAGAGGCAGGATATGAACTAATGCATTATAGGGGTTTCTGATACCCAGTGCCCCATTGAGTTATAGCCTAACCAGGAATTCGAAAGATCAGTGGCAGGAAACCTTCTTGCAAATGCACAGCAAAAGCAGAACAAAAAGAAGCACCAACACACTAATAAAGGTCCTAGGCCAGAATTAAATATTAGTCCAGACCAAGTATCCTGCCACTCGTTCCATTACCTCCTATATGGAAAGAAGGATACCATTAAAGGAAAGAAATCCCCCATGGGTATAAGAGATATCCCTAGTGCACTGCAGAACTCACAAGCACTTTGTGATCAGACACAGATAAACTGCATACAGAGGATGGTCCCTGTAGAACAAGGAACAAGGATACAGACATCTCACAACACAAGCAAACTACCCTGTACAGAATAAACATTCAGGTAGAAACAATTATCTACAGAAAGAAGCCTGAAAGAAAAGGTGCACATATGGCAACAAAACAACATACGTCCCAGATAACTGGAAGCTTAACCTGTCCCCAGCAGTATAAGAAGAATACAAGTAACTGCAGCCAGTAGGAACACCTCACCAGGTGTCACCCTGGAAAAGGGGGTTTGAAAAGAAAAGCCAATTGGTTCTGCTCTCTGAATGGCTCATATGTGAATGAAAAACAAAACTTTTCCCAAACAAACCAAGTACAAGAGTACGAGGAAAGCAGACAGCAGTGTTAAGTATCTGCTCCTCCCCGAATATCTCAAAATCGCCGCAATGCAGAGTTGGCATTAGCGCAAATAGATGGGCATCAATAAAGGGCATATCAATCAAGGTGACTTGAACAGCCTCCGAAAACCCAGAAGTGCACAACCAGGCACCTCAATGTGTGCCCTCAAGTGGCAGTTTGGGCCAAGGCTGATTTGCATATGGCTGGGTCTAAACTGGAGTGGCATGGTGAGCAAAATAACAATGGATTTAGGCCAGATCTCTTGACTGAGGGTGAATGTATGATTCTTTCAGCATTCCATCCATCATTTGTTTGAGTAGCACCTCGGCGTAGAGCCACTGAAAAGGCCATTACCTGACTTTACAAATTTCGTGATATCCATAAAAGAACAATTGATTAGTTTAACAGCTTGTTGCCCATCCCATACTAACCAAACAAGATCATTACAGGTCTCTTCAAGATCTAGCTTCACCTAACTCAATCAACCAGCTAGACCCCATAGGAGGTTGAACCGTGTCAGAGATGGGATGGTGTAACACCAAACCTTCTCTATCACCTCTATAAACGTGTTCCTCAGAAGGAAAAACAGGCAGGGCTACAGAGTGCTGAGGAAAAGAGCCTAAGATGGTGAGCTACACTGGCACGGGACCAGATGACGTACGACACCAGAGGGGGCATCTTGACTTTGGTGAAGGTAAGTGGTGGAGCATTGAGCGGCGCCGTCATCGGGTCGGTATACGAGAACCAGACTCCATCGTCTGAGTTGGTTGACCAAACCCAGGCATCGAAGGTAGTAACCTTGAAGGGCTGTGAACCTCCTTGGGGCCAGAGGGCTCTCCAGGGGAATGAGATGACCCAAAAGATACTATGAAGAGATCTGTAATATTCTCTCATCTGGTTCAGTTTATTCTGGCTCCAGGGTACGTTGGAAGGCACAGGGGAAGACTCGTGCACTGACACTTCAACCGAAGATCAACAGCCTGCATTAAGACTTGCCTTGGGATGTTGATGGAAATGACGCCTACAGCAACAGTTCGTGGATCGGACCCACAGCTGGTCTGTGGAGCACGAAGGAGACAGGTCAACAGGAAGTCTCGGAAGACTGCAATATCTGCGCTGCTTAGAGCTTAATTCGACGTTCCCTAAGCGCCTTCGGTCTAAGTGGACGCTAGGAGTACCACTCCTCTGAGTTACTGCGCTCCCACAGCCACCCCATACAAACAGAGTGAGGGTTTGTGGCAGACATTTGTCGTCTACAGGACGCACAAGGATTGAACCCCAAGGACATGAAAAGTTGTTTAAAGGCACACTGTTCTGTTCCGTTTGGGAAACCGTCGAGGTAGACAAAACAAAGGCCAGAGGAATCACATAATCAGATCTGTGTTGTAAGCAGGGATAAAGAAAAAAAACAGAAGAACTGACATCAGTGCATCTAGGGAGGGCTTATATGGATTCCGTCAGCACCACATCGGGAGGACAATGTTGCTATGGAGTCGCTCGATGCCCTCTACAGGTGCGCAGAGGTATTGCTGTAAAAATTTCTAGATCCAGTCTGGCACCTGGGGATTATTCTAAGACATCTTCCCTTCATACGGCCACATTAGCCAGTTGTCCTAGTGCGGGTTCACTCGGTGACCCAGTCATCTGAGGAAGACAGCAACTGACACTAGGCATTTTGTGAAAATCTATGATTTGAGGCTAAGTAAAAGTGCCTTAAATTTAATGTGCTGTCCTGTCATATAGCTCCTGTATATCCTTATATCGTGTTAAGTTAGCATAGGTAAATTTGAGGTTTAAACGCCATTTTTCTTTCTTGCAACTTCTGCACACGACACTTAATTGTTGACTTAGCTTTCAACCTAGTAGTTTGCCGTGGTGTATGTGAGAATAATATGTTATTGCTCTGATATCAGCTTTGCTTAATAAACTATGTCTGCACGAAGAGTGCTGAAGTTTCAGGAACAACACGATATGGAATTGTTATGAGGTCTGATCTCCACGCCTTCATAGTCATAACACAAGTGCAGCCTTTGCCAACTCTGGCTTCAGGCGGGATTGATATTGCTTTGCACGAGGCACATAGAAGGCACTTGATGCGATGCACATGCAGAGAGAGCTGGGGTATGCTGATGTGATTCCTTCATGCTAGGACACTAAGGTATGGGCCCGCCCTAAACCAACCCAAAGAGACCTTCTTAGCTAATAATATAATATATGTGTTAGGGAGGGTGAGATATAAGTGTTGTTAACTCTTATTCATTACAGTATGTTAACATGCTGTCACCATTCGCTTTTTATGTCTTAGTAACTATGCTGGTAATTTTGCTACTGATAATAAGTATACTTGTATTATCTAAGATACTGCGCCTGAGAAGACGGCATTAGTAAATAAATATTTCAAATGCACATGTGTCTTCTTTACTCCATGTTCTGGTTTGTAATGATAATATAACGAAAGAGTGTTCATGAGTTCCACGTACCCTGAGGTACGGTAAGTTCATGTTCTGGTTTGTCTAAGCATTGGGAGTTTGATATGTCCAATGAGACACTGTAGCTAGCTCGGTAAGGGGTGAGTTGTGTACTAAGGTGAGTTTTGGGTCACCCTAATTCGCCGAGGTTCCACTCCTCTGTGCACAGTTCTGTGTGAGAACAGAAACCCTGCGACATGGCGCCCAACGGTTTCGGTGGTCTTATATCATGACACTCGAGTAGTATATCGTTCAAACCTTAACCCCTTCACCTCCGTTTCCGGAAAGCGGGGTGTCGGTGAAACCTACCTATTTTTTGAAATAGGTCTTCTTCAAGCTTGATTCTTTCTTAAACGGTTTCTTTGAATTACTACCCAGTTGTGCTACAAAGTATTCTGTGTATTTTCTTGTTTCCAGTGTTGTCATGGCGGCGGTGGCCATTGCGCAGCATAGTCGAGACACCTTCAGACGTATCAAGTCCCGGTGGATGGGATGGCTGTGATTTTCGTGGTATGTGCAGATCCGGCGTTCCCTTACGAGTTGTTTTACTCTTGGGTTACGTTTCCGGCTGTGGATGCAACTTCTGGGTTGTTCCACTCCTACACCGCCTCGGCTGTCCCGGCTGAATATACACCGTACAGGGCACTGGAAATACCTATTGATCATTGGCAGCATCGAGTTTGGTTTGATGGCGCCCTCCCCCACTCTTTGTCCGCTGCGAGGTTAGGTCCACTCTCGATTCCAGGTACTAACTGGCCTGCGTTGGGTGGTTTTACCCCGCACCCGAATCACGGCGCATGTACCCTTCAGGAAATTCGCAGGCTACATGTTGTATCTATTTCCGTGATTCGAGCACTAGTGCAATACATCGGTCGCCATCTTCCTGGTGGTCCCCAGGGGGGTGCGGCCGTTCCCATGGATCGAGGCGGTATGCGTCTCAATCCGGTGATGGTAAGTTCGGTTTTTGGTGCGCGTCCAGTTGACAACGATGACTTCCCGTTCTGGCTAGCAGAGAAGTTTGATCAACTGGAGGCGGTTTTTCCGAATTCGACTCCTGCTGATAAACATAGAATGTTGACGATCACTTTACCGAAGGATTTAACTCCGGAACTTGTTGACTGTGAAAGCTGGGGAAAAACTTTTGCGGCTGTTTATACGAGGTGCTTCGGTACCCCCTCTATGACTGCCCTGCCTGACATCATTAGACGTGTTCAGAATGACCACGGTCCAGAGGCAGCGGTTGAATTGGGTGTGCGCCTGTGTGGTTCTTTCGAGATTGTAAGTGATCTCATACTCTCCAATGTTAAAGGAGATGCAGTGAACTTTCAGGTGTCGAATGCTTTGGCTGCTCTGCCCGATGCCGACAAACCCCGTCAGTTAGCAAAGATTGTTGTGGCCGCTTATAAGACAATTGGCCGCACAAGTAGAGGTCTGAAATATTTTTCAGTAAAGGAGAAAAAACAACCTCAGGGACAATCTGCAGTGACAGATGCCCAGCCCAAAAAACAGAATTGGCCTAAAAAACAAACACAGGGGAAGCAGACTAAGCAGACTCAGGATTCTTTTCCTGCAATACAGTCTCCTGCGCCGACTGAAAAAGTTTATGATTTGCGCGATCGCGCGATGATTAAATCACCTGATCGATTTCAGGGTTCTGATCAACGCTCTCCTCGTTCCTTTCAGGACACATCGGCCCAGAAGACCGGTGGAGGAGGAGGGGGTGGACGTGGACGAGGTGGCCAACAAGGACGTGGCCAGTCCCGCCAGACGGACGTCGCAGTGAAGCAGGAGGATTCTACGCCTAAGCGACCGCAGTTTGCGAAAAAGAAAGTCGCAGCCTTAACAGCGCATAGATATGCCACAGATAGTGAGAACGCGGCTTCGGAATCTGACGTGGGCTCTGACCTTGCTGGACAGCGCGGCGGAGATTACCATAGTCAGAGAGGCGCTCCGTCCACTACTGAGGGTGACAGCGACTGAGATATTCGTTGTCATAGAAACAGCGGATACGAGACTGGCTCCCCCTGAAAGACTTTTTGAAATTGTCCTGTTAATTGAAGGTGACAGAGCGTACTGTTGAAGGGGTATTTTGGGAGAACCTTTCATCTACGTACGATATTTTACTTTCCGAGGCTGACTGGCCCCCACCTTTTGTGCTCGCGGCGCCGCGAGGGGAGGAGGTAATCCTTCCCAGTTTCGCGCACACTGTCTCAACTGAGCATGCGCAGCATTTTGCAGAAGAGTGGGCTCTGGCTCTTGCGCCGGCTCTGTACCGCAACCAGTGTGGTTGGGATAAATTGTCGCCTTGCCACGAAATTCCTTTGCGGTCTGAGCCGCAGCCTCAGCCTCAATATCCCATACGGCGCGAAGCTAAAGCAGCCGTCGCAGAAATCCTTGGACAATTAGAATATCAGGGAGTTATTGAAACGTGTGTGTCACCGATGAATAATCCCCTTTTTACTGTGACCAAACCTGACGGATCATATCGTTTGGTATTGGATTACCGGCATTTGAACTCGCATTGCCGTAACTGTGCAGTACAGAACACTCATGGCTCTGCCCTAGTGAATAGTCTAGTGCGTAAGCGTTTCAAGACAACGCTTGACATATCCAATGGTTTTTATGCCCACAGACTGGATAGTTTTAGCTCCCAATGGACAAGTTTTACGTCCGCTGGTGTGCAAAAACGCTTCCGGCGACTCCCAATGGGCTACAAAAATAGTCCTGGAGTCTTCTCCTCAAGAATAGTCACTCTATTGGAGAGTATCGACCCAGATGCATGTTCTTATGTGGATGACATTTATCTCACAGACGACGAACTTTGGATGCATCTGTGTCGTGTGAATTCCATCATTTGTGTCTTTGCAGATATGGGTTACAAATTTAATTTTGCAAAATCGCACATTGCTGAACACACAGTGTTGTTCCTCGGCTATGAGCTGAACAATGAAGGTCGAGGTTTAGCTCCTCACTTCTTGGAGAAATGCGCACAGTTGCGCACTCCAACAACACTGAAAAAACTACAGTCTTTGCTGGGCTTCTTGAATTTCGGCAGAACTTACATTCCGGAATATGCCCAGCGTATCAAGCCTTTGTATGCTTTGATACAACCAACTTTCTCAAAATCATGCTGGCTGCCTGAGCATTCAGTCATTTTGCAATCTTTGCAGGCTGATCTGCTCGCTTCTAAATATTTACTGACTCGTGATAACCATACCAACCTGGTAATAAGAATAATTCCTGGGACGGTGGGTTTCACGTACCTCACTTTTAATGAAGGAGACACAGTACCTATTGCTTACAAGTCACACTTGTATACTTCGGCTGAATTGCGGTTTCCCACTGTGGAAAAGGTTTTAACTGCAGTACAGATGGCGATTCTTAAAGAACGAGCTCTGTCGCAGGGGAAACGCATGTTAGTGGTAACACCCTGTCCTCATTTGGAGGCAGTCACAAAAGCCAGTGTACCAAATTCAAAAGCTTTGCACCCTCGGTGGATTCAGTGGGCTGCGTCATTGACATCCACGGATGTCACGTTTATTTTTGACGCCTCCTTACGGTCGCAAGAGTACTTGCAGTACGAATTCGTTCATCCTGCTCCTCTGGCTATGCGACCTTTGGAGGACTTCCATTGCATCATTTACACTGATGGGTCGGCGCAGGTTGCGCATGGCTCTAAACATGCCTACGTTTCCGCATGCGCCATTGTGGTCGGTGCTATGTTGAATGATGAGTTCATTTCCAGGGAAGTGCACACGTTGCCCCTGGGTGACTGCACCGCACAATTGGCAGAGCTTCGTGCACTCTTACTAGCGTTAGAGTACGCGGATCCAAGTGTTACTACTCTGATTGTAAGTGATTCTTACTACTGTGTCCAGTCTTACAATGAAAACTTGTTCTTTTGGATTCAAAATGATTTTCATGATTCCAAGGGTAGCACAATAAAACACAAAATGATCTGGGTTCGAGTGGCAGAGCTTAAGGCTATGTTGCCTCTCGTTTATGTGATTCATACTCTCGGTCATCAGCGCGTAGGAGTTCACGCTGTTGGCAACTCGCTTGCTGATGAAGCAGCGAAATCAGCAGTATCTACATACTTAGTTGCGGCGGTTACTAGGTCAAAAACCAAGATTGATAGCGACATCTTGGCAGCGATTGCTGCCTCTGAGAAGGGAAGTAAACATCCTGCGGGATTCCCTTCGAAGTACAAATACCACTTAAGTCCCGAAAAGGTTCCTTTTGTGACAATTCCTGATGTTGGGGAACGGCTGATTCCCAACTCGGATCGCAGAGCAGACTTGATTACAGCGGCACATGAAGGTGTGGCGTCTGCGCATGCGGGCGTCTCGGCCACTGTAACTCAATTACAACAACGTTTCTGGTGGCGGGGACTGTACAAACAGACGCGTGATAATGTCCTTCTTTGTGACATATGCCAGCAGATTAAACCTTCGACTGCTACGCGTCCGCCACAGACTCAGTTGTACATTTCTAATAAACCGCTAGGTTGTGTTTATTTAGATCACTGCGGTCCTTTTTCATCTGATACTGCGTATAAGTATATCTTAGTAGCAGTTGACTCATGCACACGCTTTGTGTGGGTTTGGCCACATCGCAGCACTGATTCACGGACTGTCATTAGAGATTTGCGTGTCTTTATAGGGATTTTTGCCTGTGGTACCTTCCATTCGGATCAGGGTCCGGCTTTCGCCTCTAAGGCGTATAAGGATGCCATGACTTCGATGGGGGTCCAAGTCAAGTTTTCGTCTCCCTACAGACCTGAGGGTAACAGTGTAGTTGAGCGAATGAACCGTGATTTAAAGCAATCTTTGACAGCCCGAGTTATAGGCACTTGCAGAAACTGGCTGGCTCACCTCTATGGCGTGCAGCGTGCTCTTAATAATCTCCCTAGAAGGTCTCTGGGTGGGCGGACCCCATACGAAATGCTCTTTGGCATCAAGATGTACGTCCCTGACCTTGACGGTCTAGACTATGTGGTTCGCGCCACTTCCTTTGACGCAGATGAACATTGCAATGTTTTACAGAATCTACAAAAGACCAGAGACGGTCTTGCAAAGGAACATTTGCCCTCCACGTCAGATGATGCGTTGCAGATCCCGGTAGTTGGCTGGCTACCCCAAGTTGGAGAACTGGTTCGGGAGAAGATCGATAACAAGAAAGAATTTGGTCCTTCCTATCGAGCTCCGGTTCCCGTCGTTGGAGTGAAGGGCACAAGAACAGTGATTTTACCACCACTTCCTGGTCGTAAGGAAAACAGGTTTATTTCAATTGACAATGTCAAGATACACAGAGTGGCCGATTCTTCTTAGCATGACACCGTCTGTTTCTTGTCCTTCCATTGTGAGAAATTCAGTTATGACCACTGCTTCTAATAATGACCCTGAAGTGGCCATCGATTTACCTGCTCTTTCCAGTCCTTTATTAAATAATTTGCCCGGAACTAACGTTGATGAGACAGACTATGCCTACCCCACTGATTTGTCCATACCTGACCTGCAAGCACGTTTAGCCACGGAATCCAGATTTTCTTTTGACTCTGTTTCTCTTGCCTCAATCAATCAATCAATCAGGTCATTTGTAGAGCGCACTACTCACCCGTAGGGTCTCAAGGCGCTGGGAGGGGGGGGGGTGCCGCTACTGCTCGAACAGCCAGGTCTTGAGCTTCTTCCTGAAGGAGAGGTGGTCTTGGGTCAGGCGCAGATTGGTCGGAAGTGAGTTCCAGGTCTTGGCGGCCAGGTAGGAGAAGGATCTTCCTCCTGTTGTCGCTCTTCGGATGCGGGGGACGGCGGCGAGGGCGTGGTTGGTTGATCTGAGGAGGCGCTTGGGAGTGTAGAAGTTGATCCGGTTGTTGAGGTAGCTCGGGCCTTGGTCGTGTAGGGCTTTGTGCGCGTGGGTGAGGAGCCGGAAGGTGATTCTCTTGTTGACCGGGAGCCAGTGCAGATCTCTCAGGTGTCCGGAGATGTGGCTGCGTCGGGGGATGTCGAGGATGAGTCTCGCCGAGGCGTTCTGGATCCGCTGGAGTCTCTTCTGGAGTTTGGCAGTGGTTCCGGCGTAGAGGGCGTTGCCGTAGTCCAGTCGGCTGGTGACGAGGGCTTGGGTGACCGTCTTCCTCGTCTCGGTGGGGATCCACCGGAAGATCTTACGTAGCATGCGCAGGATGTTGAAGCATGACGAGGAGACGGCGTTGACTTGTCTGGTCATGGAGAGGGAGGAGTCCAGGATGAAGCCCAGGTTGCGTGCGTGGTCCGTCGGTTTGGGTGCGGTGCCCAGGGCGGGGGGCCACCAGGAGTCGTCCCAGGCGGAGGGCGTGGAGCCCAGGATGAGGACCTCCGTCTTGTCTGAGTTCAGTTTCAGGCGGCTGGTCGTCATCCATTCGGCTACGTCTCTCATCCCTTCGTGCAGGTTGGCTCTGGCGGTGGCGGGGTCGTTGGTCAGGGAGAGGATCAGCTGGGTGTCGTCAGCGTAGGAGATGATGTTGAGGTTGTGTTGGCGTGCGATGGTCGCGAGGGGGCTCATGTAGACGTTGAAGAGGGTGGGGCTCAGTGAGGATCCTTGAGGGACGCCGCAGATGACTTTGGTGGCCTCTGACTTGTACGGTGGTAGGCGGACTCTCTGTGTTCTTCCGTCGAGGAAGGAGATGATCCATTCCAGTGCTTTCTCCTGGATTCCGACGGTGCTGAGGCGCTGCACCAGGGTGCGATGGCAGACAGTGTCGAAAGCCGCGGAGAGGTCTAGGAGGATGAGGGCCGCTGTTTCTCCGTTGTCCATCAGGGCTCGGATGTCATCGGTGGCAGCGATGAGGGCGGTCTCGGTGCTGTGGTTCGCTCGGAAGCCTCTCGTGTTGCAGTTTATGCAAGCCTATTTAAAAAACATTTTTTGATACCCCCTTGGACATACATTTGGCTGGTCCTTGTTTCAATTTACCTTTTTATGTCAATTGGTGTTGTGTTTTATTTTTTTCGAATCATGAATGGACACTATGTCGAGGAAAGAACATGCATTACTCATCTAAATGGAACTTTGTCCCCGCTTTCCTCGTCACATTCTACACACAGATTAAAAAGAGACTTAACTTTGGTTAACATCACAGCATGGCCTGTCCTTGATGGAATCGTGTGGGATGCAGTTCGGTTTCAGATTCATGGCCCAACGGAAGTCGTTAATGTTCCTAATGTACTTAGAGTGAATATGGGGGATGTGGTGAAACAAAACATTCGTTCTGATGACTGGGATGTTAATGCTGTAGAAAGTTTGTTTTCAGATTTGAAGTACTATGCTGCATTTGATGCTGAGGATTTATATTTAGAATCTGCTAATTATGGTGAATTGTTCTGTTACCAACACTATGGAAATCATTTCTTACACAAAACGTCATCCTGAAGGGATACTGTTAATTTTACTCAGTGGGAACATTGCCCAGCACCAAGACAGGGAAGTTCTGAAACGTTTCTGAAAAAGTATACTTATTTCACTGACTTTAACGTGTCCAATCCCGAGTCCTTTTATTTTAAATTTCTTCAAAAGCCAGTGTCCAAAGTTAGACTTACCGATACTAAATTGTTGTATTCGAAGGCCTTCCTTGATGAATTAGTTGGTGGAGGCTATGAGCTATGGAAGGAAACAATAGACCTTAAATCAGTTTGGGGTTCGAGAGCCTGGCAGGTACAAGGCACTGAGGCTTTGCACCGTGCATGTCTCATCCCGAATCTTATGTTGTTTCTAAATGAAACTATTTCCCAGACCACGTGCTTTGGATTGGCTACTTCTAAAAAATTAAACACTCCATCGTTCCCGGAGTTGGAGGAATATGACGGTTGGAGTAATTTTACTCAGTTGTCCATTAGGGAGTTACAAACTATGATTCTTAATTCCTCCTTTAACACTTCCAGTGTGAATCCTAAGGGTTGGCTGCTTTGGCACCGTAGTGCTGATTCTTGCCAGAATAGATTTTTGAATTTGACTAACGGTTTTAAAGCTGTTAGATCTGATCCCCGGTTTAAATTAGGTCGTACAGTCACTTCTTATTCTGTAGGCAAGTTGTGTCAAAATTGGCTGAAACATTCAACTTTACCTGCGGTTAAGAATCACCTGTCTAAGCTGGATGCAGACGTGGACTTGAATGATTTCATTAAAGGCCCGGCTAGTGGCAGGTCGAAAAGGTGGTTATATGGGGTTTACAATGAAATTTGGAAACTATCACAGATTGAGGCTGCTAAACGCCTTAGGGCTATTGATCAGGCGAATCTTGAGAAAGTGCTTGCAGTTGTTGACAATAGCATTAACGTGCTTTCCTCCAGAATTTACACGTTCGATAATATTGTGTCGTCAGTTGTCGATATTGTGCATGATGAAGTGTCAGTATTATACCATGGTCAGCATCAATTACGATCGATAATGCAGTTTGCATGGACCCTTCAAACGTTGAAAATGGGTAAAGTTCCCTGGGGAAACATGAACGTTTCCTCTTTATTTGCACCGTTTAATTTGACTGACAAACAACGCATGCTTTCAATGCGTGATGCTTCTTTTTCTATGTTACATATTGAAAGGTTAGAGTCATTACCTTTTTCTGTGGCAGAAGCCACTGCTGCAACGTGGCTTATCCACGGTTTAATAACACTGCCTTTCGCTTTGTATAAATTTACAAATTGTATGAAATATGTGCCCATAGGTCGTTATGAACCCTTAGGTAGCGGTTTCCTTCATGAAGTCTGGTCACTCCCATACACATACAGATGTTTTAAGGAGGACCAGGAGGTTTATGTGAATGGGGAGGATTGTACTGAAATGCCAGATCATTCATTAATGTGTCGACACATACAGTTACACGGTTCATGCAACAAGGACAGACCGAATATGGCTTGTGTTTTGCAAGGCACGCCAGTTCCTGCTATCATCCCCACGTTTAAATTATTAGAGAATGGTAGTTATTTAATGCTCAATAATGAGGACTGTTGTGGGTTAATTAAAGGTATTCCTTTCATAGTAACAGTAAGTGAGCGGGTTTTTTGCTGCAGAAATGTGCTTTATCCTCCCACACACGAACATAGAGAGTCTTCCATCTGGCCACGGATGCCAACCTTGGGAGCAGAATTCAACGGCATGGCAAGAATAAGAGCTCTTTTGTCCCAGAAAGAGGTGGCCTTGAGCTCGGCCCGTGAAACTTTCGTGCTTCACATTGCAAACACCCGTACAGAAGTTCAGGCTCTTTTGAATACTGATTTGCCTTTGCATTTTGGAGCGATGGTTCGCACTATCTTTAACGCATCCTCCACAGAAGGCCTAGCACATTTTTTTAAAGTTGTTAGCAGTGGTCTCGTGACTTCGTTTGAAAAGATTTTTGGAGTCATCCCTGCTTTCTTCCATTCTATTTTTTCTTCCTTGTTTGGAGGGTTCCCGTTTTTACTTGCATTAGCGGCTGGCGCTCTAGTGGTTTTTTGTCTTTTTAAATATGGATGCCCTTCCTGTGCAAGACCCCGCGCGACAGCTGCTGACGCGGTTTCGCAACCGCATGCTTGAATATTATGGCACATTGCCGTTGGCGACATTGAGCACGGCATATGGATTATCTTTTCGATTCTCCTATTTCACCTGTGTCCAGCCTGTATTTCACTGCCTGACCTGTGATTTCCAGTGGGCCATTGATTTGTGTCTCTGCGGACCGGTTTCTCCTGACGTCGATTTTAATCAACTGATGAGTCCTATCATTGCTCACGAGTTGGTTTGTTCTGACGAGAGGATTATGGCCTTAGCAGTGGCGCATGGACTAATTGGTCCCTGGGATGTGTTGTCGGCAGCACGGAATTTCTTGGAACTGAGTTTTCTTGAAAACCCACCGAGCTGTCCTCTGATGGTTATAGAGGATCCGGTGCTGGAAGAACACGTATGTTCCTTTCATCTTTTAAATTGGATGGCTGAACTGTTTTCGGATGAGGACAGTGACTTCCTATTGGAGGCTGTTGCTACTTACTTTTCATATACAGTTTTGTCATAGACACTGCTTCGAATTGACTTGCTGATTTATAGCATTTCGTTGACTTATTTGTCATGAATTTTTAATTTTTCTTGCCTATTGGCTTGAGCCACGTTATATTTTTGGGCTATTTTTTAGCATTACCTTTTTGATCTTTAGTTTCAATTCATGCTCGTTTTACTGTTGAGTTCTGCTCTCATGAGATGGCACTTCTGTTATCATATTTAGTCCGTTCTCGGATCATGGGGGGGTGTCATATAGCTCCTGTATATCCTTATATCGTGTTAAGTTAGCATAGGTACATTTGAGGTTTAAACGCCATTTTTCTTTCTTGCAACTTCTGCACACGACACTTAATTGTTGACTTAGCTTTCAACCTAGTAGTTTGCCGTGGTGTATGTGAGAATAATATGTTATTGCTCTGATATCAGCTTTGCTTAATAAACTATGTCTGCACGAAGAGTGCTGAAGTTTCAGGAACAACACGATATGGAATTGTTATGAGGTCTGATCTCCACGCCTTCATAGTCATAACACAAGTGCAGCCTTTGCCAACTCTGGCTTCAGGCGGGATTGATATTGCTTTGCACGAGGCACATAGAAGGCACTTGATGCGATGCACATGCAGAGAGAGCTGGGGTATGCTGATGTGATTCCTTCATGCTAGGACACTAAGGTATGGGCCCGCCCTAAACCAACCCAAAGAGACCTTCTTAGCTAATAATATAATATATGTGTTAGGGAGGGTGAGATATAAGTGTTGTTAACTCTTATTCATTACAGTATGTTAACATGCTGTCACCATTCGCTTTTTATGTCTTAGTAACTATGCTGGTAATTTTGCTACTGATAATAAGTATACTTGTATTATCTAAGATACTGCGCCTGAGAAGACGGCATTAGTAAATAAATATTTCAAATGCACATGTGTCTTCTTTACTCCATGTTCTGGTTTGTAATGATAATATAACGAAAGAGTGTTCATGAGTTCCACGTACCCTGAGGTACGGTAAGTTCATGTTCTGGTTTGTCTAAGCATTGGGAGTTTGATATGTCCAATGAGACACTGTAGCTAGCTCGGTAAGGGGTGAGTTGTGTACTAAGGTGAGTTTTGGGTCACCCTAATTCGCCGAGGTTCCACTCCTCTGTGCACAGTTCTGTGTGAGAACAGAAACCCTGCGACAGTCCTGCCACTGAAAAGCAGAGAATGTCTGTGCTTTTAGTGTACAAGAACATGGAACTATGCATCCTGAAGATCCAGGGAGGTCAATTAATCTCCTTCCTGAAGAATCAGGACTTTTTCTTGGAGCATTTCCATGTTTTTTAAGAACATTTTTCAGCTCCATGAGGTCTAGAATAGGCTTACATCGTTCCATTCTCTTATTAAAAAGAATCGTTAATAAAATAGTGGGTTTCTTAGGTAACGCGTTCCCTGGAGGATGAGGAGGAGAATTTCCTGTTGTAGCTCCTTTCAAGTGAAGAAGAGGTTCCTTCTTGGGTCGCAGAAAGATGGCTTCTGTAAAAAATAAAAAATAAACTCTAATGTAAGTACACTCATATGGCCAGAGTGTACAATCTGCCATACCCATTGGTGTGATGTTATGGAATCCCAAGCAGGCAGAAAAAAGGGACATTCTCCCTTCGACCTGCTGAGATGGAAATGGTAGAAAGCAGTTGTGAAGAGCCAAGCTGTTTTTTGGTTGTCCTGGTAGCGCAAATGGGAGGAACTCCTTTTCTGAATGAAATATTGGTCATATCCTTTTCTTTGGTTCTTGCTCAATGTATATGCCTGGTTGTATCCATGATGTTGGGGGTGATAACATGGTCAACCTTGAACTCCATACGGACTGTAACCTCCTCTCTAAGTCCAGGATATTTGTGAGCCACAAAAAATGTCTGAGTCAGGATGTCAATACTGCAGAACACCAAGGGATTTTGCAGCTTCCATGTATGTCGTAATATTTTGTAGGGTTTCATCAAAGTATTTCCCCAAAGGTATGAGTCTGCAAATAGCATGTCCAAGATCTTTGAATGGACTTCTGAATAAAAAGCTACAGACCTCAGCCATGCCTGCCTTCTTTAAAAAAAGCTGCTCTAGCCAACTGTCAGAAGCCTGAATTGGATACATCCATTGCCTCATCGTTGATGGCTTCAGGTGTAGGGGCAGAGGTATTGTCGGTATACTTGGGATAAAGGGCAGGAGTAGGTTGCACAGCAGGCTGTTGAGGAAGCAACTTTGAAAGGCATGCATTATCTAGTGAAAAATTGACAAACATAATGGGCACTTCTATAGCCTCTTGTTCCTACTAGTAAAGACAAGGTCCAGAACACTGAGGAGGATTGTGATCTATGAAGTTTTGTGGCTCAGTACCGGGTAAGCTTCCTCTTCATTTAAGGCCTCTTTCTCAAGCCCAGATGAACAAGTTACTTACCTTCGGTAACGATATATCTGTAAGAAACAGTAGTTAGTATTAGATTCCTTACCTTAGAATATCCCCAGGCGTCAGTCTGGATCCGGAAACTTTTGCGTAGCAGTACCCCTGCGCGTCGGTAGGCGTCGTCTGCAGGCGTCCCCTGCGGCTCCGCGTCGTCGGCGTCGTGCGCCGTGATGACGTCGCTGGAGTATATAGACGCCGCCTCCGCGCGCTGACGTCAGTTCTTTGCACACAGCTTTTCCGCGCCAGAACACGCAGAGCCATGGGAGAACCAACACTGGTGCCATGTGAAACTAGGGCCCTGAAAGGGATGTCCGTAACCCTAGGTATCAGTTCGCAGAACGGGGAGGAAGGGCGGGGCGGTAAGGAATCTAATACTAACTACTGTTTCTTACAGATATATCGTTACCGAAGGTAAGTAACTTGTTCATCTGAAAGAAACAGATTAGTATTAGATTCCTTACCTTAGAATAGATACCCCAGCAATACCAACCCCGGAGGTGGGTCTGCGAACCAATACAACCTACACCAGAAAGTCCTGGAGGACCGAACGGCCAAAGAAGCCGTCCCTCCGGACTTGACTGTCCAGGCAGTAATGCCTCGCAAAGGTGTGCAGCGAGGCCCATGTAGCCTGGCAAATGTCCTGCAAGGGGACTCCCCGGCCCAGGGCGGCAGTAGCCGCCGTGGCCCGAGTGGAATGGGCCCTCAGCCCAACAGGAGGCTCCTTCCGAGCCAAAGAGTAGCATGCCTTGATGCAGAGGACGACCCACCGAGAGATGGTCCGTTTCTGTACCGCCCTTCCCTTCTTCTCACCCACGTAGCCAACAAACAGTTGGTCATCCACCCGGAACTGGCGTGTGCGATCCAGGTAAAATGAAAGCGCACGTTTTGGGTCCAGACGATGGAGCCGCTCTTCATCCTTTGAAGGATGCGGAGGCGGGAAGAAGGAGGGCAAGGTGATGGACTGCCCAATGTGAAAAGCAGAGACTACCTTGGGCAGGAAAGAAGGTCTAGTCCGAAGAACCACCTTATCAGGATGAACAGACAAGAAAGGAGGTTGAATAGAAAGAGCCTGGAGCTCACTCACTCTCCTGGCAGAGGTGATGGCTACCAGGAAGGCCGTCTTTAAAGTGAGAAGACGGAGAGGACAGGAATGAAGGGGCTCAAAAGGAGCGCACATCAGGAAAGTCAGAACCAGGTTCAAGTCCCACTGAGGCATCACGAACGGAGTTGGAGGATACATGTGCGTGATGCCCTTCAAGAATCTTAACACAATAGGGGACTTGAATAAAGATGGCTGATCAGGGAGCCTCAAGAAGGCGGAAAGGGCAGAAAGGTAGCCCTTGATAGTGCCCAGAGCAGAGCCCTGCTGGGCAAGGGAAAGGAGGAAGAGGAGAACCTCAGACAGAGGGGCAGAAAGGGGATCCACAGCCTTTGCTGTGCACCATGCCACAAATCTGTTCCACCGGCAGGCGTATACCGACTTTGTGGAGGGACGCCTGGCTGCCAGAATGACATCACAGACTTCAGGAGGCAAGTCAAATGGCCTCAACTGTCGCCGCTCAATCTCCACGCATGGAGGTGGAGACTGGACAGGTTCGGGTGGAGGACCGTCCCCTGCTGCTGCGACAGAAGGTCCTCCTGAAGGGGCAGGCGGATCGAGGGACCGACTGTCATGCTGAGTAGCTCGGGATACCAGTATCTTCGAGCCCAGTCCGGAGCCACAAGGATAACTTGGGCCCGGTCGCGCCTGATCTTCTTCAGCACTCTGGGCAGAAGTGGTATAGGCGGAAAGGCGTACAACAGACCGCAACTCCACTCGCGCCGAAAGGCGTCGCCGAGCGAGTGCCGTCTTGGAAACTCCAACGCGCAGAACTGATGACATTGCGCGTTCTCTTCTGTGGCGAATAGATCTAACCAAGGCTCTCCCCATTGCTGAAAGAGGCCTCTCGCCACGTCCGAGTTCAGACGCCATTCGTGATCCACCGAGCACCGACGGCTGAGTTCGTCCGCCCTGGCGTTCAGAGAACCTGCCAGGTGTTGAACCGTCAGAGTCACGCCCTGACGTTCCAGCCATTGCCAGAGACGCAGAGCCTCCTGGCAAAGGGTCCACGACCCCACACCGCCCTGTTTGTTGCAGTACCACATGGCGGTGGTGTTGTCCGTGAACACCTGCACTACACTCCCGTTGACAAAGGGGAGGAATGCCTTCAGTCCTAGGCGAATCGCCCGTAGCTCCAACAGGTTGATATGGAGCCGGGACTCCGCCGGAGACCAGATGCCTCTGATCTCCGCCTCTCCCAAGTGGCCACCCCAGCCCTGGAGGGACGCGTCCGTCACAACCACGTGCTCCGGTTGGGGAAGGGAGAGGGATCTGCCTCTGACCCAATCGCGGTCCGTAAGCCACCACTGCAACTGTCTCGCAGTGCCCTCCGAGATCAGGACATGGTCGGATAGGTTGCCCTGATGCTGGGCCCACTGAAACTTCAGGTCCCACTGCAGAGCCCGCATCCGCCACCTGGCGTGATGCACCAGTAGGATGCAGGAGGCCATCAGCCCCAGAAGCCGCAGCGTCAACCTGACCGAAACCCGGGATAACGGCTGAAAGATGGGAATCAGAGCCTGAATATCCCGGACCCGCCGTTCCGGGGGATAAACCCGAAACTGCGCCGAGTCGAGAACCGCTCCGATGAAAAGGAGCTTTTGAGAGGGACACAGGTGTGATTTCGGCACATTGATGGAAAACCCCAGCTCGTGCAGGAGGTCTGCCGTCATCTGAAGGTGGTGGACGACTGTCTGGGGCGAGCCCGCCTTCAACAACCAGTCGTCGAGGTAGGGGAAGACTGAAACCCCTAACCGGCGCAGATGAGCTGCGACCACCGCCATCACTTTCGTGAACACCCGTGGGGCGCTGGTAAGGCCGAATGGGAGCACGATAAACTGAAAGTGCTCGTGGCCTACCGTGAACCGCAGGTAACGCCGGTGGGCCGGCAGGACGGGGATGTGAATATACGCATCCTGCAAGTCCAACGCTACCATCCAGTCTTGCGGGTCTAGAGCAGCCAAGACCTGAGCCAAAGTCAACATCTTGAACTTCTCCTTCCGGAGGAAGCCGTTGACGTTCCGCAGGTCCAAGATAGGACGCAGGCCTCCCTTGTCCTTCTTGGGTACCAGAAAGTAGTGGGAGTAGCAACCACACCCTACTTCTGGCCCAGGAACGCGCTCGATGGCCCCCTTGGCCAAGAGGGCCGTAACTTCCTCCTGCAGAAGTGTCAAGTGGTCCCCCGACACACGGTGGTTCTGCGGTGGCATGGCTGGAGGAGTGGACTCGAAGGGGAGGGCATAGCCCCTTCGAACGAGCTGCAGCACCCACCTGTCCGATGTTATCGCGCGCCAGCGGGAGTGGTGATGGCGAACCCTGCCACCCACTGGCGTCACGTGAGCCCGAAAGCTCGGACTAGGAAGGCTTGGATGCAGCAGCGGAGGGAGGTGTGGACTGACCCCGCCGCTGGCCTCTACCGCCACCACGGCGGAAACCACGGCCGCCACCGCGCTGGGGAGCGTTCTGCGGCGCGTGGCTGGCAGCACGCGTGGGACCGCCCCTCCCTTGGCCACGAAAGGGGCGAAACGAACCCGTCTGCTGGCGCTGGGTCGAAAGACCCAAGGACTTGGCCGTGACCCTGGAGTCCTTGAAGCGCTCCAGCGCGTGGTCCGCTTTGTCACCAAACAGGCGACTGCCATCAAATGGCATGTCCATGAGTGTATTCTGGACGTCTGGCGAAAAGTTGGCAGATCTCAGCCAAGCATGGCGACGAATTGCCACCGTCGTGGACATGGCCCGTCCCAGGGAGTCGGTCGTGTCCAGACCACAACGGATCGAGTACCGCGCCGCATCCCGGCCTTCAACCAAGGCCCGGGTGAGCTTGTCCCGCACTTCCTGGGGGCATTGCGGCAAACACTCTTCGACCGTATCCCACAGGGAGTGGGTGTAGCGGCCCAAGAGGCACGCGGTATTACAAGACCGCAGTCCAGCGCTCAAAGAGGAAAAGACCTTTTTACCAAACTGGTCATACCGCTTTGATTCCCGATCGGGCGGAGCCGACGGAAATGCGGACTGCGAAGTGGAGGCCTGGATCACCAGACTCTCCGGGGAGGGATGGGTGGATAAAAAGGCAGGGTCGTCCGAGCATGGACGGTGACGCCTTGCCACATTCCGGTCAACCGGTGCACCGGAAGCGGGCCTGGACCAGGTGCCCAAAAGGACATCCGTCAGGGCCTCATTAAACGGCAGCAGAGGCTCCTGGGGGCATGACTGCGGTTTAAACACTTCGGTCAGAATGTTCGGTTTGACCTTCGCGACGGGGAGCTCAAGGTGCAAGGCCTTGGCAGCCCTCATCAGGACCACCGAATAGGCAGCACCTGCCTCAGACGCCACAGGGGACGGGGAGACAAACCCAGGGTTGGGCGACTCGTCCAGGCCACTGGCATCACCCAGATCACCTACCCAGTCCACATCATACTGGCAGGCACGGGATAAAGGGTCCTCAGACCCCTCCCAACCCTCTCCATACTCATCCTCATCATACCCATATTCTGGGTCGACGATATAGACATCGGGGTCAACGGGCCCCATCGGCGTCGGATCCGGCGTCGGCCGACGCCGGTCCGACTCCGTGTCCGGAGTCGGGGAGGGAATGGGGGTGGCGCCGCGCGGCGTCGGTGCCGGGGACCCGACGCCGGCCGGAGCCGACGGCGGAGTCGCTGCACCACGCGGAGGCGGTACCACGGGTTGGCCCAAAGGAACCGACGCCGGAGAGGCCGGGAGACCAGCCGGCGACGAACCTGAGGGACCCAGCGGCGCCGGGACCGGAGCCACCGGCGGCGTCGGGGCAGAAGCACCCGAACCGCTCGGGCCCCCAGACGGGACCGACGGCCCCGCAGGCGCCGTAGGCCCCGTCGGAGGAGACCTCGCCCTCATAGCAATGAGGAAGGCCTCGATCTCCTCACGCGACGCGCCTTCCCCAGGGACCGACGGGTATAGGGTAGACGGCGTCGGTGACCCACGCGGGCCCGCGGGGGTGGGGCCACCCGAGCCCCCGGCCGCATCACGCGGGCGTCGGGGGGAGTCGGGGGTGCGATGGCGACGCCCCGACTTCTTGTGCTTACCTGACGAACCGGAGGAATGGTGGCGACTCCCGGAGCGCCCATGGCGGCTCCGCGATCGTTCCCTCGACCGCTCCCTCGACCTCCGACCGGACCGGGACCGCTCTCGACGCGGGGCCGACACTCGGAGCTCGAGAAGCTTGCGGGACCGCTCCCGCCTAGCTTTTCCAGTCAAGGCCCGACAGTCGACGCAGGACTCCACGTCGTGGTCCGCGCCCAGACACCGGAGGCAGAGTCGATGGTGGTCGGTGACCGACATCATGCGGTCGCACTCGTCGCAGCTCTTAAACCCAGGCATCCTACCGGCACCGTAGAAAGATTAAGTTTTACAAACACTTGGTCAAAAGACCGGAGTACTGCTCTTCGGATCTGCGCTAACTGGCGCGGAAAAAAGAAGAACTGACGTCAGCGCGCGGAGGCGGCGTCTATATACTCCAGCGACGTCATCACGGCGCACGACGCCGACGACGCGGAGCCGCAGGGGACGCCTGCAGACGACGCCTACCGACGCGCAGGGGTACTGCTACGCAAAAGTTTCCGGATCCAGACTGACGCCTGGGGATATTCTAAGGTAAGGAATCTAATACTAACCTGTTTCTTTCAGATACATAACACACATCCAGCTGCGTAAGACTGTAGTTACGTCTGAGGCATCCTGGTCTCCGAGATCTGCCTCTAGCTCAGAGTCGATTATGAGGGTGGGTAAGCTTGCTGACATCTTTATGGGTGAAAGGGTAACAGTTAAAAACCCATAGACTATGGTATTGTCGACGGGCTGTCATCAATATGGTAGTAGGTATCATTCCTCGGTTTGCTGGATGCGAAAGATGAGCTGTCATCTAAGGTGACACCTCATGTCACCTCAGGTGACTACTAAAACCAAAGGGGAACAACGTTTAACCACCTTTGTCACCCCCCCTACTGAGGAACTTCTCCGCATTTGTGGGTCGATAAAATCCGGCTCCCCGAGAGACCCGACCACTCCTAGTCGGTTGAAGGGCAGCCTACCAGTACTTGAGCCTTATGTTCGTCATCTACTGGATACCTCCTTTAAATCCCAGGTTGTCCCTAAAGCTTGGAAGCAAGCAGTGGTGCTTCCTTTGCAGAAGAAAGCCAATGTCAGTTTTGAAAAACTCGACAACCTTCGCCCAATCTCCCTCCTGCCCTACATGGCAAAAGTGGCGGAAAAAATAGCCAATGTACAACTTATGCAGTTCGTGGAGGCGGCTTCGCTACTCCATGACTCGCAATTTGGCTTCCGCCCCCGCCACTCGACAGAATCAGCACTCCTCGTGGCGGTTGAAGCGCTACGACAGGGTGTGGACGAGGGCCAAACCATGGCATTGATTTTACTCGACCTAAGCGCGGCATTCGACACTGTAGCACATTCCATCTTGCTACAGTGTCTGAATGAAGGCGGGGTTACAGGAGCAGCGCTGGGCTGGATCGGGTCCTTCCTGTCTGACAGGTGTTTCCAAGTCAGACTAGGTGAATGCTTCTCGAGGGAGATTGAGTTGGGCCAGGGAGTGCCTCAGGGCTCGTCCCTGAGCCCAACCCTATTTAATATCTACGTCTCCCCCTTGGCAGCCATCGTGGAGGGATACGGTCTTCGCCTGGTGTCCTACGCCGACGACACGCAGTTGGTCATCTCCCTATCGCGTGCACCCGGCCTCGCAGCGGACATCTTCAGGAATTGCATGCAAGATCTGGCTGCCTGGATGTCCGCAAACTGCTTAAAACTGAACGGCAGCAAGACCGAGGTGCTCGTGGTGGGGGGAGGGACGTCTGCCTGGTCGTCGGCGTGGTGGCCGCCCTGTCTGGGTGAAGTCCCCGTTCCTTGCTGTGAGGCCAGGAACCTTGGCGTGTGGCTGGACAAGGACCTTGCCTTTGGTCCCCAGGTCAGTCGGGTGGCGGGAGTGTGCTTCGGTGTCCTGAGAGCCTTAAGGAAAGTGTTAGACCTTCTCCCGATTTCTGCTCGAAGGACGTTGGTGCATGCCCTCGTCACCGCACGACTTGACTATGGGAACTTGCTTTATCTGGGGGCCACAGGCAAGGCCATGGGTCGCCTGCAAGTCCTTCAAAATGCCGCAGCGCGGCTTGTACTCAGACTCCCTAGGAGGTCATCTTCCAAACCAGCTTTGCGGGCCCTCCACTGGCTTCCCATTGCGAGGAGAGTGGAGTTCAAGGCCCTCACTACATGTCATCGCATTTTGAGCGGTAAAGCACCTGCTCCGCTCAAGAGTCTGGTAACCCACTATGAGCCCACACGCAGTTTACGGTCCTCGCAGACTGGACTGCTAAAGGTCCCCAGAGTATCGAAGGCGCGTATGGGAGGTAGATCTTTCAGATACCTCGCTCCCAGGTGCTGGAATGCCCTTCCATTGGAACTGCGACTAGAACCATCTGAAGTCCTGTTCAGGAAAAAACTTAAAACATACCTTTTCAGCAGGTAGCCTTCTGTGGGAGGGGGGCAGCCATTTCACTTATCACAGCGCGGGGACACGCCAGTGGCGTAACCAGGCGCTTTACAAATGCCCAAATAAATAAATAAATAAGGTGGAAGGAGAGGCTTCCTTGGAGTGGTCATTGATGTAGTCATCGTACAAGATGTTCTGAATGCTAAAGGAGCTGTCATCAGCCAAAAAACACCTACACATGGCTTGCAATGTGGTTTGCCCCATTGGGAACAATGTGGACGTCAACATCAACGGTGGCTTTGTCTTCATCATTGATAAGGAGAACTGAGAAGTCACTGGTGAGGATGACATTTCAGTCAGGCTTTTAATGGAGCTGGGGTTTCACCGTTTTTTGTGCAAGGTGGTGTTTGTCCCTCCCGTGTTATTTTCCTAAGAAACCTTTAGTTTTTCCCTGTTAGGAGGTAGCTGTGGGTCCTTTAGGTTTAAAGAACTGCTCAGGGAACCCCAGGTTTGCTTTTGTCTTGAAAGGGCTTGAAGTGGCACTTCTCACAAATTTAGCCCTAGAAGAGGGGCTCACCCATAGAATGAGGGTATTTCTTATTCTCTAGTACATATAGTGTCAACCTCCTCTCCCTCGGAGTCTTGGAAGGAAATGCTATGCAAATGTTGCTGCCTGAAGCTTTGTGCACTGGAAAACGGCACTAAATATATTGCTTGTGTGTGTCATCATATATCAGACATTAGTCTCCATGGATTTTGCGATTTGCAAAACAATCACGAAATCTGCATTTTTGTAAAAATGCTGCGATTTTTGCAAAACTGCCCATGAATTAGAGAATCCTGGGGAGCCTATTTAGATTTGCTCGTGAGACAGCTGTATTTTGACCAGATTTTAAATGTCATTTTTAGCCTCATTAACTCCCCTGATTACTCTAAGACAGCGAAAGAACACTCATTAAAAAACTGGAGCCGGAGGCGGGTAAGCTAGATTATTTTTGGTCACACGTGTTAGGCTAGTGGGGCAGCGGCACGCTTACTGGAAAACCAATTATTCTAGCGCCTTGAAGAGAGAGCATTGTACTAAGCAGAATACATTTTACTTACCCGTAAAAGTTGTCGTGGGCAGCCTAACGTAGCACGTGAAAAACATAGGTTGTTTATCTTAGAATGACACGTGCTGTAGGGCAGACTTACACATGCAAATGCTCTTATGCATGTATGTATTCTTTCAATAGAACCTAAATCACCCTAAACATCTACAGCACGTCTTAGAATGACATGTGCTGTAGGACAGACTTTGCAAATTCTCTTATGCATGCATGTATTCTTTCAATAGAACCTAAATCACCATAAGCATACTTTTTTTTACCATCTATTCCACAGTTTATCCCTCAACGGGAAACAATAATGCTTTTTGACATTGTACGATTCAAGTCGATGCGGTCACGTGACACTTAGGAAGTGCACGCTTGTGTCGTCATAAAAAGGCTGCATCTGAGAAGAGAGGAAACGACTGGAGATCGCTGGCTGGGAGACACGGACAGTGATCGGTACGCGCACGGCGTTCTGGAAATAATTGAATCAGGTACGTGAAACCACAACCCTTTCCCTTTTCTCCCATTTCTAATTTTAAAAAGTACAAGTCCGGTTCATTTTCTCACGAAGATGTTTTATTCACCCTAGAGACCACACAAATCATAGTCTTCTGACGTCAACTTTGTTGTTCACACAAGAGGCGACCGCTCAGGACAGTAATTGCCCTCAATAGGTATGAAGATTTTTCTTTCCACGGCAGTTCATCTTGAATCAGAACGAAGTAAGTGCGAAAAAAAAAATCCCAACAACATTCTGCATTATCCCCTGGGATGACAACTTTATAACAAGTTTTATTACTGACTGAGTCCTTTCCGGGACTTTCTTCTTTCATTTCTACAGCTTTCCCTACTACAGTCATCTGAAGTGGTACAGATAGTCTATACAAGGTAAATTAGAAACAGAGGTTTTCAAGGTTGGAAGTGGTTAGTTAAATGTTTGAATAAGTGGTAACAAGAGCACCCCTTTTGTTTATTTTCTTTTAGCTCCCTTTCGTTCCATGTCCTGAGGAGAACCCCACTTAAGGCTCAACAGGGGTTCGAAACGCATCAGCCTTTTTTCTGTTTGACCAAACAAGTGAACATTAAAACTGAGTATCGGGTTAACTTTTGTTCTATGAATTGCTTGATTAAATCATAATGATTATTTTGGGTTACCTGAATACTACATGGTTTAGCAAATGTCCCAAATGGGGTTGTGTTTTTCTTTAAAAATTTGAAGACTGCGTTTTCTAAACAATTTCTCAACCTCCCCCTTCGGCCTTTTTCTTTTTTCTTTCCATTTATTCATGTTCTTTTTTATGTATCTGGAAAATGTGGAACCTGAGCTTGTTCACGTACTAAGCGTTTTTGTCAAATGTGATGTTCAATGTCTCATCATATAATTGACTCAGGAATATTATTATGTATGTGTGATATCTGATGTGGACATGAACGTTTTAAGTTTTCTTGATGAAATTGAATCTTTAAAAATCTATTAGAAAATAAAAATGTACTTTTTTTCAGTCACTATGCCTGTCACGTGTGATTGGTTAAAGGAATCAATATAGCGAGCATCAGTATAGGCAATTGTGTTGTTGTTCTAGTATCGAGTTGACCTTGCCTTGCTGATTATTAGCCAGAGCCCTCTATTGTTCATTCAAGTGGGCTTGCAACACTAATTGTGCCTCCCGCTTGAGTAGCCCGGAAAAGATACCTCAGGGTTGCCACCGCAGTGCCTGCAAGTATTTTGTACATAGGACACCCCTATGGTAGGCCCAACGTGCCCCCCTGGGCAGGGTGCAGTTCATGTGAAAAGTAGGACGTGCACTGGTGTGAGCAACATGTCCTGATAGTGAAATGCTGCCAATTTCATTTTTTAACTATTGAAAGGCTACCATGGCCATAGGACAGAATGGGGAATGATTTGTAACATTTTACAAGCATATCTTCCCATAGGAATAAGATGGAAATGTAGGTCTGTTATCCCTGAACTCGGAATTTGATAATACATCTTTTAGTAAGGATGGTCTTAAAGTCTGTGTTTGAAAATAGCACTTTTAGAAAGAGGCTATTTTCTTGTTCAACATTTCTGTATGCCTCTGCCTGATTGTGGATTGACTGTCTGGTTTCAGTGTGACAGAGACAGAGGGTGTCCATTTGGGCTCCTGTCCTTTTGTGGTGTTTTCACTGTGTTACTGCGAGTGTTGGTACAAATAATTTACACGTTGCCTTTGGGATAAGCCTTTCTGTTCGTGCCAAGCTACCACAGGGATAAGAGGGGGTTATCTAAAGTGTTTATCCCCCTTACCCTGACTCAACGGAAGAGTCCCTATTTGGACAAAGGTACCTACCTCTGCCAACTAGAGTTCCCCATTTCAAACAAACAGTTATAGCATTTAGCTTTGAATGGCCAGGGAGTATGCTTTTCAAAGAGGTAAGTATTGTCGACAGGAGGTTTCCTACTTAGGTCACCTACTGTCGAAGGAGGGGTAGGAAATTAGCTCTTTGGCAAACTAACACATTAAATGAGGTGTATGAGCCTTTACCCTGAATGCCTGAAACAGCTTTTTTGACAACTCACACTTGGGCAACTAACAAACTGTGCTTTCTTTGGCTTTTGTGCTTGGTACATAGATTGTTGCGACCATTTTGTGTTGTAAGTACACAATAAGGTTTATTGTGCCCTTTCTGTCTTTGATGCTACCGCGAGAGCCCTCCCGAGGGGTCTAGGGGGCGGTCATGACAGTGGCCGTCTCCGTAAGACAATCGGTTCGACTTGTTTTTGCCACTGATCTTACATTTATGGTACACCTTGCTGTGATCATGCCCTTAAATAAACAGCGACACAGCACCTCACCATTGCACGTCTAACCGGCTATAAAGTAGCATTGTTCACCAAAAATGTCATGATTAAAAGATGTGTCACCTTGAAGTCAGCCATGTTACTGGCCCTCCTTTCTGCCAAATGATGGAATTGAAAAGGAGATGAAAGGACGGCGAGACTAGACTGATGTTCCCTTATCTGATCCTTAAAGGTAACTAAAGATTGAGGGCTCTTGTTTAAATTCCCAGGTGGCACCACCACTATTGCTCAAGTTACCGCAACACTAAATACAGTTCCTTATTAGTTAGCCTGAGTAACTGGGTTGTGAATTGTGAGTAAGTGTAGTTTCCACCGGAAAGTAACTGATGCTGTGGAAAGGACGAATGTGTTTGCAGACCAGACAGATAAGGAAAATGACCAAGATGAAATGAAAAGAATGCTTGTAGCAGGCCCTGCTGGGTGGGTACCGGAAGTCACAATGTTTAAGTTGAATGTACGGCACATTTGTAGGGACGGGGGATAGTGAAATAATAGGGTTGGGGAGAGAAGAAAAAAATGTTGGTGCATTTCCCGTGGTTATGATGAGACATTGCCCAGCCTGTGAACTGTATTCTGCGCATGACGCACAATACTAGGAAGGGTACCTGTATGGCTCCGGTAATTTCGCTCTCCACATTTTCTCTTTTTTTTTAGATTAATAATATAGGAATAGACAGATATAATAATTCAAAGGATGTCCTGATTGAAACAAGTATATACAGTTTTATCTTTGCCAGTTAACCGAAAGTTTGCATTCTATTCAATAATAGGTCTGGGAAGCCCTGCAGTCACATCAGAGAGGCCCGGACGCGATGCACAGCCTGGCTGCTTTTTATGGACCATCACTTAATATTGATGCAGAGCAAAGAAGTGCTGGACGAGGCAGGACCACCAAAAGAAAGAGGGGCAATCAAGGAGTCCCGACCTGTTTGCCTACCTGTGCTCGAATCCCAGCCCATTGAGCCCAAGCCAGTGGGCTCCCCTGTGTTTGAGCCTCTGCCCCTTGGTCCCCCTTGAGGTTGAACCCCTTTTTCCCGACCCCTCTGTACCCGGAGTGTTGAGGTACAATTTGCGCCTCCACAGGAGGAACAGTGCACCAAAGGGAAGGTCAGATTAGTAGGGATGGACTGTATTGCTGAAGAATAGGATGCATGTACCACGCCCGAGGTACCAACAATAGATTAGTAAAAGGGAGATTGGTGCATTGTTTGGACAGTCAACGAACAGGGCAAATGGACTGTGATTCTGAAGAAATAAATACCTTGCCCTGCAATGTGGGATCTAGATTCGAGCTGGAAGAGCAGGTACACGCCAGTGATCAATAGGAGCCTGCCAGTAACGATTCTCTCAAGGACACTGGAAAGAAGAGTTTTGCGCATCCTCTTGTTCCCTGGTCACCAATTCCATTGTGTTGCATTTCTCTCCCAAACACCATGTATCCTTTTGGTAGCCACATTATTGAAGAACAGCAATTTCCAGCACCTCGTCTAGAGCGGGGCTGGTCCAAAAAGAGAAAATAGTCTGTTCATCATTTGGTTGGTGCAACACCCTCACAGCCTGAGCATGTTTTTGTGATATAGGCCCTGCATAAGGCCATGCATAGATTGTCCTATATTGAAAATGTTTGTTCTATCAGCTGATATGTACAAGGAAACAGGTACATGGACATTATCGGGGTGGGTTGGATTTTGTTCGTGACATGGGGTTGGAAGATACTTCTTGGTTTAGTCGTACTGGCTGATACTATTTTTCCATGCTACTTCTGCATAAACGGTCTCCCAGTTTATTTGCCTGCTGCTTAAGTACCCTGATCTCTAAGCAAGGATATCCATACGATACAAAATATAGGACTATGCTTCAGAAAGATATTGAAGGGATAGGCTTGCATCTGACATACACTAAGAAAATGGCACGTGGTCACTCACGGGTTGTTCTGGGGCCTATTAGCGTCTTGGGGTTAAAGGATTATCATTTTCATAGTTGCCATAGCTGGCATCATTTTGACATGTAGTCTGTGCATACACTGCCTTCCTGCCTGTCTAGCTTTGAACGGTGTCTGTTATATATTGTATGGACATTCAGCCTTTGCTGGTAGCCAAATGAGTACCTAAATGTTGACTATTTTTGAGCACTTCTTTTCTCCCTTTTCTTTTAGAATTGTAAAGACCCTTACCTGATGCCACCAATAAAGCTTAGCATGAATGCTAAAAGGAGGCTCTGTTAGATTTGAAATGTTATTTCCGTAATGCACAGAATCAAAATGCTCCCTTTGCTATTCTCAAGCTCTATTCCGTGTTATGTTAGCATCCTTGGCGCCAACTTTATTGGCGCCATCTTGTTCTGTAACGAAGACCAAGCTTTGTCTCATGTTGCTTGCCTCAGCAGAAAGCTGCTGGGATGCAGTTGCATCTCCAAGGTTAGGCGTCACTGAAGCATGAGAAAGTTGCTTGTTAATGCATACCTTTCCCTGAGATAGAGGGTGTTCCCACTATTCCAGCTGCAAGCACAGACTGTATGACCTCGCCAGAGAGATAGTGTGTGCCCGGTCTCAGACTCTTAGCTCAACATTCTGTGCGTCCCTCTTGTTCAGCGTTTGTCCAAACAGTATGTTTCCATAAAGGGTGGGTCTTTGTGGGCACTGCAGCATACATAATGTAACTTTATGCTTGTCAGAGTCAGTTCCTCATCAGCCATCATAAGGAGGCTGGTCAGACTGGACTCCACTGCAGTGTACGTTGTGAATAAACCAGTTAGATTGCATTCTCTACTGCGACATCGACTCATCATTTTCTTGGAAGGCTAGTGGAGGCCGACAGTGAACCGGGTGACCCTAGTTGGGTCCCTTCCTTCATGCCTTTTAAGTCTGTTCCTATTTGGGAGACAGTAAAAGGGAAGACTACACAATATTCACACCCGGCTAAATTTCCAGATATTGTTCCTGTTACAAAAACGCATGCTTTACAGAATATGGAATAGTTAGTTGGGATCAGCCTGGTCTGAAACTAAATGTGTTGAGTTCTTTCTCATAAAGATTATGGTGAGTGAAGGAGATGATCTTTGTCCTCCAAGTAGGTTTCATGCAAAGATCTCGGTTTTTCCGACCACAAAGACTTTGACGGAAAACTTGGACCGACCGGTCTCATGCCAACAACCTTCTCCTTGCACTATTTTCCGATACATACACTAAGAATGATGCTCTAAGATACCAAAAAATCATTGAGAGATCTAGCATTATATAGCACAGACTTCTTATAGTCCTCTATGCTGACCACCTTGAAAAAGCCCCAGGCCTGCTTGCCAATAGTGGGAATAACACATGTTGGCTGTGCCTCTCACACCTCATTCACTGAAACATGAATTAGAAAATAAAGGAGCCTTTCTGCTTTTCTATCAGGAAATTGTCTGTGCTTTAGCTTATACTAGCAACATACTGCAACTCATGAAAATGTATTTTCTGTATTAACATTTTCGATTTAATAAATAACCATTTATTTTTTGAGCATGAAAGGCTTACCCACCCCAAGGAAGTGCCAGAATACAGTTTACCTAACTAGAACCTCTCTAAGAGGTTTAGGCTCCAGGGTGGTCCCCTCACTTTCTCAAGATTCATGTATGGAATTGTGTCTGGATTGGATTGCTGTCACTAAGCATGCAATGCATTCTTGAATGGATTCAGCGTATGCTGTCTCTATGTGTATGGGCTTGGCAATTGTCTATAGGAAACCTTTCTGGAATTATTTTTCTGTGGATGTCTAGGCTCAGTTTCAAGCCAAGCCTTTTGACCAATCATTTCTGTTAGTTGAAAAGGCTGTTTATTGCTTATTGCTTGGAAATAATTTATACGAAGTGAAGCTCCTGCTTTGTTTCACCAGATGGGTCCATTGATTGTATAACTTGTTGAGAAGCTAAAGCCTTCCCCATGGCCATCAACAAATGCAAAATCATTGAGGCAATAGTGGATATTGTGCAGAAAGTGTAGAGCTGTTGCCAGGAGAGAATAGTCTGGCTGCTTCAAACTTCTGCCTCCAGTTTTGACTCTTGCCTCCTGCATCATGAGCCACCAATTGTGGGGGGTTATCCTATTTCGTTTCCAAATGGTAGGAAAGAGTATTGTCTCAGAGTTTCCCGTTGATTCAGAATCTTTGTTTCCTGCCTTTAGCAGAAGCTCTGTTCCCCCTTCCCCCCACGCAAACAAAACCCATGAAGGAGATTATGTACTTGTTAGCCAAGGGTGCTGTGGAGATGTTCTCTTCAATCAGCTGGGTCAGGAATGTTACTTCAGGTATTCTTCATTCTTCAGCATTGGATCTTTCATAAGCACATGCTTGAATCATTGCTCATTATCATGCTGGGAATCTTTTGTAACTTTAAATAGAAGTAAACAATGTTAAAATTGCCATAGGCCGTAACAATAGTTTGTGTTTAGTATCACATCCACCTAATATGAAACAATCCAAACTTCAGTCAAAGAGGTAGAAGTGCTAAACTCACCTTTTCCGCTACAGGCCATCTGGGAGACTAAACAAGACAAGCTCCTCCTATAGTGGTTCTAAAATGAAGGAAGTAGAAGCCATGAATGAAGTCCATGATATCACCTGGGATTTCCCCAAAGTAAAAGTTACTGCCCCTTAGAGACATTACTGGAGCATCTGCAATCTTAACAATGAGAGGCATCTTTGGTTCCTTGAATGTCATATTTCTTCTTAGGAATAGGAATAGGTTCTAGTACCAGAGCCTGCATGGACAAGGAGTTAGGCCACAGCTTTGATTTTTTTCCATGTTTTGAAGAAGGTTGTCACTATTATTTTTTATGCTTTTTAAGCATAAATATGGAGTTCTGGATAAAGATCAGATTTGAAATCTAGTTCTTGATATAGAAAGTATCCTGGTCACTTGCATAGACGGGGACTTCGTCTGAACATTCAAAGATGCCACCATTAACTTTATCCCGCTTTCCCTGATGGCCTTACGATTCTGAAAAAGGCAGAGATCTCATGAAATGTGCTGAAATCTAATCATTACAAACATTTGAAATGCCGCTCTATTACTGACATTGGTCGGTGATAACTACAAGGCCTAAAGCTAGACAATTACAAATTAATTAACCCCTCTGATTTTTTTTTAATAATCAGAAAAACAGAGAAAAAAATTATAAGAAACCCACCAAGAACTCTAGATCTTGCATCTGCAGAAGCATGAACAAAAGAAACTGACAGAGGAGTGATGCTACCTAGCACCAAAGATTTGAAACAGATTTAAAACTGCTTCAAATAATTTAAGATGGGGTCTATCACCTAGCACACAGGTTCACTTAATAAATCTACAGGATTATCCATTAGAAGCAAACAATTTTCAGTGCAATGAAAATATTTAACATTAAGTTTTGATACAGACCTTGAAATATAACCTCTCTTTGGCGGAGCAGAAGAGTCTCCAAATGAGGTGGATGAACTACATTCTAATTTTTTTTTAACTTGTTTAAATATACTTTTTATTAAGATGTACTAAGAATGTACATCCTAACTACAGGGAATATTCAAAGCAGGTGAATAAGTAAAAGATCCAAAAATTGTAAACATATTGTTAAACTGGGATCTCCCACATTCTCTTGGATAATGTACCTTTAGTGAATATCAGAGAGCATCCTGGGGTGACAATGTTCAGGTTATATCAGGGCCCATTTACTGAAAAATGGGAACTGGACAAAAAGAGACAGAGGAGCAAAAAACATGACAGTGGCTCAGTGTGGGCCAGTGTGTGTTTGGGGTTTAGATGAAAAACTGAGGAGGAAGGAGTGGGAAGGGATTTTACCTTATTAATGCAGATAAAGTTAGAAGGATTGAACCGGACAAAAGGAGGACTTTTATGGTGACCCACAAGTTGACACATAAGAAATGGAGGTAAAGTTATTCAAAATTAAGAGTTTCATATATGTAACATGCCAAAGTAGGCTTGATTAAGTAGCTTCAAAGTCCATCTCTCTACTTTGGTCATCATTTATTTAAAAAACATAAAACAAAAATGTGTGTTGCAAACTCATTTGAACATGCATAGTAAACAAAGCACAGCAAAACTAGTTCGAACTACTCAGTGGAAGTGTGGTACATGCTTAAATAGCTTGGAGAAAAAGGAAATAACTGTGAGAAATACAATACGCATTGGAGTATTTTTTTTCAATCAAATCAAAAAATAAGAAATCAAATAAGAGAAAGAATATTTCCTACCCTCCATAATCCAAGCAGAAGTCCAGGATTCAGGCGAGACACTTTGACGAGATTGTCGCACCCTAGCAATATGCTGCAATCTTTAAGATTTGTCAGATCGTATTCAGAAATAAGAGATCGTCGACGTGGCCTTTAAAACACACAAAGAGTAAGGGAAATTAATAAAGATCTTCTAGAACTCTTTGATTTAATAAAGTGGATGTATGAAAATAAGTAAACTAATCAACTGGTGTCTTTTAACAAGTGTTAGCCTTTCCGATAAAGAATATACTGTATTTGGTTGTAAAAGATCAACAAGTCTTACTGTTCCTGGAATATTTACTATTCAGTTAAGATCACACAGATCTTCATACAGCATGACAATCCACCAACTAGTACCTTTCCTCAACTGACAAACCCTCCAGACAGTTAGCAGAGTGAGGTAGGGAACTAAGGGAGGTAAGAGGGAGGTAAAGGGTGGCAGCCAAGGGCAAAGGATAGGGAAATGATGGTTGGCACAGCAGCAGATGCCGGCCCATGAAGCTACTAAATATTTTAATTTTACAGTGTGGCACACTTAAACTTCAGGGGTCCGCTTTGCATGCTTGATCCACACACAACACCATTGATTTAGGGGAAAGCGGAGGCAACCTCCACATTGGTAGGGGATGATGTCTGGGTAGGGTGCTTCAATATTTCACCAACATGGAAGGTGCCCTGATTTTGCACCCTGTGGCTGAGTCCATCACTCACCTCCTGACTCTTGTTCCGAATGATAAAATCCAATGTATCCTGTAGGATTGGTGCATCATTGCTCTGCGTGCAAGCCAGGCAGTTCCAGAGAGATCTTGTGCCGGTGGTAAGGCACCAAGGACGTGAACATACATGAAGATTGTTTACAACATTCCCTAGCACACGTGGGATTTATAACAAAATGAATGTAACAACAGTAGCAAAGTAAGTCAATCAGAATATATGGTCACAACGCAAAACAAATAATTGGAATCTTCAGTCTTTTATTATTTTTTTGATCCTTCTTTAACCGCATGCGTGCGGGCGGAATTCCGCTCGTACGCTGACTTTTTCAAAAGCGCACTTTACGTGACGAGCTGGGCTCGTCATGAGCGTGCGAGGAGGCTACCTCATGACGAGCCCAGATCGTCATCAGCGTCGAAGGGGTTAATGGGAGTTACTGTGACTGGCCGAAAGCCCAGAGCCAACACGTGTTTTGTCACCTCTGTTTAATGTACATGCAACTTTTTCAAGGCTACATGAGAGATAGACTACAGTCACTATCATTGCATAACTACCAATTACATGACTAAGACATTCCACCAATGTCCCTCCACTGTTATACGTAGTACATTTGTTTGGTGAAAGTACTGCATATTGCAAGATTATTTTTCTTATCAGACCCGCGCTCATGCTACGCATTAGAAACATTTCTTGTTGTAGCTGAACTTAGCTTCAATTACCATGAAACCTCATGTGTTATGTGCGAGAATAGGTCCATTATGTGACTATTCACCACTCATTCTGTAAACATTAGGTGCTTTGCTATTCACCAGTAACCTGATTATCTACACGTGAGTGCCCTGCCACCCACACGTGTAAGCAGAAATGGATGGATGATACACAAACCTCAATTGGCTTTTCTCAGTACTTACTATAGAATCGGAAAGATAACAAAACAAAAATCTCAATTAACCCTTTCAGTGCTCATGATAGCCTGGAGCAGTCATGATGCACAGTGGCCGTGTGCTCATGACTGCTCTGGCCGTCATGGCACCCACCCACAGGGGAAGCGCTGGTGCTTCTCCCACGGGTGTCCGATTTCACCCCCACAAAGGGAGATGACAGCAGAAGAGTTTGCGCTGCCACCCCCGACCCCCCCATGGGAATCCCATGACGTCAGCGCGCACAGTGGCTTGGTAGAAAACGCCACCTAATCCCAATTTTTCTCAGCCCTATTTGAAGGCCCATCTGGCAGATTGACCATTTGGGTAGTGACATTGTGTGTTAATTGTATTGTTGTTTGTGAAATGTAATAGTATTTTTTTTATTTCTCCGTTTTATTCTAGTTAAAGGCTTTTGCTCTTTAGACTTTTCCAGGTTGCGGTTTTGTTACTGCTGATTCTGCAGCTTGTGTAGTCGCATGTGCTTGGTAGGAGAATTTTTTTGTACCACTTACTCTAAATTAGTTTATTTTCCCTACATGAATGTGTTTTTTGCAAATGGTGCAATAGCAGTATGTTTGGCTTCTGTGTTTTGAGTGTCAAAATCTTTTTGCATTAGTGCTCAAAGGGTACTTTGTTGTCTTATGAGTTATTGTTTTTGTTTTTTCTTTCTAGTGGGATATTGTTGCTTTTTTCTGTGTCTTTGCAGATTATGAGCTGGTGAGCGTAGCTATCTTTGGCAAGAGAGTTAGATTGTTTTTGAGTATGTAGATATTTGTGCTAAAGCCACACTTTGTTTACCTATTTTGCACAGTGTTGGTTGTTGTTGACTTGTTTGTGCAGTCTTCTTTCTTAGTAAGGATAATGGCTAGCCGCAGGGTTAGTGCTCAGCAGGTTGTTGGTATGCTTTGTGAGCCTTCCTCTGACCATGGTTCAGAGTCTGACTGATTCGGAGGGAGAGGTGGGAGGGGAAGATTCAGGCAGTGAGTTTTCTCTCCACATGGAATAATCGGATGATGGTGCTACTCTCAGTGTGGATGAAGATACACTTGGTGCGGATGAAGTGCCTGTGTTAGAGGAGGACATTGATGTGCTGATATTGCGGCAAGAGGCATCTGGGCTGCAGCCTTTGGCTGCAAGGCTTCCCGTTGGTATAGTGCGGCAAGAAGCTTCTGGGCTGCAGCCTGGGGCTGCAAGGCTTCCCATTGAAAGTGCTGATCTCTGGGTTGCCCCAGGCATGGTGCAGTGGGCCTTGCAAGGCTTTACTGGTGTTCCAGAAGGATTAGTTACTTAGCTGTAATCCTAGTTCTCATCCAGGGGTATACTCATCAAAGTCATAATCTATTAATAATCCCCGCCCATGTGCGGGATCCCGGAGCATATAGAAAATACATATAAATACATATAAATATATATGTATATATGTATGTGAAAACATATATTTGCAGCTTAAAACATTTCCCAACTGGCAAATCTGCCGCAACATTACATAAATTACATATACACAGCAGTACTCTCCCAACCCCTAAGGAAGAAAAAGAGAGCTGTAAACATTTGCATACAACAATGCTTTATTGCCATAGGAAAACCTGTAATTGCAGGCATTTGCCAGTAGATTGCAGTAGACTATAAAGCAACAAAGAAAATGAACACCTTGCCTTTAAGGCATTAGAGTAGGGGTACCGTGCCTTTAAGACCTGAAGGCGACCCACTGCTCCCATGGTGCACCACAGGTGGCAATTGGGTCAGTTCTTTTTGGAGGTGCATAACACCTGAGTAGATCCACAGTAAACATCTCATAACTATATGAACATGCTCGTCCGGGGAGGTGGGCGGGAGCTTATGACTTTGACGAGTATGTCTGAGTAGGTGACTTCCTATAGGCTGTGATTGCCGCTAAGTGAACCCTGATGGAGGGCTACTTGAGGCCTGACCTTGCTAAATGCAACAGATAGGGTAGAATCACCTGCTCCTGACCATGGATAGGGTCCAGAGAGTTGTCAAGACACCATATGAAAAACCTCTTCCACTTGAAAGCGTAAGACTTCCTAGTGTATGGTCTCTTGGCTTCTTTTAGAATGTTCATGCAGTCTGCTGGGAGGTCTAAGTGTCCATACTGTATGACCTCAGGAGCCATGCCGTCAAGCTAAGTGAAGGGAGGTTGGGATGAAACACCTTCCCCTGGTCCTTGGTCAACAAGTCTGGATGGCAAGGGAGTCGCCGGTGCGGGACTTCCGACAGCTAGAGGAGATCCGGGTACCACCACTGGCGTGGCCACTCCGGCGCTATCAGGATCATCCTGGTGTTGGTCCTGTAGAATTTCTGAATCACCACCGGGATCAGAGGCAGGGGAGGAAAGGCGTACAGCAATGTTTGCGACCAGCTGGTCAAAAGTGCGTTCCCCCGTGAGCCCTGTTGGGGAACCTGGGCGCGAAGACGTGGCATTTTGCATTTGCGGCGTCTGCAAACAAGTCTATGTCTGGTACGCCCCATAGATAAAAGACCTCTTGTGCAAAGTCTTCTTTGGGCACCCAATCGTGCGCTTCTACAAAGTATCAGCTTAGGCAGTCCGCCTGGACATTTTGTATTCCTGGTAGATGAACTGCCACAATGGATAGACCTCTTGCCAGGAGCCAGTGCCAGATGGCTTGCGCTTCCAGGGATAGTACTCTTGACCTGGTGCCTCCCTGCTTGTTCAGATAGAACATGGTTGTCATGTTGTCTGTCTGAACTTGGATGTAGTTGGTGTGCAGAGACGGGTACAGAGATTTGAGCGCTAGATGAATGGCTCGAAGCTCGAGGAAGTTTATGTGGTAGCCTCGCTCTTCTTCAAGCCAGAGGCCTTGAACCTGAAGCTGGTCCATATGAGCACCCCAGCATTGAAGAGAGGCATCCGTGATCACGGATTGCGATGGAGGAGGGCGATGGAATGGAACTCCCCGGAGAAGGTTGGAGCGTTTCATCCACCATTTGATTGAGTCATTGGCACCTTGTGGAAGAGAGACACGGTCCTACCAGTGACCTGCCCTCTGAGACCATTGGTCCTCGAGAGCCTGCTGCAGAGGCCTCATGTGAAGGCGTGCATTGGGCATGATGTAAATGCATGAGGCCATCGATCCCAGGAGAGAGGACACTTGTCTGGCTATGGGACGGTGATTGTCCAGTCGAAGATGACACTTCAGAAGCATGGATGACAATCTCTCCTCCGAAGGACACACGCTTGCTTGAACGGAGTCCAGGGAAGCGCCCAGGTAGTGAATCCGTTGGGAAGGATTGAGTACTGATTTCTTGAAGTTGACCTGCAACCCCAATGAGTTCATCAGGTTGAGACAGAACGACAGATGGTCTTGAAGAAGAGCCGGAGTGGAGCTTTTCAGCAGCCAATCGTCTAGGTAAGGATAGACGAAGATCTTCCGCCTGCGGAGAAAAGCAGCCACCACTGCCATGCACTTTGAGAATGTCAGTGGCGCGGATTTGAGGCCAAACCGAAGCACTCGATACTGGTAGTGCTGGCGCCCGATCTGAAACCTGAGAAACTTTCGGTGCCTCACTGAGACAAGTATGTGAAAGTAAGCGTCCTGCATGTTGATGGCACACATCCAGTCCCCCTGATGGAGATGGGGAAAGATCTGATGCAGGGCTAGCATGCGGAATTTTTCTTTCCGGATGAATCTGTTTAGTAGTCTTAGGTCTAGAATGGGCCTGTATTCTTTGACTGCGCCTCTTTTGGACAAGAAAATAGCGGGAGTAGACTCCTTGAGTTCTCTGCATGGAAGGAACCTCCTCTATAGCCTTCTTCTTGAGGAGTGCAGAGACTTCGTCCTGTAGCAGCTGACTGTGGAAACGGGGAAGCAGCTTTACTTGAGGAGAAACCTGCGGAGGAGAGGAATTGAACTTCAGCAAGTAAACATGCTGCACAATATTCAGCACCCATCTGTCCTTTGTTATGGATCTCCACTCTTCCAGATGATGAGAAACAGTCCCTCCCACCGGAGTGGCGAACAGTTGAGGAGGAAGCAAGCGCTCAGGGCTTGGGAGGCTGTTTGGAGGCAGACTGCTGCTTGTTACTGTTGCCTCTGCCTCGACGTCTCTGCTGAAATTGGGTTTTCTGTTGAGTTTGGGAAGACCATTGAGGGGTTTGAACCCTCTGCTCGTAAGTACGCTTATCCCCCTGACGAAAGCGCTTCTTGAATTCCTTACGCTTTTCCAAACCCACAGCCTTCACAGTGTCCATTTCGGATTTCATTTTGGTCATTTCATCGTCAGCGTGTGGACCGAAGAGAGAAGAACCATTAAAGGGGAGGTTCAAGATTTTCTTTTGGGCATTCGGTTTGAGGCCCGTAAGGCGATGCCACGCCGATCGCCGTGAGCAGATGCCATGGGAGTAGCCATGGGCCGCAAAGTCAGAGGCATCTGCTGCGGCACTAATGACCTGGTTGGCTACGAGTCCTCCCTCCTGTAGGATTTTGACAAAATCCTGTCGGTCTTCTTTCGGAAGCTTCTCTGTGAAGCTAGTAAGGGAGTCACAGAGGGACCTATTGTACCTCCCAAGTCAGACCCTCCAGCTTATCGCGATTTCGCGATTTGCAAAAAAATCGCGAAATCGCGCGATCTCTGGAAATGCCGCGATATTTGGCATAAAGCCCGCGAAATTTGCTGTTTCCGCCGAAGAGGAGGGAGGCACCCATTTTCCATTTGATTTGCGGCGAGAAGAGAAGGAGCCAGGAGGTCGAGGACGCGCGGCCGAGAGAGGGAGAAGACCACGGCGGCCGAGAGAGGGAGAAGACCATGGCGGCCGAGAGAGGGAGAAGACCAGCACCACACCAGCAAGAGGGGGAGAGAGCACGAAGCGGCAGCGACACACACGAAGACTCTTCCTCATTCCTCAGAGACTCGGACTCGTCAGAGCAGGAGGAAAGCCGGCCGGCGGCGAACAGAACACTGACAGGTACCGTCCGTAGGCAAGTTTAAAACCAGCTTCGTTAAGAAGCGCTGCCCGGGTGGGAGGGGGGCAGTGGAGATGTGGAAGAGGAGAGAGGGAAAAGCTGTTATTGCAAGCCTCGGCCGGCCTTGGGTAAAGTTTTTATTATTTATTTATTTATGCATTTTTATATAGCGCGGACTTCACCTGAAGGCGTCAGAGCGCTTCACATTAGGAACAGAGATGAAACATAATGAGAAACATTACAAAAGAACAGATTGCAAAAACATACGTTACTTACATAAGGTAATAGTGACATTTGTGAGCAAACAAAATACATGAGGTAGTAAAAACTGTGAGCAACCAAAAATACATGAGGTAGTAAAGGTAATAGTGACAATCGTGAGCAAACAAAATACTTGAGTAAAACTTGTGAGCAACCAAAAATGCATGAGGTAGTCAAAAGTGCACAAGAGGAGATGAAAGTGACAAGTGTGCAGTTATAAGAGAAAACAGTATAATTTGAGGTATAGTACTGCAATAAGTGCTAGACACTCAGGCACAGGAACAAGCGTTACGTGGGCAAGATGGCACTTGTGCAAGTATCAAAGGTAAAAACATGTGAGAGGTAGCAGCCGTGTGTTGCAAGGGCAGAGTGGTGTGTGCATGTTACAAAAGGCACACCCTCCAATCACATGCATACACTGATCTACTCTGTGTGCTCAAGAGTTCTGCAAGGGCTGTTGGACGATTCATACCACACATCCATTTCCTTGGTTTCTGTATATTTTAAAACCCGGTAACTGTGCGGTCCTGACGTGTCCCACCACTTGTCTCTCCTTTTACAATTATTTATAGTTTTGCATGAAGGAAAACATAAACGCAGGCTTACGAAAAAGTATGTGTCCAGGACTAAAGGATTTTTGTAAATGTGGATATTAATGTTGCTTTCTCCCTACTTGCAAGCTAGTCACCTGCAAAAGAAACAAAAATTAGTGACATCGTTTTGTTATAATTTTTTTTTAATTAATATATGCTCAGCAATTAGTACAGTCCTAGTTTCTTTACTCTACAAAGTTAGGCTGTTCGATGGGTTCAGGGGGGGTTTCATCGTGAGAGGGAGAGCATGGAGCGGGGGTGGATGTAGGAATAAAGAATGGAGGGCAGTAAGTCGGGGGTAGAGCAGAGGGAGATTTGGAGTGCTCGGAAGAACTGAACGTACGTGGCCAAGATTAACATGCCTTTTAACTAAAACAAATGGGCTGAATTGTAAATAAACAAAATGTACATAGCTCCATGTTGTCAAATAACTCAAACAGTAAGATATCTGTGTTTGGTGTTGCAAAAACCCCAAAATAAAATGCCGCTAAATGCCGCTAAATTTCCATTTTTGTGCCGCTAAATTTGCATTTTTGTGCCGCTAAATTTGCCAATCCATGCCGCTATATCCTGGGGGGTCTGCCAAGTAGAGCAAAAGCACTGGCCACCTTCATATATGAAGCAGAGGTGCTGCATACCTTCCTGCCAAACGAATCCATTAGTTTGCTGTCCTTCTCTGGGGGTACCGAAGATGAGGTAGAGGTTAAATGAGATTTCATGGCGGCCGCCACGATAACTGAATCAGCCGGAGGATCAGACCTTAGGAACAAGGAGTCCTCTGCGGGCGCATTGTACTTCTTGGCAAGCCTTGATGGAACAGAACCTACCACTGCAGGCGTAAGGAAGGTATCCATCGCCGGTTCAAGAAAGCCGGGCACCAGAAGCAGCAGAGGTCTAGGCGCTGTCCGGTGATGAAGTGTGTCGAAAATTATAGAAGTAGGGACCACAGGAGTATGCAGAGAGATGTTCAGCTTCTTTGCTCCCCTGCCCAGCACCTCTGTAAAGGTTGCGATGTCATCAATAGGTGAGACGCTTGACGGAGGAGTGGAGGAGAAGGTCGGAGAATAATCCCGGACCGTCGACCTCGTGGAAGAGGACCAAGTTGGAGACCTAGTGCGTCCTCTGTGATGAGACCTGTCTCGATGGCTGTGCCGACCCCTGGATCTATTTTATTTATTTATTTATTATTAATCTTATAGAGCGCGACAGCTACCCGTAAGGGTTTCCCGGCGCTAATTGACAGTAAACAACATGATTAATCCTGAAGAAAAGGGGTTATTGGGCAAACAGCCAGGTCTTTAGGGCCTTTCGAAAACGGAGATGGCACTGCTCCATTCGTAAGTCCACGGGAAGAGAGTTCCACAGTTTGGGTCCCAGTACAGCAAAGGAACGGCCTCCCACTCTGGAAAGCCTGAACCTAGGTACGCAGAACAGATGTTGGGAGGAAGAGCGAAGTGAGCGTGTAGGTACATAAGGCTTGACGAGTGCTTGAAGATAAATGGGAGCAACTTCAATTTTAATCTTATGCATAAAGCATAGTGCCTTAAATTTTACTCGGTTGTCAATATTAAGCCAATGAAGTTGCTTAATGCGTTCCGCGATTGGATCATATTTCCGGCATCCACACAGGAGCCGGGCAGCAGCATTCTGAACCAATTGGAGACGACGCAGGATCGCCTTGGAGACCCCCAGATAGAGCACATTACTGTAATCCAGTCTTGAGGTCACCAGGGCCGTCACAACAGATCTTTGTGTGTCAGATGGCAAAATCCAAAAGATCTTTCTCAGCCATCTAAGAATAGTAAAACAGGTGGCTGAGACTTTATTGACCTGGTCTTTCAACGACAGATCCCTGTCAATGAGGACCCCTAGGTTCCTAGCACGTTCCGATGGAGTGGGTAGAACGCCCATCGTTGATGGCCAGTGTCTCGGACTCCAAAGGTCAGGCTTGTTGCCAAAGACGAGCACCTCCGTCTTATCGCTGTTAAGCTTTAGAAAATTCCGGCTCATCCAGCGAGAAATGTCACTAAGACCAGTTTGCAGAGAGGAAGGTGAAGAAGGGTCTGCTTGAGATAAAGAGAACACAATCTGAGAATCATCAGCATAAGTGAAGAGGTTAAGGCCAGAAGACTGTGCAACATGGGCTAACGGGACAACATAAAGATTGAAGAGGAGAGGGCTAAGGATAGAACCCTGGGGAACACCATGAGGGGAATGATAGATGTTAGAAGTGGAAGTATTAGAAAAGATTTGAAAAGTCCTGTCAGAAAGAAAGGATGAAAACCAGAGTAAAGCTTTGTCACAAATGCCAAAAGAGGCAAGGCTATTGAGAAGGGTACTGTGGGAGACAGTATCGAAGGCTGCACTGAGATCAAGCAAAATCAGTGCAGCCGTTTCGCCTTGATCTAATAATTGGCGAATGTTCTCAGTTACACCTAATAGGGTGGTTTCTGTGGAGAAACCTCGGCGAAAGCCCGATTGAGATGAGTGAAGAAGATTATTGAAAGTGACAAAGCGAGAGAGATGTAGAAGAACGTGTCTTTCCAAAATTTTTGAAAAGGCTGGCAACAATGAGATAGGCCGGAAATTGGCAGCAACATTAGGATCTGCAGTGGGTTTCTTGAGAAGTGGGGTGACCATTGCATGCTTCCAGCAATGGGGGACAGTGGCTGAAGCAAGAGAAGCGTTAAGTAAAGAGCAGATCACTTCAAGTTGGGAAGATTCAAGCTGACGTAGAACCGAAATGGGTACAGGATCCATGGGTGAGCCAGATTTAATATTGTTTAGGATTTCTAAAAGAGTGGCAGGTACAAGGTCAGGCCAAGTCTGCAAAGAAGCCAGGGGAGGGCAAGTGGCAATAGGGGGTGACCAAGGGCAGGCAGTAGATTTCTCAAGAGATTTTATATCTCTATAGATTGTGTCGATTTTAGATGTAAAATACTGGGCAAGTTCGTCACATTTCTTACTCGAAAGAGGAGGGGGTATAGCAACTGTCTGAGAGCCAGCAAGGTCTTTTACTACTTTAAATAAAACATTTGATTTATTTATGGATTCTGTAATCAAATTTGTGACATAAGTGGCTCTGGTATGAACACAGGCCTTGTGGTATAGTTTCAATTCGGCTTTATACGTAAGCCCGGCAGCAGTAGAGTAATCTTTCCTCCAGGCCCGTTCTAGTCTCTTACATTGAGCTTTGTGTAGACGAAGGGTTTCATTGTACCATGGGGCGGGAGAATTATGAACAACATTTTTTTTGTTTGTGAGAGGAAGACAGATATTTATAGCATCAAAGAGCCAAGAGTTCACCGAGTTAGCAGCTGAGTTCATGTTGTCTAAGTTAGGTCGATATTTAGGCAAAAGATCAAGAAGCTTTGAGTTGAGAGCTGTAGTGTCCAAATTCTTCCAGATTCTCCTTTTAAAATTGAGAGAGGAATTAGGTGTGGTCTGAGTTTTGTTGGTAGCTACAGTAAATTTAACTGGATAATGATCTGACCAAGAGACAGGTAAAGCAGGAGAACATGTTATTTGCGAAGAGTTTGAAAAAATAGGATCTAAAAGATGCCCACCCCTATGGGTGGGGCCCTTGTTATGTAAAATTAAATTCATAGCAGCAAGATCGGTGATACAGTTACCAGCAGCCTTATCATTGGGGTTGTCCAAATGTAAGTTTAAATCACCAATGACAAAAAAATTACTGGAAGATACGAGCACTGAAGCTATGAAATCCAAAAATTGGGTATACCAAGAATTAGAAGTGCCAGGGGGACAGTACATTAAAAGTCCAGTAATAGTATAGTTGGGGTTTAGAGTGAGCTTAAAGTGAAGAGCATCACATTTGCTCAGAGTAATAGGATCAGAATGACATTGATATTTTTTATTAAAAATTATTGCCACACCGCCTCCAGTCCTTACAGGACGGTCATTTCGGACAATGGCATAGTCAATAGGCAATGCTTCGGCGATGTCAGGGCCAGAGTAGTCGTGGAGCCAAGATTCAGTAATAAATAGCGCATCAGGCGCCTCATCAGTAAGCAAGTCAAAAATATTGCGTTTATGTTTGGGCAGAGAGCGACAGTTATGACTGATAAAGATAAAACCAGGAGGAGAAGGAATGGTAGCTCGTAGTTGTTGACTTTTACATAAATCAGGAGTATTTAATAAGAAAGGGCAATCAGGGCAGTGCAAAGGAAAATTTCCAAGCAGGTCAAAAGAATGCGTTATATGTGTATTGAAAGGTCTTAGGTCAAGTAATTGTTTTCTGGAGTATGGGCGCGGAGCCGATGGAGAAGAACCAAGGGTTCTGGCCCCGGGACCCGGTTGGGCGCGGACGGGCGCAGACGGGCACGCCTTCGGCGCGCCATCGGCGCGCCCGCTGCGCCCGCCCGCTGCGCGGACGGGAAATGATACACATTTATACAGGAGGAGGGTGGGAGGGTCTGAAAGCCTAGACCGCGATCCCTGCACCTCCCTAAGATGGCGGCTGACCCCCGGTTCGAGCCGCGACAGCGTTCAATCTGCTGTGCGGTCCGAGGTGGGAAGCGGAAACAGTGTCAACAGTGTCAATATTTGGAGTAAGTGCAAATTAGCAAGTTTAAAAGCTTGAAAGTAAAATCACAATTATAAAAGTAAGAACACAATTTTAACACGCAAATGCAATATGCTAAGGGCAATGTTTCCCGGCTTTTCGCCTCAGGAAGAATAACACGCTGGTATCAATCACCAGGCAGTGCAGCAAGAGCGTTTAAATACCCGGGAGGGTCTGAAAGCCTAGACCGCGATCCCTGCACCTCCCTAAGATGGCGGCTGACCCCCGGTTCGAGCCGCGACAGCGTTCAATCTGCTGTGCGGTCCGAGGTGGGAAGCGGAAACAGTGTCAACAGTGTCAATATTTGGAGTAAGTGCAAATTAGCAAGTTTAAAAGCTTGAAAGTAAAATCACAATTATAAAAGTAAGAACACAATTTTAACACGCAAATGCAATATGCTAAGGGCAATGTTTCCCGGCTTTTCGCCTCAGGAAGAATAACACGCTGGTATCAATCTATCAATCTAGACCGATGTCTATGCGGAGATCCTGGTCTGGGGGAAGGTCTTGGCTTGGCAGGTGTTCTGGGCCGTACCGGAGAGCATGATCTGGTAGGAGATCTTGGTCTGGGTGAAGGACGTGGCCTCCGTGGAGGAGACTTAGTCGGCCTTACCGGAGTGCTTGTCCTCGGAGCAGACGGAGAGAACGTGCGGGAGTTATCCGAGCCCAGACTACTGCGACCGCCCGAAACAGCTCCCTGAGGACGGCGAGATGACACACTACGTGATCTGTCCGCAGATCTGTGGGACGCTTCTGGAGAGATCTCCACAATGTTAAAGTGAGGAGATGAAGATCTGTCCCCTGATGACCTGGAGCCAGGAGACTCCACAATCACTGTGTCCTGTTCCCTCGACGGCAAAAACTTCGACGTCGAAGACGTTTGCGTGACCAATGGCGCCGAACAAGGCCTTGAAGTTCTCGACGTCGATCGTCCACGCCTTGGGGATCTCAACTGCGATCTTCGGCGTCGCATTGGTGATCGCGACGTCGATCTTCCTAGACATCAAGCAAAAGGATAACCTTTCATGGCGTTTTGTCGACAACAACCTTCGACGTCTACCTTCTTCGACGTCATGTCGACGGCGAGTCCCCTTGACCCCGCCTAGGTGTCGACCTCCTCGACGTCGAAGGGTGGGATCTCGACGACCCTCTCGACGGCGGCACGCCAGCCGGCCGCAATCTGGAAGCCGTCATAACTCTCGCCGCTGACCCCCTCGAGAGCGGCGGAGAGTGTCTCGACGTCGACGGAAGCCTCGACATCGACTGAGACTTGGACACATCAGCAGCCACAGACTTCGAGCTCAAAGTGTGGCGTCTCGACCTTGACTTACTTAGCTGCGGCGGAGACCTTGACATCGTGATGGTGATCCAGAAGAGCGTCTGGGCCTCTTCGACGGCGACTTCGACGGAGATCTTCTCCCTTCCTTCCTTTTTCTGGAGGCAGGAGATGCGGAACGTCGCTGTTTTTGAGCAGGCTTGCTTGAAGAAGATGTTCTGGGGCCTCCATGGCCACCCACCTGATGACTTATGTCTTTCTCCAAGAGGGCATGAAGTCTAATGCGTTCTCTGTCACGAAGAGTCCACCTAGAGAACTTCTGACAGTGATGGCACTGGTCAGGGTCATGTGCAGATGGAAGGCACACGATGCACACTGAGTGTGGGTCAGCCAGAGCCATCTTCTTGTCACAAGAAGGACACTTCCGGAATAAAGCAGGCATTCGGACAGAAAACATTTTGTGAAACACCACAAAAAACGAAGCAGAAGCCTTAAAATCCCAGAAGGCGTCAAATGTTCTGAGAAAAATCACTCAAAATAACAATTTTAGTCAAAAACTGAAGAGCTCAAGCTCCAGGATCCTCACAGAAGGAGCCGGAAAAAAGAACTGACCCAACTGCCACCTGTGGTGCACCATGGGAGCAGGGGGTCGCCTTCAGGTCTTAAAGGCATGGTACCCCTACTCTAATGCCTTAAAGGCAAGGTGTCAGTTTTCTTTGTTGCTTTATACTCTACTGCAGCCTACTGGCAAATGCCTGCAATTATAGGTTTTTCCTATGGCAATAAAGCATTGTTGTATGCAAATGTTTACTGCTCTCTTTTTCTTCCTTAGGGATTGGGAGAGTACTACTGTGTATATGCTAATTTATGTAACGTTGCGGCAGATTTGCCAGTTGGGAAATGTTTTAGGCTGCAAATATATGTTTTCACATATATATATATATACATATATATTTATATGTATTTTCTATATGCTCTGGGATCCCGCACATGGGCGGGGATTATTCATAGATTAGGACTATTGATGAGTATCCCCTGGATGAGAATGTAGAGTGACGAAGTGCCTGTGTTAGAGGAGGACATTGATGTGCCGGTAGTGCGGCAAGAGGCATATGGGCTGCAGCCTGGGGCTGTAAGGCTTCCTGGTGGTATGTGCGGTAAGAGGCATCTGGGCTGCAGCCTGGGGTTGCCAGACTTCCCGTTGAGAGTGCTGATCTCAGAGTTGCCCCAGGCATGGTGCAGCCAGCAATGCCAGACTTTACTGGTGTTCCAGGGTGTAGAGTGAATACTGAAAACTTTTTGCCGATACATTTTTTTCAGTTGTTTAGGCACAATGTATTTTTGGTAGAGATTGTTGAGCAGACTAATTTCTAAGCCAAACAGTTTTTGATGGACAACAGTGCCAGCCTGAAACCCCACTCTAGAGCTACCCAGTGGACTCCCACAAATCTGGACGAGATGAAGAAGTTCTTGGGTGTAATTTTTTGATGGGCTGGCTAAGGAAGCCATCAATGTCTTCATATTGGTCTACTAGTCCCTTGATGACAACGGCTATATTTCCAGCAGTCATGAGTCGTGATAGGTATTTGCTTCTGCTTCGGATGCTGCATTTTGTCGATAATGGTTTAGCTTTGGTACTAGATCACCCTGATTGTGACAGTCTTTTTAAGATTCGGCCTGACCTTGATCACTTTGTTGATCAATTTTCTGAGATCTATGCTACAGGAAAAGAAATAGCAGTGGATGAGTCTTTGGTGTTGTTCAAGGGGCGCTTGGTTTTTAAGCAATACATTCCTAGTAAGAGGGCATGCTATGGAATTAAGCTGTATATGCTGTATGACAGTAGGACTGGATATGTCTCTTGTTTCAGGGTATACACCGGTAAGGAATCCAGGATTAACTCCTCTGGTTGTCCGTCCACTTTTGGAGTGACTGATAAAATTGTGTGGCAACTGGGTAGAGGACTTTTTAACAAAGGCGACCATTTATATGTAGATAACTTCTACACTGGTGTGCAGTTGTTCAGAGAATTGGCCCGAGTGGACCCTTTTGCTTGTGGCACAATCCGCTCTAACTGTAAAGGTTTCCCAAAAGAACTTGTTTGTCAAAAGCTTGTGCAGGGACAGTGCAGTGCGTTTTGTTGCGAGGAACTTCTAGCTGTGAAGAACAAGTTACTTGCCTTCGGTAACACTTTTTCTGGTGGATACAGTATCTGCCTGTGGATTACTCACCTTATGAATATCCCCAGCATTCCGCGGAAATTTTTCTTAGCTCTCCGCGCCGACGAGGTAGTCATAGCGTCATGGCTCCGCACGCAGCTCCGCATGACGTCACCGGAGCCATAGGAAGACCGCATAGGCGTGATGACGTCAGTTCCACCCATTTGTTCCGTGCCATTGAGGCAAAACGGGAAAACCGACGATAGAGACTATGCATACATAGTATACAGAATTCACACAAATACACCCAGTGTATAATGACATAAGAAAACTTGCACTTCAAACAAGATAACAAGAAACAAATAAAATACATAGAATAACTAATACCTCAGCTTTTATGGTATAAAAGGATGGACAGTGAGAAATTCACAGGCAGATACTGTATCCACCAGAAAAAGCGTTACCGAAGGTAAGTAACTTGTTCTTCTGATGAATGCATCTGCCTGTGGAGTCCTCACCTTATGAATAGAATCCCACAGCAGTCCAACCCCCAGAGGAGGGTGTCCACCCTTCTATACCAAAAAGTCTTGTAAAACAGAGCGCGCAAAATTACTGTCCCTCCTCACCTCGGAATCCAAGCAGTAATGCTTTGCGAAAGTGTGGAGGGAAGCCCAAGTTGCGGCTTTATAGATGTCCAAAACAGGAACACCCCTGGACAAGGCAGAGGTAGACGATTTAGCTCTCGTGGAATGAGCTCCAATGCCTACAGGAGGCTCCTTACCAGCCAGGGAGTAGCATATCTTGATGCACAAGATCATCCATCTTGATAAAGTGCGCTTGTGCACCGTCTTGCCCTTCATACGACCAGCATATCCAACAAAAGGCTGATCATCTTGACGGAAGTCCTTTGTTCTATCCAAATAGAAGCTAATCGCCCTCTTTGGATCCAAACGATGAAGCCTCTCCTCCTCCTTGGAAGGGTGAGGGGGAGGATAGTAAGTGGGCACCTTAGGCAGAAAAGCAGCCCTGGTCCGGAGTTTGCTGTTTGTTGTGGAGGGAGGAAAAGCGTCCTCACTTCCTGGTTGCTCCACGCCGGGCGGCCATCTTTGGAGGGTGACGCTCTAGTCTCCCCCTTCCCCCTGACTACTTAAGGGCTCAGCGCACTCGCGCACGAATTGTTGACTGATAACATCGTTGTGCTAGCGCTTGGCAGATAATTCGCACTGCTGCAAGCAGTTATTTTAAAAATTGATTTTGCTGATTGTATTTTAAAACTGTTGTTTTTCTGCCTCATTTGCATGCTGACTCCCCGGTCCACCGCAGCAATTCATGCTGTTTGTTGTGGAGGGAGGAAAAGCGTCCTCACTTCCTGGTTGCTCCACGCCGGGCGGCCATCTTTGGAGGGTAACGCTCTAGTCTCCCCCTTCCCCCTGACTACTTAAGGGCTCAGCGCACTCGCGCACGAATTGTTGACTGATAACATCGTTGTGCTAGCGCTTGGCAGATAATTCGCACTGCTGCAAGCAGTTATTTTAAAAATTGATTTTGCTGATTGTATTTTAAAACTGTTGTTTTTCTGCCTCATTTGCACGCTGACTCCCCGGTCCACCGCAGCAATTCATGCGGTTTGTTGTGGAGGGAGGAAAAGCGTCCTCACTTCCTGGTTGCTCCACGCCGGGCGGCCATCTTTGGAGAGTGACGCTCTAGTCTCCCCCTTTCCCCCTGACTACTTAAGGGCTCAGCGCACTCGCGCACGAATTGTTGACTGATAACATCGTTGTGCTAGCACTTGGCAGATAATTCGCACTGCTGCAAGCAGTTATTTTAAAAATTGATTTTGCTGATTGTATTTTAAAACTGTTGTTTTTCTGCCTCATTTGCACGCTGACTCCCCGGTCCACCGCAGCAATTCATGCTGTTTGTTGTGGAGGGAGGAAAAGCGTCCTCACTTCCTGGTTGCTCCACGCCGGGCGGCCATCTTTGGAGGGTGACGCTCTAGTCTCCCCCTTCCCCCTGACTACTTAAGGGCTCAGCGCACTCGCGCACGAATTGTTGACTGATAACATCGTTGTGCTAGCACTTGGCAGATAATTCGCACTGCTGCAAGCAGTTATTTTAAAAATTGATTTTGCTGATTGTATTTTAAAACTGTTGTTTTTCTGCCTCATTTGCACGCTGACTCCCCGGTCCACCGCAGCAATTCATGCTGTTTGTTGTGGAGGGAGGAAAAGCGTCCTCACTTCCTGGTTGCTCCACGCCAGGCGGCCATCTTTGGAGGGTGACGCTCTAGTCTCCACCTTCCCCCAATCTACTTACACCCCTGTTCTCTCGCGCAGCGGTGACGTGCAGCGGGAGCGCCATAGACGCGCCGAAAAGGCACCAAAGAGAAGCCAGTCTGCGCCAGTCCGCGTCCAGACGCGCCCAGATCCCTGTCTCTGCCAGGCATCATGGTAGGGACTTGCATTACATACAGCGCCTCTTCTCTGCAGGCATTAACCCCTTCGACGCTCATGACGAGCTGGGCTCGTCATGCAGTAGCCTCCTGCTACGCTCATGACGAGCCCAGCTCGTCATGAATGTGCGAGGATCGCGAAATCCCAGCACAGCAGGGGAATTCCCATAGCATCCAAGAGGTTAAGACCCACCGTTAACCCTTTATGTCTACACTCGGTCCCCCCGATAAAACCGATGGCCCGTTGTAAAACGTGTAATTGGGATCTGTCCATCTCGAGTACAGAGAAACATCCTCCTACGTACAACTGGAAGATGTTCCTTCTCAACTGTCGGTCATTACCGAAACATTGTGTTGAACTAGCCATGTTGGTAGAGGAGCTCAACCCTGATGCCCTCTTTTTAACTGAGACATGGCTCCAGCTGGAAACTGATCCTACAGTAGTATGGGCTACCCCCCAGGGTTACACCTTAAAGCGACTGGATCGCAAGCTACGTAGAGGTGGAGGGTTGGCCATCATACATAGAGACACTTTCAGATGCCGCGTTACCCCCCCTGCTACATCAGCCTGCGAGAGTTTGCATTTTACTCTCGAGTTCTCCCTCACAACCACTTTCTCAGGTATTTTGGTCTATCGATCACCGGGCCCTCTTAGCAACTTCGTCACAGAGGTGACGGATGTCGCTGCTAATCAAGTGCTTACGTCGGCGAATTTCACGCTGTTGGGTGACCTAAATCTGCATCTGGATGACCCCCTGGACGCAGCAGTCAATGGTCTTTGACTTAATCTTCAAGCCATTGATCTACTCCAAAAAGGTTTTCACCCGACGCACATTAAGGGCCATCTTCTAGACCATATTTTCAGCAATCTTGACAGTCTAAGAGTCGAAACACCTTTACCTCTGCCTTGGACTGATCACTATTTAGTACCCTTTATATGGTCTACCAATACCCCCCCTATTTCACAAAATAATAATAGGCACTGGGGTAGGAAATGGGCTTCGCTGCCCCTCTCCAAGTGGAAATCGGCTCTTGCCGATCATTTACCTTCGAAGTCTATGAACCCCAGTACAGCCACCTCCAATTATGATAATTGGATTACCAACACCCTGGACCAGGTTCTTCCGAAAGAATCCTTACACTCCATAAAACGATCTAAAGTAGCTCCATGGTACTCCTCTGCCCTGAGAACCATGAAACAGTCGTGCCGTAAATTGGAGAGAGCTTGGAGGCGAGAATACTCGCAATCTAAGAAAGCTGAGTATAGAGCTGCTATCAAATCATATAAGAATGAATTGAAAGCCGCACAAGCCCAATTCTATGACTCCAAAATCAACTTAGCTACAAACTCACCTAAAGAAATTTTTAAAATTGCTAAGTCACTAATCTCCCCCCCCCCCCCCCCGAGTGTCTATCTTCGGTCCGCGCGCTTGCCCGATGCAACAACTTAGCAACCTTCTTCTCTCAGAAGATTCAGGCTATTTACTCTTCTTTTCCCACTGGTGCAAAGGATCTGGACACCGCCACAGGCACTAAGCCGGACTCTCCTGCTCCCTGTTCGCTCGATGAGTTCTCTCTTTTAGATCCTATCTTATTGGATAAAATACTCTCTAAAGTTACCTCAGGATCCCCCAATGACCCTGCACCCCCGCAGACCCTTCTTAAAGTCATCGAGGCCATTCGTCCTGTCATCCTAGATGTCCCTAACTCCTCCATCACCTCTAGCTCGGTCCCAGTCCAGTGGAAATGTGCGATGGTTAAGGCCCTTTTAAAGAAACCTACCTTAGACCAGAACAACTTGGCCAATTTTCGCCCTATCTCCCTTCTCCCCTGGATGAGCAAGCTGTTGGAGAGGCACATTAACAACATCCTAGTAGATTATTTCGAATCTAATAATCTGCTATGTGCCTCCCAGACGGGATTCCGCCCCCAACACGGAACCGAAACTGCTTTATTAGCTGTAACCGAAGAAACAAGATCTGTGCTGGACCGGGGAGGGAAAGCAGCCATTATATTATTAGACCTCAGCGCCGCGTTCGACACGGTTAACCATGCCACATTATTACATCTTCTAGCGGGCATGGGCGTGTCGGGCGCGGCCCTAGAATGGCTGACTTCCTTCCTGGACGAGCGCTTCATCCAGGTGTTTGAGGGCGAAGCAGTATCCTCGAAACAACCATTGAGCTGTGGGGTTCCTCAGGGCTCGGCCCTGAGCCCCACGCTCTTTAATGTCTACATGAGTCCTCTAGCAGGGATAGTCCATCCCTTTGGCGTGCGTATTGTCACCTACACGGACAATACCCAACTGGTGGTCTCCCTGGATCACACGGAGGGATCATCCAACACCCTGGGGCCCTGTCTAGAGTCTGTAGCCAAGTGGATGCATTCCTCGTGTCTCAGACTCAACGGGGAGAAGACCGAGATTATGCTGCTGGGCAATCTCGCACTGACCACTCTGGCTTCCATCTGGCCCGCCTGTCTTGGCTCCCCTCCCTCTCCTAAACCCCATATCAAGAGCCTTGGAGTCTGGCTTGACAAAGCACTAGACTTCTCTGTGCAGGCCACTAAAACGGCCTCCACCTGTGTCGGACTAATGAGAATGCTCCGGAAGATACTCTCACTGCTTCCTTTCCAGGCAAGGAGAATCATGGTTCAGGCCTTGATACTCTCTCGCCTGGATTATGGAAATGCGTTATACCTAGGAGCTCCGGTAGCAGTGATCAACAGACTCCAAGTCACACAAAACTGCGCTGCCCGACTTTTGTTTAACATCCCTCGTTGGCAGTCAGCAAGGAAGGCCCTAAAAGAACTCCACTGGCTTCCAATAGCTGCTAGAACCCACTTCAAGGCCATGTGCATTGTGCACAAAGCCTTCCACCGAACAGGCCCAGCCATCTTGCTCCCTTTGGTTGTACCTTACACTCCATCGAGAACCCTCCGCTCCAGTGTCTTGCATCTAGCCACCACAACTAAAATCAATAAAGCTTTCTGGGGAGGCCGGGCTTTCTCACATATGGCGGCGAAGATGTGGAACTCTCTCCCGCCGAATTTCCGGGAGATCAACAACCGGATGGTTTTCAGGAAAGCGTTGAAAACCCACCTGTTTGTTAAAGCGTGTTAACTACCAAGGACCTCGCCACATTAATCAGTTGAAGCGCTGCGAGGCCTCTGGGTATGTACGCGCTATATAAATATATTTTTCATTTCATTTCATCCTTTTAGCATGTATGGTCAGAAAAGGAGGCTTTGAACTTAAAGCATGGAGCTCACTCACCCTCTTAGTCGAAGTGATAGCCACTAGAAAGACCGTTTTGAAGGTCAGTAGTCTCAAAGGACAACTATGCATAGGTTCGAAAATGGAACCCATCAAAAAAGTTAGCACCAAATTCAAATCCCACTGGGGCATAACAAAAGGAATGGGTGGAAACATGGTAGTAAGCCTCTTAATAAACCTTAAGACTATTGGAGACTTAAAAAGAGAAGGTTGAATGGGCAAACAAATAAATGCAGACAAATATCCTTTAACGGTGGCTACAGCGCAACCCTGCTGAGCCAAATGAAGTGAGAAGCAAAGAACATCAGAAAGATGCGCTTTCAGAGGATCAACAGATTTCTCTCCACACCACTTAACAAACTTAGACCACCTATAGGAGTAGAAAGACTTGGTAGAGTGTCGCCTGGCCGATAAAATATCCACCACGTCAGGCGGGAGAGAAAAAGAATTCAGGTTACCCCGTTCAATCTCCAGGCATGAAGGTGCAGGCTCTGGAGGTGGGTGTGTAGAACCTGCCCCTCCAATTGAGAGAGGAGGTCTGCGCTTAGAGGGAGATCGAGCGAAGGGTGCGACGAGATGTGAAGTAGATCTGTGTACCACACCCTTTTTGGCCAATCCGGGGCAATCAATATAACTTGGGCCCGGTCTTGGCGAATCTTCCTCAAAACCTGAGGAATCAAGGGTATGGAAGGAAACACGCAAAGGTGTTGCGAGCTCCAACTCAACTGAAACGCGTCCCCCAACGCTACCTGCCTCGGAAACTGGAGACTGCAGAATTACAGGCAGTGTGCGTTCTCAGGAGTGTTCTCAGGAGTGGCAAACGGATCCACCAGAGGATTTGAAAGATGTGTCGAACAACCTCCGGGTGAAGCCTCCACTCGTGGTCGTCGGAGAACTGCCGACTGAGACTGTCCACACGCACGTTCAGCACCCCGGCCAGATCGTTTGCCATCAAGCAAATCTGATGGTCCTGAGCCCAGGACCAGAGCTGCAACGCCTCTCTGCAGAGACGGTACGACCCTATCCTCCCTGCTTGTTGACATACCACATCGCGGCAGTGTTGTCCGTCAGGACTTGAACCGAGTGACCGCGGATTTGAGAGGTGAAAGCCTTGAGTGCCAAACGTATCGCCCGCAATTCCAAAAGGTTGATGTGAAGCAACTTTTCCTCCGGAGACCAAAGACCTTTGATCTCCAGATCCCCCAGATGAGCACCCCACCCTAAGGTAGAGGCATTCGCTATCACTGTGGCCACCAATGGAGGAAGATGGAAGGGCTTTCCTTGAAACAGATTGCCCTCCACGCTCCACCAAGACAGATCCGCTGCAGCTTCTCTGAAGATCCTCACAGACTCCCTGAGAGCTCCGTTGTGCTGATACCACTGCCTGCGGAGACACCTCTGGAGTGCCCTCATGTGCCAGCGTGCATGGTTGACCAACACGATGCAGGAAGCGAACAGACCGAGCAGGCGAAGGACCTTCAGAACTGGAACAACCACTCCATTGTAAAACAAGGGAACCATTTCCTGAATGTTGAGAATCCTTTGCGGAGGACGGAACACTCGACACACAGTGGTATTCAGTACTGCCCCTATGAACAGGTTGCGCTGAGAGGGCACTATGTGAGACTTGGGTAAATTTATCAAAAAACTCAATTTATACAACATCTGAGTTGTAACCTGAAAATGATGACTCACCATCTCTGGAGACTCTGCTTTCGACAACCTGCTATCCTTCTTGGGGATCAGGAAATACCGGGAGTAGCAACCATGACCCCTTTCCTGCTCCGGAACCACCTCTATCACACCTTTTTGTAATAGGGTAAGAACCTCCTTCCGAAGGAGAAGCAAAACCCCTGGCAAGGAGGGTAAGGAGGAGGGAATTCCCTGAAGGGAAGGGTGTACCCATAATCTACAAGATCTAAAACCCAAAGGTCCGAAGTTATTAATTTCCAATCTTGTAGAAAATGGGTAAGCCGGCCTCCCACAGGACCCACATGATCCAGGGTGGCAGATCTATTGCTGCTTTCCTGCATTAGGAGGGGTTGGGCATGTTTAGGAGGAAGAGGGTTGAAGCCTGGCTCCAGGAAGGCGACCTCTGCCTTTACCCCTGTAGCTCTTATACAAGGGGTTTTGCTGCTGTTGCTGAGGCTGTCTGGATCCACGAAAGGAAAACTTCCCAAAGCCACGGTATCTTTTATATCCATAGCCTCTTGATTGAGTCTGCAGACCCAAAGACCTTGCACTTGCTTTACTGTCTTTGAATCCCTGCAGGGCAGAGTCTGCCTTTTCACCAAAAAGCTTGGAACCATCAAATGGCAAATCAGTAAGAGCAGCCTGCACGTCAGGAGAACCCTGAACATTTTAACCAAGCATGCCTCCTTGTCGCAATAGTTAAGCCCAGAACTCTGGCAACAGAATCCGCTGTATCCAAACCAGACTGGATAACCCGTCGAGCAGCCACTTGAGCATCAACCAACACCACACTCAGATTCCACTTATCCTCCTCAGATATCTTAGGGAGAAGCTGTTTCGCAGAGTCAATTAAAGCATGAATATATCTGCCCAAGAGACAAATGGCACTGGTAGATTTTAATGCCATACTAGCTGAAGAAAAGACCTTTTTCACAAACCACTTCCAGCTTCTTAGAGTCTCTGTTTGCCGGAGCCTGCAAAAATGCCCCCGTTGACTGTTTCGAGCAAGAAACCTGCACCACCAGACTTTCAGGAGAGGGCTGAGAGGATAGAAAAACCGGATCTCCTGGAGCAGGTCTATATCTTCTTGAGACGGACCTCGAAACTGCAGGTGCTGAAAGAGGATTGCGCCACACCTCAAGTATCGGCTCAGTTAGAGCATCATTAACGACTTCGCCAGGGGGCTAATTCCCCCGCGATGTGGGGGGCCGCACACAGCGCTGCAGTGCTTGTGACGAGCTTGGCTCGTCATGCAGCACGGTGGCGCTGTGCCAATCACGAGCTGAGCTCGTCATGACCAGGCCCGTTTAATGGAACGCCCAGCACAGCAGGGGAATGATCCCCACGTGGGCGTTCCACAGCAGTTATGACAAGCTCTGCTTATCAGGAGCACAGCTCTACTGTGCCTCATGACGAGCTGAGCTTGTCATGAGCGCCGAAGGTGTTAATCGGCAAAATAGGCTCAATCGTTGAAGACAGAGAATGAAGCACTTCGGTGAGGATATTCGGTTTATACTCTGCTACAGGAAGCTGCAAGTCTAAAAGTTCTGCAGCCTTCTGAATAACTGTATGATATGGAGAAACATCCTTATAGGGAGAAGCCTTTTGAGAAACAAAGTCCCACTCTGGGGAAGTGTCAAGCCCGCTTGCTTCACACAAGTCTTCAAACACATCTTCTGTGTCATACACTTCTCCTTCATCTCTCTCATCATCCCTGTACAGCTCTTCTTCCAATAACCTCTGCGCCTCTCTTCTCAAACGCATCTTCGGTTGCGGCGTCGGCAGCGACATACGCGGTGTTGACGGCTCCGGAAGCGGCGTCAAAGGTGGATCCATAATCGGCGCCGTGCGAATCCGAGAAGGTTCACAGGATGGAGCAGGAGACTGCCCATACGGCATCGACATCCTCGGAGCCGGAAAACACCAGGACGACGTCGCTGGCGTAAACGGCATGGGAGCCTGAGGATACTGATGAGGCACACCAAAATTATAAGCCAATGGACCCGTGGAACCCGAAGGTGCTCCAGAGGGTTACGAGGCCCTGGTGAAATACCTGGTGGACACCATACATTGCATTTAAAAATGCGAAGGATCGGAGCCCGGCGTCGGAAACTGAGGGTAAGAAGCCGGTTCCGAATCCGATCGAGGTACCTCTGGTATCGGAGCCGCTGGAGGCACAGGTGGAATAGCCGAAGAAACCTCATCATCCTCAGCCGGATTCGATGGTGAGAATCTCGGCGGCATCACCTGCTCTGGAGTGCCCCCATAAGAAGGAGAATGAGCTGGAGTCACCTGAGGAGACACTGAAGGCAAAGGAGAAACAAATTCCTTTTCTCGACGTCGAGGAACAGGTGAAGGCGACCTTGACACCACTGACTTCGAAGACCGGCGTCGAGAAGCATGTCCCCTCTTCTTCATATGCTTCTTTTTGGAGTCCTTTTCTCGACGTCGAGGAACAGGTGAAGGCGACCTTGACACCACTGACTTCGAAGACCGGCGTCGAGAAGCATGTCTCCTCTTCTTCATATGCTTCTTTTTGGAGTCGTGCGACGCCGAAAAACTAGACTTTGATCTTTTTCGACTTTTCTCTTGTTTCGCCTTGGTCATGTAAAGTTTGGCTTCTCGCTCCTTTAATGCCTTTGGGTTCATCTTCCTGCACGATGAGCATCCCTCGACGTCAAGGTTCGAAGACAAACACAAA